>NC_062565.1:60148140-60777098 GCF_022837055.1 Prionailurus viverrinus | reverse complement strand
CAGCTCCATTTCATGCTACAGGCAGAAAACACTAAGGTAGACAGAATAATGGCTCACCGGGGCGCCTGGGTGGCGCAGTCGGTTAAGCGTCCGACTTCAGCCAGGTCACGATCTCGCGGTCCGTGAGTTCGAGCCCCGCGTCGGGCTCTGGGCTGATGGCTCGGAGCCTGGAGCCTGTTTCCGATTCTGTGTCTCCCTCTCTCTCTGCCCCTCCCCCGTTCATGCTCTGTCTCTCTCTGTCCCAAAAATAAATAAATGTTGAAAAAAAAAAAAAAAAAAAAAAAAAAAGAATATAAAGATGTTTCCACTTGATTCCCAAAAGCTGTGGATCTGCTACTTCAGTTGGAAAAGGGACTTTGTAGATGTTATTAAATAAAGAGCTTTGACATAGGGAGATTATCTGGACTAACTGGGTAGACCAAATTTATTCAAAAGGAGGTTCACAGTCGGAAAAGGAGATATAATAACAGAAACAAAGGTGACAGAAAGAGAAAGAGAGGTTAATTTTGAACTTCTGACTTCCAGAATTATAATAAAACATATTTTGCTGTTTTAAGCCACTATGATTGTGATTTATGACAGCACCAGTAGAAAACTAATTAGTTAGTAAATGCAAGGAAACCTGATCTATGTAAACCTAATCTAGTAAATCCAATCTATGAAGCAATAGAAACCATGAGGCAGAGATTAGATAGGAGGAACCATAGTACAGAAGAATTATGGACACTGTGGAAAAAAAATAAAGAAGCCCTAAATAAATGAATAGTTACCTCATTTATGTGAATTGAAAGACACAATATTCTTCTGTTTTTTTTTTTTATATTTATTTATTTTGAGAGAGAGGCAGAGGGAGAGAGAGAATCCCAAGAGGCTCCACACTGTCGGTGCTGAGCCCAATGTGGGGCTTGAACCCATGAATCATGAGATCATCACCTGAATTGAAATCAAGAGTCTGACACTTAACTGACTGAGCCATCCTGGCTCCCAGGAGGACACAATATTCTAAAGACTTAAATTCTTACCAAATTAACATGCTTAATGTCATCCCAATCAAAAACTCAAAAGCTATTTATATTAAATCACAAAATCGTAGTAAAATGTATGTAGAAAAGCAAAATATCGGGCGCCTGGGTGGCGCAGTCGGTTAAGCGTCCGACTTCAGCCAGGTCACGATCTCGCGGTCCGGGAGTTCGAGCCCCGCATCGGGCTCTGGGCTGATGGCTCAGAGCCTGGAGCCTGTTTCCGATTCTGTGTCTCCCTCTCTCTCTCTGCCCCTCCCCCGTTCACGCTCTGTCTCTCTCTGTCCCAAAAATAAATAAACGTTGAAAAAAAAAAATTAAAAAAAAAAAAAGCAAAATATCTGATAGAATAACTAAGATAATCTTGCAAAAAGAGAATTTATACTGCCACATACTAAGGCTTACTACAAAATTTTAAAAATTGAGATAGAAGCATTGAAATAGTAGTGTTGGAATAGAATAGAGAGTATAGAAACAAACTCACACGTACGTAGTCTCTCGATTTTCAAAGACAGCAAAGCAATTCCATGGACAAAGGAGCTCTTTGCATGAAATTGCACTGGAACAACTAGATATTATTATCAAACAAATATTGACTTAACTTCATAAATACTCAAAAATTAATTTAAAAATTATGAAAGCTAAAACTATAATGCATCTAGAAGAAAAATAAAGAGAGAATCTTTGCAGCCTCGAGGAAGGCAAAGATATGTCTTTGGACACAATAGCATTCACTTTAAAAGAAAACTATAGATGAGAGCATTTCCACCACCCATGTGTTGTTTCTTGATCTTCTCAGGAGCTTCCAGGGTGTAATCTGAAACTAGACTTCATATGGAGGGCAGGGAGAGACGGAGTCAGCCCACTTCACATTCAGAGGTAGAAGATTTCATAAGCAAGGAAACTTACTTACAAGGTTTGTCCTGGGAAGCTGCAAGACAAGCACATCTCCACACATGCCCACCAAGTCTAAAAAGTTTATATAGAAACCTTAAGGGTTCAGACCTATGGACCTTCCAGATGATCTCAGCACATCACTATCTCAAGGCTATATCTTTGGGGCAGTCTCTAGGAGTGGGGAAGGCAAGCAAAAGCCACATTGAAAGGGCAGGGGAGGTGATTAACCTCTGATTGATGGGGTCCAGCTCATGGGTCAACTGACAATCATATCTTCTCAATGACTTCTCCTAATACTCCACCCCCCATGACCAGCTCTTATACTCTGCAATGGGCTCTGAGCTGTCAGCAAGGGGCTTCACTAGCATAAAGCATCCTTTGGTAGCTATCTGGTGGCATTGGTTGTCAAGGCAGCAATATAGGCACAAGTAAGAGAAAATACAGATTAAACAATGATTCTCAAAGTCAGTTGGTGACAACATTTTCTACCAAGAGTCCCAAGTTCTGAACTCTTGATCCATTAAGTCTCCTAAACTGGGGATTGGATCACTCAGGGTGTTGACTTGTATCCTCATGTGATTTAATAAAGATTATACATTAACAGACTCATCACTTATGAACATAGAACCTCCTGTTTTGATAATGGCACAGGTGATCCTTTTGAGGTAGTAGGCAGTAATAATGTCCAAGGCCATTCTATTTTGAACGGTAGCTTTTATCATTAGAGACATTTTAGTGTAAGTAAGGACAGGCTTTGTTGCTGTCATTCAAGGCTTGTTGGGTGAATTTAGTAAGTGCTTCTATGTGTGCTATAACATCCTCCAGGCCAATGGAGGAAGCAAGGACAGCAGCCAAATAATCGTGCCAGTGGAAAACAGAACATTCCTACCTGGCCTTAAAAAGAGAGAGGTTGGCAGCAGCTTTAGTAACTTAACCTGGTTGTGCATACCATACATATTGGCCTGGGGCAGTAGCACTGTCAGGAGTAAGGGGAAAGGATGTGCCAGACCACAACCCCTGCTTTCTCCCCTCCTTAAAAGGTGCATGTTTCATTCCAGGTTTAGCACATTTCAACAGGTCCAGCTGGTAGCAGAGCAACGGGATCCCAGTGGAGACTGAGTAATCCCTTTGTTACCCAGGGGTGTGAAGTAATTCACCCATCCTGGCAGGACAACCCAGTGCAAGTTCCAGTAGATAATTCCCTTCCCAGGTGTGATGGGGCCTGGTGCTCTCAGCAGGACAGTGACTTAATCAATGGTGAGAGTCAAGGCAATGGTTGTTTCCAACAACCTCCATACCTCTCTGATATTGGTGCCTTGGCAAGGGTTCCCAGTCTGACGTATGAGGCAACAGGCCCTACTGATTAATCATTCAAATGTATTAAAGCCTGGGACAGTACTTTATTTAGTCCACCAGGCCAAAGTGGTTTTACCTGTTAATAACTTAAACTGCTGCTTTGGAATTCCTTTTTTTTTTCCCCAATCCTATTGTTTGTGAGTTGTAGAGGAAATGGAACTTCTATTTAATGTCTTGCTCTTTGGTCCAGTCTTATATATCACGGTCTTTGAGATGTGACTCTTGATCACTGTCTAGTCTATGAGGGTATCTATACAAGGTACTTTATCTTTTTTAACTTTCTCATTGTGGTAGCCTGGTTTACACAGTGGCAAGTAAAAGCTTGGATTAAGCCAGGTGTAGTATTCCCACAAACCAACACCTATTTAATACCTTAGCATGAGGGAGCAGGCCAATAAAATCAATTCACAAATCCCTTACCGGTTGAGAACTCCAGTGGATAGACACAGACCCCTTTGACAGTTGCCTTGGACATTGTTTAAAACACACAGAACATGCTGTTACTGTATTAACCAAGTCACTATACTTCAAGGGCAATCTGGCATCCTTGGCAATATGCCATCCCATTTGGGTACTGCCATGGCCATTCAAGCTATGTAACCATCAGTTTTATCTCCTTGAAGGTCAGTTGCTGGGGCTTATACCATAGTTACATTAGCTTCTTGATTGTCAGGCAGTATCTTTGTCTTATGAGCTGGGCCATGGAAGACATTGAGGACTGCCTTAGGTTCTTGCAGGTGAACCCCAGTGTCCTTCCACCTATCCTGAGGCCACAAGGGTTTATTCATGATCATCCATCCTTCAGTTCCCCATTGTCAAAGCCATAGGGTTGTGAAAATTAATAGAACAAAACTTCATTTAAAATGGCATCTGGATGCCAGAAAAGGGTGCTCTCAAGCCCTACCATTCCTAGTCAATTGCAGACCCAACAGTACCAAATCTACCTTGCAAGATGATACTCTTTTGGCTACTACTTTACGACCCCAGCTGGAAGAATAAAGGCTTTCCTCTCTCACACAGCAACCCAGCCAGTGAGAGACTGTCACAACTCAGTCAATGAAAAACCACCATACTTCAAACTCCTAGTTCATTCAAATTGATTTTTTGTTCATAACAGCCTTTCCAGCTTCCACCTTTCCTCTATAAAGAGTGTTCCTCTCCTTTCTCATGTGGACTTGCCTATGATTTTGCAATAGATTGCTTGTCCTGAATTACAATTCTCTGCTGTTCCCAAATAAACACATTTTTTTTCTCGTAAAATAACAGGTGGTTTTAATTTTAAGGTTAACAACAGGGTTAATTACCTTTAGAATGGCCCAACTGTCAGTGCAAAGAGTTGACTGCCAGGGCTTTTGAGTGATCACCAGCTAAACTGGGCTGAGCTCAGTCCACTGGCTGCTGCACTGGCTGCTATGTGAGAGGCTGTGCCTGGGGGAGCACTGTGTACACTACTAGAAGCTGCTGCTCTAAGTGGGTATGTCAGGTTTCTGTCCCCTTTCAGAGCTGGGCCCCAAATCCTAGAGGTACTCTCCTCTTCTGTTATCTGTGCTATAGTGTTAATCCATGCCTTCCAGAGTCCCAGAGACGTCTCACTCAAATGGTAGCCCTGTTTAGGAGATGCCCCAACCTTTAATTTGCTTTACCAGTGCTTTTGCTTCTCAAAGATGGCTTGCTGTTCAGATACGCTGTCCTACAGGTGTTCTTTATCAGGTGGTATAAGGGATGGAGGCACTGTGCCAGGTGAAAGATTGTTCTATTCTATACTCTCACTAACAATACGTGGGTATTTCAGTGCTTTATATCCTTGATTTTGTCAGCCTTTCTGCTTTTAACCATCCTAGTAGTTGTGAAATATGGTTTTAATTTTCATTTCCCTTAAGGGTAATTATGCAGAGCATATTTTCATGCATATCTTGGCCATTCTTCTGTATGCTGTTGTGAGATATCCGTTTAAGTGTTTTTGCTCATTTTGTTGCTTTTCCTGCTTTTTAGTTGTTTTTTTTTAAATGTAGAATTCCATATAAATTCATTTATTTGATATATGCAGTGAAAATATATTTCTCCATAACCTGTGGCTTGCTTATTCATTACCTATATTGTATATTTTAATAAACAAAATATTTAATTTTGATGAAGTCCAATATATGTTTCCTCTATGATTTATAACTATTGTTATATTCATGAAAATTTTGCCTTCCCCAAAGTTGCAAAGGCATTCATATTTTCTTTAGAAACATTGTGATTTGCTGTTTTCAGTTTATATCTATCATTCACTTCGATTTTCTGTGTTTTTCAGTTGATAGAGGGGTTGAATTTTATGTTTTTATATTGGGTACCCATTGATTTTAATAGTATATGTATGGCTCCATTTCTCTACAATCTATTCCATACAATATAGATACTCTTCTTATCCTACTCGGGCTCTTTTTCTCCATGGTAGGAAATCTGCACACTGATCAGAATCTAATTCCACAGTAGACCACAAGTGCCTCCTCTCTGCGTAGGTGTCCAAATTCAACTTTCACTGAGAACCCTCTCAAAGTCATCATGGCTCCTTACCCAGTAATATATTAAAATAGATGCCCACACATTCTGTTCAACATAATACGTTTAGCATTTACTTTTTTTAAAGTTTATTTATTTATTTTGCAAGACAGAGAGAGAGAGAGAGGGCGAGAATGACTGGAGGAGGGGCAGAGAGAGAGATAATCCTAAGCAGGCACTGTGCTGTCAGCACAAAGTCCTACATGGGGCTCGGTCTCATAAACCATGAGATCATAATCTGAGCCGGAATCAAGAGTTGGAGGTTTAACCATCTGAGACTCCCAGGCACCCGAGCATTTACTTTTTGGCATAGAAGAAAAGTAAGGGAAATTTGAAAGGCTTATGATATTTTGAATTCACTTGTTTTGGTAATTTTATTTTCCAATTGTTTGTAGCTAGAATTTAGAAATGCAGTTTTATTTATTTAACTAGTTTCCTGTTTTGTTAAATTTATGCATTAATTCCACTATTTTTTTTAGACTCCATAGATTTTTCTACATAATCTATTTAGTCATCTTTGAACTATATATATGAAATTTCATATTTCATTTACAATGTAAATGTTATATGTTAAAAGTAGCTTAACTATTACATCAGTGATTTTTAAAATTTTATCACATGGAAATTATACTTCAACAAAGTATTGTCACCATGAAAAAATACTTAACAACATAAAATCTAAAAGATAAAATGAAGTATATTGAAATTTATAATGATATAATGTTTACAATTTATTTTAATTTTAAGTTTCTAACAATTGTATTTTACCAATTGGGGAAAAAAAACCACTTTAATGCATGTAGGATATTAATTGCTTCATTCTATAAACATTTTTTGAGCATCATATGTCTTGTCACAAATGATTAACCTCAATTTAAAAAAAAATATGATACCTAACTGATACTGTGCTGAAAGTTCTCTTCCGTTAATAGGAGAACACTTTTTCAAGTGATGTATGTGCATTCATGCATATGGCTAATTATATAACAGATATGAATATAATGAGCTTTTATGTAAATGTATGCTTATATATAGAAAGTCATGCATTTATTTTGAGTGGGTACAAAGTAACTATATATAGATATATAGATAAAATAATTATTATATAGATTTTTACAAATATTTTAAATCTTAATAAATAATATCTTTAAAGGAATTTAAGCAACTTGTTCACTGAAGATACACACACAAAAAAGGGCAATAAATTACAAAACAAGTACTACGTGATCTCACTTATATGTAGAACCTGAAACAAACACATAGAAGCAGAGAGTCCAAAGTCAGTCACGAGTAACTGGGGATTGGGGGGAATGGGAAAATTTTCATCAAGGAGTACATATTTTCAATTATAAAAGATGACTAAATTCTAAAGATCGAACATACAAAATTGTAAATATAATTAACAATACCGCGTTGTATACTTAAAACGAGAGAGAGAGTAGATATTAAATGTTCTCATCACATGCAGAAAGAAAGAAAGAAAGAAAAAGGAAGAAAGAAAGAAAGAAAGAAAGAGGAAGAAAGAAAGAGAAAGAAAGAAAGAAAGAAAGAAAGAAAGACAAACTGGTAACTATGTGAGATGATGCCTTTGTTTATTAATTTGGTTGTTGTGTTTATTTAACAAGGTATACGTATATACAAATCTCCTTAAATATATACAGTTTTTAATTGTCAATGATACTTAAATAAAGATGGGGAAAATAGTGAAACTCTTTAAGTGAAACACAGTGGGAAAATGTCTTTTAATTTCCAAGAAAAAAAACAAAACAAAAACAAAACCAAAAAACTACTAGCTAAATTAAGAAAATCTTTCATTCTGGGGCACCTGGGTAGCTCAGTTGGTTAACTGTCAGACTTTGGCTCAGGTCATGATCTCATGGTTCATGAGTTCCAGCTCTGCGTCAGGTTCTGTCCTGACAGCTCAGAGCCCAGAGCCTGCTTCAGATTCTCTGCCCCTCCCCACTTGTGCTCTGTCTCTCTCTGTCTCAAAAATAAACATAAAAAAAAGACTAAAAAAAGAAAAACTTTCATTCTAGCTCACCTTTTATTACCATAATATATTTTATTTAATTAATAAATAAGCATAAGCTGAAGGATAATCACATGAAAAAAACCACTAGAAGAACCTACAGAAGAAAAAACTTCCTTTATATTTATTCCAACATTTTTCTGGTTATCAGAGAAAGATACAGAATAATAAGTAAATATTGCCAATTCTGTAAATAAAATTAGTTTAAAATTTCAAAAAAAATCCCATTATGACATCATTCACAGTACCATTTTATGTTTACAAATATATTGGTGGGGGGAAAATTCATTTGAGATTTTACATTTTCAATGGAAGACTGGGTTTATCCCAGTAATGCAAAATTGAGTTAACATATGTAATTTAACACATGCATAAATTAAAAGTGAAAATCTATTATTTATTTCCCTTAATTGAAGAAAAAACAATTAAAATTTAGCAGCAATTTGGGGCACTTGGGTGACTTAGTCGGTTGAGCATCCAAATTCAGTTCAGTCCAAGATCTCAGGAGCCCTGAGGTGGGCGCTGAGCTGGCACCACAGAGCCTGCTTGGGATTTTCACTCTGTCCTCTTTCTCTTACCCTCCCCTGCTTGCTCTCTCGCTGTCTCTCAAAATAAATAAATAAACTTAAAAAAATTTAGCACCAATTCAAGATTTTCTGAAAAGAAAAAAAGTTTTGCAAGTTAGGATTAGAAGGGAACGTACCTTGATAAAACACATCTACCAAAAAAGAAAAAGAATATCTAAAGCAAACAACAAAGTGGTCATATGTTGAAAACATTTGCTTTCGTATCAGGAATAAGCCTAGGGTGCTCATCATGACCACATTTCCTCAAGTGACTAAATTAATTACTTGTATATTATGTCATTATATGTTAAGAAATGTGTAAAACAACCCACAGATAAATTATTAAATTTAAAGAAATTTAGTAACTGTAATGGATACTAAATGTTATGCAAGCCTTTTGTATTTTTATTCACCAGAAATAATTATTCAGGCTACATGATTTTTAAAATTAACATTTATACTTACAAAAGGAATCCCATACAAATGAATCAATCACATGATTTTAAAATAGACTTTACAAATTTATTTAAAATGTTACAGCAATATCATATATGTTTATTAATCACTTCATACAATCAATATTAACTAATATATTATATTAATATTTTAATAATATAATTAATGTTTTATAATTTGTTCTGCATTTTAAATCATCTTATAAAATACAAATAAAATATAAAACAATTGATGACTTTTATTAGTTAATAAATTAATAACTTAAAGGCCCATAAATGTGTATAATGTGTATACATACACATAAACACATACAAGCACATATTCTCATGTTGGGAGTCTGAATATTGACTATGTAATTCCCTCTGAATTGGCCTATAGATTTCATGCAATCCTAATTAATATTGCAATAATTTTTGCTGGAACTTGAAATAGTTATTGTCCATTTTCTACAGAATAGCAGATATCCAAGAATAAACTACATTTGTGAAAAAAAAAACAAGGTGAGAGGAAATTTGATATTAAATGCCAAAAAAATACTATAAAACTGTAATTAAGATAGATGGAGACTTATGACAAAATAGTCAATAGGTAATGGAAGTCCTTTGTGCTGTATTTTATATAATGAATCTCAAATAATTATCAGTATATCATTGAATCTCAAACAAGTAATTATGAAGTCATAGAAAGATGTATACATATGATTGCATTTATATAAAAAAAGGCAAAGCTTAATAACATATTTTTGGGGAACAGAGTAAAATAAAGACCATCCAGAGTAAAATTACTACAAATTTCAGTATAATATTTTTGTGGAGATGAAGAAGAGGAGGTGTTCAGTATCTGATTCACCTGCTGCAGAGACCAATGCTGAGCCCTCATTATCATACCACCCCTTGAAGAGATCCAACAGGCACTTGGTGAAAAGTGATTCTGTAAGATCACTGCCAACTTGAGATGTTAATGATTTGTCCTGACTGGGATTAGTATATATTTACTTATGGATTTCTCTTTCCTTGACAATATTTGCTCTACTAGCATCTGTTTTAGAAAAATTACAGAATGTTTTATTAACTAAAATGGGATCCTATAGAACAACACCTAAGACCAAGGGGCTGTCATTGTCATGAAGGACAGAAAATGCATAGGAACGTAGGAATAACTTGTCTTATTTACTTACTTACTTACTTACTTACTTATTAAAATAGGCTCCACGTCTAACATGGGGCTTGAACTCAGAACCCCAAGGTCAAGAACTGCACACTTTACCAACTAAGTCAGCCAGGCACCCCTCACTTGTTTTATTTTATACCATTCAGAAGCTGCTTTTATGATAAACCATTGAAACAGCCTTTTAAAATTCCAATCTGAGGGCAATATCTAGAAATACTAGAGTAATGTTGTCCAAAATGCAATGTCTATATTAAATAGTCTTATCTTGTGCTTCTATGGTTTCCTGCCTGGATTCAGGAACCAAACAGTTTAAAAACAATTGGCTACACTCACCAAAACCCTACTGACTTGTTTGGAAATATGCTTCTTTGCAAATTAGCCTGTGTAGTTTTAGCAGTCTAGGTTAACTAGTGATGGAATGCTTCCTCCAGGGGAAACCAGGAGGGTTCCACAGGACTTGGATCAAGGGCTAGAAGTGATAAGTGAACATTTTGGGCTCCTCATGCTAAAGTCAGGAAGAAAATAAAGGAATTATGGCACTAGTAGGAGTAATCAATCCTGGTTATCATTAAGAGTCAGTACTGCTGTTATATAATGGAGGCAATAAAAAAATATGCCTGTGATTCAAAAGTTTCACTAGAACATCTCTTGGTGCTTAGATGCCTGGTGCAACAGAGACCACATGGCACGTTCATGATATCCAGAATTCTCAGGCAGCCTATAACTAAAAGATATTATGAATCCCACCAAACAACTTAAATAAGCCGACATGCTGGCTAAATGGTAAGGATGACCTAGAATGAGTAGTAGCAAAGAGAAATGATTGGCAGATCTGAACTGGACACAACTGTGAGCAGGAAATGTCATTTCCCCCACTAATCTTGTTATAATTATTTTTTATTAGAAATAATGATCAGGCACAACTTGTTGAATCAGTGAAAGGATATCATTGATTTAACATATGACACAAGTGGAGCTGAGTGGTACAAGGAGTGATTTCTTTAGCAGATACCATCAATGTCTCACATCTTCCCTTGGATTACTTCAGTGTCTATCAGCCTGGGGACACTCCCTAGCCTGGCGACACTCCCTAGCTGCAAGAGCATTTCCAGTCCACCTACTGAAGACAGGATCAAAATTCAAGGTTTTGATAGTGCAGAAGCAACATTCAAGCAGTTAGTTTCTAGAGTTGGTGGATCAATGTCCCATGTTCTTTAACCATTGGCGGAAGGACTCTAAGTACATTCTACATAGGCTTATACACAGTCCTGAATGAGGTGGAGTCCTAGATGCCTACAGCAATAATTAGTTTCTTAACATAGATTTACTGGAGAGTTTCCTTTTCTTTTCTCATTTCTCTGTTTCCTTATGATGCTTTCTAGGATCACCTTCCAAATAGCAATCACACATCTGGATGATTCTCTCAGGAGCAGCTTTTATAAGAACCCAAGTTATTATAAATTCACCTTTACTTAAAAAAGAAAATTATAGTTCATACTCAACTTTTAACATAGATATTGGGCCATTATCCCATGCATACATGGGCACACACACACACACACACACAAACAGAATAGTGCTTGTTTTTTTTTTAACAGCATGTTATTTTAGTTATACATTCCATTGCCATGCAAAAATCATGGAAAAGTATTAAAATACAACTGAACTACTGATGACTGCATACTCATGTTAGTAAATATAAATAGTATTTACATGTGAAATGCTATACAAAAATACATTGAAATCAGATTTTCAGTATCTTATATCATATCATGCTTACTGCAATTTAAGCATTATGTATCTGTTTTTCTATTGCAGATTTAGCAATAATTATAAACTAAACACTAATGTCTCAATTGCCCTAAGGGATGCACTGACTTATATCAATATAAAATTTAAGTAAGCCTGAGACACTTATTTAAGGTTTCAAGCAATGTCTTTAACAAATCTATTACATTATTACATAGTATATCATTAAATAGACATACCTTTGCACATAATACAAAAGTTGCTATAGACTGTTAAAATTACAATATTTTTCTTATGCAACTTGTTGCTTAAAATAGAAAAGAGCACATACCCAAAAATTATAGTATTCCTTTATATTATATACAGTAGGTTCACAAATATTATATATATATATACACACACACACACACACACACACACACACAGTAGGTTCCCATATAGAGTAGGAACAAAAGAATTTAGAAGTGAATTTAAAGAAGGGCCAAAGAGGAGTTTTACACACATTTATTTATCATTATAAAATAATCAAGGAAAGTGAGGCTTTGTGTAACAAAATAGTAACAAAATGTGGATATATATTAGCAAAACCCCAGAAGCTTGATACAATGGATTCCCCAGACCACACTAGGAATAATGATTCAAAACATACGTTAGTCCATAAGACTATAAAATTATCACTTCTCACAGAATACTTCTTGTCACAGTAGCTCTGAAAAGAAGATATGATGGTCTCCTTTTTTATAAATGAGGGAATTGAGACTCAGGAAAGGTGAGGTAGAACATTTCTTAAAGTTACTTTTGTGATTACCTATCTTAGATGTTCAGAAAGACATTTCGGAAATGGTGAAAGACATTTTCAGTTGCACATGGGTAATTTTGTACATAATTTTAAACAATTTTTGATAGTAATACTTGTCATGAATCAAATGGTGCAAATCCAAGCAGATAAATTCAATCTAGGAAGAATCATTAGCAAACACCTGTTTCAAGAGCTATCCATCCCAAAGAGATTAAGTCTATACTTCTATTCCATAGGATACAACTAACCTGGGACTAAAGTAATGACATAAGAAAAAGGCTCTGGAGAATCTGGTCATTTCTTTTTCTTTTTTTTTTTTTTTTCTTTTGAGTCTATTACCCTGATTAATAGTCGTCTTTTCTTTTTTTAAGTGCCTGATGTTTAAAACTTCTTACTTTAGTTAAACTACTTTGGAGGGGCAAGAAGAATTGAAATAGGTTGTAAATTATTAAAATTATACCACAGATGCCATTCTTCAATAGAGGATATTTAATAATCCTAAGGTCAAAAAAGTAGTAAGTGGCAGAGCTGAAATTCAAAGTTCTGCCTGAATGTAAATTTCTTGATTTTTTTCCCCCAGTACATAGACTATGGCTGGAGCTTAATTTAGCTTTCCAAACATGTGTTTGCTTAGAAAATACAAATAATGATATAGTTTTAAGAAAATACAGTCTTTGGGGCACCTGGGTGGCTCAGTCGGTTTCAGCTCAGGTCATGATCTCATGGTTTGTGAGTTCAAGCCCCTCATCAGGCTCACGCTGATAGTGTGAAGCCTGCTTGGGGTTCTTCTTCTCTCTCTGCCTCTCCCTCACTCGGTTCTATCTCTCTCTCTCTCTCTCTCTCTCTCTCTCTCTCTCTCACACACACACACACACACACACAAATAAATGAATAACCTTTTAAAATAGCATTATTTAAAAAGTAATAAAACATAATTTTTGCACAGGGTTAATCTTGTCCCTCATGGAAAGTCATTAAATGACTTGAATCCTTCAAATTCCCCATCATGATCATTCCAAAACCATGCCATATTCCTAAAAGAAAAAGGGCTAACCCAGACACTTACCTATAGGATTTTTCCTCAAAACTCAACACCCTAGAGTGAACCAGTGGATCAATAAATACAAATTTGTGGAAATAAATTTACTTCTTGAAGCCTAAAACAAAAACAGGCTTCTTGACTTCTTTTTCCCTAGTCACAATCTTAAAAAGTATGTTTATTATATTGGCTAGAAATTGTGAGTCTGGGGCAAAAAAAAAACTATATCATCTATATCTATATCTATACCTATATCGACATCTATCTATCAATCGATGTCGATATAGATGTAGATGTAGATGTAGATGTAGATGTAGATATAGATATAGATATAGATATAGATATAGATATAGATGATATAGATATAGATATATGATGAAGAGAAGTAGAGATGGAGGAAGTTTCTGATATATTTTTTGTGTTTCCTCATATAAGTTATATAACTTCTCTGTTCTCCACTTTTCTTATTGGTACATTGCTGATGTAGAGATGGCAAAAAAATTGAACATAAGAAAAAAAAAAACAAAACTTAGACAAGTATCCAAAAGAGTAAGTTGTTTTTAAAACATCTTTTTTGTTATGATTTTTGTTGTATTAGTAAATTAGCAGTTTTTCCTTATGGCTAGGACAAAGTTGGTCTAAGTCTCCTATTATAAGCCTTGTAAAGCAGAAGCAGGTAAACACAGGCACTTTTCCAGATATACAACACAGAACAAAGAATAAAAAATGCAGCTCATCTAATCAAGGTACATGCCACTGTTATGACTTTCCTAAATTACCATTTGTTAACTGAAACACAGGGTGCCAGATGGTGAACAAAGTTCCAAAAGAAGACCATGGGAGAGATTGAAATAGAGGTTTATTACTCACAAGTTCTAGAACATTTTTAGAAAAAGTATATGCCCTCATGGGGCTACACAGGGAGGTCAAGGCAAAATGTAGACAGAGAGAGAGGCAGGACTTGGAGCATATGTTTTTATAGAAGTTCATTGGTAGCACTTTGCTGCTTCTGAGATGAGGCCGGATTCCTCAATTCAAACCACGAAATTGATCCTGGTAGACACCAGAACCCAAATTACTGCTTTCCAGACAATCCATCTAGATTCTTAGAAAGAGACCCTTCAACCTATAAGGATTTGGCAGTGAAACAAAGTGTACAAACCCATTCTGATGTAACTACTGGGACCATTCACCTCAAATAGCTTCCTCTGGTGATGGCCCACTTGACTCTTCCTCTGTTTATAGCCATGGATGCACTGACATGACACCATGCAACACAGAACAAACTCAAGTTCTTGGTCTTCCTGCGAAATGGATACCAGTGAGTCTTCCTTCTCTGATCAGGATAGTAAACACCCCTCAATACCAATATTGACTTAAACATGGCACTGAGGCCTAGACCCTGTTCTTAACCATATGCTTGAGACAGGAGTCATTAAGCCTAAAATGCTCCTTTCCATAGCCTATGTGGCCAGTACTTAAGCCAGAATGAAATTGTATCACAGGGTAGGAAAGCAGGGAATGACGGAGAGCCCTGTTGGAAGGGTGAGGCTAGCGTGCCCCTGAGTCTGGATGACAAAGGGATTGAATTCTTTCACAGCGATGGTCCCTCTGGAAATGATGTCTAAATGATCCTTGCTGCTAACCCCACCCTTGATGGGGTTGCTACAAATATCAAATATCACTAGAAACTAACTGAGCCTATGATTGCACATACATAAAACCCATTTGGGGTCTGTACTTCCATGATTTGTCCAACACCCTCATGGAGTCAGTTTCAGAAACACCTAAATAGCAGTGCAAATATCTCCTTTAGCCACATACATGTAGCTCCCCAGAGAGCAAAACGGCCAACTGCCTTTTCCTTTGCTAAATGTGTCCCTGACCACCAGAGGGAGCTGTAAAGATTTGTTCCACTAGATGCAGATAGGCAGCTCAGCTCAGAGAAGCCTTCAATTTGTGTAAAGCTAGCCTACCCTTAGCTCATGATTGGCACCCCAGCTTGATAACCACATAGGAGGGTCACTAGCTCCCTAGGTGGCCACCACACCAGAAGACCTCACCCCTGAGTGAAATGGATTTATCAATGGAGAGGACATTGCCCCAGACCACATTAACTTAATCCAAGAATTTGTCTTTGAAGATAACTATACCCCCTATACCAGAGATAATACCACACAGACATATCACCAGTAGGAGACTTCATTACTCACCAGGGTGATCTCACTTCTAAGTTCACCAAGAACTCGGCAAGACATTGCAACTTGGATTGAGACCTTCCAGGAACAATAGATTAAATGTATTACCCTTGGTGAACTCAGGAAATCCATTGGAATAATATTTCCCTGAACTTGCCTCTGTTTTATGGCTGACCCTACCCAATACCAAGATGCTTGTCAAACTATGAGTCTATCTTCTGCCAATTTCATGGCAGATTACATCATATTTTCCCATTGTGCCAGGCCAGAATGTGTAATCAAAACCAGACATCTCTCCTGCCTGGAAATAACCACTTAAATCGCTTGTCTTTCCTATTCCCCTGATCTTCCATTTCTGAGTGCTTCCATGGGAATACTCAACCATGACTTCTGCTGGTCTCTGATTTCTCTAGTTAGACCATGGGTTTCTCTTCAGCAGCCATATTGAACCTGCCTCCAGTACTTCCCCTTCAATACCATAATCCCATGCTACAGCCACCCTGCATTGGAATCTAGAGATTGCTGGGATGTTGTCTTTAATTATTTGTCATGCAGTTTATAGATCTCCATTTTGGGGAGTTAGTTTGGTATTTTATTTTGTTCATTTTGTGGTGCTATACTTCTTACAATCCTCATGGGCTTGTGTTAATGTCTACAAATTTGAAGAAGTAGGCACTTCTTCCAGTCTCTACTGACTGACTTTGGCAAAGAAAGTTCTTCCCTAGTTAACCCATCCAGAAATTTGGGTAGGCCAACTGGTGAGGCCCACTGGGGGATTGTTGTAAGAGTCCACAACTGGCCACCCTGGCATGGGTGGGCCTGGCAATGGGGCAGGCCTGAAGCCTGTGTTTGCAGGAACTGGCAGGAAGCTGACTCCATAGATGCTGGACCAGAATCTGGGACCAGGAGGGCTAGTCTAGAGCAGGGTCCATGGGTGCTGGCCTGAAACATGCATCTGCAAGGGTGGGCCTCAAGTCTGGGACTTTTAGATGGGACTGGTTGTGGAGTAGGCCTGGAGATAGGGTCCATCAGGGCTAGCCTGGGATCCATGGGCTGAAGAGTCTTACCTAACACAGGAATTCACTGGAGTAAACATGGTACTGGAGTCCAAAGCAAAGTTGGGTGCTCATTTCAATCTCCTTCCCCCACACAGAGGGTATCTCTCTTGGTACTGTACTGCCCCAGCTTGGCGGGGAGTACTTTGGCAATGTGAATCTCTTTTTCCTACCCTCTTCAATTCATCTTATTTATGTACTTTAATCTCTTACCTAGATTCCTTAGCTTTTGTGAAGATATTTTCACATATGGATAGTTATTAAAATTGATGTGTCTGCAGGGGACGGATGCTGGAAACTCCTATCATCTTGATGACATCATTCCTCACCCTATTTAAGTTAAGTTCCCTGTTAGATAGCTCCAATTTCTATGTCATATCTAAATCTGTCCTGATGACTACCTTTTTTTCTTGAGATTATGGTGAGATTTCTTTTCTTTTCTTATGCCTCTTAATATTTTCATTAAATCTGGATATATTGTGTAGAACAGTAGAAAATGTGTTAAATAGGTTTCAAGTGTGGAAATGGGCCCACTTTTCCTTTGGCTACATCTTCAGTGTGGGGGTTAGTGTTAATTTTGATGGGAGATGGACTAAGTTTAAGATTTGTTGTTGCTATGGTTACTCATAGTGCATCACAGTGTTCAAATTCCTGTAGAGATTATTTGTATCTAAGGTGGAGTGAGGCTGACCAGACTCCTTTCTGTTGAATTCTGAGGTTTAAGCCATTCCTTTTTTTCTGTGCCCCAGGATTCTCTGAACAACCCTGTTCCTCTCCTAGCCTTCTCTCAACAGTATTCTGCTGTTCCTTGTGATTAGAGATTTAATTTGGCAGTGGAGAGTGGAGGGTAAGTAGGTGGTGAATATGTGCAATATGTTGTTCTGGTTCAGTCTTAGATCTGTGCCATGTATCTGGGACTTGAAGGTGTGACTTCCTCAGTTCCTCAGCCCTCCCTTAGTTACAGTTATGGGCTCAGTGTATAATAAAGCTCCTCTTTCAAGATAGATTCTTATTTATTTATTTTTTAAATGTGTATTTGTTTATTTGAAAGAAAGAGCATAAACATGTGAGGGGCAGAGAGAAAGGGAAAGAAAGAATCCCAAGCAGGCTCCACACTTGGTGCAGAGCCCAACGAGGGGCTCAGTCTCATGAACCATGAGATGATGACCTGAGCCAAAATAAAGTCAGATGCTTAACCAACTGAGCCACCCAGGTGCCCTTCAATAATAGATTTTTAGACCCCACCTGTTTCCTTCCACTTATTGCAGTAGGTGTTTACCAGTGTTTAAGTTCATTACTGCTATTGCATGTCCCACTAGAGAATAAAGCTTTTATTCCATAGTGGAGATAGCAAAGATATGTAGGCAGTGTTTCTTGACTCTCCCCCATGGGTGTTGTTCCCTTCCTCAGGTCTGTACCATAAGTAACACTTCTTAGGGTGTTTTGAGATTCTTTCTGTGAGAGTGCCTGGTGGGATTTCTGGAGAAGGAGCATACAAGATGGTATAGACTCCTCCAACTTTCACACTGTCCCTCTAGTTCACACTCAGCCTTCACCAGTTTGTGAGCTATTCTAGCCAAAAAGTTCCTGTCAATACCTTGTTTCATTTTCCCATGAAAACACATGACTTCCTTCCACTCTTCCAGGAAACACTTTATCTCCTTAGCTTTGGGGGGGGGGGGGACATTAACTGTTCTATGACCAAAGTTCTTCAATACATTTGGAAAACAAAAGGCATGAACCTGACATCAGTCAAGCTCTTTGTTGTTGTAATGGTGGAAAGATGCTACTACTCATAGTTCTGTACATCATGAGGTGGAAACCAGAGGTTTCACTGGTCTTTTGGAATATTAATGATTTTTTTTCCTATTAAGAATGCACAAGTATTAGCTTCTAACTGAATCATGAATCAACATACAGCAATCAACAGGTGAAAATATTGCTTATTTGTTACTCAGTAAGAGAAGACTAAAAGAACCTGAAAGACCTTTGCATTTGTAAGTAAAATAATATTTTTATAATTAAAAAGTTAGCTCTCTAGGTTATTAAAATATAATTTATATTCTACTAATTTTCAACTTGAAGTATTCCTTAATATTAAAAATTATTGAAATAGGAAAACTGGAAAAAAAAGAAAAATATAGAGATCCAAAGTTCATGAACAAGAAAAACTAGATGTACAGCCTATCTGGATGAGTTTGTTATAACCTTTCAGCATTTAATTGATTTCTGAACTTTCTGGGAGGCAGGGCAAAAATGTAGGCTTATTATCAGTCAAGTAAGGTTCTGTTTTGAGTACCACTTTTGTGTTGTAATATACACTTGCCCTTCTGTAGGGTTTCAGGTGTACATTAGCAGTATATTAATTTAGGGAATGAACCCTGCCTATACACTGATGAAAGCATACACCTAGAGGGAAATCCTTGCTATTTGCACAGAAATGATTTCCTAATCCTACCTAAGGGAAGACCAACCTAATAAAGGTGGCAGTATATGTAACTTAGATACAATACCCCCTCAAGAAAATATCTTACTCATGAAAGTAAAATCTCTGAAACATTCTTCAGAATCTTTTCTCTATTAAACACGTACCCTAATTTCTGACCAATTTTACCATCTGGTGTTAAAAAGAGAAATCAAGGTGAATGATTACTTTGATTAAAATATGCTTTATAAAATCTACATTTGTTTTCATTTTCATATATACATATATATTAATATACACTATATATACATATTTAAGTTACATGATTAAAGCACAAATTAGATAATTTTTCATTCATTCATTTATTTATTTATTTATTTAAGTTTATTTATTTATTTTGAGAGAGACAGAGACAGCAAGAGTCGGGTGGGGCAGAGACAGAGAGGGAGAGAGAGAAAATCCCACGCAGGCTCCTGGCTTGAACTCAGGAAACTGTGAGATCATGACGATCATGACCTGAGGTGAATCTAAGAGTCAGACACTTAACAAACTGAGCCATGCAGGTGCCCTGATAATTTTCCATTTAAATAGTAAACGTATTATGTACCCTGGTTTTCTGTCCTAACTGAATTTGAGCATGTGTGTATGTGTGAGTGTGTGCATGTGAATGCATATGTGTGGGTATGTGTACGTACATGTGCATGTGTGTATAAATGCACATGTGTGTGAGTACATGCATGTGTATCTTCTACAACTAAAATCAATATGTTTTCAGTACAAAAGTTCTAGGGGCATCTTGGTGGCTCAGTTGGTTAAACATCCAATTCTTGATCTCAGCTCCGGTCTTGATCTCAGGGTCATGAGTTCAAGCCTTGTGTTGGGCTCCATTCTGGGCATGATGCCCACTTAAAAAAATAAAATAAAAAAGTTCTACAGAAAACATAAAATGCCATAGATATATTTTTTTTAATTTTTACTTTAAAAACTTTTGACCTAAAGTTTACTGAAATCTGGGAAGAGTGGTTCTAGGTAAAATTTGGCTTCTCAAAATAGTACATGATTATAGAGAAGAATAGAAACATAAAGAAGAGAGTCCACACACATATTCACACATATACAAAATTGATAGAAATGAGTATAATTTTATCACTTGGTTGTGAACAAAGAAAATAGACATTTTGATAAAAATATAGGTAAGTATAAAAATCAGCCTTAAATTTAGAAAAATGCAATACAATGTGAGTTGCACCTTCAAGAAGTTACCATAGTAAGCATTTTAAGTGAACCTCGCCAGTAATTTATTTAAAGACCAGAACAATAGTTTATTTTTAAGCAATTAGTAATTGATAATTTAGAAAAAATAGAACTGAACTCTGGTAAACCAATATTGCATCCCAGTGACTGCGGCTGGATATCTTGGGGAAGTTTCCTTGTTTTCTAAATGCAAAATTAGAATTTAAGCATTGGAAATTGGAATTTAAGCAAGGAAAATGTCTTTCTTACTTAGTTAACCACATATCCACTTTCATTATAAGAGAGCAACACGGATAATTATCATCAGTAGTCCCAATTTACTTAAACTCAACTCAGAATTTGATGATATATGATTTTTATATATCTCAGTAATACCAGGGGAACCTGAAACAGAACTTAAAATTTAAAAGCAACATTAAAAGTACTTGTTAGTTATAATTATACTACAATCTCATTTTCTGGATATCTGAGCTTCTTTTAAAGTATGTTTTATTTCCAACAATTGTTTGCTATCCATAGAACAGACTTCACTTTTCACTTTTGGGTTTTAGAAAGAAAAAAAAATTTTTCTCTCTGGTACTTTGCTAAAAATTAAGTACTACATTTAATCCTCACATTAAATATTAAAAATTATGATGATTTAACAATTTAATTGATCATCACGTTAGTACTATTCATTTTATTTTCAAAAAAATTAAGTTAAGGGGCGCCTGGGTGGCTCAGTCGGTTAAGCGTCGGACTTCAGCTCAGGTCACGATCTCGCGGTCCGTGAGTTCGAGCCCCACGTTGGGCTCTGGGCTGATGGCTCAGAGCCTGGAGCCTGCTTCCGATTCTGTGTCTCCCTCTCTCTCTGCCCCTCCCCCGTTTATGCTCTGTCTCTCTCTGTCTCAAAAATAAATAAACGTTAATTTTTTTTTTTTAAATTAAGTTGATTGGGGTGCCTGGATGGCTCAGTTATTTGAGCCTCTGACTTTGGTTCAGGCCATGGTCTCACTGTTCCTGAGCTCCTTTTGGGCTCTGTGCTGACAGCCCTGAACTTGGAGCCTGCTTTGAATTCTGTGTCTTTCTCCTCTTCCCCTCCCCCGCTCATTCTCTGTCTCTCTGTCTCTCTCTGTCACTCTCTCTAAAAAATAAATAGGGCACCTGGGTGGCTCAGTCGGTTACGTGTCCCACTTTGGCTCAGGTCATGATCTCGCAGTCCATGAGTTCGAGCCCCGCGTTGGGCTCTGTGCTGACGGCTCAGAGTCTGGAGCCTGTTTCAGATTCTGTGTCTCCCTCTCTCTCTGACCCTCCCCCTTTCGTGCTGTGTCTCTCTCTGTCTCAAAAATAAATAAACGTTAACAAATTAAAAAAAAATAAAAATAAAAAATAAATAAAATTAAAAAAATTAAGTTTATGAAGAATACCTATTTTATATAAAAATGACTGATAATAACAGAACTCTGTGAGATTTTAATCAATGCTTCTTTCGGTATCTTATGGTATCAGGAAAGGGTAATCTCTTCTGTTACTCTTCCTCTACCAGTGAAATGCATTCTTTTTGCAGTGATTGACAACAAGGATGTTTATTTCTTCCAATTTGAGTAGTCACTTTAACCAGAGTTCTGAGCACTCTAATATTTGGTTTTACCCTGTCATTAATACAGTGATGTGTAGCTATTGACTTATGACTTTAAATCTATTTTTTGTCTTCAACTATGAAGTAAAATTTCCATGTATTAACATCCCTTAATATTACTATGATGTATGGGTCATCAGATTTAATGAAACCACCATGATTAATGACATTATAATGGTTTAATTAAAATAAATGAGCAAAAAGTAGAAAAGATGAAATATAGTATAAGGATATATAAGTCACAGTCAGTTAAACAGATGAACTTAATACAAATTAAAGTATTTAAAATACAAGTAATTGACCTCACAAGAAATTTGACCATGATACAATACAAATTAATGTTTGCAAATATATTATCCACTTCTTCAACAAATACCCCCTAAACAATTTCCCTAAACACCTTTCCTAGACAATAGGGAAAGACAAGATGGAATTATACTGCATTAGAGTGTATTATATTGCATTATTAAAACTTAAAAGAATCTCAAAATATAATGTAATAATACGTGCTAAAAAAACATGGTCTTAGTCTGGGATTTTATAAAAAATCCCATAAACTGTGTGGCTTAAACAACAGCCACTTATTTCTCACAGATCTGAAGGCTGGGAAGTCTAAGATCAAGGTTCTGGAGGATCTGTTATCTGAGAACCAGCCTTCTGAATGGCAGATGATCTGCTTCTTGCTGTATCTTGCATGAAAGAGAGAGGAGAAAGACAAGGCAAGCTATACCCTCTTTCTTCTTATAAGATCACTAATTTCATTTATTAAGGCTCCACCCTCATTACCTAATTAATTTCCAAAGGCCCTATCTCCAAATGCTATCACACTGGGGATTAGGCTTCAAAATATGAACTTTAGAGGGACACATTCAGTCCATAGCAAACATATACAGAAGATAAAAATGGATAAGAATAATGATAGCAATAAGAATAAAATGCTATGGGGTGAAATGATAGGCAAGTTCTTATTAACTTGGGAAAGTAACAAACCGCATAGAGTCAGAGACATACAGTATTATTAAGTTTTAAAATAATAATTCTGAAATTATGGAGCAAGCTAGAATAATTTAATATCAAAAATTTTAATTAAAATTGATTACTGCCTTCTGGTGTCCAAATATTTCACAGTCCTCTATATCTTGCCTTGAATGACAGGAAAGAACATTAGGAGTTAAAAAAAAATCTCCAAAAATAAAGAGCTATAAACTCATTTGTACTTTCCCCTTGTTATCATTCAGGAATAAGAACACAAGTAGAGGCCCTATTGACCAGAATTGGAGATCCTAGAGCTAATTACATAGCCTTAATATTTCCTTTTATTATTGTGACTACTAGGATGTATGTGAGTTAGTGTATGTGTGTGTGAGTGCATGCACATGAGTGTGTATGTATATGTGTGTGCATGTATGCTCAATTTACATTATCAGTTGAAGTTCAAATTTCTTATAGCAGTAACCAAGTTTGTACCAGAATGACATAGATATATATAAAATATATATATTCTTTGATATATATATATGTATATATATATATATCAAAGAAAAGAATGTATTCCTTTCCTGCCTCCATCATTTTCTGATTCTTTCTTTGCTCAAACAGATAAATGACTGTAGCTACTAGATAAATGACTGTAGCATTCATTTCTAGAAAAGTTTATAAATAAATCCCTGTGTTTACACATGCATGCACACATACTCATGAATAGATGTGTACACACACATACCACACACATATATAGTAAATGACTATCAATTTTTCTGGACATACAAAACTCTATAATTAATATATTATTAACTCTCTATGAATTCAGTCAATATAGTTCTTGTTTTACATTGATGTATCAAATATATTGATATATATATATATACATTGATATATATATATACATCTATATATATTGATGTATAAAATATATATATATATATATATATATAGAGAGAGAGAGAGAGAGAGAGAGAGAGAGAGAGAGAGAGAATCCCAAGCAGGCTCCTCCCTGTCAGTGCAGAACCCAATGCAGGGCTCGAATTCATGAACCATGAGATCATTACCTGAGCTAAGATCAAGAATTGGATGCTTAACTGACTGAGCCACCCAGGTGCCCCTAGTCAATATATTTCCTAAACCCATAAGATAGGAATATATTATAGGTACTCTTCAAGGCAATCTGGACACAGCAGTGAACAAAACAAAATAGACTCAGGGCCAATGTTCCTTTTTTTATTTAAGTAAAAATGAGAGAGATAGTAAACAATGATATATGGTGCTTATAAATACTATGAAGAAAAGTAAATCAAAGTAAAAGACAATAGTGTATTGATGCTATTTTAGATGAGGTCAGAAATGGTCTCTTTGGGAAGGTGAGATTTAAGAAGAGATTTTATTGAAATGAGAGAATTAGGCATATTACAAGCAGAAGGAGCAGCACATGCAAGGGCCCTGAGCATGACTGAGTGTGATGCATTCCTAGAATAGTAAAAAGGTAAAAGTATATGAAGGGCAAAGACTGCAAAGGGAGACTATTGGTAACTGGGATTGGAGAGGTGATCTGGAGCCATGGTTAGGAATTGCATTCAAATTTAGATTGGTAACTATTGGAGGAATTGTTTTAAAGGATCACTGTGGCTATGCAGAGCCCATATTATGGGCGATCTGAACAGAAGGGAAGCAAGGAACAGGTAGTTTTGAGGAAGTACAGGTAAGAAGCTTGGTGGTACAGACTACGGTAGCGGTGCTGGACATGGTAAGTATACATCTAAGAAAAGAAACAAATTATGATTATATAGCTGGATGCATACCCACAAAATGAATACATCCCCCATGTGGGAGATAAGTTTAGGAATTCTGTATGCTTGCGCCAATGGATTAACAAGTCTTAGTAGGCAGAAAGCCTCCACAGGACAAAAGCGCCCAAGGTTAGTCATTCAGTAAAACAAGGCTTAGGGTTGAAAGCCGCCTCCACAGGACAAAAGCATCCAAGAACAGTTAGAGGTGGAAAGCCACTACAGGGCCAAGACACCCAAGCTTGGCTAGGTTAGTTAGTGAAAAGTGTACCTTGTTAGCCTTGAGGCAGCTTGCTCCAGCAATCTTAAACTTTGGAGATAACAGCTACTCAGCTGTATTGCCTACAGAGAAACATTGTCCATCTGGCATTGGGCGCCAGTATATAGTTGTGCTTTAATCTCAGCTCCTAATGCTACTTGGCCCCCAAACCCTTTGCTTCTTACACACACAAGTTAATGGTCACTAACTTATTTTTTTCTGCATGTCAACCACATATGTAAAACCTTAAGATCTCAATAAATACAGAGATAAAACCCCTGTTTGGGGCTCTTGTCTTCTCCCAGACATTAGCCTCTCCTGTTCTCATTTCTGCCATCTGCTCTCGTGCTAGACAAGAGAGAACTCCAAACTCATAGTCGCAAAACCCCAGAGTAACCAGAACCCCTAAACAAAAAAATAGAGCACTGCCAGCCTCCAGAATGATCACCACAAGAAACTATCTCCGCTCAAAAGTGACCATGCTTCCAATTGTTAATACTGTAGGTTCATATTGCCCATTTTTCTTTTATTTAGTACAGTAAAACCTTGGATTGTGAGTAACTTGTTCTGTGAGTGTTCCGCAAGATGAGCAAACATTTCTAATAAATTTTAACCTGATAAATGAGTGATTCTTGCAATATGAGTAGTATGTGATGCCGAATGTCACATGATCACAACAGAGCCAATGGCTCTTGAAATTTGCTTTGAAAGATTAGTACTTTGGATTGCAAGCATGTTTCTAGAATGAATTATTCTCTCAAACCAAGGTTTTACTGTATTTTGTTTTTTTGTGATTCATTCATTTTATTGCATCTAGCATATTTTATTTACTCTCATTACAGTATAATATGTCATGGTATATTTACTTACATTTAGGTTATTACTAATTTATGAAATTCTTATGAAATTTCATAAGGACTCATATCTTTGGGGTTTATTATTAGTCATAGAATTGCTAATCATATGATACTGACAATTTTCTAAGATGATTGTACCAAATTATATCTTACTGATGGTGTCTGAGAGTTCTGATTGTTCTACATCCTCACCAATAATACACATTCTCTGTCTTTTTTCTTTTTAGCCATTCCCGTGGGTCTGTACGTTCATATAACATTGGAATTTAATTTACGTTTTTCTGATATCTGGTAAAATAGGCAAGATTTAGTTGTTTTGAGGGCATTGATTCCCCTTCAATATGAAGTACTCTTTCAAATCTTACGTCCATTTTTGTATTCTTTTTTTTTAAATTTTTCTTAATGATTTGTATGAATTTTGAATATATTTGTAAAATATCTTTAATCTGAATATTTCCCTTTCTGTGCCTCACTTTAAGGGTGTCTTTTGACGAACAGATGTTCCCAATTTTAAGTTTAATGATGTCCATCTTATTATTTCCTTAGTGATTAATTCCTTTTTGTACTTTTATTTTTAAAGTTTGCCTACCTCAAGTTCAGAAAGACATTTTCTTATATTTTTTCTAAAAGCTATGTGGTTTTAGTTTCAAAGGGGAGCAGAAGATACCATTTCAAAATGTGCCTCTTTGGCAGGAGGATTATTATAGGCTGATTATTTGTAAGAAATAACAGACATAGGAAAAACTCTGAAAACTGTGTAGAAATTATCCTTTTGTAAAGAGACCTTGACATTTATGAAAGAAAGCTCCATTTATAAGGGTGTCTCCTTCTCTGTACTAGGAAGAGGAAGATGTCCAAATATCTAGAAATTCTTATCAATGGAGAAGATAAGGACTTAAATATGTAAAACAGCCATATCCTTGATTACTGTGCTTTGTCTGGTAACCTTCCCCTTACCCCAATATCTTCTTTGGACTTTAACTAGGGATCATATTTAAGGTGGTGGCTTGGGTCATTTTAGAAGGTGTAACCAAACCGAAGGTGAGTCCATCCACCAGAAAGGAAGAAAGCCAATAAAAACTGACATGGAACTTTTGCAGTGAAGAAAGATAGGCAATTTATGAGTGTGACATCACCCAGGAGAATGGGGACCTAATGCTCAAAAGTTCCAAAATCCCCATTGACTTGCAAGTGAGTGTTTTATTCTTTAAGTTTATGTATTTATTTTGAGAAAGAGAGAGCATGAGCAGTGCAGGGGCAGAGAGAGAGGGAGAGAGAAAAATCCCAAGCAGACTCTGCACTATCAGCACGGAGCTTGACACAGGGCTCAAACTCACAAACTGTGAGTTCATGACCTAAGCCAAAACCAAGAGTCAGATGCTTAGTCACCTGAGACACCCATGTGGTTAAGTTTTTAAGGAGAAATTTTGGAGCTTCCTCACCTCCTGTGAAGGTGGAGACCATTGGTTAGAAGCCCAGGAGGTCATGCTAGCAGGTGCTCATCTGGTGTCACTTCATCTAGTCCCCTGGAAGTCTTGAACCTCTCAAGAGACTTGGAATCTGAAAATATCTTTATTCTTTATGTTAGAGTTGTTGTTTTTTGTTTTTTTGTTTTTTTTTTAGGTAAACCTGGTGATTATATCTTTAGGGTGATTACTTTTTTTTTTTTAATTTTTTTTTAACGTTTATTTATTTTTGAGACAGAGAGAGACAAATCATGAATGGGGGAGGGTCAGAGAGAGGGAGACACAGAATCTGAAACAGGCTCCAGGCTCTGAGCTGTCAGCACAGAGCCCGACGCGGGGCTCGAACTCACGGACCGCGAGATCATGACCTGGGCCGAAGTCGGCCGCTTAACCAATTGAGCCACCCAGGCGCCCCTAGGGTGATTACTTTTAAGCTAGTGAGGCTGCATTCCTTCATGTGCCTTTGAATGGTAGGGAAGCACTCTGTCTCTTGAATGTAGGCCTGCATTTTCCTTGGCCAGTCCTGTCCAAGGGGATGATATGACCTTTAATGTTCTCTGAACTGACAAGATGGACTTTGTCTTCAAGAGTTACTCAGTTTTCAGGGGTGCCTGGGTGGCTCAGTGGGTTAAGCATCCGACTTCAGCTCAGGTCATGATGTCAGGGTCCATGAGTTCGAGCCCTGCGTTGGGCTGTCTGCTGACAGCTCGGAGCCTGGACCCTGCTTTGGATTCTGTGTCTCCCACGCTCTCTGCCCCTCCCCCGCTCACGCTCTGTCTCTCTCTATCAAAAAAATGAATAAACGTGAAAAAAATTTAAAAAAAAAGTTACTCAGTTTTCTGTTATCAGTGGTTATGTCTGAGTAGTGAGATTAAAGTGATTTTTGTTTTTCTTTATTTTTTGTACATTTTTGACACATTCTTTTAAATAAAAAAATTTTGATAATTGAAAAAAAATTGTTACTCAATTTTCTATGTATACAGGCAGTAAACATATTATTAAACTCTGTTTTTGTTTTTTTCATGTTAATCTGTCTTTTATTACTGGGGTGGGAGGGTCTCAGCCAAGAACCTAGAAAGGTAGAAGAAAAGTAATTTTCTCTCCCTCACATTTTCATATTTTTTAACTAGTTTTTGAGTATTGTAAGGTAGAAATAAAGATTCACTCTTTTCCTTATGGATATCCAATTGACACAGCATTATTTATTAGCAGATTGTCTTTCTCCTGGTGACTCACATAATTCATATATAAATTAGGTAAAATAGTATATGTTGGGTCTCTCCTTAATGTCAGTGGTGAATCCCATTGCCTAGCTTTGGTTCTTGAATTCAGTCAAAAAGGCATTCAGAGCCAAACTCTTAAGCAAGCAAGTGTTTAATAGTAGTTTAAGGGAAAGCACATTCTTGAGATGGCAGAGAGTGCAGGCCCAGAGGTGGGAGCTGCATCAGGGATCAGGGTTGTCTTTTCTTTTTATTTGAATAGGTTATGGGTCATAGCTCGGGTAGTTCCTGGCTAAAGTTGCAGCCACTTATCTAAGGGACTCCTCATACTGTCAGGATGGGGAGTTTTTGACTCTACGTGGTCCTTATTGAAACTGTCATGGCAGACTTCCCTCCCAGGGTGGGGGTCAAAACCACAATGTAAATGTATTATAATGAAGCTGTAGGCAGTGGTTATAAGGAAGAACACATGTGCATCCTCTGGGGTCTGTCCCTGCTTCTTGGACTTTGCTTCTGTCCTTTTATTAGTCAGAAAGCACTTGCTCTCTGCTCATATCTAAGTAACTACCTACTTTATCACCTAGGCTCTGCTTTTTTTCTCTTCTTCTTTCTTTTGTCTCTGTATATTTCCTTGTGCCAATACTACCCTGTCTTAAATCATGTAATTGCAAAATCAGTTTTAATACCTACTAGTATCTAGCTTTGTTCTAAATTAGCTCAACTATTCTGTTTAGGTACATTTATTTTTTTATAAATTTGATTTCTGTATTTTTGGCAACTTGCTTGAAAATAGTCTTCAATTCTCTATAATTAATTAAATTTTCATCTTTCAGAATAGTACATGTTGAATAAAAATAATGGCAGTTTTAATAAAATTATCAAATATTTAAAATTGTGACAAATGTTACATAAGTGATAGATTTAAAATTAGGTAATAAAGATAAGTATCAGCCAACATTTGAATCTTTCATATGCATTTGATTTTCTTCCTTTGGTTTTTATGACATTTTAAGTTTAAGTCAAAAATTATAAATGCTATAGTGAAATTTCTTGTAAATAAACTTGTAAAGAAAAAACACTTTTGTTTATCTTTACTCACTCTCCACTACTTCACTCACACTTAGAACACTCCACAGCGAAGCACCCGGTGGCTCAGTTGGTTAAGCATCCAACTTCTGCTCAGGTCATGATTTCATGGTTTGTGAGTTTGGGAACCCCGTCAGGCTCTGTGCTGACAGGTCAGAGCCTAGATACTGCTTCAGATTCTGTGTCTCCCTTGGTCTCTGCTCCTCCCCCCCCCCCACTCTCTCTCTCTCTCTTTCTCTCAAAAATAAACATTAAAAAAAAAAACCCACTCCACAGCACTTCTGACACTAGATATGTGAGGACTCACCCCTCCCCCAGCAATTCTGTGACACCATCTTGATCTCCTACAATTGTTACAGCTCTGCTGTAAAAATCAGAGATTCCTACAGCCCTGGCTTGGGTTTGATGAATTTGTTAGAACAGCTCACAAAACTGTGGAAAATATTTTACTTACTAGATTACCAGTTTAGTTATAAATGGATATAACTCAGGAACAGTCAGATAAGAGGAATGCATAGGGCAAGGTATGTGGGAAGGGACATGGCTTCCCAGAACCTCTCTGCTGGTCAACTTGAAAGGTCTCTGAATCTCATCGTTTTAGAATTTTTTAGAGGTTTCATTACATAGGAAGATTGATTAAATCACTTGACCATTGATGATTAATTCAATCTTCAATGTCTCTCCCCTCTCTGAGGCGTCAGGGGTTGGTGGAAAAACTTACAAACGTTTAATCACGTGGTTATTTCTCTTGGCAGCCAGTTCCCATCTTTACAGGCTGCCCAAAAGTCATTAATTAACATAAACCAACCTGGTTGAAAGGGGCTTGCTATGGATGGCCAAAGACACTTATTTCACCTTCTTGCTCTGGAGAGATTTCAGAAACTGGGGACAAAACTAAATATTCTAGCAAAGGATGACCCTATGATTCTTATATAAAAATTTCAAGGTTTTCAGGACCTATGCGCCATGAACAGTGGACAAAGACCAAATATGTATTTCTTTTTATAAATCACAAAATTCAAAGATAAATAATTTGGGGTTTATTGCATTATAAGATATCAGATGGACAACTTTAAATCATTGTCAGTGTTAAAAATCGATGAGAATTTGAATTCATACTCATCACAAAATATTTTCCAAAGAAAGTTAATAACACAATTTCTTTTCAGAACTCAAAATTTTAGTAAGAAATTAAAATAAATATTTCTGTCATTTTTAAAATTAATTTTGTCTTCAGTTCTAATTTTATAATTTTCTTTGAGAGATTGGCATCAGAATAATCAGGAAATGACAACAACATTCATCCAGTTTCTTCAGCGAAAATATCTGGAATCATCTCTGATTTATGTGTTTACATTCTTATCTAATCAATCAGCACATGTATTCAGTTCCATCAACATAATGCATATGGAATCTATCTGCCTCTCATCATCTTCACCTTTACCATCCATATTCAGCCACCTGGACTCTGGCAAATGCTTAATTGGTCTAAATTCCTCTCTTGGAGAAGTCTATTTTCCACAAAACAGTGAAGACTTTAAAAAATCATAGTCAGATCATGTCAAAATCTTGCTCAAAGCTCCCAGTAATAAACGTCATGACACATTCAGGTTTGAATCCAAATGCTCACATGGTCTATGATGAGGTTCGGGATACATTGTCCCCACATATAACACCTTGACATATTGAGGATGTTAAGCTGAAGAATTTTGAGAAAATGGCAGAAGCAGGAAGGTCACTTTTAATTTTCCTTTCCTCACTCTTCTTCCCTGAAACAAGGCATGAAATTCTCATGTGAGAGGAGCCCTCCCCATATACAGATTAAGGAAGGTATGTTTATCACCAGAGACATGGAAATTGGGGCTGAGAAATCTGTATCAACAAACCTTGCTAAACTAACTCTTATCTTCTCAGATACTTCTTTACCATTTGCTATTCCTAGCCCACACCCCTGTGTTTTGTCAATTCTTCACAAATTTATTATTTATTTGCCTAAAAGGTATAAAAGCATCTTGCTCTGGTTACTACCTTGGGTCTTTATTTTCTTGAGAAGGATCCCATATACATGTAAACATTTAATGACATGTGTCTGCCTTTCTCTTGTTCATCTGTCTTCATTAGTTTTCAGACCCAACCAGGGACCATAAGAGGGTTAAGGAAAACTTTTTCATCTCCTGCACCTATAAGATGTTACTGCCTGCTATCTCTCACATAGTATCTTTCCACTATTTCTTAGGTCACCATGTGCTTTCTGTATCAGTCTTTTTATCTTCTCTAAGTATGTGAAGCATACTCCCACCTCGGGTCCTCTGTATTTACTATTTCTTCTTTTTGAAATGTTTTCTCCTGAGATATTTGCACAACCTTTTTTTTTAAAATTTATATCTCCTCTTAGATGTCACTGATGCAGAGAAGAACCTCACTCAATCTGAAATAGCACCAGTTTGAAATTCCTAACACTTTCTTGCATACTATTCATCTACTTTTTTACAATTGTTATTGTATTTATTGTCAATTTTAATGTAAGCAGTGTGAGGATAGGACAACCTCCGTTCTGTACATTGTCCCCTGATGTTTAGGATAGAGCCTGGAATAGAAAAGTGTCTAATAAATATTTGTCAACTACATGAATGGATTATGCACCCTTACTTTTTAGAAGTTTCTAACTCTGAAAACGCAAATGCATATACCTATTGTTCTATCTTTAATAAGTTCAAACATATAAGTTACTGGATATTCAGATATATACAAGGCATTATCCACTTTCCAGGAGATATTACTCAAGTGGAGTAGACAGATGTTAAAAAGAAAAGTGTAAGCCCCAAATGGCATCACTTTGGTTAAGTTACCAATCAGAACTTAATACCTAACCAGTTTGCAGTTTTAACCTCCCTAAGAAATGTAAGTTTTAACCAATTAGTTAGAAATTTTCTGATAAGAACCAATGAAGTAATATGTCACACAGCCCCCTTGCAATCCCCAAAGGAAGATGAGATAACCTGCATGATAAAACCTTCCATTTTCTCCAACTCCTTTGCATACCCCTCTCCTTGCTTGATGTGATGCTGTTCAATACAATTGTTGAATAAAGCCTATTAGATCTTCAAATTTACCCAGTTGAGTTTTGTTTCTCAACACAGACAAATCAACTGTAATTGTACAAAATAATGAGATAGAGGCTAGCACATGGTTTTGGAATGAACCCAGTAAGAGAGGCCCCTCATCTAGAATAGATCAGAATGGATTCTCAGGAAAGGTGATGCCTGCATTGATTATTAAAAAAACTCAAAATTATTTTTCACTCCAATCTTATTTTCTAATTTCTCTTTTCTTTAGTCAGCTAAAGTATTTTTTGGCTTGACACTCTATTTTCTAAAGTATTGCTAAAATGTTATAGATTATATCAGGTGAAGATTGGTAGAACTGAAAAAACTTCCTCTGAATCAATACTAAATTACAAATTGTTAATCATTGTGTTTAGGTTCCTGACTAGCAGAATACCTACACAGAAATAACATTATCTAAATCATTCAGTGGTGTCAATGAAAAAAATGTGTCATTTGAAAAAGAAAGAATTATTTTCCTGGAGACAAGATAAATCATATTTGCTCTTTCTTGCTATCGACAAAGCCTATCATGTTGTCATAGAAAGAAATTTGTTTGACAAGCATGTGTCTTACTCGTGATTTCTTTTAAAAACCAAGAACATTTTCTAAGATGCATTCAGTGAGTTTTAATAAGAATTCTTGTTATCTTCAATATCTGAAAAATTTTAATGTGCATAATGTATCAAAAATATGATCATAAACCACGTGTTTTCAACTTCAGTCGCTATTTGAGCTGAATAAAACTGACAGGATAATAATATAAATGAAAGAAAACAAATTCAGAATAAAGATTCAAAGACGTATTTCAATGTAGAGAACTTTAAGCTTCAGGTCTGGCATAAATAGTAATCATTCTCATTGAAGAAATAAAAAGAATTGGAGCATTGAATACTAAGTTCTATAAATTCTTCGCAAGAGTAAAATAGAATTGAAATAGAAAAGAAAAGGGGTGTGGAGAGAAAATAGAAGCTTTTCTTATTTGTATAAAACTTTATAATTTATCCATTCAGAATAATAACAAAATAAACCAGAATAAAAGTAAGGATTTTGAATTTTTTTTAATTAATGAAATATAACTGAAGATAGTTTAGACAGTTGGGGAGCAAGAATTCCTGTCCCCTTCAAGAAGTCCTTCTGGCCAAACTAAGAATCAAATTGACACGAGACAGATTAACAGGAGAAAATAAAATGCAATAGTGTACATATGGGGAATCCATACAAACATGGAAATGCCAAAGAAAATTAGGGAAAATGAGATGTGCATGTCATTCTGAAATAAGGAGAAGGGTGTAGGGGTCTGGGACTTCAGAGAAAAAGAATGTACTTCACAGGGTGATGAGAAGAGCAATGCTTGATAATTAGATGTTTGCCTTGACCTAAAGATGGGCCATTCAGCTAAAAATTATCTCTGCTAATAACCCTTATTCTTGTAAAGTTCCCCAATTTAGTTTAGTCTATGTAGTAAGGGAGGGACAAAAGTTCTTAGGGTCTTCATTGCCTTCAACTCTACATAATCTTCATGTCAATGTGGCTCATTTTGGGGTGGCTGCCTGCAGCCCCTTCAAGAAATACTTCAGATTTTTTGTGGCCAAAATTATATGCTCTCATAGACTAATATCTAGAAGTTCCTAAACAACTGCTTTTTATTTTATGTTATGTAGGCAGTAAAAGAGACAACTACTTATTGTCTTTTAATCTAATAATTCTCCCTCCCCCAAGATTGAAGGATATGGTCCTAACTAACATGTTTTGACTGACAAAAGTTTAAATTTAAATTTAATTGATAGGGGCACCTGAGTGGCTCAGTAGGTTGAGCATCTGACTCTTGATTTTGGTTCTGGTAATGATCTCATGGTCATGAGATTGAGCACCATGACTGGCTCTGTGCTGACAGTGCAGAACCTGCCTGGGATTCTCTCTCCCTCTCTCTCTGTCCCTACCCCCATCATGCACATGCAAGTTCTCTCTCTCTCTCTTTGAATTAATAAACATTTTTATAATTAAGTTTAATAGAGAATTCATCTTAAGATATACAGTGTAAATCTAGGCAGATAGATTTTAACTCAAAATGTGGTATTCCTTAACTTGACCTTATAGAGGAGGAATAAAAATTTTGCCTCTACCCTTCTAAATTCTTGGCTGAAACTCCCTATAATAAAAGTCAAATTAACAAGAGAAAAACAAACAAATTAATTATACCTGTATTCTTTATGTATATATAAAAGATACTCAGAAAAAAAATTGGATCAATTCCCTGAGATGACGCAAGCCACTAGCTTAAACTCAAAGACTAAAGGAAAAGGTGTTTGTGTTGGGGGAGGGAGGGATACTTTGCAGGAAGGTGAGAGGAGGAAATGTTTGGTAAACAAATAATTGTCCTTCTTTAAAGACAGATCTCTCAGGTAAAAAAAGCTACGTCTTAAAAAAGTTAGGACTCCTTCAAATGTAAATTTCCTCTACAAATGTAAATTTCTCTCATAAAGAATAACTGCTGTTCTTTTTTTTTTTTTTTTAAGAAAGCTCTACACCCAGTGGGGCTCAAACTCAAGACCCTGAGATCAAGAGTCACATACTCCAAGACTGAGCCAGCCAGGTGCCCCACGTCTACTCTATTTTCAGAACTTGTCTTGGGTCTGCAGCTTCTCAAAATAATCAGCTCAAAGAAGTATATTTTGAGGTGGCTTATTCCACTATACAACAAACTTTACTTTGACTTGATTCACTTTCTTGTTTTGGAAATGTCTCCAATGTCAGCAATCTTTTCATTCACAATAGCTTCATCGCACAGCCCTACATGCAAAAGTGAATCAGGCAAAATGAATCAAATCAAAACCAAACACAAACAACTAAGACCTTTACTTAATTCCCAATCTGTTTTTTTTTCCTCATTCAATTCTCAATGGCTAAAATCTAGTTTACAAATTACAGAGGACTTATTTTCCAAATTTCTTAGTTACATTTTTATTTTTTATTTTTAGACAGAGAAAGAGCAGGGAATAAGGGTAAAAGGAAACAGCGAGAGAATCTTAAGTAGCCTCCATCCTCAGTGAGGAGCCAGATGTGGGGCTCATCCCATGACTCTGGGATCATGACCTGAGCCAAAATCAAGATCCTATGACCAAGCCACTGAGGCATCCCTCTTAGTTGCAATTTTAAAGTTCTACACCTCCTGTTTCACTAAGGACAAACTCTCCTGGTGCTCTTTTTCACCTCGATGGCAGTTTTTCTGCTATTGTTCTCTTGGACATCTTTTTTCCCAGCCCCCATATCACTGACTTGCTATGACCATGCTACCGAATCTTCCTGGAAGACCTCATCCTTCCTCACTGTTCCATGGACTACTCACATCCCACTGGTATCCAAATTGTTTCCTCTAACTCATGTTTCTCCTTGATGCTGTTAATATAATTGTCTGAAGGAGTATTTTAAATTCCATTTAGTAGTGTTGTCATATACCTAATTACCTAGGGCAGAAATCTGAGTGATATTCTTAAATACTTCCTTTTGTCTTACACTTGTTAAAAGTCGAAACAAAAGCCCAAAATAGAGTTGCTTATGCTAAGCCTTATGTGACCAACCTGAGACTTGACTCAATTACAGTTTAGTCTCTCCCAGAAATAGAACCATAAGCCAGTCAATCTGGAGTTGTTCTGTCAGCACTAGGTAAGTAATCAGCTTCATAGATCCCTTCCATCCCCTAAAGAAGAGTAAGCCTGCAATAGCAAACCTGAATTTTTGGCAATATAACTTCCTTGTTCCCACTCCCTTCTGCCTGTAAGTCTTTCATTTTGTACAGCTTCATAGAACTCCTTTCTATCTGCTAGATTGGAGGCTGCCTGGTTTGAATTGATTTTTGCTCAAATGAACTCTAAAAACTTTTAATATGACTTAGTTTATCTTTAACAGTCTTAAATGAATCCACTACTTTCCTATTCTCTGTACATTTTAAAACTGAAAATTATTTTCATTACTTTTAATTTACCATAACATAGTCATAGTCTCTGATCTGAACTTCCTTAACAGCCCCTTTATAAGTGAGGACAAGTTGTCCTGCTGACAACAGTAGTTTAGTGACCAGAACACTGACTTAAAATTTACAAGTTTACAGTCTTTAAAAATCAGATATCACGGGACCCCTGGATGGCTCATTCAGTTAAGCACCTGGATTTTGATTTCAGCTCAGGTCATGATCTCATGGTTGAGAGATGGATCCCTGTGTCAGCAAGCTATCAGCATGGAGCCTGCTTGAGATTCTCTCCCTCTCTCTCCCTCTGCCCCTCCCCTGCTTGTTCTCTGTCTCTCAAAATAAACATTAAAAAAAATCAGATATCACTTAAAATCCAGACTTTCATTTTATCTTAAATAATTAGATAATGGGAATCATTGTCTGATTTACACATTAGTTGCATATTTAAACTGCTGTAAAAAGGAGATCAGATCTGAAAATAAAATAACTTAAGTATTATTGCTTTCTTAAGTAGCCATATATATATATATATATATAATTTTAATGTTTATTTATTATTGAGAGAGAGAGAGAGACACACACACACACACAGAGAATGAGCAAGGGAGGGGCAGAGAGAGAGGGAGACACAAAATCTGAAGCAGGCTCCAGGCTCAGAGCTGTCAGCACAGAGCCTGACGTGGGGCTTGAACTCACAAACTGCGAGATCATGACCTGAGCCAAAGCCGGTCGCTCAACCAACTGAGCCACCCAGGTACCCCAACCATATATTTTTTAAAACTGAAAAAATATGGTAAAAAATATAAGAGGAGGATAAACAGTTGTTCAAGTTTATATTGGAAAGGTGAGAGTAAAATTTCTGGTGATAAAAACATTTTTTCTTAAACCATATAATATTAAAAAATTCGAATCTTCCTCAAAATATGCAAACAACATAATAATTACTAAAATTAATTTTCCCTGATTTAAGTATATCATTGTTTATTTTATTTGTTATCTATTGAAGGACACTGGTTGTTTGCAGATTTTCGAAGATAAAAATTGATATAAGAAATATTTTTGAAACTTAGGTAAAAATAAATTTTCTTATTGTTCCTAATACATCCTCAGGAAATTATCTTTAGTTCAGATGTAAAAATATATTATCTACAAATAATAATAATTTTGTTTCTTAGGTTTGTTTTTTTTAATTTCTCTTCTATTGGCTTATTCCTTCCTAAATATATTAAATAATTATGCACGCTCATAATTTGTTCAGGACTTTAAAGTATATATTTGTTTTACTATTTTGTACTAAACTATCATGTTAAGGGCATGCCATATATGTATATTGATGCTGAATTTTGTTCAACTCTTAAGATTATATGAAATTTCTTTTTTAAATTTACTTTTTGCTCTATTAAAAATGAACAAAATACATTCTTGTTAATGACTACAAATGGTTGTGGAATAATAATCTGATAGGGTAACACTGAATTATATTTATTAATATTTTATTTAAAATGTTTGCTTTGGTTTTTATAAGTGAGATGGCCAACATTTGAAAACATTTAGAACATTTAATGGTATACAGTGTTTTATATGTGCTTTAACTACTTTTTAAATGTATGAGTTGTGTTCATCCTTGATTTCTTGATTTAAAAACTCCATAAAATATATCATATTTCAATACACACACAACAAAAAACTAGCCTACTTCCTCCTATATCTAATCTCATACCCTATCTTTTCTTCCTGAATTTTTCATTGGGGTTGGTAGCAATATAAGTTTTATATTTTCTCCAAGAAGCTTTATAACTGAAGTTTTATGTTAATACCACCATGTCTTGTTTTACCCAACTTAGATATAATGTATTGACTCTTTAAGAATAAAGATTAGAAAATTAACACATCTTCAATTCTTCACATCCTCTGTGCATCATAGACACACAGACACACACACACACACACACACACTATGCTAATATTTTAGAATCAATATTTATAATATCCCCCATTTCTACTTAGACTATTGATATTTTAAGCTCATTATCTCTATTTAGATAGATGTAATATTCTTTATTGTTATTTTCACCAAAAAACTTATTTTATGTCTTGGTTGACTAAAATCTATTACATGCATGCCAAATAAAAATTTTCTCTGAATCTATAAGTAAATAGAACTACAATATGATTCCTTTTTTTCTTTTAATGTTTATTTTTGAGAGAAAGTGAGAGAGAGAGAGAGAGAAAGCATGAGCAGGGGAGGGGCAGAGAGACAGGAAGACACAGAACCTAATGCAGGCTCCTGGCTCTGAGCTGTCAGCACAGGAACTGAAGGGGATGGAGGGTGGGGGAGTTGAACTCAGAAACCTGAGAACAAGACCTGAGTCGACATCGGATGTTTCACCTACTGAGCCACCAAGTGTCCCTACAATAGGATTCCTTTAAGCAAAGAAAATATTGGTCCTTTTAAATTAAGATTTTAGGCTTTTCTAGTTGACTGGTAAAAATCATATTAATAATAATGTGTGAATGTGGTTCTTTACTATGTCAGATGTGGTAGCTTAAGGTAATTGCCCTATATTTGTGCTCAAAACTCCTCATTACCTGGAATCTGTCACTTATAATATTTCTTAGTAAAAATTTCAAAGTCTTCTTGTTTGTAATAATTTTCAGACATAAGTTACTCTTTTTATACTCCATCATATTATGATACCACTTGTATTCTTGTGTGTGATTCATTATGTGTTGACATTGTGTCAACAAATAAAAATTTCAAAATAAGAGACTTAATTCCCCCAGTTGAAAATGAGGAGCTTGACATCTCTCTTTTCCCTTTTTCTTCAGAAAAAAAAAAAGTAATATAAATCCTTTTGAAAACTAGATAGGCTCTTTGTCAAGGTGATGACCCAGGAATGTCTTTTTCAATGGTTAAATTACTATCTCGAAAATGTAGAGTCAAGTGACATAGCATTCCTGTCTCCCAGTGCCTATGAAAGTAGTCCAGAGAGTTTGGGGGACATATTGCTCCAAGTTGCAAAACTACCTCCTGTCATAAAGATATGAAAAATTTGTTTCTCCTGTGGATAAAGCCAGTTTAGCTAACATAAACAGTCACCCCAATTACCAGATGAAACTAGGATGAACTATGTGTAATAAATGGTGCTATCAAGTACTTTTACATAACAACTAGTCACCACTTATTTTGAAAACATACATATAATGGTTGTATCTTCTTGGCTACACGAAAGGGTGACAATTTTTTCCATCTTTTCATTCTCTTAATAGATTGCCTATAATGTGCATCACATTCTGGTTTACTGCTTACTTAATAATAAAAGTATTTTCTTTCTCCACTACCTTTGTGGACAGGTTTTCTAGGTTAGGAGAAGGTTTTGTTTTTAATTATATTTCCTCAACAAACAGTTTGATATATTTTTGTAGATCAAATGCTACAAATTATGAAGTGTAAATATCTTCTTTTCAACATCTGCGAAAAATATGAAAACATACACTGGAATTTTTGTTACAGTATTTATTAGTGGAAATGTCTAATTTACTTATGAAGAAAATCATTTGTCCACATATTCACAGATTCCTTTAAAAAACTAAAAGCATGAAGCATTTACTCTTATGAAAAGGTCTATATTTGACTCCTGGTATCTGTGTGAGGGGGTAAGATAAATAAAGCACAGACCTTGCCTTAAAATAACTTATAAACTCCTGAGAGATATATTCTTTCCTGAAGTAGGGAAAGTCATTGAATATATTATAAGAGAGAGTGAAATAAGCACTATTACTCCACCTACTTTATAAAATGTCCAAAAGTGATTACCCTTTTAGCTCATAATAATCTCTTTGTAATACCTATTTTACTAGAAAAAATTATGATACTTATTATGAATGAGATTGAAAAACTAATGCTAAAGGTAAATAGCCATATATGATGGATGATCCTTTCATATTAAAAAAATAACACTACATTTCAGGGAATTCCAAAAGATCAAGCGAGATCTCTAGTCGATCCTGAGATGTAGAATCACTCAGAACCACGTTCATGGAATCCTGAATTACCACACTTTCAGCAACATGATATACTGCTGGTTTGAATGGGAGTGAACTTCCTGTCAAGCTTTGGTTATAACTAAACTCTTCTGGAAAGTGCACTAAAATTTAAAGTGTTAAAAATGTTTTATTGCAAAAAAAGAAAATATGATAAATTAATATGTGCATTCCTATCAGTCAAATCATGAAAGAATAAAGTACTTGTATTTGCAAAAAAATCATATTATTCAAATGTTTATTAGCATGTTATGGTTACTTATAAAATCTAAATTGGAAACACAGAAGAGACTAGGAAAAATGCTTATTGGAATAATTTAATTAATATGACTGATACAACAGAAATTGCAAAAATTCTACATTAGGAAACATTTGTTTTTAAGATTTTGTTTTTAAGCAACCTCCACACACATCGTGGGGCTTGAATTCAAAACCTTGAGATCAAGAGTTGTAGGCTCTACTGACTGAGCCAACCAGGCATTCTTAAACTAGGACATGAAAACAAAAAAATGGAAATAAACATATAAATCTTATATAATGATGTTTCTGTAATAAATCCCACCCCCCAAAAAAATAAGAAGAGGAAGGAGTGTGATTTCTTTTCATCACTGCAAAGAATTTGGAGAATTATACTGTCCAATTAAACTATCATACTAAGTACCAGACTGAAATTTCAGCTTCAGAACATGCTTATTTCCTTATAGCTCAAGCAGTACTTAAACTATAGAAATATAAAATGATTTTAATAATGTGTACCTGTTATTTTAAAGATATGTATTTGTTGACTAGTAACTTGCATCTTCTTGGCTGTTGTTCCCCTGCAATCAGGATTCTAGAATCATCTTGTCACTTCCTGTGTGATAAACTGAGATAGGGAGTAGTAACAATATTTGAGATAAACTTTTCTTACATTTTTACTAATTTGTATTATAGTGTACTTAGCTGCAAGTACCAAGTTATGAAATAAGTAACAAGCTTAAAGTTTATATTATATTAAGATGGTAGAAAATTACATAGAAATTAGGCATAGGTATAAACACACTGTTTCTTTTGGAATGTTTTTTACATTAAATTGGCCACATAGTAGTATGTGTGTTTTTGTGGTGTTCCCCCACTGCCACAATCAAAATAGAGACTTAGCAATGATTTATTTGAGTGTAAGTTTATTTTGGAAGTAAAACCTAAAGAAAGAAAAGAAGAACCAAAGAACCAATAAGGTTTCTATTTAGCGTTAATAGGTTTACATAGCCTCATCTCAAAGCAGTCACACCATAGAAGCGTGTCACAGAAAAGTTAAAATATGATTCAATGGGCCGTCAGCTGTGTGATTTACAAAATATATTTATTATTTTATTACTTCTTTGAAATTTCTTTAAAAAAAAGCCTAAGTTAAAATGTGAGATAATACATTGAATCACTTTACTAAAGGATAAATGATGGGGCACCTGGGTGTCTCAGTCAGTGGAGTGTACAGCTCTTGGTTTGGGCTCAGGTAATGATTTCACTGTTCATGGGTTTGAAGTCCGCATCGGGCTCTGTACTTTTTCTGCCCCTCCCCCCCTCAAAATAAATAAATAAACATAAAAAAACAGGATAAATGTATTTTATCAAAGCCTTTCCTAGGGACAAATTTTTAAGCAAAAGGAAATATATACAAGAAAATGAAAAGAAAAATAAATGATTATGCTGAGGAGAATAAAGAAAAAGTTCTACTTAAAAATAATATGTGTGTGAGTGTGGAGGTAAGAGAACCTGCTTTATAAATATATATGGATGGTTCCCAATATCACAACTATTTTTGTTCCACTATTTGTATTAAATATTTCTATCATCTCAGAGGAATTTGGTTTGCTTATTATGTATTGTGTCACATTTTCTCAATCTCATGTCTGATTTTAGCCATGTATTCAGTTTATACTTGTCTATACCAGGCCCATGAGGCCCCCTGTTGCTTTGTGCTGCGATGTTTCTCCAATGCAATAGATGTCTTCAGGAACTCTCTAGGCAAACATGTAGAACTTTGAAAGGTAGGAGATTTTTTGCACAGAGAGTAGATCTAAACCGATGGGAAATGAGAACTGACCAACAACTATTTTTCCTGTTAATCATCGACTCTCAGATGGATAGTTTGAAAAACATCCAATGTGCTCTTTTAAAATCTCAAGTGGACTGAGCCCTAGTTTCCCTTAGAGGTGACCAGATGACGCACTCTTATCGAAGTTTCATCTTTGCTCATGTTCCCCTGAGGCTACTTCCAAAAGAATCTTCATGCATCTAAATTCTTGTCACAGGCCCTACTTTAATAATGGTAGTTAAGCAAGACAGGCTGAGACTTAAGCATTACCACCCGCCAATATTTTGTATAATTTTAGTATAGAAATGCTATTTATACCACACTTCTTAATTCAAGTGTTTCCTCAAATGATTCTACAATGTTTTGCAATCTTTCTACTATTTATGTTTTACATCTTTATTGTAAATGGAAAATCTTATACATGGTATTTGTATATTTTAATACAGCATTTGGGTTATTATGTTTTGGTGTTTGCTTAATTTTGTTCCTTATTTAAATAATACTTTAAGTTTAAATTTAATTAAGTAATTAATTTTAATTATTGATTTTAATTTAATAATAAATGTATTATGTTTTATTTTAATTTATTATTAAGTTATTTTATGATAGAATTCTTGGTACTCTAAGTTAAATATAATTATCGAAACAAAACTATTATAGATCACTTATTAAAAGTTTTGGTGCTTGGTTGGGGCGCCTGGGTGGCTCAGTTGGTTAAGCGACCGACTTCAGCCCAGGTCATGATCTCACAGCTCGTGAGTTTGAGCCCCGCGTCAGACTTTGTGCTGACAGCTTGGAGCCTGGAGCCTACTTCGGATTCTGTGTCTCCCTCTCTTTCTCTGCATGTTTCCAGCTCATGCTTGCACTCTGTCTCTGTCAAAAATAAATAAACTTAAAAAAAAATTTAAAAAAGTTATGGTGCTTGGCAATGGTGTAACAGGTTTGGAACAAAATCCTGCCCTTATTAACCCTTATTATTGTTTAATACACATGAATAAATTAGGTGAGAAAATAGAGGGGTAATCTGAGTCAATCGCTTTTAGCTAGTCTCATACTTAAAAATATTTGGCTTCTCTGAGTTGTTTTCCTAATGGTTATAAATCCTGATCCTAAAGCTAATAGCTATTAGACACACTGTTCACATTGTTCCATTGAGAATTATTTACCCACTACTCTATCTGAATTATTTACTCACTACTCTATCTGAATTAGGATAACTCTCTTTCCTGTTACTCTGATATTTCCTGTCTATAGCTCTTATAAATAGCTGCTATCATATAGTACATTTATAGGTTATATTTCCCCCACTGGAATATGAGCATGGTGAATACAGGGCTTTTGTGCTGTTTGTTCATGGAAAACAGTAGATACTGAATTAATATTTGACATTTAATGTTTATTTACTCTTGAGAGAGACAGAATGTGAGTGGGGGAGGGACAGAGAGACAGGAAGACACAAAATCCTAAGCAGTCTCCAGGCTAGCAGCAGGCTAGCAGCAAAGAACCAGATGTGGGGCTTGAACCCACGAACCCATGAGATCATGACCTGAACCGAAGTCGACCACCTAACCAACTGAGTCACCCAGGTGCCTCAATATTTGACATTTAAAAGAATGAATAAATTTTCACAAAACCTTTGAAAAGAGAGTGTTTATATTCCTGTTTCCCAGTGCAAAACTTCATGTTTCTGAACAGTTAAGCTAATTTTTCAAGTCCACTCTGTTTATAAAAGTTGAGACAAACGTTGATAACAGGTATAACATGATCTAATGTTAAATCTATATTTTTTTACTACACCATCCTGACTTCAAGATTTAGCAATGTACCAATAAATGGCCTTATTCTATAGGGTTTTTTTTAATGTGCTTGAGTGAGTGTGGGGTGCCTGAGGGATACTACATTCACTGCCTAGATATATGGCCCAACTTAGACCTATCTCATAATTAATTGGAGATTCTCAAAGTACAACAGAAACTTTATAAAACTCAATGTATTTTATGTTAAGGTTACCTACTTTGATCTTTTCTAAAATGTGAAACTGAATGAATATTTCATTAGACATTTTAGAAAGAAGCTCTGAGTAGCAGAGGTATGGCATATGCTATGTCAAAGAAATAGTAATATAGATGACATTGAGATGCTGACATTGTAAAATATTCATGACAATATAAGTATCTATTAAGAAGTTGAAATCATAAAAACTTCTTACAGTGGAAATACATTCTCTTGTTTCACTTAAGATTATACAATAAGATGCCCACAGTATACTTGATTTGGCACATTCTCTAATATTTTTGATGCTCTCAGACTATGTCAGGGAAAAAGGCTAGGTATTTATAAAAATATATTCTAAGGTAGGATTCTAAACAAATTGTATCTTTCTAAAAATTTTCTTAATAATACTCTACTGAAGGTGAACCCTCCCTGGGCTTCCCAACTTCATAGACATTTGTTCTCTGTCTTTTTTTCTCTCTCAATCTCTCTCTCTCTCTTTCTCTCTCTCTCTTTCTCACACACACACACTCACACACACACACTCAGACACACACACACATACACATGCGTGCGTGCACACACACACACACACACACAACCAAAAACCCCTTTATTTTATACCTTTTAACTCAATAATTATAACATCCACACATTTTTTAAGTTGATTGATTGATTGATTGATTGATTATATGAGTGGGGAGGGGGCAGAGAGAGAGAGAGAAGAGAGAAATCCCAAGCAGGCCCCATGCTGTCAGCACAGAGCTTGACATGGGGCTTCAACCCACAAACCATGAGATCAAGACCTGAGCTGAAATCAAAAGTTGGATGCTTAACCAACTGAGCTACCCAAGCACCCCTGAAAATTTTTAAATGTACAGTATCCTATCCCTTACAAAGAACTTCCTCATAACTATTTCATCTGAGGCTCCCCAAGCAACTATACAATGGGATATCTCTAGATGAGAAAATGGAAAGTTTAAAAGGTTTGGTATGTTCTCAAAGAGTTCATGTTTAGACTGAGCTCAAGACAGTCTTTCTGATTCTAATTCTAATAGTGAACATGAATTCTATAAGCTATAGCTTTGGTTTCTCTTCCTCCTCCTACTCCTCTTTCTTCTCTCTCTCTCTGTCTCTGTTTCTTTTCTCTCTCTCCACTTTGTCTTTCTCTCACACATGCACATACACCCACTTATACAAAATTTGATATTTCATTTCCTCAAGAAGTTATAGTTTTATTTGGGCATTTTCAGCCTTCCCTAAACTAAAAACAAATACATATTTCTCATGCTGAAGTATTAATCATACACAACCTTATTACCAGACATCTGGTGATTAGTTTAGTAAAAAGCTAACATTAAAATATATATATATATATATATATATATATTCATTTATTTTGAGAGAGAGAGAGAGAGAGAGAGAGAGAACAGGGGAAGGGAAGAGAGAGAGGGAGAGAAAATCCAAAGCAGGCTCTGCACAATCTCATGAATCATGAGATCATGACCTGAGCTGAAATCAAGTCAGATGCTTAACCTACTGAACTATCCAGGTGCCCCCAAAGCTAACATTTTGAATGGGTACTGCCCAATATTTTAAAATATGGGATATTGTAACTCATTAACATATTAAATAAATGTTATTATCATCTCATTTTTAGAAATGGAAAAATTGAGGGTGAGAGAGTTTTTATTCACTTTTTTTAATGTTTATTTTTGAAAGAGAGAGAGGCACAGACCGCAAGCAAGAAAGAGGCAGACACAGAATCCAAAGCAAATTCCAGGCTCTGAGTTGTCAGCACAGAGCCTGATGTGGGGCTTGAACCCATGAACCATGAGATCATGACCTGAAGTGAGACACTTACCTGGCTGAGCCACCCAGGCACCCCAAGAATGAGAGAGTTTTTAATTTGAGCAAGATGATATAGTTTAAATGACTTACTAGTATTTGTGTTCAGGTTTTTCACACCTTTGTCTTGAACTTATATCTAATTCTACACCTGTTGTTTATTGCTTTCAAGAGTTCATTTCCTTCACAACAAACTGTTTCTAGATATATTTGCTGTATTTTACTTTATGGTTACTAATGGAAAGTATTGCAATTGTTTTCAAATATATTTATTTAATGTACATTTCATTGGGGTTAAAACTTAATTAAAACTTAAATAGGGGCACCTGGATGGCTCAGTTGGTTAAGCATCGGACTTAGGCTCAGGTCATGATCTTGCGGTTTGTGAGTTTGAGGCCCGCGTCAGGCTCTGTGCGGGCAGCTCAGAGCCTGGAGCTTGCTTCACATTCTGTGTCTGCCTCTTTCTCTGCTCCTTCCCTGCTCATGCTCTGTCTTTCTGTCTCAATAATAAATAAACATAAAAAATATTAAAACTTATATAACCATATGCACTCTTCTTTTTCGAACATCAGTAGTACCACGACAGTTATTTTTTTTTATTTTTCATTAAGATAGAAAGTTAAACATCATCTTATAGTAGAGGTATGCACAGATTCACAGTGAAGCTAATGAAGTTTAAGCTTCAAGATTCTCTATATCCACGGGTTTCTTGCAAGACACTTTGTTTAGTTTTATATTATTTTTCTTAAAGAAAAGCCTAAAATAGTACAAATTTCAAAGTCTTCCCATGAAACCTTGTGTTCTTTTTTATCCAGGGTTAAGTTTGTTAAAGAGTTCTTAGAAAACTACATGTTTGGAATAGGAAACCCAACAGGAAAAGAGAGCATTGACTAGAAAGAAATAATGCATAGATTTAAATTCATGGTTCGCTGATGAAAAAAATTGTTGTCTTTTATTTTTTTTTAATTGTACTTTTTATTTAAGAGTGAGGAGGAAGAGGAAAGATAGATTCAAGTGACAGTTTAAATATCACATTCATATAAAGGCTACTCTTTGTACAGTACCTGGGGTATATTCTGTCCTCCTGGACCACTTAGTCTTATCCAAAATTAGGAATGATCTTGGGTTCTGCCTTACTTGTAAGCTGACAAATAAGACTACCACAGTTTCCAGGTTGTTAACAGAGACAAGAGACCCCTGGGCCCTTTTTATTCACAGAAAGCAGCAGAAACTTCCTGTTTGCATTTATTTCCCCTGCCCCTCATGTTCCATGGGAGCAGTGTGGAACAGCCCAGGTGGGTTATGCATAAGCAGAAACTTTGTATGCTAGCCAAAGAAATCCAATCATAAGAAACGCCAGTATTTTAAGGAGGTCACATTCAAGTCTGCCAAAACCTTGGCCTCAAGGGAGTTATCATGATTACTTTGGATGCAAACAAATCTGCCCTCTGCCCTGTAGAAAGACATTCTTTCCACTTCCCGCGTAAACTCGGTATGCCATTTTGAAAAGATAGTCTGAAACAAAAACTTTCAGTGTCTTTGCTCAGAAGATGTGCAGAAATTTAAGAAACAGAGAATTATCCCCCAATAATCATTATCACTCTCTGTTATTTTCTTTGTGATGTAAACTTTCCCACAAATTTAGATACAGACTGATTGTATCCATTATGACACGTGGACATCAGAATCTGTTTAATCGTTGGGTGACAACTCATCTCAGGCATCATGTTTTGGCAAACTAACCAATCAATGTCAGCCCCTTACTTCTGAAAGTCAGCCAATCAAGAATGGATCATGTCTAATAATTTCACCTATGTGTGGTAACTGATTAACAGCCATCTCATCTGAGTAACCATGCTTCTGCAGATGATGTTGACTTGCTGGCTATTAAAAGTCCTTTAACTATCGAACTTCACATTTCCTCTGAAGAGTATAAGAAGATCATCGGTCTGTTATGCTCAAGCCGACTGTGACTGATTAGCATAGCTTTCTTCAAAAGCCATAAATTCAACTGTGTCTTTTTATCACAGGTATTGTAATGTGATGTTATCATCTGACATAGTTCACTTATTCATTTATTTGTATATTTACGATTTCCACTTATTTGTAAACTCTATGAGAATGAGGATCTCATTTTTATTGTTGCCATTGCATTCTTGATTTGTTTACTGTGAAGCCCAGAGTAAGCTGTTGATAAATATTGGTTAAAGGGTCAAATTATTAAAAGAAAAATAAGTCAGTCAGTATTGAAAGTTGGTAAGGTATGTGGGTGTGGTTACTGATCACAAACTAAATCTAGGTTGGGAAATATGTGAAATCAGGTAAAGAAGATTAAAAGTATTAGGAGGAATTCACAGTCTGAATTCATGATAAAATACAAGATATAATATGGTATTAAGACAACTGAAGAGTAGCGAGGCTGAAAAAATGTGGTCAGAAAATAAAACATTCAAGGTTATAATTTTAGAATTTAAAATAGCTGGCATGATCAAGAGTATTGGTACCCAATATAATATTATGCATGATGGAAATAGCTATATAATTATTAAGAACATAAAATGTATCTAGAGTGACTGAGGAAGAAGAACTGACTTTTAAATTTTAATGACAATTCAGTTATGTATGGTTCGTAGCTACTGTACTGAACTGTACAGATCTAAGTAGTTCTTCTAAGTTTTGTTTTAAAGTCCCTTTGGAAGTGTAGCATCAGTTCTGGATCCCATTTAAACAATCCTGGGATCTAGAGTAAAGACATGGAAAGAGATCACTGCACCACAGTGGGGAGAAGGCTATTGATTAAAAAAAAAAAGCCAGGAAATGAAAAGGCTTATGTGTAAGAATAAATTAGTTATATGGGCATGGAACTCAGATAAAATGAAAAAGGTTATACTCCCCTTGTTTCTCAACCCTGCTTTCTGCATTTGGTCTTATGAAATAACGTCATCCTAGCTCTCTGCTTTGGCTTTGCTAGATGCCAGAACCAGGCGAAGAAAATCTGTGTAAAGAGAAGCCGTAGAAAGCAAACCTTCAGTACAGGATTTGGGAACTGGATTACACCCCAAATTGATAGCATTGAAAGTCTCATGATTGGGGGCACATGGTGTGGTGATGATCCCAGGCATTCAGTGGCATAATCAGAACTGGTAAAATGTATGCCACACGTATATTACCAAATTATTATGCAAAGAAATTCATGGATTTTACAATCCCCTTAAACCAAAATATTGACCTTAGTTTAAGAACACCTGGATTTAATGATAATTAGAGGATTAAAATATGTGGAGTAATTAGTAGCAAGAGCAAGGTATGCAACAATTAAAAAGCAATTCTGGGAGTTTGAGCAGTTTTTTTTTTAAAGGAAATCTATTTAGGGTTAATAGATGTAATTTAAACAAAGGAGTGTGCAAAATAAAATGGTCAAGGAAATTGCAGGTGGAAGTTTTCAGTGAAATGATACTATGCAACTGAGATAAATCTATTGACACAGAATGATTCAAAGTTTCATTGGGAAGGCATAGGTAATCATGTCTCTGCATAAGTGAGTACATGCATAGTGTGGCATGATGGGCCTGTTAACCTTAACAAAGTATACTGTAAGGAATTTTGCTTTTTGTGGGAAGGGAGGCAGGAAGGAAGACGTCATGTGCAAGCATATTACAAAGAGCTCCAAGAAAGAAAATTGGTAATGTTTATTTTTATGACTTTCGAATACTCCAGTGTTAGTAGAGAGATGCCGAATTGATCAATTACGTTTAAACTAAATTAGAAATGTCAATTCATTGTGGGTTTAATTCAAACACTTTGACTATTCAATCTTTTCTTCCTTCCACTTCACATTTGTGTGAAATTAAAAAGGGTAGCCTAGCATAATTACTTTAATCAGCAATTTTTTAGAAGCTAAACATTTATATGTCATTTCAAATCTCTGGTACAGAATTTTCTTTTCCTTCTGTACCCATGTCATTATACATGTTTCCTGATACATACATGTATTGCAGTCTTCTGTATATAGCAAGAGTCACTGCTGGTGTAAAGTAGGTGAATAGGGCCACTTCAGTGCAGAGACTTGTTGCCTGTTGATAATTTGAATTTCCCCCTTAAGAAAGAAAGAGACATGAAAGCAAAAGACAGTCATGTAATAGAATTAGTATAGATTTTGAGTATCATAGATAAAGGTTATTCACTATCTGCTGAACCTTGGATAAAATACTTAAATCTGCTAAGTCATATTCAGTCTTCTATGAGCTAAGATAAGTGAAAGAATTAATGAAATAAAAGAATATACAATTAATTAAGCACATGATCATGATCAGTTAATGAAATAATGAATCAATGAATTGATGGGCTAGCGAATCCAATTCAGCAGTGCCTAAAGTAATGGGGGAAATAAAGAGGGAAACTTCTACTGCTCTTTAATACAGTTTAAAATGAGCAAGTCTCAGTTTGTTTCTGAGATATAGCCGTTGACACATAAAAAACTTGCTAAATATATTTACTATTAAACGTTAGGTTGGTGCATCTGGGTGACTCAGTCAATTAAGCGTCCAAGTATTAAATTTCAGGGGTGTGAGTTCAAGCCCCACTCTGGGCATGAACCTACTAAAAACAACAACAAAAACAAAAAAAAGTTAGCTTTAACAGGAATATTGCTGTGGCTACCCCTGAGATGCTAATATTAATAGTTTTTTTTTAAAGGTATATTTCCTTTTCTGGGAATTATGGTATATTTTGGATCTTCAGAGGAATACCCTGTTTTCTTACTTTTAAGCCTTTCCTTTTCACATTGAGATACCTATTATGGGCCATATGACACTTAATGTGGTACTGATTAAATTGATGGACTATTTTGCAGTCTATAATACTTTCGATTTCAGAGGAGTTGATCTTCAGGACACTTGGGTGGGTCAGTTGATCAAGCATCCAACATCAACTCAGGTCATGATATCACATGATCTTCTGGTTAGAGTTTGAGCCCCATGTAGGACTGTGTGCTGACAGCTCAGAATCTGGAGCCTGCTTCTGATTCTGTCTCCGTCTCTCTCTGCCCCTCCCCTGCTCACACTCTGTCTCTCTTTCTCTCAAAAATGAACATTAAAACATAATTTGTTTAAAAAAAGAGGAGTTGATCTTTTACAATGAGAATTGATTTTCAGAGGTAAAAAATTGTGCAAAGAAACATAGGTTTATTTTTTAACATTGAATTTTTCTTTTTTAGTGTAAGCCTTCTTTCTTCTTGATGCATAGTCACTTCATTGTAGAGTAAATCACATACCATGATTCCTCAGCTCCTGCGGTGTGTTTTGTTTGTTTGTTTGTTTAGGTGTTTATTTACTTATTTTATGAGAGAGAGTGAGAGCAAGTGGGGGAAAGGCAGAGAAAGAATCCCAAGCAGCCATCGCACTGTCAGCATAGAGTCGCATGTGGGGCTTGATCTCACAAATGGTGAGATAATGACCTGAGCCAAGATTAAGAGTTGAACACTTACTCTTTAACATAAGTTAAAAATACTTATGGTATTCAGAACAATATTCATATAAATATTAATTTACTTATCAAATGAACAATTTGGATAAATCTTGATACCATATGCCCTTTAACTTGATGTTTATTTTTTCTTTAATTTTTTTAACATTTTATTTTATTTTTTGAGAGACAGAGAGAGAGAGCTCAAGGAGGGGAGGGGCAGAGAGAGAGGCAGACACAGAATCCGAAGCAGACTCCAGGCTCTGAGCTGTCAGCTTGAACCCATGAACACGAGATTGTGACCTAGGCCGAAGTTGGAAGCTCACCAACTGAGCCACCCAGGTGCCCCAACTTGAAGTTTTCTTTAATTGTCTACTTACTATCTTTTGAAAGTTCTAAGTCCAGAAATCCTACCTCTGGACCCTGTGATAGGGAATGTGGTGAACTCACTCTTCCTAGAGCAGCCTGCACTGGTCTGTCTTCCAGAATGTGATTATCAGAAGAGAAAGGCTTCAGCTCACCGTAGTTAACAAGGCACTGAGCCACAGGTCCAGATGAGATCATGCTAAAAATAATGTTTATGGGTTTCTTTACAGAATGTAGAGTCTCTGCAGGAGAATTGCTGCAACATTTACTCACTATCATTTCTTCCTTTGACAAGTTATCACAGTATACCTAGGATTATTTACCCAGTGGAACATAAATTCTATTTGTTTAGTGAAAGTAGTGTATTGACTGATGAGAAAATCTTTTCTCATATCCATAAGTAAAAAAGATGTGGGTTTGAAAGTGAAAATATATATATACACAGTTTGGACCTTTAAAAACAAATAAGGGGGCGCCTGGGTGGCGCAGTCGGTTAAGCGTCCGACTTCAGCCAGGTCACGATCTCGTGGTCCGTGAGTTCGAGCCCCGCGTCGGGCTCTGGGCTGATGGCTCAGAGCCTGGAGCCTGTTTCCGATTCTGTGTCTCCCTCTCTCTCTGCCCCTCCCCCGTTCATGCTCTGTCTCTCTGTCCCAAAAATAAATAAACGTTGAAAAAAAAAATTAAAAAAAAAATAAATAAAAACAAATAAGAAGGGGCACCTGGCGGTTTAGTCAGTTGAGTGTCCGACTTCAGCTCAGGTCATGATCTCGAAGTTGATGAGTTCCAGCCCCGCATCAGACTCTGGGCTGATAGCTCAGAGCCTGGAGCCTGCTTCAGATTCTGTGTGTCTTTCTCTACCCCTCCCCTGCTCATGCTCTGTCTCTCTCTGTCTCAAAAATAAATAAACATTAAAAATTTAAAAAAATAAATAAAAACAAGTAAAAACATGAAGAGTTATAATTAATGTATAAATTGGCCAGGTTTATGTAAGAGAATAAAAAAATAAAAGTTCATTAAAGAATATCAATAAATTCAAGCATATTAATTAAGTGTGGATATGAGCTAAAATAGCTAAAAGGAGAAAAGAATGAAAACAAAATCTAAGAACTTTGGGACAATATAAAACAGCCTAATATATATGTACCTCAATCTAAGAAGAGGAAGACATCTAGGTAAAGATCTAGTTTGAATTTTACCTCATATTTGAAGAACCAAAACAAAGCTTTGGAAGTCATTAATAAACATCTGACATTGATGTAAATACAACTGTAAATTCAGTTAAAATGTTTGATAGTGAAAGTAACATTATCTACTTGTTATTGTAGGTAATGTGAATATGGTAATATAAATTTGGGGAGACCACAGCATCTTGGTTGATACAAGTATCTTCATAAGAAACTTATGGACAAGGAATGTAGTTGGGCTATGTTATGAAAACAGTATCCAAAACAAGTCTAGTAAGAAAATAAACGTTTTAGGGGCACCTGGCTGGCTCAGTTGGTAGAATACACAACTCTTGATCTTGGGATAGTGAGTTCAAGCTCCACCTTGGATGTGGAGCCTACTTGATTAAAAAAATAGATGCTATATTTGTTAAATTTGCAAATTTACCTGTATTAAGTCACTAAACTATAAAATTTTGTGGCAAAGCTGATGTTGAATAGAAAAAGATGCTTTCACATACCAGAATGTGTTTTGTCTTCTGGCTGTCCAGAACTTATTGAATTTCAGAAAAGTTGGAGACTTTGAAAACTGCTTTGTAAAACTAACTAAGTGATCTATCTTGGTAATAAAATCTTAAATAATATTCAAAATTTTGGCTCAAGAATCACTGGAAATCTTTCTTAAGAATATTCAAACACTGTACCCCCCCCCCCAATTATTTTCTTTTCAAGTGAATTACGTTACTGAAATAAAAGCTTACAAACAGAAAGATATTGATTTTTTTCCTTAAAATTTAAGGACAGAATAGAGAAAATAAAATTATGAGAACAAAAAATTTAATTTTAAAATTTTATACTTTTGCCTTGGAATTTCTCCAATTGTTAAAAGAAAATTTTAATGGAGCTTCTATTTTGAATTATATAATTTTATAATTTGAGCTAGAGTGAAATAAGCACATATCGGTATAGCATCTAAAATAGCAAATCATTCAAAATAATAAACAGGGACAATTTACTTTAAGTTTTTTTTCCCTTATAAATGATTTATAAAATTGATAGTTCAGGAATGATGAGTCAGGACATGGAAAGATGGTTAGGAAAAGTGCATGCAAAGATAGGTGGGTTGGCAAGTTGTGTTAAGTTGTGTTAAGACCCTGTATAGGAATAAGAAGAGACTGAGAGCCATTGACAAGAGCTAAATGTGAGCCAAAAGGGCCTTTTTGGTAACTTATGAAAAGGTCATTATCTCCTATAGTAGAAGAGTAGATATAGATAAGCAGTGAACTGAAAATATGGTAGAATCACAGAATTCCAAAGACTTTTCAGTGGTCCCTCAAAGCACCACTATGGGTCTGTTGTGCTAACGGTGCCATATTAAGAAACATTTAGGAGTTTAACATGTGTAATGAGGATTTCTGGATGGATGACCCTGAGTATGCTGGCTCTGTTGATCTATCTGAGCTTTTCACACTAAGGGTGGTCTATCTTGCCCTAGGGCAGGTTAGCCCATTTTGCTCTGATGGAAGATACTGCAGAGTGCTTGTGTTTGCAAAGCAATGAGTGCCACCCTCAAGATCTTGGATTTCAGGACAGTAACTATGGCTAAATAAAAGCATAACTTGGCAGGGGATGTGATGGGCCTGATGAAGAAGGAAAGAAACTGTAATAATTAGCATGTGCCAGTAGTTTGCATTTTGAGCATCCTCAATGAAGAGGGTCAGGAAATAAGACTGGATTGACTTGGGGCACTTTTTTTTAGGTCATGGATTTATCATTGTGACAAGGACATCAAAGCATATTATCCCTGGGGCGCCTGGGTGGCGCAGTCGTTTAAGCGTCCGACTTCAGCCAGGTCACGATCTCGCGGTCCGGGAGTTCGAGCCCCGCGTCGGGCTCTGGGCTGATGGCTCAGAGCCTGGAGCCTGTTTCCGATTCTGTGTCTCCCTCTCTCTCTGCCCCTCCCCCGTTCATGCTCTGTCTCTCTCTGTCCCAAAAATAAATAAAACGTTTGAAAAAAAGCATATTATCCCTAAAGAGAAAATAGATGGATGACAAGGGGACTTCACATGACTGAAGATGTGGCAAGAATACCTGTTGGAAACAGAGAAGGTGGGTAGATACTACCAAGAATCCATCCTATATAGTTTAGTGGGGAAAAAATGTGAGTCTGGAGAAAAAACCTGAAGTTTCTTCTCAGTACATGAGAACTTTTATGTTCTAATCAGAACTGAAGAAATTTATGAAGAGGAACTATAAATGGGCATTGTGACATGTGAAATAATTTTTTATAGGTTTCAAAGAAATGCATAGTCAAATGATGTAATTGTACTTGCAATAAAGATTATCAAGCAAAATATGATTATTTGTGTCCAGTTGCTGTTCCTGCAGAATTATTTTATAATTGAGTATCAAAATAAAATAATCCATTCCTATAAAATCATTAGGGAGTCTACTCTATCAAAAACTCAGTATGTAAGAATAACAAAAGATATAGTGAAGCAGCTACTTTTCAAAGCTTAGGACATGAGGTTACATCAGGAAAATAGAAGCTTATATAAATCTCCTATCAAGGTGGAGAGAAGAAAAAGGGGCACAATCAGAGCCTCAAGTTATTGAAAGGCCAGTCTACCCTAGCCTGAGGGGAAGCATGTGATTCTTTCCATATATATTCTATAGTGTAAGTCTTGCAATGTAAGTTTAATTTTTTTAATATTTATTTATTTTTGAGAGGGAAACAGAGCATGATCAGGGGAGAGGCAGAGAGAGAGAGACGGAGACACAGAATCTGAAGCAGGCTCCAGGCTCTGAGCTGTCAGCACAGAGTGGACGCAGGGATCGAACTCACAAAGTGCAAGATCATGACCATAGCTGAAGTCTGAGGCTTAACTGACTGAGCCACCCAGGTGCCCCTGCAATGTAATTTTAATGTAATTAGTGGGGGGCAACTACCACGTTCCAAGCTATCACTTATCTCCACACTTAATGCATTCAAATTTTGAGTTCCAATTTATTGTTCCAAGCCATGCACCGTATCATTCAGTTTGGAAGATCCTTAAAAACCCTACTCATTTATTGACAGCTAAGCAATGTATCTCTATGTTTAGAGGTCAAAATCAAGATTTTATGTGCCTTAAAAAAACATGCAGCGAAACAATGTATAACTCCATTATCACCATGTAATACTGTGACTTATTTTCTCTTAGGTAATTTATTCTATTATATTTGAGATACTTGTGTACTGTGTACTTGTCTTATTTTCCCTATTAGATTTTAAGTCCTTTGCTCCTGGGATTTTTATCACTGAACCCTTCACATTCAACACAGTAACTCCCTTAAAGTGAATAGTTAATGAGTGAATGCTGACTTGAATTCAATGTGTTCAATTTACATGTGTTAGTTCTTTTCTTTTCTTAGACTCCAATATATTTCAAACATTTTGAAAAACACTTGGGGTTGGCTAACAACCCATTGTTGCATAGCTGGCAGATGAAAATGCTAAAATTCCTGATCAAATCTGCCTTTTCCAAAGCTGGTACTCTTTTCTTCCCTATTTGTAGTGTTGTTTCATTAGAATCACATTTGCACAATTTAAAAGTAATTTGGCAGCATATATTATAAACTTTATGGGAAATTTGCAACTAAGAACTGGAAATCACAATCATTTGAACTATCTCAATATATATGCAAGCCAAAGTTGATGGAACCTAATTCAAGGGTCATCCACCCTCCTAGCATCTAAATGGAGTAGAGAAGCATAATGTTTGGAGAAATAGAGTCTATCTTATTTGAAAGAATCAAATTATACTAGCTTTAATAATATTTATATATTTAAAGCACAACCAAGATCAAAAGTTCATCAATGTAATGCATCAAAAATTTAGCCGCAAATAAAATTAAAAGATTGGTTTTAAATTTTGAAAGTTATAACTTATAGTATAAATAATGTAAAAACAATATTTTAACCCTAAATCACTGCCCTAGTTTTTGTCAACTTAAATGTGTTATTAAAAATATTGATGCCATTTTGACCTTCCAGAAATATTAAGTCTCTAAATGCAAGAATAGCCTTTTTTCTGACCTTTATATAACATAAAATAAAATGTGGTTTCTCTTAGATATATACATACACATGTCTCATGTATATAGTGATATATATATATATATATGCAAATCATTTATATAGTGCCTGTTTGTTACTTTTAGAATTTATAAAATATTCACATCTAAGTTCTGATATACTAAGAGCCTTCCAAAGGCATCTTTATGACAAAGGTATAGATCTATATACAAATCTTTTCATTTTCCCAGCAGCTGGAAATTATCATCTTTCTACTCTGTAGCAATTTTCTTGGCCTGCTTTTCTTTTCATTAAAAAATACTACAATGTGGTTTATGGTATATTTTTCTCTTCATCATATTCAACAACTTAGAAAGGATAAATGAATCCACAATAAGGGAAACACCACAAAATGAAAAGACGTGTACATAAAATACATGAGAAAATAACAATAAAGTACAATAAATAGTATTTTTAAGGAATTAAGATATATTTGAAAAGTATTTAAACTCTACAATTTATCCAAACTTACTAGTTCCAATGAGCAACTCCGCTCAAAAAAAGACTTTGATTGGGGCACTTGTGTGGCTCAGTCAGTTGAGCACCTAACTCTTGATTTTGGCTCAGGTTGTGATCCCAGAGTCATGATTCCAGAGTCCTGGGATTGAGCCCTGGGACAGGCTTCATGCTGAGCGTGGAGCCTGCTTAAGATTTTCTTTCTCTCCCTCTACTCCTCCTTCCTGCTCGCACACTCTCTTTCCAAAATAAATTTAAAAAAAGCAGTCTTTGTAGAAAATTGATTCTTCATTTTATTAGTTCTTCTGAATTGACAAAATGACTTATTCATCAGATGCAGTCTGTGTGTGTGTGTGTCTGTGTGTGCGTGTCTAGGTGTATTTAAGTGTGTTTGCATGTATTTTTTTCATTGTGATTTCACTGTATCTTTTTGTTAAGGTTACTATAGAAACTGCTGTTACTATTGATTTCTTGAAACAAGTGTCACTGAATATTTGGAAACATTTTTCTGAGGCATTTTTACCTTGTAACTCCTTAAAACACATTAAACACATTAGAATTTAACTAATGTCCAAAGATAGTCTACATTGTTCTTTATACAATGTGAAAGAATGCATTATAAAATAGTAAAATTCAATGTAGATTCAGTTAGCAATTAAAAAGAAAAATCAATAGTTGATTTCCTTTTAGCGCGGTTCAGGATGCATTTTTCATTCTGTCAGAGGTATGTGAGCTTCAGGGCTCTCCCTCTCAGTGCTGTGGATAGGATTTGGGTATTCTCTACATGTCCAATACTGCTTTTAGAGGTATCCTGCAGTACAGAACATGCTATAATACCACCTCCATTTAAGTAATTTAAGTAATCCCAAAGTCACTCAATTCTACCCCCTTTAAGCAATTCCAAAGGTACTAGTTTATTGGATGCACCAAGTTTAAACTCCTTGAAGTTGTATACGAGTGGTTTAACATTGGGACTAAATATAGAATAATGTCTTTTTCTTTCAAGTCTACCACAACACCATATCTTTTTCCCTTCTGTTAGATGCCTTGAGCAGCAGCCACATTCTCATATGCATTCTGACATGCATGTCGTATTTTCCATGTCTGTATGCCCTTCTATAAGATCTGTTTCTCTCTGATTCATCCTCCCAAACACCCCTACCTAATGAACCACTAACTAGTCTTGGAAGCCTCAGATTAGACTCCACTTGCGTTGTGAAAGGATCAGTCGTAGAGTTAATCAGCAACATTTTTGTGATTGCTAAGAACCTTATAAACCATAATCACTATGCATACTACATGTACTATAGTTCAAGTACTTGTATATGGCCTTAGGTGAATTACATAGTCAGAAGAGACTTGAAAGTTTATAGAGATAAAAGTTGTTTGAGCACATCAATATAAGCAATTTGTGGCATCTTTGCTCTTATTACTCTTATGGAGTTTATTATATTCAGGCACAAGGTAGTCCACACACACATACTGAGCAAAGAGCTAACTATATTAAAAAGCAAGGATTTCCTTCTTATCTCTAGAAGGCTGTCAAAGAAAGTCATTAATATTAAATTTGAAGCTTTATAATATCCAGGTAGTTGGGAAATCTTTTCTCAACATCTGTTTTAGCAAGTAAGGATTATTGAATCCATTTCAGTCAATTTCTCATTTCAAAACAGACAGCAATGGAGTTAATAATTTCAAATATCACTTTAAAATGTGAATAAATTGATATTGATGGGGGGCATGGCTTTTCATTAGTCAATCATTCTTAAAAATTGAAAGAGCTGTTTTCTATATGAAAAGTAACCAAACTCAAGAAACTGGTCAGAGATGATAACAAATAGTAGGAAATAGTTCAAAGATTTTTCTTTTCCTTGCGCATTTCTCTTACTGTTATGCTTACATCCTTCCATGATTATATATATATATATATATATATATATATATATATCGATTTTAAATATCTATCTCTATCTATCTATCTATCTATCTATATCTGACTTTGTATTGATCTACACATAGACTTTAAGGTATCAGCAGAAATCCACTCTATTCTCTGGTGACCAAAACCACAAGTATATTAATTCAAATATTAATTTGATTTTAAATTTATTCAATTGGGCTGTGTGATTGAATTTAATAAAATGGGTAATGACAGCTTACTTCTGAAAGTGAAATATTCTTGATTATTTTTTTTGCCTGTGGTAACCCTGTCTTACTATAAGTATGACCTTGGATATTCCACCTGAATATTTTTTAGACCTTTGCTCAGTTCCCACACTTCCTTTAGATCTGTCTAATATAAAAAAAAAAAAACACCATACTTGACTAAAGCATACACAATGCACTATAGTCATTTTCAGAAGGGCAACATTTTATTGCCCTTTTGAAGTAGGGTGAAAAGGGTATGTTGTCTATATGATGTCGCTAGTGAAACTGCCATTTAAGAAAAAAAAAAACGCAAATTTATACCACGCCCCAGAGAATCTGTCTAAACACATGGAAGGTAGAACTTTAACACAGAAAATGATTTCAAAGTCACAGTCCTGATTTCACAATCTTGAAATACTGTTGATTTTCTCTAGCATTTTCTGATAGTTAATTCCAATGGGACTTGCCAAGGGTCTGTAACACATTTCTCAGGTTAGCTCTTACAAACTCCTTCTACTTCTAGGTGGGCAAAAGTAATTTCTTAAGGCTGGCCTTAAAAAAATGTTCTCAAATTCTACCCCACCCAATCTTTTTTCCCCTGATATATATCACTTTCTAGTTTAGCTATTACAGAAAAGAAATTTTGGAAGAGGTAGAATACACATGGTGGAGCTCAAAGGAATAAAGGTGTTTTCTCCACTATTGCTTAACAATAGTTAAACATATTAGAAGATAAATAGAAGATAAACATATTGTTTCTGCAGTGTTTTAAGCTAAAACAATGGCCTTAAAGTATTGCAAAGAACGTATTAATTTCAATTAATTTCCAAGAATGTATCAATTCAATTCCAAACTACTCCCTGGAATTCTTGATGTCTTTAGATGTATAACCTCATGGACTATAAAAGTGAAAAACTAAATATATGTATAAAGGTAATCTAGATATGTACTTTTATTGTTTGATTTATTGAATGTTCACTTATTTTTTGACAGAGACAGAGTGTGAACAGAGGAGGGGCAGAGAGAGAGGGAGACACAAAATCCGAAGCAGGCTCTAGGCTCTGAGCTGTCAGCACAGAGCCGCCGGGGGCCTGGGACTCACGGACCACGAGATCATGACCTGAGCCGAAGTTGGCTGCTTAACCGACTGAGCCACCCAGCTGCCCCATTGGCTAATGTTTTTGGTAAACAATTGTTGTATATCAATATTTATCAAATATATTCAACACTAGAAGGTAAATACATGTAAGACACCTAACAGGAAAAAAAAAGCTTTCATGCCAATAGGAGAGTCAGAAAATAAACATCTAATACATAATAGTGTATGAATGTGGGCTGAATTGTAAGAGAAAATTACGTTGCGTAAGGACTAAAATGTAGGGAAATTGCAGTAGATGGGGCAAGAAGTAATACTACTATATAATCTGTTTTTATGTCCCACTCTTATGAATTTTACATTCTGTAACAAACTTAGTATGCTTCCATTAATGTCATTGTCACTTCTGTGAGTAACTTAAATACTAATATTTCCATTGACTAAGCTATCCTACTAACCACACGCCATGGATATACATGGAGTGAAATACATAATATATGTAATATATAAAGAAAACAAGTAAGTAGTATTTGTTCAAACATAGGCAAATATCACAATTTGGACAAAGGGAAAAAAAGAGCAAAATCAATCAGTAGTAAAGTGAGTATTTTTTTAAAATATTGAACCAATTTATTTTAGATATGTTTGAAACATGTTTTAACATGATCACAGCTTTGCTCCTCTGCATTTAGTCAGTAATTATGATGCTGTAGAAACATGCTAATCACTAATTTTGTTTCATTTTAGATATGTTTAGATGCATGTTTTATGTCTATTCAATTTTAACTTAAGTAATTTCATGATTAATTAAAGATATGTCGTATCATATGGTATTATTTACTGCCACTTTCTTCTAAACAAATTAATTGTACCTTCTTATAACTAGCATGAAAGTGTCTTTTCTTTTAAAAATGATTGATTCTTAGGTTTATGTGACAAAGAAAACATCGCAAATGTAGGGCTATTAACGTTTGTGAGTTGTAAAGAGTTACTATGTAATTTATTGCAGAGTGACAGAGAGAGGAAAAGGCAGTATGTGAGAGAATGATTCATCTCTAAGCTCACGTTCAAACCACAACTTGCAGAGGTGACTCTAAGCTGAAAGACTTAATATATTATCAATACTAGATGCTGAGCTATGGGGATCACCACTGAAGCCAAACATGACATGTAGTGATCAATGAGAGAGCTACTGATCATTGCAAGCTGAGTTTTCTTTATGCTTAGTTTTGAATGAGTCAGGACTCTTTCTCATATGCTTCTCATATAATCTTTCTCATATATATTCTCATATAATCAAGTAAGGATTATATATAGGTATGGATATGTTAGCAAATATGTATATAAGTATACATGCTAAGATAATGATTATTTAATCCTAATAGCCAATGTTTCTTTTACTTTAGTTTTTGAAATGTGATTTACCTTGAGTCACCTTCAAATAAAGGTATTAACAAAGAAATAGCACAGACACCTATGTCTTGATTCTCTCTCTCTCTCTCTCTCTCTCTCTTTCTAGGGAGAGAGAGTACATAATCAGGGGAGAGGGGTAGAGGGAGAGAGATAGAGTCTTTTATTTTAATGTTTATTTACTTTTGAGAGACAGAGGAAGACAGAGTGTGAGCAGAAGAGGGGTAGAGAGAGAGGGAAATGCAGAATCTGAAGCAGGCTCCAAGCTCTAGCTGTCAGCACAGAGCCCTATGCGGGGCTTGAACTCACAAACTGTGAGATCATGACCTGAGCTGAAGACAGATGCTTAACTGATTAAGACACACAGGTGCTGAGAGAAAGAGACAGAGAGAGAATCTTAAGCAGGCTCCACACTCAGCATGGAGCCAGACCCAGAGCTCGATCCCATGACACTGGGATTATGACCTGAGCCGAAATCAAGAGTCAGATGTTCAACCAACTGAGCCAGCAGCCACCCGAATATCTTGATTATTTTTAAGGTTACATGTCTGTTGCTCCTCAGCTCTGTTCTATGTAGTATATTATTTTATGTATGGAGAATTCACTAGTCTTTGTACTAGTGTACTTCAGTAATTTTTATGTGGCAATATCTTACTCATTAGACTTCTGACAATATATATTACCTGGAACAAAGCCAGAAACCAAGATTTATTAGAGAAACTATCTCTACAAAAGGGAAAATGACCATCACAAAGTCCGTGTAGGGAAATTATAAAATTATTACCCATTTACCTGCAGGTTAGAGTATACTACTGAGGATTATTATAATATTAAGCTTGTTGAATTCACATGCTTTGTTGTCAGATTTGCCCAGACAACTTTAAAAGTTTTCAGCTGAAACGGTGCAAAGAAAGAAATAAATAGTGAAAGAAATGGACTGAACAAGTAGAAATTAAAGGGAACAGCAACAGAGACATATGGAACATAATTTATAAATCCTTCTGGGGGCACCTAGTGCCAGGCAAAAAGACCTGCACACCTTACTATTTTCTGAAAACATTATGGTAATCGAAATTTGTAAGATTATATAAAGTCTTCATTGAAGGAAGGTTAATGGTGGATTAGTCAATTTAAAGAACACATGACAACTTTCATTCTATTCTAAATATATGTGTATAATATCATTTCACTAAAACCGTGCTTATAGAGATAAGGTATGGATATCAGAAACTTGACTAATTAGATTAACACAGATGTAGATAGCAAGATGAAAGTAGACTATTGTAGAAACTAACATAAAATAAAACCTTGGCTTGCGAACATAATTCGTTCTGGAAACATGCTTAATCCAAAGCGCTTGTATATCAAAGTGAATTTCCCCACAAGAAATAATGGAAACTCAGATGATTCATTACAAAACCCAAAAGTATTCACATAAAAATGGTTACAATACTGTAATATAGTACAAAATAACAAAGAAAATACAAAATATAAAGAAAAACAAATCAACCTACACTTACCTTTGAAAATCTTTGTGACTGTTGTGAGAGAGACAAGAGAGAGGAGGGTTATTGTGTAGGATGACTTTCACTATCACCAACAGAATCACTGCTATCTATTGACTCAATGGAATGGAGTCTTTTTATTTTCACGCAACTTTAACAAGAAAACTATCTAATGACACTTGCTTTGGCCTCTTTTCGAGGATTTCGCATAAATGTGACATTGCATGGTCATTAAACAGATTCATCACTCATACTACTACAACCTTCTTTGGGTGGTGCTTTTTTACAAAATTTTGCAGTTTCCCACATTTTACACATCTCCCTAATCTCATTTGAAGTTAGGGATTCCTCCACCTTTTTTCTCCTCCTCCTCTGCAGAGGAGATCTCCTCCATAAACTCTTGTTGTTGCTCATAATTCAACATTTGGATGCAATAGTCAGATACCAGTGTGAGCACCTTCCAATGTTCTGAAAAATCACTAGCTTGTGCCAAGCCATGGCCTGAGACCAAGCATCCGGTCATGGGAGATGATCACCCGCAATCGTGCAGCAAGAGAGAGAGAGAAGAGCAATGATCTCAATTATGATCATGTGACATTTGGCATCACATACTACTCTTATTGCAAGACATCGCTCGTTTATCAAATTAAAATTTATGAGAAAGGTTTGCTTGTCTTGCAGAATACTCACAGAACAAATTACTCACATTCCAAGGTTTTATCATAAAATAAAATGGAGGTGCCTGGGTGGCTCAGTCAGTTAAATAAAAAGGGGGCACCTGAGTGGCTCAGTTCATTAAAAATCTGACTTTGACTCAAGTCATGACTCACAGTTCATGAGGTTGAGCCCTGTGTTGGACTCTGTGCAGACAGCTCAGAGCCTGGAGCCTGCTTCGGATTCTGTGCCTCTTTCTCTCTGCATCTCCCTGGTTCGCACTTTATCTCTCTCTCAAAAATAAAGAAATATTTTTAAAAATTTTAATTAAATAAAATACATTTTCTATCTTATATAAGTAATATTTTAGGTTTATTTATTTATTTTGAGAGAGAGAGTGCAAGGGAGAAGGGAGGGGCGGAGAGAGAGAGAGAGAGAGAGAGAGAGAGAATCCTTAGCAGACTCTGCACCATCAGCAAGGAGCTCAATGTGGTCCTTGAACTCACTAATCATGAGATTATGACCTGAGCTGAAATCTAGAGTTGGATGCTTAACAGATAGAGCCACCCAGGCACCCCAATAATGGCTTTATTTTGACTTTGAGCTACCACGGTGAAACAGAGTGAAGAAAATTCCTGTTTAGTAATCTCTTATGTCCTATCCATTAGTAACTAAGATTTTATCAAAATTGCACATATCATAAAAGTTACATATTTAAAACAGTTAAATTCATAATGTTTTTACTTTCTTTTTTCAATTTTTATTTTTATGTTGGACTTTTTGGACAGTGATTACTTTTTCTACCAGCAGTACCTATTGAATTTCAGCACAAATACCCTTTAAAAAATCTTATAATGGGAGGTGGTAAGTAAATGTTCATTAAATAGATTTTGACAATCATTATATATCAATCACTCATCATTTATTTTTTTTTTATGAAATTTATTGACAAATTGGTTTCCATACAACACCCAGTGCTCATCCCAAAAGGTGCCCTCCTCAATACCCATCACCCACCCTCTCCTCCCTCCCACCCCCCATCAACCCTCAGTTTGTTCTCAGTTTTTAACAGTCTCTTATGCTTTGGCTCTCTCCCATTCTAACCTCTTTTTTTTTGTTTTTCCTTCCCCTCCCCCATGGGTTCCTGTTCAGTTTCTCAGGATCCACATAAGAGTGAAACCATATGGTATCTGTCTTTCTCTGTATGGCTTATTTCACTTAGCATCACACTCTCCAGTTCCATCCACGTTGCTACAAAAGGCCATATTTCATTTTTTCTCATTGCCACGTAATATTCCATTGTGTATATAAACCACAATTTCTTTACCCATTCATCAGTTGATGGACATTTAGGCTCTTTCCATAATTTGGCTATTGTTGAGAGTGCTGCTATGAACATTGGGGTACAAGTGGCCCTATGCATCAGTGCTCCTGTATCCCTTGGATAAATTCCTAGCAGTGCTATTGCTGGGTCATAGGGTAGGTCTATTTTTAATTTTTTGAGGAACCTCCACACTGCTTTCCAGAGCGGCTGCACCAATTTGCATTCCCACCAACAGTGCAAGAGGGTTCCCGTTTCTCCACATCCTCTCCAGCATCTATAGTCTCCTGATTTGTTCATTTTGGCCACTCTGACTGGCGTGAGGTGATGCCTGAGTGTGGTTTTGATTTGTATTTCCCTGATAAGGAGCGATGCTGAACATCTTTTCATGTGCCTGTTGGCCGTCCGGATGTCTTCTTTAGAGAAGTGTCTATTCATGTTTTCTGCCCATTTCTTCACTGGGTTGTTTGTTTTTCGGGTGTGGAGTTTGGTGAGTTCTTTATAGATTTTGGATACTAGCCCTTTGTCCGATATGTCATTTGCGAATATCTTTTCCCATTCCGTTGGTTGCCTTTTAGTTTTGTTGGTTGTTTCCTTTGCTGTGCAGAAGCTTTTTATCTTCATAAGGTCCCAGTAATTCACGTTTGCTTTAAATTCCCTTGCCTTTGGGGATGTGTCGAGTAAGAGATTGCTACGGCTGAGGTCAGAGAGGTCTTTTCCTGCTTTCTCCTCTAAGGTTTTGATGGTTTCCTGTCTCACATTTAGGTCCTTTATCCATTTTGAGTTTATTTTTGTGAATGGTGTGAGAAAGTGGTCTAGTTTCAACCTTCTGCATGTTGCTGTCCAGTTCTCCCAGCACCATTTGTTAAAGAGGCTGTCTTTTTTCCATTGGATGTTCTTTCCTGCTTTGTCAAAGATGAGTTGGCCATACGTTTGTTGGTCTAGTTCTGGGGTTTCTATTCTATTCCATTGGTCTATGTGTCTGTTTTGGTGCCAATACCATGCTGTCTTGATGATGACAGCTTTGTAGTAGAGGCTAAAGTCTGGGATTGTGATGCCTCCTGCTTTGGTCTTCTTCTTCAAAATTCCTTTGGCTATTCGAGGCCTTTTGTGGTTCCATATGAATTTTAGGATTGCTTGTTCTAGTTTCGAGAAGAATGCTGGTGCAATTTTGATTGGGATTGCATTGAATGTGTAGATAGCTTTGGGTAGTATTGACATTTTGACAATATTTATTTTTCCAGTCCATGAGCAGGGAATGTCTTTCCATTTCTTTAAATCTTCTTCAATTTCCTTCAGAAGCTTTCTATAGTTTTCAGCATACAGATCCTTTACATCTTTGGTTAGATTTATTCCTAGGTATTTTATGCTTCTTGGTGCAATTGGGAATGGGATCAGTTTCTTTATTTGTCTTTCTGTTGCTTCATTGTTAGTGTATAAGAATGCAACTGATTTCTCTACATTGATTTTGTATCCTGCAACTTTGCTGAATTCCTGTATCAGTTCTAGCAGACTTTTGGTGGATCCTATCAGATTTTCCATGTATAATATCATGTCATCTGCAAAAAGCGAAAGCTTGACTTCATCCTTGCCAATTTTGATGCCTTTGATTTCCTTTTGTTGTCTGATTGCTGATGCTAGAACTTCCAGCACTATGTTAAACAGCAGCAGTGAGAGTGGGCATCCTTGTCGTGTTCCTGATCTCAGGGAAAAAGCTCTCAGTTTTTCCCCGTTGAGGATGATGTTAGCTGTGGGTTTTTCATAAATGGCTTTTATGATCCTTAAGTATGTTCCTTCTATCCCAACTTTCTCAAGGGTTTTTATTAAGAAAGGGTGCTGGATTTTGTCGAAGGCCTTTTCTGCATCGATTGACAGGATCATATGGTTCTTCTCTATTTTTTTGTTAATGTGATGTATCACGTTGATTGATTTGCGAATGTGGAACCAGCCCTGCATCCCAGGAATGAATCCCACTTGATCATGGTGAATAATTCTTTTTATATGCTGTTGAATTCGATTTGCTAGTATCTTATTGAGAATTTTTGCATCCATATTCATCAGGGATATTGGCCTGTAGTTCTCTTTTTTTACTGGGTCTCTGTCTGGTTTAGGAATCAAAGTAATACTGGCTTCATAGAATGAGTCTGGCAGTTTTCCTTCCCTTTATATTTCTTGGAATAGCTTGAGAAGGATAGGTATTATCTCTGCTTTAAACGTCTGGTAGAACTCCCCTGGGAAGCCATCTGGTCCTGGACTCTTATTTGTTGGGAGATTTTTGATAAGCGATTCAATTTCTTCGCTGGTTATGGGTCTGTTCAAGCTTTCTATTTCCTCCTGATTGAGTTTTGGAAGAGTGTGGGTGTTCAGGAATTTGTCCATTTCTTCCAGGTTGTCCAATTTGTTGGCATATAATTTTTCATAGTATTCCCTGATAATTGTTTGTATCTCTGAGGGATTGGTTGTAATAATTTCATTTTCATTCATGATTTTATCTATTTGGGTCATCTCCCTTTTCTTTTTGAGAAGCCTGGCTAGAGGTTTGTCAATTTTGTTTATTTTTTCAAAAAACCAACTCTTGGTTTCGTTGATCTGCTCTACAGTTTTTTTAGTTTCTATATTGTTTATTTCTGCTCTGATCTTTATTATTTCTCTTCTTCTGCTGGACTTAGGCTGCCTTTGCTGTTCTGCTTCTAGTTCCTTTAGGTGTGCTGTTAGATTTTGTATTTGGGATTTTTCTTGTTTCTTGAGATAGGCCTGGATTGCAATGTATTTTCCTCTCAGGACTGCCTTTGCTGCGTCCCAAAGCATTTGGATTGTTGTATTTTCATTTTCATTTGTTTCCATATATTTTTTAATTTCTTCTCTAATTGCCTGGTTGACCTACTCATTCGTTAGTAGGGTGTTCTTTAACCTCCATGCTTTTGGAGGTTTTCCAGACTTTTTCCTGTGGTTGATTTCAAGCTTCATAGCATTGTGGTCTGAAAGTAAGCATGGTATAATTTCAATTCTTGTAAACTTATGAAGGGCTGTTTTGTGACCCAGTATATGATCTATCTTGGAGAATGTTCCATGTGCACTCGAGAAGAAAGTATATTCTGTTGCTTTGGGATGCAGAGTTCTAAATATATCTGTCAAGTCCATCTGATCCAATGTCTCATTCAGGGCCCTTGTTTCTTTTTTTTTTTTTTTTTAATTTTTTTTTTCAACATTTATTTATTTTTTGGGGGACAGAGAGAGACAGAGCATGAACGGGGGAGGGGCAGAGAGAGAGGGAGACACAGAATCGGAAACAGGCTCCAGGCTCCGAGCCATCAGCCCAGAGCCCGACGCGAGGCTCGAACTCACAGACCGCGAGATCGTGACCTGGCTGAAGTCGGACGCTTAACCGACTGCGCCACCCAGGCGCCCCCAGGGCCCTTGTTTCTTTATTGACCGTGTGTCTAGATGATCTATCCATTTCTGGAAGTGGTGTATTAAAGTCCCCTGCAATTACCACATTCTTATCAATAAGGTTGCTTGTGTTTATGAGTAATTGTTTTATATATTTGGGGGCTCTGGTATTCGGTGCATAGACATTTATAATTGTTAGCTCTTCCTGATGGATAGACCTTGTAACTATTATATAATGTCCTTCTTCATCTCTTGTTACAGCCTTTAATTTAAAGTCTAGTTTGTCTGATATAAGTATGGCTACTCCAGCTTTCTTTTGGCTTCCAGTCGCATGATAAATAGTTTTCCATCCCCTCACTCTCAATCTAAAGGTGTCCTCAGGTCTAAAATGAGTCTCTTGTAGACAGCAAATAGATGGGTCTTGTTTTTTTATCCATTCTGATACCCTATGTCTTTTGGTTGGCGCATTTAATCCATTTACATTCAGTGTTATAGAAAGATACGGGTTTAGAGTCATTGTGATGTCTGTATGTTTTATGCTTGTAGTGATGTCTCTGGGACTTTGTCTCACAGGGTCCCCCTTAGGATCTCTTGTAGGGCTGGTTTAGTGGTGACAAATTCCTTCAGTTTTTGTTTGTTTGGGAAGACCTTTACTCTCCTTCTATTCTAAATGACAGACTTGCTGGATAGAGGATTCTTGGCTGCATATTTTTTCTGTCTAGCACCCTGAAAATCTCGTGCCAATTCTTTCTGGCCTGCCAAGTTTCAAAAGAGAGATCAGTCACGAGTCTTATAGGTCTCCCTTTATATGTGAGGGCACGTTTACCCCTTGCTGCTTTCAGAATTTTCTCTTTATCCTTGTATTTTGCCAGTTTCACTATGATATGTCGTGCAGAAGATCGATTCAAGTTACGTCTGAAGGGAGTTTTCTGTGCCTCTTGGATTTCAATGCCTTTTTCCTTCCCCAGTTCAGGGAAGTTATCAGGTATTATTTCTTCAAGTACCCCTTCAGCCCCTTTCCCTCTCTCTTCCTCCTCTGGGATACCAATTATGCGTATATTATTTCTTTTTATTGTATCACTTAGTTCTCTAATTTTCCCCTCATACTCCTGGATTTTTTTATCTCTCTTTTTCTCAGCTTCCTCTTTTTCCATAACTTTATCTTCTAGTTCACCTATTCTCTCCTCTGCCTCTTCAAGCCGAGCTGTGGTGGTTTCCATTTTGTTATGCATTTCGTTTAAAGCGTTTTTCAGCTCCTCGTGACTGTTCCTTAGTCCCTTGATCTCTGTAGCAAGAGATTCTCTGCTGTCCTGTATACTGTTTTCAAGCCCAGCGATTAATATTATGACTATTATTCTAAATTCACTTTCTGTTATGTTATTTAAGTCCTTTTTGATCAGCTCATTAGCTGTTGTTATTTCCTGGAGATTCTTCTGAGGGGAATTCTTCCGCTTGGTCATTTTGGATAGTCCCTGGTGTGGTGAGGACCTGCAGGGCACTTCCCCTGTGCTGTGGTGTATAACTGGAGTTGGTGGGCGGGGCCGCAATGGGACCTGATGTCTGCCCCCAGCCCACCGCTGGGGCCACAGTCAGACTGGTGTGTGCCTTCTCTTCCCCTCTCCTAGGGGTGGGATTCACTGTGGGGTGGTGTGGCTCGTCTGGGCTACTTGCACCCTGCCAGGCTTGTGATGCTGGGGATCTGGTGTATTAGCTGGGGTGGGTAGGCAAGGTGCTCGGGGGCAGGAGGGGCAGGCTTAGATCGCTTCTCCTTAGGTGATCCACTTCAGGAGGGGCCCCTCTTCCGTGGGCCTCTCGTCTGCATTTGGCTCCTGCGAGTCCGTTCTGCTAATCCTCTGGTGGTTTTCTGGGTTATTTAGGCAGGTGTAGATGGAATCTAAGTGATCAGTAGGACGTGCGGTGAGCCCAGCATCCTCCTAAGCCGCCATCTTGCCGCAACTCAATCACTCATCATTTAAAAAAGAGCTTAGTGAAAAATTTATTTGAAGGTAATCTTCCATTAATATACTACGTTAGGATTCTTTTTACTTTCTTGTCCTTTTTTCGCTCCTTTCTTTCCTTTTCTTTTATGTTGTTGCAATTAATGTAAAGGACTCCAAGAATCCCCTTGAATCTCAGATCTTTGTTATGTATTTTATGTAAAAGAACTTCTTTGGTTTATTTTCATTTTGTTTTCAGGTCTTCCAACAATGAGGTGTTAAAAATGGTTGGTAGCTTAGGTACTGATTTACCAGTATACAAGAATACAATAAAATGTTTCTGGTAATAAAACCCAAAACACAGCAAAATTCATTTTCAAAATCACTGCATACATCCTAAGTTGATAAATGATTTTTAGTTCTTCCTGCTTCTATTTCATGAAACTGTTAGTGCTTTTCTTACCAGTTCTGCCAACATGGAAGGACATTTTCTTTACATCAGTTTCCTACAGCCAATTTTTAGATACAAAGAGACAGAAGTGGAACTCATCTTTAATCCAAGCATTTAATATAGTTTCTTGCATTTGGTAGGGCCTCAGGAAATGATGAAATAATGGATGTGTTTAGAAGTAACAAAATAATTTTTTTAAAAAGTCTTAGTTATGTTGTTTATATCCTATATTTTATGTGGAAATTGAGCCTAGAAAATTGTGTTCATGAATGTCAAATTTGATACGTATGTTTTATCCATTCCATGCTACAAACTACAAAGCAATCTGGCATACATAAGGTCTGACATGTTCACACTCATTTCCCTCTGAAACTTCACATAAGGTCTTATTTTTGTCATTTCTAATCAATTGCATTACATTTAAATTAAGAGGAAGCATAAAAGCATATATTTGCCTTTCTCTCAGTTAAGGTGTCTACATATCTCAATGTACTTTTGTGTATCCTTTTGAGTATATAATTCTATATCTTTTTTATTTTAAGTATTTGCAGATTATTCATATTCAATGAATTCTAACTGTTTTTACGCACGGCTACACCAAATAAATGCAATTCAATCACATTAAATATTCATAGACTGTTTGTTGCATAAAATGTATGCATGGATTGAAATACATGGTCATGATTTGGCCTTTGTTATAATTTATGTATTTTATTGGTCTTAATCATAATTTTTGCAGTGATTAAAGCATTTCTAAATGGTAGCTAGAGGCTATCAGATATTTACACTTAGGAAATTTTGTTTTATCTATTTTACAAAGGAATTGTTTTAATGCAACAAAGAACTAATTTGCCATATTTATACCTAGTATTCTGGGTGATATACCCTAGCTGTCCAAGTTGAACAATATGCTGCTGCTAATTAAAGAAAAAAAATGAAAACGATTTATTTGAGATTCCTGTGGCTTTCTAAGAGGAAGCCAATATTTGATTACTGATACAAACTGGAGAAAGGAAAAGTAACTCAGTTGACCTCACCCTACCACCAGACTCCTGCAGAGCATGGAAACACCATTCGTTCTTCAAAGGACTTTGGGTTTCTTTTATTTTTATTGCTGACTTGCATACCCCTCCTTCCCTTCTAGATCCCTCTGGCTGAGGCACCCTGTCCTAAGAAGAAAAGTAATGTCTCTCTGGTGAGACAAGGTTTGTCCTTACTTATTTGGTATGTCCAGTATATAACATATATATCATAGTTCCTTGGACACCTTATTTATTAAGTGGAAAAATGAATGCCCCTACAGGACTCATCTGATTCTTACAAACATAAGTAAGTTCTTTACACATATGAACTAATTTAATTTTTTGTTTATTTATTTATTTATTTATTTTTGTTTGTTTATTTATTTATTTATTTATTTTCAGAGGAGGGAAGAGGGGCAGAGGGAGAGGGAGGGAGAGAGAGAGAGAGAGAGAGAGAGAGAGAGAATCTCAAGCAGGCTCCACACTGTCAGTGCAAAGCCTAATACAGGGCTCAAACCTGCCAACCATAAGATCATGACATGAGCCAAAGTCAGACACTTAACCGACTGAACCACCCGGGAGCCCCTAATTCTCTTTTTAAGATTTTATTTTTAAGTGACCTCTGCACACAACATGGGGCTCAAACCTACACCCCCAAGATCCAGAGTCACATGCTCCATCTACTCACCCATCTGGGCACCCCTGAACTCATTTAATTCTTGACACTGTCCTACTGTTATTTTCTAGATGAGGAAACTTACACAGTAAGTTTCAGAGAAACTTAAAAAACAATCTTAAGAGTTATTTTTGATATGCAATTAGCTTACTAATTTTTTGATATTATCACGTAAGTATCTGTCCTATATCTTTTCTCCTCTCATCTGCAGGGCTACTGACACTTTGAACACTTTGGATACTTTTTGGATACTTTTACACAAGTGTATTTCCTTAAATATTAGTGGCTATTATTTAACAAGAAAGTACATTTTTAAAAAGTACATTTTGAAAACTCCTACTTAGAAAAAGTTAAACTTCCACATGCATGGGAAGGCTCCTAGGAACTCTAATAGAACATCTATTTTGAATCCTTGAGGCAAATATGAAATGTAAACACTTCTCTGAACAATAGATTATAGTCTGGAAAATGGATTATGGATATGGACAAAGGCTAAAATCATAACGAATAGGTGGAAAATTGTTGCCCTAATCAAAGCAATCAATCCTGAGAGGCTAACTTCAATTGGTAACAAAGGAGGAGAAAATTCAAAAGTGATTAAGTAGGTAAAACCAAACAAAAAGAATCATCGATTATTGCTGACGATAATGAAGGAGAGACACAGACTAGCTTGAGAAATTGAGCGATATGGTAGAGTCATTCAGCATTATACGGGGCCTGTGAAGAAAAGAATGTTTTGTAGGAGAAACTGAAGCCTCAGTTTTAGATTTGTATTTTGACTTCTTATGAGATATCCAAGAAGAAGGGAGGTGAAAAAATAGATCCAGTGCTTAAGAGAGTAACTTGAAAAGGAGATTCCTATTTGGCTAACAGATGAGGTTGTGATACCTTTGGAGTAACCATGTTCACCCGGGGAGAAAAAGTAAGCAGATGAGAGTCACAGCCACTAGAAGCAGTGGCTTCTGGACGAAGCAGTGCGTGGTAGAAGCCATGCACAGAAATAGAACAGAGTTTCCCTTTGTTGTATTTCAATAACTAGGAAGGGCAGCAATAATCAGGACGAAAACTTGTTTAAGTTTTATGATCATCAGAACGTGTAATTTAAACTAGATTTTAGGGGTGCCTGAGTGGCTCACTCGGTTAAGCGTCCGACTTCAGCTCAGGATTCACTAATGCAAACCCACATCAGGCTGTGTGCTGACAGCTCAGAGCCTGGAGCCTGCTTCAGATTCCCTCTTCCTCTCTCTCTGCCCCTCCCCCACTCGTGCTCTGTCTGTCTCAAAAATAAAAACATATAAAAAAATTTTAAACTAGATTTTAATAATTTTTAAGCATCTCCTTACTCCTTTGAGATAGATATGAAAATTAGGTCCCAATGATGCTGATAATTATATAAAATTTGAAACTGTATTGTTATACATTACTACTTTTGAGTTTTCACTATTTTATAATTTTAAGATATTAGTTAAAATATCACATGCTATATGATCACGGCACAGATTCTTCCAGGACCAATCTCTGTGCTGCCACTGCATTGATTATATTACCTAGAAGCCCAAAATATCGAGGCAAGATAGAGCTTCTGCATCGTATGTAGAGTTAAATGTGCTACACTATTTATGCGTGTAAATTGTAGACATCTTATTCTATCAGGAGCCAGTTTAAGACTCCGCTTACATGAAATATAGGCAAAGAGCTCGCTAAAGTCATTGTTACAAGCTTTTTCACATTTATGAAAGGTAAAATGAATTCTAAATTCTTTCTGTGACCCTAAATAAGATAATACACAATGCCTAGGGGAAGGAAATAAGAAACAGAATTAAACAGTGAATTTTTTCTAAGAGAAATTCAAAGTAATTTGAAAGAGACTGAGACTGTAACAAGACAGCAGTTCTCCCATGTATTTGTTTCTGTAATTTGCCTCACATAAGTTTTTTCTTTTCTTAATTGGACTTAAAAGTGAAATCTTTTATAAACAGAAGTAAAGTTTGCTTCAGCATTAAAATAAAATGCAGCTATGGGTTCTCAGCAGGTATTTTAGTGTGTTTCTATAGAAGCAGTTTATGAGTCAGAGGCATAGTCATGCAAATAAGATTAAAAACAAAACCTTGCCTACCCCTGCTTATTTGGCTTTTCTACAAATTGGTTTTTTTTTTCTTTTTTTCTTCTCTCCTCCTCTCCCCCAAAATGATCATGAATCTGGAATTTGGGCTGAGTTACTCAAAAATCACAATACTAAAACATCTAGTAAAAGTGAAAATTTGCTTCATCATCCCAAACATTCAGGGTTTTTTTTTTTCAGACTTAATTTTTTTAGTGCAGTTTTAGGTTTACAACAAAATGAGACGGAGGTACACAGATTGCCCAAAAATACCTGCCCCCAAAATACAGAGACTCCCCCATTATCAACACTCATCAAAATGGTATATTTGTTACAAGGAAAAGCCAGCATAGACACAGCATATTTTCTTTAGAGTTCATAGTTTATTTTAGGGTTCACTCTTGGTGGTTTTCAGGCACTTCTTTGATGAGTCCTCTATAATATTTCTACTATTTAAAACATTTTTTTAGTGTTTTTATTTATTTCTGACAGAGAGAGAGAGAGACCAAGCAAGCAGGGGAGGGGCAGAGAGAGAGGGAGACACAAAATCTGAAACAGGTTCCAGTCTTTGAGCTGTCAGCACAGAGCTGTACGTGGGGCTCAAACCCACGAACTGTGAGATCATGACCTGAGCCAAAGTTGGACACCCAACCGACTGAGCCATCCGGATGCCCCATATTTCTACTATTTTTGTGTCAAAGCCCTGTCTTTGGTAACTTGTATTTTATAACAAAATGATTTCTTCAACAAATCAATACTTATTGAACATTTTTTTAAACAACTTACTCTAGAAGGCACTATACAGAAATGAATCAGATCCAAGAATCCTGTTTCCCACCAATGAATATGTGATGTGCACATAAATAATTACAATGACAGAGAGTATGTCCAAAGTGCCCTAAAAGAAGTGTGCATCAAGTATCTTAGAAGTCAAAGGAGAGAGACTGTGTCCTTTGTTTATTGGAGAATGAGATGGGGATGTTCAAAAAACCCATAAAGAGAAGCTACAATATTAGCTGAGTTTGGAAATAATAATTCACTTATAAAACAACAACAAAAAGAGTATTATGACCATTACAAACATAGCTAACACTCCAATAAAATACTGTTAGAATGCACTTCATGAAAATATTGAAAAAACTTAATGGTTTCTATCAGCTATCAAATGACATTCAAGACATTTAAGATTTACTGACATTCAAAATTTTCCATAATTTAGTCTCCATAAAAAAAATAACTAGTCTATTTACAACCATATGATTCCATTTTTTTAACCTCCTACATGATATTACTGATTTTTTCTCTGATATTTTCATCTCAGTGAACTTGTTTCCAAGTTTTAAGCCAGTGTCTGAATATGCAAAACATCGGTTCAATATTTCCTTGCCCTGCGGCCTTATAATCCTGAGTAGCCGGTGTCCAAGTAGCCACTGTCACTTAGCCTGGATTAAACCAAAGTGAGGGGTGCCTGGGTGTCTCAGTCAGTTAAGCATCCAATTCTTGAGCTCCACTCAGGTCATGATCTCACGGGTTTGTGGGATTGAGCTCTGTGTCGAGCTCTGCGCTGACAGTGAGGAGCCTGCTTTGGATTCTCTCTTTCCCTCTCTTTCTGCCTCTTTTCTGCTTGCTTTCTCTCTAAAGAATAACTAAATAAACATTTAAAAAAACCCAAAGTCAAAACCCATCTATCATTCCAAGAATATGCAAAATATTCATAGAATTTATTGAAACATGATTCAATCTACTTATCTCAGAAAGCAAACCCACTTAACTAAAGAGCCAGGCTCACCACAGATATACTGAGCACTTGTTTTAAAATAAGGCTGAGGTAAAGAAAGAAAGAAAGAAAGAAAGAAAAGGAAGAAAGAAGGAAAGAAAGAAAAGGAAGAAAGAAAAGGAAAGAAAGAAAGAAAGAAAGAAAGAAAAAGAAAGAAAGAAGGAAAGAAAGAAAGAAAAAGGAAGAGGAAGAAGAAAGAAAAACAAAAATGAGGCTGAGATCTCCAAAGGCAAGAAGCCAAAGATGATTCTTTCTCACTGAAACATTTATCAGAAGTATAAAAGCATTTGATTTATTCTGGAACACCAAAATATAATAGGGCAAATGTAATCGTAGATGAAGAAGATTCTATGTAACCCAGTCTTTTCTAGTTACTTTAGATTTTCTTAACTTTGTTATGATAAAATGAACATTAAAGACTAATTTAAATAAAATTGAAATGTTAATGATAATTGTTTCAGTTGTAAACAATAATAACGTTTTTTTTGGGTCCAGAAAATGAAAAGAAAAAAATAATAACTGTCTTAAATAATTATTATAATGATATAATGTGTATTTGAATGTTTGAATATTTACTTATTTTGATCAAAGGTTTCTTGAAACAACATTCTTCGTGGTGACTTAGGACCATGTTAGGATTGATGAGTATTAAAGGCAATTTTTTGTGTGTTCTGAGCACAGATATTTTATTTCATAAATAATTTTAAATTACTTTCATAATTTCTCAAATCAATACAATTATATATTTGAAAATAAAAACATGTTAACTTTTCTTCTGAAATGTGGACAGACAATATTAGCCCATTAATGTACCAAACCAAATAAGTAAGACAATTTGCTGTTGGTGAGAGACTACACAGGATGAAAGTAGAAGAAAATGCTATAAATCAGATTTAAAACACCTGAGGATCATTTCAGTTAAACTGGTCCTAGATTATCTGAGTGCAGATTTGTTTTTTTCTAGAGGAGAAGGGATGTGTAAGAATTTTGCAGAAATATATTTTTGTTGTTGTTATGAGTAATAGTCTCTGAAAAGGTCTGTAACACTTTACAATTTCCATCTGTTGACCATTTAAATGCTCTAAAAGCAACATAATCTAAATGGAGCTTTGAGTAGCTTTAATTCATTTTGCAACAGGGTGAAACATAAGTTTCATATTTACTGGGAATCAACTTTATGCTATAGATACAAAATTAAAAGCTATTACCATTGAGATACTTCTATTCCGGTGGGAGAGATGACATATTCGTATTCATGTAATTGTAGGAGACCTTTGATATTCTTTAGCAAGGTGTCTAGACTTTGTTTTTGCAAAATCTTTAATAAAGAAATGCTGGTTTCAAGACTTCTCCCAGTACTTAGATCTGAAGTAAGAAACATCTTTTCTATATATGGTTCCATGCTAGTATTCAAAATGTGGTCCAACCTTTCCTGGGCTTCCCTGAACTTTCAGGGACTCTGCAAGGTCAAAACTGATTTTGTCACAATACTAATACAACATCATCTGTCTATTTCACGCATTCCCTCATGAATATATAGTGAATTTTCTACAGACTATATCACTATCAATTGAATGCAGAAGCAGATAAGAATCTAGCCATCTTCTATTAAGACAGACATTACATAAATTTGCAAACATGTAAAAAAAATAAAGCTGCTTTTTCAATCATTTATTGGCTTAGAAAATATAGTTATATTTTCTGTATGCTGAACTAATAAATAGGTAAACATACAGATAAATCTAAGTGATTATATAAAATAATCAAAATAACTGTTATTTGGGATTAAAAAAAGATTAAAATCCTAGACAAAAATAAAATAAAAGGGGGAAAATAATTTGTAAAGCATTATTATGTCTACTAGCTTACTCTTCAGAATGAGTGGAAAAATGGTTAACTTTAGATTTCATTAAAAAAATTTTTTTAATGTTTATTTATTTTTGAGAAAGAGAAAGAGAAACAGAGCAGGAGCAGAGGAGGGGCAGAGAAAGAGCAAAACACAGGATCTGAAGCAGGCTCCAGGCTCCCAGCTGTTAGCACAGAGCCTGATGCAGGGCTCAAACCCATGAACCGAGAGATCATGATCTAAGCCGAAGTCAGACGCTGAACCAACTGAGTCAGCCAGGCACCCCTAGATTTCATTTTTTTGTGAATTTTATAGGTAAACGTTAATTGATTAATTCCCAATTTATTAAGAAAATGGGTGGAGGAAAAGAAAACAATCTGTATAATAACAAAATGAATAGTGAAGAGATAAATTACGACTGAATAAAAAAAGACAGTTGCATGCTGTATGAATAGTGAAAAGACAAGGACAGAATGTGAGGAAATGTTTACAGATCATATATTTAATAAACATCTGGTACCCAGAATATATAAAGAACATTTAAATTCAGTAGCAAAGAAAACCTTATTTTTAAATGGTCAAAAGTCTTGATTAGACATTTTCCCAAAGAAGATACATAAATGGCCAATAAGTACAGAAAATATTCTCAACACCATTAGTCCTTAGGGACATGCAAATCAAAACCTACAGTGAGGTGCTACTTTATACCCACTAGGATGGCTATATAAAAAAAATGGAAAATTACAAGAGTTGGCAAAGATATGGAAAATTCTGTTCCTTCATACATTGAAGGTGGGAATATAAAATGGCTCACTCGGGAAAATATTGGTGGTTCCTCAAAAAGTAAGAATAGCTTTCTGACCCAGCAATTCCAGTTATATATATATATATATATATATATGTGTGTGTGTGTGTGTGTGTATACACACACACACACACACACACACATATATATATGTATATACACACACACACACACACACACACACACATATATATATACACATATATAACTGATATGGTTAAAAACAGGTTTTTGAACAAACATGTACATACATATTATTGTAGCAGCACCAATCACAACAGTCAAAAAGCTATGCCCCAAATGTCCATCAGGAAATGAATGGAAAAACAGATTGTGGTGTATTCATAAAATGGCATATTATTTAATCTTAAAACCAGTGAAGTACTGGGGTGCCTGGGTGTTTCAGTTGGTTGAGCCTCCGACTTCAGCTCAGGTTCTTGGGTTCAAGGCCTGCATCGGGCTCTGTACTGACAGCTCAGAGCCTGGAGCCTGCTTCTGATTCTGTCTCCTTCTCTCTCTGCCCCTCCCCCACTCATGATCTTACTGTCTCTCTCAAAAATAAATAAACATTTAAAAAAAAGAGTGAAGTACTGATACATATTATGACATGGATAAGTCTCAAAAACATTATACTAAATGAAATAAGCTAGACATAAAATATCACATATTGTATGACTCTATTTACATGAAGTATTCAAAATTGATAAAGCCATAGACAAATAATGAAGATTGGTGAATGCCAAAGATTAGGGATAGAAAGAAAGAAGACAACAGCTGTTTAAAGTGTTAGGTTCACTTTCTGGGTGATGAAGGTATTTTGAATTAGATATGTCAAGATGGTGGTCGTGCAACACTGTGAATGTACTAAACATGACTGGGCTGTTCATTTAAAAATTATTAATTTTACATTATGTTAATTTCACCTTAATTTAAAAAAATATTTAGGGAAGCACAGGTGGTTCAGTTGGTTAAGCCTCCAACTTTGGCTCAGGTCATGATCTCATGGGTTGTGAGTTCGAGCCCTGCGTTGGGCTCTGTGCTAACAGCTCACAGCCTGGAGCCTGCTTCAGATTCTGTGTCTCCCTCTATCTCTGCCACTCCTCTGCTTGTGCTCTGTCTCTCTCTCTCAAAAATAAATAAATTAAAAAATAATAAAGTAAAAATAGAAAAATAAAAATGTTTAAAAGGGGCACCTGGGTGGCTCATTTGGTTAAGTGTCTGACTCTTGATTTTGGCTCAGATCATGATGTCACAGTTCTTGAGACTGAACCCTGCATAGGGCCCTTTGTTCACAGTGTGGAGCCTGCTTGAGATTCTCTCTCTTTCCCTCTCTTTCTGTACCTCTCCCACTCACTATTTCTCTCAAAATAAGTGAATACACTTTAAAATATGTTTAAAATAAAAACAGCAAAAACAAAACTAGTTGCTTCAGATGAAAAACTGTACAAGATGAATCTTATACAGGCCGTATCTCCATTGGCAATCTTTCTTCTCGAGAGACTAGACATGCCAAATCTCAGGTATCTCTATGAGCCAACTGAATCAGTCTGAGTTTTAAGAATGCTGCCAGGTAAATCATGTGTGATATAACATTTGAGAAGAACTGCTGGATGGCATTGCTGCAGGAATTGATTCGTGAATCACATAACCTTGGGATATTATTTAATTCACATATTTCAATGTATGACATTGTTTTCATATTAAAGTAATGCAAATAGATTACCACAGTGTTTCCCAACTTGTTAAATCATAATAATCTGGGAAAGTAAGTTTACATATCGATAAATAGGACATCTGTCTGGAAATTCTTTAGGTCTGGGATTTATGCAAGCTTAAAAACATTTGTATCAAGGGGTGCCAGTGTGGCTCTGTCAGTTGAGCATCCTACTCTTGATTTTGACTCAAATCATGTTCACAGAATCCTGGGATTGAACCCCATGTTGGGCTTCATGCTGATCATGGAGCCTGCTTAGGATTCTCTCTCTCTCCCCCTACACCTCTTCCCTGCTCGTGCTCTTTTTCTCTCTCTCTCTGTAAAAAAAAGAAAACAAAATTGTGTATTGACTAGAAATGATAATGTAAAACGATTTGTATTCACAAATGGCCTGATCTTATATTTAGAAAATCACGAGGAATGCTCCCACTTAAAAAAAATGAATATAATTAATAAACACATTGAGAAAGTTTTCAGGATACAACGTTGATACAAAAAAATTGTGTACTACCAGTGAACATGCCAAAAATAAAACTAAGAAAACAATTCAACTTATAAGAATATCAAAATAAATAAATACTAAAGACTAAATTTAACAGTGCAAGATGAACACTCAAAACTAAAAAAAAATAATTGAAAGAAATGAAAATTACAATAATGGAATGACATTGCTTGCTGTTTGTAATCAGAAAGGGAAACAAAGTAAAGGCAGATGAATAATTTAGGAAATAAATAAATTGGTATTTTGCTGAGAAGGAAAGTCTTCAGTTTCACTAGGTCATGAATAAAGATTAGAAATAGAAGAATAGGGGTTAGAACATATACCATGGTGAAATTAAAGAGCCTTTTAGATTTTCCACAATGTGTATTAGGTCTTTGCAGTATTCTGGTCCCTAAAAGATTTAAAAATATGTATTGAAATGTAACTATAAAAAATCATACCAGAAATTCAAATATCAGTGGTTATAGTGATAACTACTAACGTTTCTGGAATATTAACACCATTGTTGTTCTTCATAAAGGGAGATGATTGCATGCGTGTCTCCCTCCAGGCGAGGGCATTGTGGCAAGGGTAATTATTTATATTACATACACACAAGTCATGATGTTTGTAGAACTGTTCTTTATAGATAGCAGTTTTCACAAATACACCAAGCATTTATTTGACAAATTAGTATTATTTCCTGTGTGTTGAAACAGAATTTGTGTAAAGGATGCAATAGTAACATTGAGGTCAATATTGCTTACTTCAATATTTCCAAGCAGAGACTTAGAATTCTCCAACATTTCAAAGCAGAGACTTAGAACTTTCAATGAACTGAAAACATTCTATCTGAAGGGGAAATCATGTGAAAGGTGGTTGAGTTCTTTTAATCTTCTGTCTTCTGCCAGGAAGGAATTGCCAAACTTCCATGTACAGGTTGAGTGGAGAATCTCCTAGGTATTTGGAGCTTGAAAGGTTCTGATTATGAATTCTAAGCAAGCAAAAAGCACCACTGGGAATTGCTCTTAATGTGTCTGTAAGAAGGCACAGTTGGAATAAAATGATCTGTTGACAGTTGAGATAAAAAATTCAACTACAAATACAAAAATAAGATTTTTAAGCAAGTAGCAACATAGGAACTCTGATATTTCAAAGTCTCAAAGAAACAGAAGAAACCAATTCAAAGCTAAGCAAGACAAAACTGTGCTTCTACTCTTAATATGTTATTTTATAATACTAAATAGTGCCATTACCAAAAGGGGGGGAAAGAAAGAGAGATATAGCTCTTCATAATATTCTATTGTTAGAAAATCAAGAAAATTGCAGAGGGAGAGGTGGTTAATTGAAAAGAGGAAGTGAAATGAAGGAGCAACTTATCTTAGTTTCAACAACCAGATCTACTTTGTAATGTCTATCTCACAATAAGATTCTACATAACCCTGCCATGAATAAGCCCATGGTTAAGGTTTATAACACTGAAAAAAATGCTTCTACTCCAGCATCATGTTATATCAAATGGAAAACTTTGTACAATGCACAAGAAAAATCACTCTGATGAATACAGAAACAACCCAACAAAAGATAGCTAGTGGATCATTCTATGTTAACATGGAAAAAGTATTTTAAAGATTCATGGAGAATACAGGCTGTTTACTTAAGTAATCTGAATTTAGCTCTGCCAGTGTAACCATTTAGGTTTCTGGCTGCTGAAACACAATAACTATCTAGGAGAAAGACCAACGGCAGCAAAAATTAATAAACACAAATATATGAGAGGAAATTAAAACTTATTCTTCTGGACACTGAAATGTGCAAAGTGTGCTAGTTAGCCTAGCATGCTCTAGAAAGCTGAATTCAAAGAAGAAGAGCTGAAAAGTAAAAATAGTATGCCAATTATCTATACAGATAATCCAAAGTGGCCAGAAATTGGTGAGTTCATCGACCACTGGAAGACAGCAGTAATTTTCTATCTTTGTTACATCATGATAGAGTAAATCACTCACAAAACAGAATGGAATCTTACTCTCAAAAATAAAATCAGAGTTTATTGTTTGGTTATAATTCCAAGTACAACAGGCTGTTAGTATTCTGCAGGAGACTAATTTTTAAAAAATTCATAGACACACAGACACACACACACATATTTCATAATATATACAAGGATTAAGGGGTCTCTGTATTACTTGGTTCACCAAAAGAGGGCAGTCAAGTTATTATATGTACTATATACTGCATATACAATGTATTATAAGCAGAATATTGGGATTTTTACCTCCATGGAGTCCAAATATTTCAAGAGAATAAAAGACAATATTTAGACTTCAGGAAAATGGATCCCTTTGTTGGTAAATTGTATCTATGGGGAAAGAGCTCCCATTCAACTTTTATTGTCTTAGTCTTAAATATGAAGAGAAACTGGAATCATCAGATATCCAATAAATGTCTTTAATTTAAAAGATTAAAACCAAATAATCATCAAAAAATCTATAAGAAATAAAACACAAAGATCAAAATCTAAGACGAAATTGTCCTTTGATATAAAAAAAAGATATTGCATTTATGTAACAGACAAGGTATTATAAATTTGGAATATTCTTGGTAATAAAAAGCGTTCTTGGCCCTTACAAATATAATAGCAGAATTTAAAAATGTTTCACAGTACAGGAATTGAAATCTTCCAAAGTGGAGAGAAAACAAGAAGAAACAATTTCTGCTTCCATGGAGATGGAGTGGACATACATTTCTCTATTTCTCCAAGTAAATACAACTAAAACTTGGGACATTATAGATGTTAAAAACAAAACAAAACAGAAAAGCAACTCTGAAAGGTGGAGAAAAGGCAGACCCATTAAGGACTTTGGGACCTGAAAAATGACATGGTGCTAAGTTCCCTACAATTTTTTTTAAAATTTTTTTTTTTCAACGTTTATTTATTTTTGGGACAGAGAGAGACAGAGCATGAACGGGGGAGGGGCAGAGAGAGAGGGAGACACAGAATCGGAAACAGGCTCCAGGCTCTGAGCCATCAGCCCAGAGCCCGACGCGGGGCTCGAACTCACGGACCGCGAGATCGTGACCTGGCTGAAGTCGGACGCTTAACCGACTGAGCCACCCAGGCGCCCCATTTTTGTCTCCTGCACTCCAAGGCAGATGTTGAAGAAACCATAAACCTGAATATTCTAATGGGTGTAGATGAATAAAGCTCCAACAAAAACCTGCTCTCTCTAGCCAAAAGACCAGAAAAAAAGTAACCTAATGAGACAGTAAACTTTTAGGCTATTACTGCTCCACTTCAGCCAAATGTCCCAGAAGACCTATGGCCACACTTCCATTCACGTTGCCAAAAGCCAAGTGGGGAACCTAGACTTTTCTCCTTAACAAGCTGTAACAAGGTGCTCTAACCTCCAGGCGTGGTGATGTCAGAGAAGATCAGTAAGGAAGCTAGAACTTTCATGCCTCCGGGGCAATGATGAGCAACCCTACTTCCAAAGATGGAGTCAAAGGAAATCATGTGAGGAACATACTTCTCTCCCCATATTGTAGTGATCAGGGACAGTCTCAAAGAAGGCCTAGTGGAGAATCAGTATTTTTACTCCATTTCTGTTTGAAGTAGTGTGGAGGTACTCCTATTCATCTCAAATAGGGAGGTATCAGTGGAAGCCTAGGATGGAGCTGAAATCCCTACCTCCCATAAGCCCACCCTCCCAGTTGTCAACAGAGGCCAAGTAGAGAAGCTGGGCTGGTACCCCTACCTCATGTAATGAGGTGACACCCTTTCTTTCTCTGTCAAAGTTGTCTTAGAAAAAGCTAGTTAAAGCAAAAGGTTTAAGTAAAATCCAGAATCTCATAAAATAATACACACCATGTCCAAGTTCCAATAAAAATCACGCATCATACCAAGAACTAAAAAGATCCCAAAGTTAATTAAAAAATGATAGTCAGTGAGTGCTAATACCATGAGGAGAGAAATATTACTAATATCTAATAATTATTTTTACACCATAAAATTGCTTAAAATAATAATGACACTTAAGACAAATGAAAAAGTATAAAAGTCAACAAAGAAATAGAAAGTTTTTGCAAAGAACGTTCAAAAATAAAGAAGAAGCAAATGAAAATTTTAGAATGAAAAAGTAAAATAGCTACATTAAACATTTTTTTAAAAAGCATTGAATGGAGGGGTACAACAATAGAATGAAGAGGAGAAAGGAAATAATCAGTGAGCTGGATGAGAGAAAAATAGAAAATAATTCACCCCAGCCCCTCCAAAATGGACAGACTGAGCAATACATGGAAATATACCAACAGATTGAAAATTCACGGCATTGGATTCTGAAAGCAGAGGGGAAAGTAGGTGGGGCTGAAAAATATTTAAATAAATAATCCAACTGACAGAACTTGCCAGAAAATCAGCAAGGGTTTAGAAGACACCATAAACAAACACAGTCTAACCAACATTTATAGAACACTCCACTCAACATGATAGAATATATATTCTCTTCAAGTCTCATGGAACATATATTAGAGAGACCAGGTTTCAGGCTATAAAAAGTCCTTAACAAATTTAAAGTCATTGAAACAATACAGAATATTTTTCTCTGTGCACAATAGAGCAAACTAGAAATCAAAAAGCAAGAAATCTTCAAACACTTAGAAATTAAACAACACAGTTCAAAATAATCCATGGGTCAAGAAGGGGTCTCAAGGAAAGTAAAGCAATTCTTTGAATGAAGGAAAATAAAATACATGTCAAAAAATTGCTAAGAGGGAAAATAATAATAATAAATATATACCTTAGAAAAGAGAAAAAGTGTCATATCAATAATCTAAGCTCCCACTTCAAGAACATAAAAACAAACAAAATAAGTTCAAAGTGAACAGAATGATGGAAATAATTAAGATAAAAGAAAAATAAGGGAAAATCAGTGGAGCAAATAGTTTTTAAAATGTCTAATAAAGGGCACCTGGGTGGCTAGTCGTTTAGTGTCCGACTTCGACTCAAGTCATGATCTCATAGTTTGTGGGTTCTGGCCCCGCATCAGGCTCTGTGCTGACAGCTCAGAGCCTGGGGCCTGCTTCTGATTTTGTGTCTCCATCTCTGCCCTTCCCCCGCTTGTGTGCAGGGTCTCTCTCTCTCTCTCTCTCTCTCTCAAAAATAAAAAAAAAATAATAAATAAATATTAAAAAATAAAATTCTGTAATGTATCCATATATTCTGTTTAAAAATAAACAAAATGTATAATAAAGTTGAGAAATTCCTAGCAAAACTGAAAATGAAAAAAAAATGGTGAAGACACAAATAACCAATATCAGGAATGAAACTAAGAGTACTAATACGGGCCCTGAAAATATCTAAGCAGTAACAAAGAATGTCGTATAAAATTTTTCATACAAAGTTAACAACCTTGATGAAATTGGACCAATTCCTTGAAAAACAATTAGATAATTGGAATAGCTCTATAACTATTAAGGAAAATGAATTTGTAATTTAAAAACTACCAAAATAGAAGTTTTCATTTCAAGGTGCTTTTACTGAAAAATTCTACTGAATGTTTAAAGAAGAATTAATACATATTTTACACAATTTCTTCCAGAAAATATAAGGGGAGGAAACAATTCTATTTAATTTTATAAAGCTGTATCCTACTGATACCAAAACTAGAGAAAGATAGCATTAAAAAGGGGGGGAGGGAGAGAAAATCACAGGCTAATATGCCTTATGAAATAAAGAAATTTTGAAGAAAATATTAATAAATATAATTTAGCAATACATATTAAAATTATTACATAATGATTAAATAGTTTGTTCCAGGGATGCAAGTCTTGCTAAATATTTGAAAATTATTAACATTATATTGAGTGGTGAAAGATTGAATATTTTTCCCCTAAGGGAAGGTACAAAGCAAAGATATCAGTTCTCACTATTCTTATTTATCATTATGTTGGATGTTTTAGCTTCTGCAATAAAGCAAGAAAGGCAAATAAAATTCATACAGATCAAAAAATAAAAAAGACATTAAACTCTGTCTAATGGCAGATTAAATGTCTACATTGAAAATCTCAAGAAATCTAAAAAGAAAACAAAAAGAAAACTCTCCTAGAATTCATAAGTAAGTTCAGCAAATCACAGTATAAAAGATAACATACAAAAATCACTGGTATTTTTGTGTAGCAGCAACAAATATGGGTAGCCAAAATTAAAAATAAAATGTCACCCACAATTACAAAAAAACATATATACTGAGGTGCAAATTTAACAAAACCCACATAAGATTTGTATGCTGAAAACTGCACATCACTGATGAAATAAATCAAAGAAGGTAAATACAAAAACGTGCTATGTTTATGGTTTGGAAGACCCAATACAATAAATGGCAATTCTCTCCAAACTGATGTAAAGATTTAATGCAATTCTTATTAAAATCCAAGCAAGATATTTTGTTTATACACACACACACACACACACGCACGTGTATGTGTATATATATGTATATATTTGTGTATATGTGTATATATATCTTGCTATTATCTATCTACCTATCTAGATAGATAGATAGATAGATAGTAAAATATAGGGAAAGGCAAAGGAATTCGAATAGTTAAAATAATCTAGGAAAAGACAAATAAAGTGGGAAAAAAAAAGTTCACCTGATATCATGACTTATGTAGTCACAAAATAAAGACTGTGGTATTTGTTAAGGGACACTATGGAACAGATAAAGAACCCAGAGGTAGATTCACATAAACATATGCAGCTATTATTGACAAAGGTGGAAAAGTAATTCAATGGAGGAAAGATCTTTTCAACAAATAATGCCGAGGCATTATTCATAGGCAAACATGAAACAACTTAAATTTAATATCTAACGCAGAAATAACTCAGTATGGATCATAGATTTAAATATAAAATGTAAAACTACAAAACTTTCAGAAAAACCTCATAGAAGAAAATTTAGGGGACATAAATCAAAGAGATTTGACAAGGAAAAGATAATTAACAAAAGAAAAATTTAATAAGAAAAAATAAATTAATCAAAAAAACCTATTCTGCATCTCCTTGTCTTTCTCTGGTCCCCCTCCCCGCCCTCCATGCTCTGTCTCTCAAAAATAAATACAATGTTAAAAAATTATATAACATTTTTGAAATACTAAAATTCTAGAGATAAGAAATTTATTAGTAGTTTCCAGTGACTGATGAGGGATTAGGAGTGGGAGAGAAATGGATGGGCTACAATTGGGCAACATGAGGGGTCTTGGTGGTGATGGCAATATTCTGTGTTGTGACTGTATCACTGGCAATAACCTGGTTGTGATATTGTAGTAGAGTTTTGTAAGATGTTACCATTGGAGGAACTGGATAAAAGGAATATGGAGTTTCTCTATATTGTGTATCATAACTGCAGGTGAATCTACAATTTTCAAAAAATTAATTTAAAAATAAAGGCAAGAGGCGCCTGGGTGGCTCGGTCCATCAAGTGTCTGACTTCAGCTCAGGTCATGATCTCACAGTTCCTGAGTTCAAGCCCCATGTTAGACTGTGTTGACAGCTTAGACCCTGGAGCCTGGTTCGGATTCTGTGTCTCCCTCCCTGTCTGTCCCTCCCCTGCTCATGCTCTGTCTCTGTCTCTCAAAAATGAAGAAATGTTAAAAGAAAATTTAAAAAAATAAAATAAAATAATAAGAATAAGGGCAAAAGAAGACAAGGGGAGACAAGTTGGAGAAAGCAGATTGAAAAATAATAATAAAGGATGTGTCCAGGATGCTCCATACGCAAATAAAATAAATTTTAGAAAAAAGGGGAAAACTTCAAACAAATAAAGAAAATTTTACAGAATTATAGAAATGTAATATTTGGTTTAAAAGGGTCATATAGTCCCTAGTCAATAAATGTAATCTGTCAACCTCGGTGCTGAAAGTAAAGCATGAGACAAGGATTTGGCTGCAGGTTGTTTGGGAGATGATTCCTGAAAGGAAAGGGGTGTGGGGGTTGGGCATGGCAGGGAAGCTGAAAACAGAAAGCAAAAAAGAAAAATCAGCATAGAATGTGTAATCACTGCTGTGGACAGCTAGAGATCAACCCTATAGGGGTATTTAGATGTCCTAATACTTCAGGACTGTTCCCTGGTTTCCAGTGTTGTGATTAAGAAGTTTGAAGCCATTCTAATTGTTGATGTACATAACTTGATTTCTATATCTATAGGAGTTCTCTAAATCTTCTCTTTATCCACAGTGTTCTTGAGTTTCACAAGGATGTACTTTAACTTTGACACACTTATCAGATATTTTCTGTGCCCTACCTCTCAGCCAAATTCTTGTTATACCCATGGCTGCAAAAGACCATTCTCTACAGGTTTTTACCTATATCATCTCACCTTAATGAATTTTGAGACTCTGTGTTTTATTTTGTTCTGTTTTTCTCTCTTAGGGAAGAGTTTACACATGAGTTCAAGGGTCACAATGTTAGCCATCAGCAACACTGAAAGCCACTATGTCATCAAGAAATATCTTCAAAGTTTTAAGGAAAAACAATATTTCCAGCTAGAATTCTACGGATAGCCTAGAATCCTATGCTCAGTAAATTAGTACTTAAATACAAGTTTTTAATATACAAATTTTTTAGGTATTCGATTCTCAGAAGATCTACCTCCTCATCCCATTTGCCAAGAAAGTAGAGGAAGAAATATTTCGCATACATTTAGGGAGGGAACTAAGAAAGAAAAAACTGTGGGATCTAGTGAACAGAGGATTGGAGCACAAAAGAATAAAGGAAACTCCTAGAATTATCGTCAAGGAGATCACAGGATGAGAGCACTATAGCAGACCTGAAGATGTGAAAGGGTCAGTTCTTTGCAGGAGAGAGAGCTTTTTCAAAAGGTTGCTTAAAAACATGATGTTTTAAAAGCATTGAAAACAAGTTTAAACAACCAGAGGATAATGTGATAGAAACTTAATGATAAGTACATAGGAAATGAAGTAAACATACACGTAAGACAAATATTAACTCGAGCAACCAAAGAAGTTATCAAAATGATGTTGCACAGGCAAATTAAAAGGAGAACACAGCATGATTCAGCTGTCATAGTCAGCCGTAAGAGTGTTAGTTAGGGGTATTGATGTGAACATTGCATATTTCTCTATTCAAAAAGGCTGATTAAAAAAAAAACCAGGACGTTGTGCTAATGGAAACAGATTTTACCATAAGGTTAATAAAATTTAAATGTTAAGACCCCTAACTTGTGTGGAGTCTTACTAATGTGTTCATATGTGCATACATTTTTAAATGTTTTTATTTTAATTTTGAGGGAGAGAGAGAAAGAGAGAGATAGAAAGCACAAGCAGGGGAAGGGCAGAGAGAGAGGGAGACACAGAATCTGAATCAGGCTCCAGGCTCTGAGCTGACAGCACAGAGCCCGACGCGGGGTTCCTACTCCTGAACTGTGAGATCATGACCTAAGCCAAAGTCAGACGCTTAACCAACTGAGCCACCCAGGTGCCCTTGCAAACATTTTTATAAAGTTTGTGAAAGTAAAATATTTTCATTGCAATGTGTAAAGAATATTGTTTCTTTCCATCTTGATTTCCATTGATCTTAATATCTCTCCAGTTTGATAGTGCTAGAATGACCATGGACATTTAAGATTCTGACAAAAGAGAGGTTGAGTTAGCAACACATTTAGTTTAGAGGTAATGGAATATATTTTTATGATTCCCATAATTTCTATGTATTGTAAAGTCATGAATAACTACTTAGGTATATGGATGGCTTCCAGTAATATTCCTGCTATCCATTTCAGCTGTAACATTTAATGGATATAAACCAGACTCATGATAGGTGTCTTATGTAGTGTAGTACTGGAAGAATGTCTACAATTGAGGAGAAATAGGTCTGAATGCTGGACTTGAACTCATGAACCATGATATCATTACCTGAGCCCAAAGTCAGATGCTTAACTGACTGAACCACCGGGCCCCCAAGCCCCTATACTCTTGTAACATTTTTTTAATCAGAAATTAAGGTGCACAGAGATTTAAAAACTTGTCCAAAATTTACAATTAGACTCAGGCTTGAAAAAGCTGCCTGACAAACTACGAACTCTGAAAAAGACAGTGTACTATTAGCAGCATTGATTTAATTTCCAGTTAATGTATTTATTTATCCTTTAATTAGCTAGAATGTTTTGGGTAGACAAAGTGTGCCAAGAACTCCATGCTGTCCAATTTCTCCTCTAATTCTGTAGTTTTGGTTATATGCTATCCACAGAAAGTGTCTGTTATACATTGTCTCTACTTTCATCTATCATTAACTTCTCCATCACTGTCTTCTAAAAAACTATAGTTTTCTCACACTTTAGTTGTGCATATAGCTAAGATTTGAACAAAGTAGCACAATGTGTGTGTGTGTGTGTGTGTGTGTGTGTGTGTGTGTGTAATTCACATGAGTAATGTCAGGGAAGTTAATTGCCCCCTCATTGGTGAAATCATAAGTATCACAGTTTGTCCTTGAACCTATGTATTCATGCTCCAAATACTATATACTTTCTAATATTCCAAAATGGTTGGCTATCAAGTCAACTAGACTTAACATTCAATTTAGCAGTGATTAAAGTTAGTAATTCTTTTTTTTTTAATTTTTTTAATTTTTTTAATTTTTTTTTCAACGTTTATTTATTTTTGGGACAGAGAGAGACAGAGCATGAACGGGGGAGGGGCAGAGAGAGAGGGACACACAGAATCGGAAACAGGCTCCAGGCTCTGAGCCATCAGCCCAGAGCCCAACGCGGGGCTCGAACTCCCGGACCGGGAGATCGTGACATGGCTGAAGTCGGATGCTTAACCGACTGCGCCACCCAGGCGCCCCTAAAGTTAGTAATTCTTAACAGATCTTAAACATATACCACACATATTCTAAATTTTTGTTGGAGTTTGGTTAGATGAGTAGAAATGATGATTTACATAAAAGTGTATTTTTTAATGAGCCATTTTACTACAGTTTAAGGGCGGTATGTATTCCTGAAATTTTCACTTGACACTAATTTGCATACTGAAAAATTAGTTGTTGCATAATTTCAAGCAATGAAGAACAACTTGATTAAGCTTGCCATGAGTTTAAAATTTTAACTTTGTAATAACTTTTGTTATTACTGTTTTAAGTGAAACTTTTTAAAAATTCATTGACATGTAATGGTACTTTGTTACATGATAGGTTTGATATTTAAAATTACGTTATATTTACAGCACTTTAGCTTATTTAATAATGGTTTATATTTTAATGTGAAGTAAAACAGTGTAAGTTGTATTTACAAAAGCAGACATGTATCATTATTGTTCATGCTTCACTGGATATAGAAATTATACATTGGGGAAAATAAATTTAGTATATTGAAAATATTTCACGTAGTTAATTAATTATTTCTCACACATTTTTCTAAGCAAATACTTGTGAATTTTTCTTGGCAAAGTATCTTAATTCAGGGATAAACCATATGTCTTAATTTTTAATTTTCTACAGGATAGGAAATATGCTGAAAGCATTATTGACAGCATGTGATACTTTATACAGATAAATATGTCTACTTGATAAATGCTTTTGAATATGACAATAGGAGGCAGTATTAGCTATAAAAAAGGAAATGTATATATCTTACAAGGGGAATTTTATTAAAATACCTCTATATTTTGCAAAATATGTTAGTACTTTAGCAATCATAAGTATTTTAAAATTAATATTCCTTTATGTAAAATCATGCATTAGCTTTTTTTATGTGTCAGACACATATTTAGTATCTAGAAACACAGAAATGAATGAAACATCCAGCCTTTGAGTAGTTCACAATCTAGCAAGGAAATCAACCTGTAAACACATAATCAGAGAATGCTATGATGATTATTAGCTCTATGAGGTGTATACAGAGTAATCCCTGAGGAGAGATAGAAGGTGATATTTAAATTAAACCTATTTAATAGCTACATGGGAGTTGAAAATGATATGATGTTTCTCAGTCAAGAAAAAGAGTTTGTTCAAAGGTATGAATGGCAAAGAAAGATAATCTGAAAATAGAAAAATTAAAAGCTCAAGTTGCTATGTTTTAGTCAGAATTTGAAAGGAATAGAAAATTAGAGTCTAGAACTAGTCTATCTTGTGGACATCAGAGAGTTTCTAAGATTTTAAGATTTAAGATAGCCTTGACTAATACGTGTGCTGAAAAGACCTGTTATCAGTAGAAAGAATTGAAAGCAGAAAGAAAGAGAACAGGAAATCAAAATTGGAATAAAAATACAAAATTTCATGGAGACCAATAAAAAAGACCTACAACAAATGAAGCGTGAGATGTGCTGGAGACAATCAAGAATTATTTAAAAAATATATTCAACAACACTCAGTGACTAATAGATGTGATAGGTGGCAGATACTAACCAATGATGTGTCTGAAGTTGTTCCTGTGTGACATATTAAAGAATATGCCCAAACGAAAGCTAAAATTATGTATTGAATTCTGACAGTCTGAGCAAGAAATAGACATTTGTAAGTAATCCATGTTAGGCATTGTGAAATCAAAAGAGAGAAGGATAGTTCAGAGTGGAAAAGATGCTCAAAGACATAACTGTGGGGCATCCTGACGGTTTACTGGGTGTGCAAATGAGTAACAAGTTAAATAAAATAGTGACATCCAATGGTATGAATTTCAAATGCAGGTTTGAAATGTCAACTGCAGGAGAAAGCCAAGGAAAAGAAAAAATTTCAAGTGTGCTCTCTTAAATAAATAAGGCCAAAATCCTGTGTGAGATTTTTTTTTTTTAAGCCTGACCATAGGCGATTCCATAGGACTTAACTTCCAGGTCTCATGGTGCAAGACTGTCCTCTCCACACAAAATTGATCTACAGCTAGGGCCCTGCGGTAGGTCTTAAGGAAGTTACAGTTAAGGACACAGGTGCCCCCTGGTTGAACATGCTCCTAAGCATAGCTGCTTATGTAGCCCACATGCCTCAATTTGGAGGCTACCTTGTGGGGGCTTTCAGTGGAGGCCTCTTTCAGTTGCCTCTGCTTTATTATGGGGAGGTGAGATGCCTTGAAAATACCTTTCTCTACTATGACTCAGTACTTGGTACTTTTCCACTTTTACCCTTTTCCTCTCAGATCCAGGTTCATCAAGTCTCAGGAGCCTTTTATTCAGGTATACCCTGGCAATGAGATGATTCCCCAACCTAACTAACTGAACCTTCACTTGGTGTGGTTCTGTGGGTATAAATGGAACATTGATGGTGTGGATGCTTTATTCCTGGTTTCTTGCTTATAGTACTGCAGCTAGTACATAAAGTCAGAAAGGTTACTTTAATTTGGCTTGCCATTTTCATCAACCAGTTCTCTCCAGCTCAGCTCTTGACAATATGTGGGTACAAGAGCACAGGCCCAGGATGGACGTGGGTTATCTGGAGGGAGTTTCAAAGCAATAAAAGACAGCAGGTTGACACAGTGTAAACCTTCATTAGAGGAAGTTATTATTTACTGCTCTATCAGGAGAGGACTATTAAAAACATAAAAACTGTGCATTAACATTTCTGTAGCTTTCCATAACCCTATAAACTTCTATAACCACTGGCCTCAGGACGAATGATTTCATACACAGTTTCCATCCAATGAAGGAGGAATGGTGTGCTAATTTTTTTTTATCATATAGATTTTGAGTAAAATGTGTTTTTATGTGGACAGTAGGGGCACTCTTTAATATTAATTTCATTTTGTAATATATGTCATCTTTACTAATTAGTTATTAATGCCATATTTCATTTTCTGAAATAGAGACAAATTGAAGGACAAACTTTCTTATGATCTTTGTGTGCTTTTGTGACCAACTTATTGTCTGACACATTATAGGTGATCAATATGTTATTATTGAATGAAATTATTCTCTTATGTACTATGAAAAAATAACAAAACAATAAAAACCACTTTAAACTATAACATAGTTTAATGTGCTAGGGATAATGTTGATTTTAGCCATGATATTCACAATAACATCTATCAGTTGTTTTTAAGCCCTAGGCTATGCCACTTCTGCAAACAAAAGCAGCAGATATAGAAATAAACAGAGCTTACGTTTGATCCTTTGGATTCAGCTCTCCTTAAGCAGAGAATTCCTTGGGCATTCACTTTTATGTGCCGGATTATTTCCTTTGTCACTCTTTCTCTCTCTCTTACAAACTTTTAATTACATTTCCATCAATTTCTATCACTTGATACTGAATAGGTACTGATTACTATACTCTGTCAAATAGGAAAAGGTTAGTTCTTTGCTCATTTTAAAAGTACTATATTAGGCATAGACAAATTGTTTCTTAACAGGGTCTTGGAAGTAATGAAAAATAAAAATAACAAAACTTATATGTAGTTTCCTAAGATGCACCATGACTTTTTTAATACTTGTCTCAATATCAATGCTTCTTTGTTGCTATTTTATATTAAAGGCAACTTCTACCAAAAGAGACTTTTAAAGTTGAAAGAAATTTCTATTTTTGTACTGTGCATTATAAACAGAAGATAACTTCAAGTTCTAAGAACTAATGTCTGATAAGAATATCTGTATTTACAGAGAAAGACAGATACCATATGTTTTCACTCTTATGTGGATCCTGAGAAACTTAACAGAAACCCATGGGGGAGGGGAAGGAAAAAACAAAGAGGTTAGAGTGGGAGAGAGCCAAAGCATAAGAGACTCTTAAAAACTGAGAACAAACTGAGGGTTGATGGGGGGTGGGAGGGAGGGGAGGGTAGGTGATGGGCATTGAACAGGGCATCTTTTGGGATGAGCACTGTGTGTTGTATGGAAACCAATTTGACAATAAATTTCATATATTGAAAAAAAAGAATATCTGTGTTTAAAATAGAGAGCAGATATCCTTGTTGAGATGTCAACCTGGACACAGGCCTCCACCTAGTTACTCTCTAGCCATTCCTACCCTGCCTATAACTGAAATGACAAATGAAATACAAAATGGAGAGAAACCTAAACAAACATGAAATTGGGGAGTGTTTTCTCACCATGTTAGAAGTATTAAACAATTGTTTGCTATGTAGAGTGTAAGGAAACAAAATAATAACAAATTTATGTCTTACTTTTTATCTGAAAAGCATGTCAGGTCAAATGCTGGCAGAGTGCCATTTGTATTCATAAGATGAACCATGGGACAACTGGGGGTGAGTTTTCCACCTTGGAAATGCCACTGGGAAAACATTCTGGGTGCTTTAATCCAGAAAAAGGAGAGTGCATCTGGCAGGGTTTATTCTTGGCTTAGACTTGGAGCCCTCTTGGAACAGAAGGCTCTGACAGGCAAAATCAGGAGATATGCTGTAGTTGGCTCTCAAGAAGTCAGATATTCCAGGCAAGCACAAGGGACCCTGCTGAGGCTGACTCCTGGCTGCCACACCACCCATTGAAAAGACACACATAGGCAGAAGGCAAAATTCCCTGCCGTGACTGACACTAGTGTTCCAGCTCCTCACCCCCCTTCCCAGCTCTCCCTAGTTTATAGCATTTCTTTTCTAATGTGGTAAAAAAATCTCTAAATTATATCTAAAATTTTCTTTTCTCACCTCGTATGTCCTTAGACATTTGCACTAGGACCTATATCAATCTTTGACAATCCAATCTCACCTTGAATTTGCTATTAACTCTTATTAACAATGCATAGATTTCATTCTACAAGTGTGAGCTAAGAAAATATCATCATACCTATTAATAGTGTTGTTCTAAGAAATAGGACAAATTAGGATTTTATACAAATTAGGATTCATCTTTTCAAGAGATCTATAAAGAGAAAACCCTAAAGAAAGATTGCTTTCAGATGAAAGAGTCACATGGTGAATTGGAAACTGCAGTACTCAGCAAACAACTGTTTTTATGCTGCAAAAAAATATGGTGGTAAAGTAGGAAATAAGCGTAAGAAATTCTCCCAGCCCCAGAATTCAGAGCTAATTGTTAGGGAGCAGATGAGAATGGTAAGAAAATGAACAGGCCTGCGGTAGATACATCAAAGAGACCACTCCATACTTGTATTTCTTAACTAAGGTAGTTGTAAAAGGAGGGAGAGAAAATGTTCAAATAAATGTAATGAGTGATTCATTGTGGAAAACCAAATCAGAAAATAAAAAAAGTTAAACAAAACCAAAAACAACCTCATTACATTAAAATATCTATATTTAATAATAATATTTAATAATACTTAATAAATATCTATATTTATATTTAATCTATATCACCTCTCCTTTTCACTCTATAAAAATCATCACACTGAATATATCCAACATAGAAAATATTAAACACTTATGAATAAAAATTAGATTCCCAGCAAATGCCACCTTCCTCACTAAATGCCAATAGATATTGATTCTGCAATGTATTTTATTAAAAAAAAAAGATTATAAACCCAAAATATTATACCTGTCCAAGTAGTTATTCAAGTTACTAGAGACACAAATGCTATTTGGGGAGAAGGAACATTTCCAGGCATACTACAGCTGATGAAATAAAAATAAGATGAAAAAAATTAAGTATATATGAAGGGTGTTTTTATTTTTAACGACTAAACATTCTGTTTTAATGGAAGTGAATCTATTTTAATGGATGTGATTAAAAGATAAAATAAAGTTTAAATATTGGGTATTAAACAGAAAATTATTAAGGTCACTATATATTTAAAAATTATAAAGTGAAGGAAACTAATTATTAAAGTAAATACATCTACTAAGATAAAGATTATACTGACACTGTGCTCATTTTATATTTATATTTCTTTTTAAAAAAAATTTTTTTCAACGTTTATTTATTTTTGGGACAGAGAGAGACAGAGCATGAACGGGGGAGGGGCAGAGAGAGAGGGAGACACAGAATCGGAAACAGGCTCCAGGCTCTGAGCCATCAGCCCAGAGCCTGACGCGGGGCTCGAACTCACAGACCGCGAGATCATGACCTGGCTGAAGTCGGACGCTTAACCGACTGCGCCACCCAGGCGCCCCTACATTTATATTTCTAATAGAAAATAGCAGTCAATATATGAAGATAACCATATACGTTATGTTAGATGTATTTTAGAAGGAAAAAAATTATCATTATAATAACCACGTAATATATTCCTCTCAAAAACATGAAAGACTGAGAAAGGGAAATAAATGACTATTCTCTTTAGTTATTAGTGTATAACATATTTAACATGTAAGTCAGCAATTTATTATTATATCTCACATTATGTGGCTTAAAAGAATTCAGTGGCTCATCTGTGCTCCATCCTGTTTGTTTCCACAGGTGGGAGAACTTCAACAGCTAGGAACCAGAACAGCTGGGGTCTGACCAGACTTCCATCTTCTTTCTCTCTATGTCTCTCTTTCTCTTACAGCCTTCTCCCCTTGCCTACCTTAGACTTTACACAGCATGGTTACCTGAAGATACTTACACTACTGATGTGGCAGTGTAGGGCTCTGACAGAAAGGCTGCAGGAATTGCCAAACCCCCAAAAGTCAAGAATAACTGCTGCATCACCTCCCCATATTCTATTGGGCACAGCAGTCACAGAGGCTCCTCTTTTTCTGACTAGGAGCGCCATCTTTGCTCTTAATCTGACACAAGGCCCAACGGAACCAAGACTTGGTCTAAGAGGATCTCTGTCACAGAGATGTTGCAGAGATTAAACATTTATGAAATATAATAAAAGTTAAAACATTTAATGTGTAATTTAAATATTGCTGGAATTTTAATTTGATATTTCATTGAATATTCAATTGAATTATAGTGTCTTTCTTTCCTCTGAATCTACTCCTGAACATGCTTGTGTGTGCATGCCTACTTGCTCTCTTCCTTTTCCTCTCTCTCTCCTTCTCACACTCATGCACACATACACATCACACATATCTATGAATATCTCTTATCTCACTCATACTCTGGGACACACATACTCAAATATCAGTGCATCCTAAAGTAAATAATAGAACAGATAATGACCTCTCAAAAATAATTTAAAGAAAATTTAAAATTAGATTTCACGCATATCCATGAATATTTCTCATCTCACTCATATTCTGGGACACACATACTCAAATATCAGTGCATCCTAAAGTAAATAATAGAACAGATAATGACCTCTTAAAATAATTGAAAGAAAATTTAAAATTAGATTTAAACTTAAAAATAATTAATAATAACTTATAGAATGGCTTAATGTATCCTGGAAGTTTATAAAAAAAAAAGATTTGATGAACATACTAAATCCTAAATAACTCAAAATAAGAGAAACTGCAATTGAAGGTGTTTAAGAAAGGAATACAGTAACATTCAGTAACTTGCTTGTAAAAAGTTATTAGATAAACTAAAAGCTCCATTGCAAGTAAATGTATCACAAAAAATCCTATTGTCATCAAGTAAGAAAAAAAAAACAACAACTAAGCCTTCAACTTGCAAAGTACAATAAAATGCAGCAAAGTATACCCGAAGAATATTGAGGTAAACATTTAATAAAAAGAAATGCATGCTATTTCTATGCTATGGAAAATGATAAGAATAATAAATAAATAAGTGGTCTATTTTAATGGGCCCATTAAAAAAATCTTCAAAAATCTAACAAAGGGGGGTGCCTGCATGGCTCATTCAGTTAAGCATCTGACTCCTAATTTTGGCTCAGGTCATGATTTCCCAGTTGTGAAGAATGAGCTGCACTGGGCTTTGTGCTGAGCATGAAGCCTGCTTTGAATTCTCTCTCTATCCCTCTGCCCCTTTCCCGCACTCACATACCCTCTCTCCCTCTTTCTCTCAGTCTCTAAAAACAAACAAACAAACAAACAAACAAACAAAAAAACTAACAAAAATATTATAAATGTGACACAATATAAATAAGATATATGGAGAATCCAAAATATTAAAATCAATGCTGTTCTATACCATCAAACTTGAAAAGATAATGGAATTGATGTTTTCTGTTAAAAAAAAATTCCAAGATTATTTTGCAGAAATTCTGAACAGAAAGTAATTTAAAAAAAGAAAACTGAAAAATAAAACTTTCAAAAATAATTTAAATTCCAGAGAGTTATACATGTGAATTCTAGCAACAGATTATTCTATATTATTTAAATGATACTAGAACACAGGGAATGATGAAAGAGTTTGATTGTTGTGTAAGTCTATAAAAAGATGACAATTCAAACTCTAAAAATTTTTGACCAGTCTTACCTATGATATAATGCAAACATGAAAGCAAAGTATTATAAAATTAAAATGAGCACTGCATTATAATAATATTAAGTAATATTGTATAACTACCTTAAAGGAAATTAAAAAAACATACAAAATATCTTAATAATCTGTAACTAGTATTCAAAACTTCTGTGGATAGGGAGACACTAAGCATAACTTTTAAAAATTAGTTTACCAAAGAGGTTTTGTAAATTCAGTGGCTCTACTTCCTGTGACATTTGTACCTATTAATCATTAGCAGAGATTGACTGGAGACTGTGTCTAAAACCACTTTGTTTGTGGATCTAATAAGAGAACTCCATTAGGTGTTGCATTTGCAAACTGAATCTCCCAGTTAGCTTACAGGTGAAAGGCTCTGTCTGAAATGGAGTTCCCCATTGAATACATATTCATCATTGATAATAGAGAGCTTTTAGCTCTCAGCAGTCGGCAGGAAAAAAAAAAGTGATGTCTGAGCAATATTTATATGGCTTTCCTTCTTATGCATTTTATCATTTGCATTAAAATAATACATTTGTAAAATACAAAGTAATTCTAATAATTGGCACAGTTTCACATGAAACAATCCTATAAGTCAGACTCAAGGTGAAATAAAACGTGATCTAGAAATATTGTCCTCTGCAAGATAAAGTCAATTAATTCCTATGGGGAAAGCATTCAGGTGGCCATTGTGATAAATCTGCCTACAATATCAAGAGGAATTTGAAAGCCTTAGGTGATGCCTTTAGAAAAGGTTAAAATAAGTCCTCACTTTTACCTTTCAGCAAGTTTAGCATTAGTACCCAGGCTTAATAATTTCACTCATATGTCTCGACTAGTTCTGCCTTTTTTACTACAAGATTTTGCGTGTGTATGAGAGAAGTGATGGAAACTATTTTAATGATTATTATTTTCAGAATTGTGTATTTCTAATTCATGGACTGACCTGTCTATATATTAAAATTACAGTATATGTCAGTGTACAAGAAGGAGGTAAAATATGGAATTGCACAGGTTTTGGAGTATTTATTCTTTATCTTTTTTTTGGACAATGTCCAAGTTCATCAGCACTAAAATGTTGCATGAGAAGAAAATTATAATGATGTTTGCTGAAATATCTTTATAATGTTATGCATCACTAAGCAAAATATCTTATCACATTCTAAATGTATTTCTGACTCTGCTCTCAAGAGTATATCATAAATAAGGTTCTCTTTGTAATGGCATTCAGAAAATCCACCTAGTGCTCCAGAGCTGATGAATAACAATAAAAAATAACAATTGCTTACCTATTGTCTAGTGTGTTAAGATGAAGAATTTCATCCTATACACCTTCAATATAGGTACCAAAAGAAAGATACAGTGACACTGGAAAAGGAGCCACAGAATACCTAGTTATACTAAATTCATTGAGTTATATTGTGATATACCTCAATAAAAGGGAAATATATATGAATAAAATTGAATTTAGTACAACATAAATAGAAAGGCCCATTTATAGTACATGTTTTCAATCTCTTCAGTTATTTAACTGATTAAGTGATAGAGGATAACCAAAAAACAAAGTATATATGTCATTTCTCTAAATTTTTACATCACTAATTTTTCATTCCAATCATTCGACATTTATAATATACAGTTGACTTTTGAACAACATCGATTTGAACTGCAAGGGTCCACTTATATGCAGAATCTTTTCAACAAATACAGTACAGTACTGTAAATGTATTTTCTCTTCCTTAGGATTTTTTAATAATATTTTCTTTTCATTTATTTACTTTATTGTAAGAAAACAGTATGTAAACATATAACACACAAAATAAGTGTTAATTGACCATTTATGTTATTGGTAAGCCTACCCTTTGGCAGGAGGCCATTATTAGCTAAGTTTTAGGGGAGTCAAAAATTACATGTAGGTTTTCAACTATATGGTAGTTGTCACCCCAAACCTCGTGTTGTTCAGGGGTCAACTGTACTCACCTTATCTCTTAGATACAATAAATAAATGATAGGTGATAAATAGAATGATTGATATCTGCTTTTTATCTAGAGGAAAATATTTCTGGGAGCAGAAACTTTGTAGCCTAGTAGCTATCTGAATGTATTATGTACAGTGTTAGATCAAAATACAATGGAGCTACAGTGTAGCATAAGATGGAGCCAATGGTGATGTAAATAATCCAAACTCTTTGAAAGATAAATGGATACAAACCCATAGTTGAAGTTTTAAGTAATATTATGTGGATTAGGATTAGATTAAAGGAATGTTGGGGTACATATTTTTGATGTGTGTATGTGCATATGTATCTATACATATATATATACTTAAACAACAGATATTATAATAAAAATATGCAATACACAAAGGATTCTCCTAAATGGACACTATGATAATGATGCCCTTTTGTAATCTATGATCCACAAAACTATGAATAGATAAGAATTACACTTGTGAAAATGGAAGTAATAATTACGGGTGTCAATAGCATTCCATGTTAGGCAGTTGTTAGGTGGCCCCCAAGATTCCCACTCTGTTGTGGGAACCATCCTGCATGGTTCCTTCCCCTAAAGTAGGACCTAAACTTGCAAATAGTATAGAACAAAATTCCCCTGATTAGGATCTCGCTGAGTTGACTCTAAAGTAAAAAGCGATTATCATGAGTAGGCCTGACCTAAGCAAGGGAGCTTTGGAAAGTGGGTAAAAGTCAAAGAGTCATACCTTGTTGGCCTGAAAGAAAGCAAACATCCATTCTGTGACCTATGAGGTTACATGGCAAGGGACTGCTGCAGTCTCCAAGGAGCTGAGTGCTCCCCAGCTGATCACTAACAGAAAATGAAGAACTCAGCCCTACTGCTCATAGAAATGTATTCTACCAACAAGGTGAATGAGCTTAGAAGACAACCCTGAGCTTCAGACTTCATGGCCTGGTCAACATTTCTTAGAGGGGAATCAAATTCATATTGGATATTTCTCTTTTGTCTATTGAGGCATAAATGATATGTAATATCAGCTTAGTTTCAGTTCTATCACATGACTCAATATTTGTATACAGTATGAAATGATCACCACAATAACAATCTTTTTTTTTCACTTTTAAGCTCAAAGTCAAAAACTGTTAAAATTGAGTAATGTTTGTATTGCTCATAGTCCCTTAATTAGAATATGTTATTAAAAATAAGGCAGTTAAGAGGCTTTTTTTGTTTGTTTTTGGTTGAGGAATACGGAATTGAAGAAAACACTATACCTGGAATAAAGTCATAAAATTTATCTTGCTCATTTTATTTCTCTTGACCCTGTTATATTCCTTCTCTTCTGAGGCACTATCAGCTAGCTGTATCAATGACTCTTTTTTTGAGACAATTGGAAGTCTTATTGCTAGAATGGTGAAAATATCTATTGTTTTACAAAAATAAATCCCACAACTATGTGGTGTGGGGTGACAACAATTTTTAAACTACCCACAATACTTTGAGGTGGCTGGGCTTTGCTGTGTGAGTAGTTCTTCTGTATAAATGGAGCTACACTAAGGTGAGGGCTCCACTGAGCAGGAGCATGCAAGGTGGCTCACTCACAGTTCGGTTGTGTTTGAGGGGATGTTTGGAAGGATGAGCTGAGCAGGGATTCTGGGGTGGCTGGTCCTTTGTGGAGTATTTAAGCACCTCCTCTCCCTGTGGCCTTCCCATGTACTTTATCCAGGATTGTCTGCTCTCTTACATTACAACTTAGAACACCGAAAAGTGCAAAAGTAGGAACAGCCAGGCCTCTTCCAGGCTAAGTCCCAACATTGGAGGAGCATTACTCCCACTTCCGGGTAGTAGTTACAATAAAGTGCCAGTTCAGTTTCAGAGGGAGAGGACATGAATGCTACTTCTCAGGAAGAAGAGTGGCAGGAGGACTAACAAAAGATTTCTAGCCATTGTTAATCCACATACGTGAAAAGTTATTTTGAAAGACATAAATCAAAAACTTCTTTATACTAGACCCATTCAGAATAAGAATAAATAATGCAGTAATTTTTTAGGGTCAATGCAGTCTGTCTGTATTCTTATACATGACTAGTCAAATTAGATTCCATGGAATTGGATGAGGATTATTATTATAGTGAGAAGGCATCTAAGTTACTGATGAATCATGTACATTTTCTTCCTTTCCTCTTTAAATACGGTTGGGGCTGGCTTGTGTAAGTATAAAGCCCTAATGATCTAACACAGATATTCCATTTCATTTATATGATTAAGTACTAGTAAAGTACTTGATATAACTGAGATTCAATTGGTCAGCTATTTGTTCTCACTTAGTCTATTTTTGTCACTATTCTTCCTCAAGGAATAAGTTATCTTTAAAAGTTAAAGAAACATTGACTTTGAAAATAGAGTACAACATGAAACAGCTACATTAATTGAGAGCTGGCACATCTTCGTTTGGGTGTCTCTTAAGCGCTTAAGAGTTGCTGGCAGAGAGTAAGAATTCAAGAAGTAGTTGTTGAACTTATATGAGTAAAACTGAGATAGTAGTTATTAAGAAGACAGACTTAGAGTCAGATAAATTTCAAAGCTTACTTTGACCACTTTTGAGCTGTATAAACTTGTTTACCTGTTTACCTGTTAGATTTGAAGTTATTCACTTAAAATTTTGAGGAGCTTTGTGGACCATATTGCAATAGTCAAATTTATGCCACCCAATGAAGCCTCTTTGGGCCCAGCCACTTAGGATGTCACTGGTGATATCCCTTCTTTCAACATTGTCCAATTAAATACGATTCAATTTATACTTTGATGATTATTGGTTAGTGTGTGATTAGTTTAATTAGAATGGTTAAATTAAATGTATATATAGATTATGTAAGTGAGGAAATCTATCTAAGGAGGCCAAGTAGAATATAATAGATGAACACATATTTTATTTTATATGACTTATACATTAAAGGTACTTGTTTATGGATAATTGAGTTTTTCTTAGGGGTCAGTCCTCACACATTGGAAAGGATTACTTTGACATCATTGTTGGGAGGAGAAAACTGAATTGCAGGAAGTTAAGGTAACATTTTTATAAAGCCAATAAAAACTATGAAATTGAAATTCCACTTCAGACCTTAGAAATGCAAATTGAATTACTATTGCCAAGCAATTTAGTCACTCAAGAGATTTGCCAGTTGAAAGATTGTGATGGTTAATTGTACATGTCTACTTGGCTAGGCTATGGTGACCAATTGCTTGGTCAAACACCAGTCTAGATGTTGCTGTGTATTTTTTGCATGGTTAACATTTAAATCAGTAGTCTTTGACTAAAGCAGATTACCCTCCATAGTGTGGGTGGGCCTCATACAATCAATTAAAAACTTTAAAGAACTAAGACCATGGTTTCAAAAGAAGAAGAAATTCAGCTTTGAGACTACAACATAAAAATAACCAAATAAATGTCTTTTAAACAAAAATGAACAACAACAAAAAAAACCTGCCTGAGTTTCAGGCTTGTCTGAGGATTTCAGATGCAACATTGCAATTTCAATTCTTACTTGAATTTCCAGTCTGCCAATTTAGCCTATGAATTTTGGAATTGCTAGCCCTTACACTCAAAAAGCCAATTCCTTAAAATAAATCTCTCTATATATTAATGTATATATCCTATTGCTTGGTACATTTTTCTTTTTTTCTTTTTTTTTTTTGGAGAGCCCTAACTATTATAGTGTTATTCCTATTTTCTCATTAAGTAAGATTATCTTGGGCTATATATATATATATATATATATATATATAGCATGTTTTTCTTTTATTAATCACTGAAATTCATTACTTAGTTAATTCAGTAACCAATAGAGCCTCTACACAATGTTTATTGGTTTATGAAATGAGTAAATAAAGTAATTCTTCAAACTTGGATTTCAATTATAAATTTTATATATCCACAGCACTTAAAAAATTCTGGTATAAAGCTATTCATTTAAAAATAGGCTTTAACTGTAATTAGGTTAAAGAATAGACACACACACACAGACACACACACACGGGAGTTCTTTTGGATAAACCACCTTTTATTTACCAATAGGCTTGCAACACACAAAATAAAATTGATATATTTGAATTTATTGTAATAATAAAAATAAACTTTGAGGTCTTACTAAAAAATAGGCACTTTATTAAGTGCTTTAGATTCATTAGCAAATAATTCTCCTATCCCACTACAACAGTTAATGACAGTTACTTTTATTATTCCCACTTCACAGATGAGCAAACTAAAATTTTAAAAAGTTAACATTCCCAAGTGTATATATCTACTCAGTGATAAATCTACAATTCTAATGCAAGTCTTTCTAAACCCAAATTCTTTTTTTCTTTTTAATGTTTATTTATTTTTGGGAGAGAGAAAGAGACAGAGAGAGAGACAGAGCTTGAGTGGGGGAGGACAGAGAGAGAGGGAGACCCAGAATCTGAAGCAGGCTCCAGACTCTGAGCTGTCAACACAGAGCCTGACATGGGGCTTGAACTCAGGAACGAGGAGATCATGACCTAGGCTGAAGTCGCATGCTCAAACAACTGAACCAACCAGGTGCCCCTCCTAATTCTTTTTCACACTGTATTTTTATATTGAGGTTTTATGCAAATGAAGTATTGTTGTTCCTTTGCCAACTTACACTGATAGTTATCAGTTATGGAAGTAAGGCTGATCTCTGTCTTTTAGGCTTTGTATGCTTCCTCTTCCTTTTGCTTCCTTCCATAACTCTGCTACTTTCTTGTCTATCATCTTTCTTTGCTTGTGTTTTTATCTTTTCATTACATAAACATTGAGTGCATACCAATTACAAAACACAGGTTTCTGATGGTTTTATAACTTTTTCTTCCGACAAAAATAATAAGATCTCGATTAAAACAAGCCTAGGGAAAAAGAATGTATTGGCTCATGGAATTGGATCATGAGACAAATAGAGGAGCAACAGTGGTGCTGGACCTTCAAATGTTGCCAGTTTCACTCTTGCTAGTGCCAGTAATATCTTTTTCTATCACAGACCATTTTCCTCGTTAAAGGAACATGGCCACTGACAGATACAGATCTCACATGTCCATCACTGGCAAGGAAATGGGATTCTTTCTTTGATCCCAACTAAAATAATACCTTGATCAAGATTTCTGTTCAGCTGAGTGTGTATATTGTATACATATCTATGATGGATTAACAGTGACCAGGGAACTATGATTTTAATGATGTTACCCCATTCTAACCACATGGCTTCTTTCTCAAAGAATGGAGAGATGCGCTGACTGAGAAAACAATTGATGATCACTATACTGGTTTTTACATGGCCTGTATTGATACCCCAAGCTAACTCCACATGACTGTTCAAATCAAACACATACTAAAATCCATCCATGTTATGAAGGGTAAAAAGAAAAAAAAAATCTCATTCTAATTATATGTTACTTAATGACAGTAAGAAGTAATGAACCAATTTCTACTATCAAGTCCACGTATAGCCCCATGTTTGTTCTTCCTGTGGAGTGGTTTATTTTGACTACTGGCTATGCCACTTTATATTAAACTGCTAGCTTCCCATAAGTTCATGGGATATATGAGACTATATTATCAATAATATATTTTAAGTAAATAAGTAACATATTTTAAATAAATAACCTATAATATTATATTGGACAAAGAAGCATATGGATAAAATTTCAAGTGACACATAGAAAAAATAGCTCCATAAACAGCCAAAATGATGTGACCACATGTAAAGATCTCTGATGATTTGACTCAATATAATTATATACTGTAATACATAGAAGACACTATGAAATATTCATCCATCCAATTTCCATAAAATCCTTAAACATCTCTTTCAAACAAAGATTTGATAATTATCAAAATGCATAGATTTTGATATTGTATTCTCTCTGAAGAAATTGTATTGCAGAGATTCTATTTTTATTGCTAAAGGCCCTCCCATACATTTTAAGTAGTGATAGAATTGCTATGTTCTACAGATACTTTGTAAAATAGATTATCTTACTGAGTGTCCACATTTCCTCATAAACACTGAAACCAAAACAGGTTTGAGGCCCCAAATCACCACTCCAAAACATAGGTGTAGGGACTTCAGTCAAAAATATTATTAAATCAAGAGGTTTCATTTTGTTCATAAAAGTTTTAATTTAACTTGTAATCACTGAATTGGGAAACCATAAGATTTCTATTTTAAGTAATCTAATTCTTGCTGCATCAGCCAAGAGGTACTAGCTGTAATGTATAAGTAAATATAGCTTTTTGCTATAGACTACAAGGTGCTGTTAGGGAAAATAGATTGGTTTTGGAATCCATTATCAAATTGGGAGTTTTCTTTAACTGCTAATCAGATAGCAGGATTAGTTGAACCTATTTCTAGTTCAAAGCAATAAAAACCATATACCATCATACAGAACAGTTACCTTTTCTAAAATTATATACACTTTATGATGCCATTAAATGAACACACCTATTTACAACAAACTATAAATGAGCTATAGAAATGTTTTTATAAAATTTCATGCCTAGTCCCTCTTGAAAATTTGTATCCAGTTATGGCTATATAAAACACAATCATTATGTGCCTTTCTGGATGTCATGCCCTTTTCCAAAATCTGTTGCTCATCTATTGTATGTTTTTATTCTGTTCCTACTCCATTTAAAGTTGTGATGAATTACCTTGTAACAGAAATCTTGTTTTTTGTCAGATTATGCTTATCCACCTATTCACAATTATCTTACAAGTTCCAAGAATTTTATCAGTGATAATATCATTTAGAAGATACAACTTTCCTCCAGTAAACATAAATGCTGGTTTCCTATTTTTCTTTCTTCACTTTTTACTGAAAGATAATCCTATAATAGGAGGAATCTTTAAGAGTAGCTTTCTGATTGAGAGAGAAGGAAATGAACTCATTGGTACAAATAACCATATATGACAGAGCATGTGCTAAAGTTAGCGCTTTAGAAGAAATTGAATCAACTTCTTAATCTTGGGATTGCTTTAAAAAAAGCTTCAAAGAGGGGGTATGGGTTTAGTTGAGTCTTGAGGGAGAAAAGGTCAGATTTTAGAAGGAAAAGTGCAAACCTAAGAAAGAGGTTTGTCCAAGTTAGGGATAGAAGAGGAAATCTTATTGAGGAATGGAAAGTAGGTCTATATAATTATGTACATATATATGTGTGTATGTGTATATATATATATATAAAAAATATATATATAATATATTTTTTATATATATATATATATACAGTGTATGTATACACATACACATTAGGTGTATACGTACACAGTAGCTTCAGTTGGAGGCATTGTAAGAAAAATAGTCATTATTTTTTTAATAATTTTTTAATGTTTATTTATTTTTGAGAGAGGGAGAGAGACAGAGTGCAAGAGGAGGAGGGTCAGAGATAGATGGAGACACAGAATCCGAATCAGTTTCCAGGCTCGATCTGTCAGCACAGAGCCTGACACAGGCTGGAACCCACCCAGACGTAAGATCATGACCTGAGCTGAAGTTGGACGCTTAACCAACTGAGCCATGCAGGCACCCTGCCACCATTAAAAAAAAAAATAATAATAATAATGTTTATTTATTTTTGAGAGAGAGACAGACAGAACACAAGCGGGGTAGGGACAGATAGAGACGGAGACACAGAATCTGAGGCAGACAGTATACTGATTACCAATGTCACATAGTTCATAAATTTTGGCTGTGGAATTTGGGCCCAGACTGCCTGCGCTTTCAACCCTGCCCCTCTACTTTCTTCATGCATTAAATACATAGACTTACAGTACAAGACACTAGGAGAACTTAATTCATTTTTGACTTAACTAAAAGCAGAGGCGGTATGTCTATGATAGTTTTAAAAATAAATTCTATCCTAGACTCTTCCATTCTCATCTCATTTTTCTAACTCTTGCTCCCTCCTCTATTCATCCTTTCTTGCTTATGACTCAGAAATGCCGGTGTAACCCAGTGTCATTTCCAATAACTCAATGTATACCTCATTCTTTAAATATAAATGTGTCACATCAATCAATTATCAACTACCAATACAATATTTCGTTTTCAGATATCACCTTGAAATTTAAAGACAGATTCTGACTTGTTCAGTAGACAGAATTGCTGCAAGTTTCCTCTTATTCAGAAAGTCATCCTTTGTGGCAAGAGTAGGAAGAGGAGACTAGAGATTTCTGTGAAGTTCCCTAGAGAGGATTTATGCCCAATGACCCAGTGCCAATCACCTTGGATGCCAGAAGCACATTCCTTGGCTGTTGCCTCGACAGCTCTACATACTAGCTTTCTGGTGGATCCCTTGTCTCTGGGATCTGTTCCAAGACAGCATCCCGAGACATGTCAAAGAACAAATTTGATCCTTCACCACTTTCCTCACAGAATAGTACATTTCAAAGCATTATCATTTAAAATATTTTAACATTTCTTCTGCTTTACATATTTTTATGTGGACTCCACTATAATAAATTCATGATTGTTTCTTTTTATGCTACTTTAGTTTATTTTCACCTTCATGAAAGGATGATCTAAAGCACAAATAGTTGCTAGGTTACTATATGATCCATTTTCTAGCATATATAAGTAATGATGGAATTTTCAAGCTCTCATCCAATTGTACCACTGAAGATTGATGGACATATTTCCTGTTATGAGATGAAATACTTCAAGTTTTTACATATATTTATAAAATCTTAGACTGACATAGCTTCTTAACACCTTTTAAATGAAATTTCCTGGATTCAGGATGCACTTTAAATGATTGGTATTTTTATAAATAAATATATAAAACATATGGTGTGAATCTCATTTTATATGATTTTGAGGAACTAAATTGAAATTTGTCTGAGAGAAAAATGCTCACAAAATTTCCGAGTATTATGTTCACTGTGAGCTGAATTAATCTGCTGCTTACCACATCTAAACGGTTGTTAGTGAGGATGTTAAACAAAATTAGGGCTAACACCAAATTCTGCACCACTTGACTGCACACATTAGTGTTGTTTTGTACACTGCACTTCATCACCTTCCACTGGCTAAAGTGACTCAGGTACTTTTCAATCTACATAATAGTTTTTGTTGGAAACTAATTTGTGACTTTTAAATTGGCAAATAGAATTTTTAAAAAAATTTTAATGTTTATTTATTTTTGAGAGTTACAGAGACAGAATGTGAGTGGGTTAGGGGCAGAGAGAGAGAGAGAGAGAGAGAGCCAGAATCTGAAGCAGGCTCCAGGCTCTGAGCTCAGCACAGAGCCCCACGTGGGGCTCAAACTCACAAACTGTGAGATCAGGACCTAAGCTTAAGTAGGACGCTCAACCCACTGAGCCACCCAGGTACCCCTTGCAAATATTAGAATTTTATGTTAGATGTGGCGCCTGGGTGGCTCAGTCGGTGAAGCTCCAACATCGGCTCAGGTCATGATCTCGCGCTCTGTGAGTTCCAGCCCCGCGTCGGGCTCTGTGCTGACCGTTCAGAGGCCTGGAGCCTGCTTCAGATTCTGTGTGTCCCTCTCTCTCTGCCCCTCCTCTGTTCATGCTCTGTCTCTCTCTGTCTCAAAAATAAATAAACGTTAAAAATTAAAAAAAAAAAGAATTTTATGTTAGAAATGCTTTGGGGAAATTTTGAAAAATGATCTTAATTTCTTAAAATATGATATAAATAGCAAATTCCCTGTGTTGTGTGGGAAAAAGAAAAGTAAAAGTCTATTGCTTTCTCTAGGTGAGACCATTTGCCTTTATGTTTATAAAATTATAGATTTACATGACCAACAAAAATTCACTTAATTATTCTACAACAAATTAAAAATAGCCAGACATTTGCTATTTTCTGGAATGAAAAAGGAAAATAAATGTTTTCTAACTCAAGTTACTTACAGTTTCCTGCAAAAACAAAACAAAACAGGAGCCCCCGGGTGGCTCAGTTAAGTGTCTGAGGTCATGATCTCAGGTCATGATCTCATGGTTTGTGGGATCAAGTCCCATGTTCGACTCTGCAGTGACCATGGAGCCTGCTGGGATTCTCTCTTTCCCTCTCTCTCTCTCTCTTCCCCACAATCAAGCTCCTGTACATGTGCTCTCTCAATGTAAACAATAAACATTAAAAAGAATGGATAAAAAAGAAAATTACAACACTGTGAGGTTGGAGACACATATGAAAATATTTCTTACTTTTGGACCCACAAAGATGGTTTCTGGGATTTCCTGAATTCACTGTAGAGAATGATACTAGAATTTTTCTTATGTAATAGCTAAATACAGCATGGCAATAAGATGCTCCTTTTAGGGGCGCCTGGGTGGCGCAGTCGGTTAAGCGTCCGACTTCAGCCAGGTCACGATCTCGCGGCCCGTGAGTTCGAGCCCCGCGTCAGGCTCTGGGCTGATGGCTCAGAGCCTGGAGCCTGTTTCTGATTCTGTGTCTCCCTCTCTCTCTGCCCCTCCCCCGTTCATGCTCTGTCTCTCTCTCTGTCCCAAAAATAAATAAATGTTGAAAAAAAAAAATTAAAAAAAAAAAAAAAGATGCTCCTTTTAGCATCCTACAGTATCCTTTACCTGTCTCATATTGCAGGTTGCATTGTAATAGAGGTAATCTTTCACAAATTCCCTCAAATATTTTCTCTCTTTCTCCTTTTCTTTAAAACCATGGGAAATATTTGAAATTTAAAACAAGGTCTTGGGGTGCCTTGGTGGCTCACCAGTTAAACATTAGACCTTTGATTTGGGCTCAGGTCATGATCTCATGATTCCTCAGATCAAAACCCACATGGGCTCTGTGCATACAGTGCAGAGCAGGCTTGGGATTCTCTGCCCCTTCCCTGCCCATAGGCATGGACGAGCCAGTGTGTGCCCTCTCTCTCAAAAATAAATAAATAAAAATTAAAAAAAAAAACAAGTTTCTTTATGACAAACTTACAAAAAGGTATACTAAACATATAATCATATAAATACATATAATTGGCACTATGTGGGTAAAATGCATAAAGTAATTCAGATTATCTGACTGAGTTCATCTGAAAAAACAAATTATTCTCTTACTTCTCATCATTTTTCTCATTTTCTGCTTCAGAATTCAAGATATTCAGCCTCTTAAATATGACATAAATTTGATTCTAGGAATAAAAAAGTATTTACCTCAAGTGAATTATTCTATCATCATATTTTTATTTATTTTAATGATTTCCTTACTATTTCATTTTGGAGCTACAATAACTTCCTATTCCTTTTATTTTTGCTATCTCTCTACTTCCTTACTCTTTCAAAATTTTTACATTATAAATTCTTATGCTATATTACTGTGTATGCATATATTCCCATATTTTTCCATATCTGCAACTTGGTTATACATTAAGAAAATATGGAGATGTTGCCAGACATTTTTCCCCCTTTTGGATATCTAATACAGATGTAGCTGAGAAGGGATTTGCTATAGGGTGGTAATGAGAAGTCCTTTCTTCAAAGGTCCTGGAAAGGGAGTATCTTTGGACTTTTCCCATTCAAACCTTCCCCCCAAAACAAACAAACAAACAAACAAACAAACAAACAAACAAAACCAAGTGGATCAGTGGATAATTAAGGCTGGAGCAGAAAGGCATAATCACTAATTAGGTAACAAGGGATAACAATATGGAGACTTCAGTTTTCAACTTTATATGATATATTACTGTAGTTTAGCAACAAAGTGAGAGAAGGGACTTGAATTTTTTTGCTTTTTTGTTGTTGTTATTGCTGTTATAGTTTTTCAGAACTCTAACATCTGTCTTGAGCATAGACTTGCATGGAAATGAAAACAGAAATTGAGAAACCAATGAAAAGGTATAGTAATAATGCTGGAAGAAGAAGATGATGGCTAATGTTCAGATTTCATAAAATCATAAATATATGAATATAGCTAATAAATATTGAACAATCAAATTCTAAGACACTGAAGTGGGCTTAACATTTGAAGGAGTGGTTTTAGGGTAATTAAAGGAAGTGCAAAATGAAACTAAATCTGTTAAATGGCTGCTGTATCCTAGGCACTATGCTGGGCACTTGGCATATGCAGTATCTCTTTCAATTTGTCCAAAAAGTATTGATTTCCATTCTTTTAAAAGAGAATGAATCCTTGATATATGCTCTTGGATAAAAATGCCTCTAAGGAGCTAGATGAGATTTGTTTCAAAGCATTGTGTAACAGAAATATATGGCAAACGTGTGAACAGAAATCATTCCCAATAAGTACACAAAGGCTTAAAACATAATAGAATAAAGAAAGGTTTAGATGAATTCATGGATGATTGCTATAGAGTAGATGTTAAAATTATTTATCAGTAATATATATACATATATATATTTATCAGTAATATATACATATATATGTGTGTGTATATATATATATATATACACACATATATATACACACACACACACACACATATATATATATATATATATATAACCCTTGTAGAGTAATAGTAGGGAACAATGCAATGAATCATTCTGTGGTTTGACCCCGAAAGTCACTTCTTAACACTTTGGTGAAAGATGTAGCCACACTGGTAGAAATGCTTTAATCTCTGGAGGTCTCTGTGAGGAAGCAGTCATGCTTGAGCCAAGTAATCAGGTAGACACTGAGTGCCTAATTCTTTTTCGTGGCAGAAGGAGCTCTTTTATTTGTGGTAAAAGGACAGCTCTCTACTTCCTGCCTCAATTTGATGATTGAAAAAAATAATTTCATGAGCTACTGTTGACAGTTGATATATGATTATAGAATGTCATTTAAAAATATAAACAAATGAGTTTATTGGTTTGATCTTATTATAGTAAAAAAAGCTATGGGGTGCCTGGGTGGTTCAGTTGGTTGAGAGTTTGTCTCTTTGACTCTTGATTTCAGTTTAGGTCATGATCTCAGGGTCATAGGATTGAGCCCCATCAGTCTATGATCTGAGTGTGGAGACTTATTGGGATTCTCTCTCTCCCTCTGCCCCCTCTGCCCCTCTCCCTGGCTTCCTGGCTTGTGCTTCCTCTTTCTCTTTCTTAACAACAAAAACAAAAAAAAAACCTAGAAAGATGTTGAAACATTTTTTCTTGAGTTTTTTTCCTAGCCATTTGCATTGATTCATTGAACATGAAACTCCAACTTCTGACTATTTTGCTCACGATTTTCCTAAACTTATTACTAATTACTAACATTTTGAAAAACTTCTTAGATATCTTAAATGGTGATTTGGGGTGCTCTTATTACCATTTTTTGTGTCATTTTGAAAATTACTTTTAATAACTTGGCATTTGTATCCTTAAACACATTTAAATATGTCTTTCTTCCTTAAAATAGAAATAATATATTTTAGGGTACAATAACATTCCTTAAAAAGAACCCTGATGAGCAGTGTAGAATAAAAATAAGGCCACAGTTTTAACAATTAGGCTTCATAGTCACCATGACTTTTCATATCCAATATTATCATTTTTGTTTAATGGCCATTATAAAATTTATTTTATAGTGATCTTATTTTGGCGACCATCTATGAATAGTTTTTAAAAGGATACAGAAGAAAAATTCTGGTTAATTTGTAATTTGCTTAAATTTTAATAGACCATGCAAACTATAGGTGTGCTCTTAAACGTATAACTGCCAACATTATGAAAAATCATAAAACAGTTTTGCCACCATATATTTTGCCCATCCTTATAACCTTGAAAGAAGTGTAAATTATTGAATTTTCTGATAGTAATAACATTTGTTTATAGTTAACTAAAATATAAAACATTTTAATACATGTGCATGTATGTGTGTTTATGTTCTCACCACCCATATATAAAATCTCTGTATATTTTGATATGATAGAAATTTTCCTCTGATGTCAAATAATCTTTGAAAACTGTATTCCAATTAAATAAAATATTATAAATAATATAACCAAGTGTCTATAATATTTTAGCCTAGTTATCGTATAACATTACATTGCACAGATAACCTTCATATCTAAAGTTTTGACCACATTTTTTACTGCTTTCTTAGGATAAATTAATAAATTTGGATAATTTAATGATATTCTTTTAAATGAGGTTAATGAATCAAAGAGAATTATTATTTAAAATTATAAAAATTGTTTACAATATGCATCACAAAAGAGTTTTATAATTTCTTTATATTTTGATTTTTTAAGTTTTTTTAAAATTTCCAGTTAGTTAATGGTGTAATGTTGGTTTTGAGTGTACAATATAGTGATTCAACACTTCCATACAACAGCTAGTGCCCATCACAAGTGCACTCCTTAATCCCCATAACCTATTTAATCCAGCCACCCATCCCACCCCCTCTCTGGTAACCATCAGTTTTTTCTCTATAGTCAAGAGTGTGTTTCTTGGTTTGCCTCCCTCTCTTTTTTTTTCCTTCACTCATTTGTTTTGTTTCTCAAATTCCACATATAAGTGAAATGATATGATATGAAAGAATATATCATATGGCAAGATTTCATTCTTATTTTATGATTTAGTAATATTAATCTATATATCTATATATGGATATCTATCTATCTATCTATCTATGTAAATATATCACCTCTTCTTTATCCATTCATCAGTCAGTGGACACTTGGGCTGTTTCCATAATTTGGCTATTGTAGATAATACTGCTATAAATATCAGGGTACATGTACTGCCCTTTTAATTAGGATTTTTGTAATTTAAGTCTAAGTTAGGAGTGCACAAATTTCATCATAGTGAACTATGTTGCATAGGACATTTGTCATGATATCAAATAGTTACTAACAGTCACATGTTTGGAATTTTTCATTTATTTTTAACTCTAATTACCTTTAAACACATACATGCTTCTTAGATCAGTGCCTGAAATTCCTGTCCCTGCCTTTTTCCAGCATTATATTATGTGAGACTGTACAACTTTTTTTTTCTTATTTTCATGAACACTTTGTGTATTAAATATATTAACTTTCATTTATTTCATTTTTTTCATAATTATTGTATGACTTAATGTTTATATGGTGTTGTTGATATACTAAAGTTTTAAGCTTTTATAATATAATTTTTTGCATTTTTATTTTATGTTTTATTTTACTATTTTGACACACAGGAATTATTTTTCCTTTGATATTAGATAAAAATATATGTATCTTTTCTTCTCACCGTATTGTATTATCTTATTCTATATATTTATCTTAATTTAAATTACCCAACCATTCAAAACTAATTTTGCCTATTTTCATAATGAAATTCTTAATCTTTTTTACATTATTTAATCACATTATATAACATGTTTCTTCATTATCTGATTTTAAGTGTTCTTTTTTTCATATAGCTAAGGCATTTAAAATTTTCAGAAACTTCTGGACTGTCTATTTTATCCTACTTCATTATTGTTTGTTTTTCTTTTTTCTGCTTAACAAAAAGAATGTTTCTGGGTAATTTTGTTGGTAAATGATTTGAAGATGGCAAGATGTATTTTTATAAATTCTAGGAATAAGACATCTTTTGCTTCTAACTGAAATGTTAAATTATCAACAAATAAACTGAATCACAACTTTCTATCAAACACTGAAAGGTTTTAGGAGTTACACTGAACTGCACATACACAAAAATAGCCTTGAAGAGATTCTGCCATGTGCGTTGTTCCTTTTTTCCATGGATGAATGGTTTCCCCCAAATAACAAGGCAAATGTTTCAAAAGGATATCTGCCATGACACATGTTCACAGGTTTATCACCATACATAATCTGATACAAAAGAAGTTACATGATTTCTCATTAGAACTACTACTTAAAGTATATTCATCAGAGAAGAAATTTCAGGCCTTCAGAAAGTATAAGAAATATCAAACCAAACTGTCCAGCATAGTGTTCTAAATTAACTCTTTATTTTAAGAATAGGAAGAGCTACTTCTCCTTTTTACTTTATCTACCTTTCAATTCTGGTGAATTAGAAATGAATGAAAAAGTAGAATTGAATTGAGGTTGCATTAGACCACAACTTCCAAAAAGACTGATAAAATTGTTTTATATGAATTCAATTCACTGAGCTAGTCGCCTGGTAAAATAGTAAGAATGAGTATTATTCTACCTTGTCCTTATAGCCACCTTGAAGAAAAACGTGTGGCTTAGACAGAATCTTTAACAGTTTTGGCAAGGATTTTCAGCAATATTTACATAGTGTTTATAATTTTAAATCCCTAATAGATGTGTTTCTTTTTGTGTGGGAAGGCTTTTGGCATGAGTAGCACACAGATTCAATCTCACTGCATCATAATTTTTAAATGGCCACAAAAAGTTGTTGTCACAAGGAAAATATAATAAACTGAGGCTAATATTTCAGGTGTAGCTTCAAAGGATTCCTCAACTGAATGTATAATGCTGAAATTGCTCAGAGTGTTTTGATTCCTTCAGAAACAAATCTTAAACCAGAATAGCCAATAGATTTTTTGGCTTCTATTGTTTTATTCAAAATGTCAGCCACTTCTTCCCACATACAATGCAATCAATTTGCAAGGGTACATCAGAGAGGCAACAATTTGATGTTACCTTAAACCTTAATTGTTCTTTTTTTTTTAAGCCTTATCTTTTCTTATAACACATTTTCCATCCTCTCTTTCAGCTAAGAGTGTCCCAGTGGTTAAGCTCTGGATAAAGGGATATAACTAGAATGATCATGTCCAACTTTCAGGAGATAACTTTATTGGGAAGCTATTTTCCATTCTCTCTTCTCCGGGACCTTCTCTACATTCTGGGACATGGTTGTGGTGGTGGTGATTCAGTTTAGGACTTGGGATGAGGACAAATGCTAGGAAAGGACAGAGCAATGAAACAAATGAATCTGTGTTCCTGAAGGACGTTGTACAGGAAACCCATCAGATTTTCCTAGATTGCTTCTCACCTTAGCCATTTACATTAGAAGAGAAATGAACCATCTCTCTTGTTTTTACTGTCTCTGTTAAAACAATTAAAACAAAATCTTTTCCATTGCTTAATGAGCGAAACTCTGTGCTTTGTTTAGTATTTGTTTCCTGGTAATATTTTTTTTATACTTTCCATTTGCTCAAAACTTGTTCAAAACTTCCATTTACATCTCAGTGGATATTTGTAATGAGTAAAAATTCTGGTTCAATGGTTGTTTTCTTTAATCATGTTAACTATATGATTCCTTTATAATCTGGCTTCCATTGTTTCTTACGTGGTTCCACAGATAAACAAGTTGATATCACCTAGTTACCTGTGTCAATTACTGTTGCATTTCAGCTCCAAAATTACCCTTCTACAATTTGCCTTGAGATGTTTGATACTAGAATCTTTAAACCACATTTCTGTTTTGCAACATTAATCTGGCCCAATAGAGAAAGAGAGTGGAAACTTCAAGGCTAGAAAAGAGGCAGTTTGCTTCTTTCTGTGTGCTTTAAAAGTTCTTCCTATTTGCGTAAGCTTGTTTTTACAGATTTAAAAACTGCCTCTTCCATATTGATCTTTCTATAAATACACAAGATTTTAAGTGTTCAGAGAGAATAAAATACCCATACTTCTTTATAACTTTAAGATTTTCTTTCAACAATATGGCAATTTTGTTTATAACTTTATTCATTCTCCAACCATTCTAGTTACTGCTTATTTTTATGTTATATGTATAAAACACAATTTATTTCACTAATTCCTATTAGAAAACTTTCATGTGTCTTTGAGTATTTATTATCTTTTATAACTATTGCATTACCTTAATATGATATTTATTTACCATATAATATTTCTCTGTCAAACACTATGCTGATTCTTTTATAGGTACCATCTCTGTTATGACACAAAAACTTTGAGGAGAAATCATTGCTTTTCTTGGTGATGAAGAACTTGAGATTCTGAGAGTTTAGTTTTTTTAATCTTTATTTATTTTGAGAGAGAGAGAGAGAGAGATGGAGACAGAGTGTGAGCAGGGGGCGGGGCAGAGAGAGAGGGAGACACAGAATCTGAAGCAGCTCCAGGCTCTGAACTGTCAGCACAGAGCCCAATGTGGGGCTCAAACCCACAGACCGTGAGATCATGACCTGAGCTGAAGTCAGATGCTTAACTGACTGAGCCACCTAGGCACCCCAAGATTCTGAGAGTTTAGAAGTTTTGCTTAAGCTCAGACACTAATTTTTTAAGAAAATCAAAACCAAACTATTTCCATAACACTTATATCATATAGTTCTTATATATGGCCATCCTTTGCTTTTTTCTTGCTTGCTAGCTTTATTATTTGGGTCCCTACTATCTATGTGCCATGCGTGTGGTAAAGATCCACAGTTTTCATTTGGGGATCAAAATCTCAATCATCCTTATGGCATGTGGTTTTGGTGGGACTTTATCTCTAAATAGGCAAGCATGTGATCGAGTTTTAAACCAACTGGTGGATTTATCTTTTTGGTCACAGTAATTCAGAGTCGGGAATGTGATTCAAGCCATACTAATGAGGCTTACTTAAAGTAATATTTGGATGTTTCTGAGAAATTTTAAAGGCACATTGGATTTGAACTTGAGAGCTTGTGAAGTAGGGGGTGTTACAGTCATCCTGTGACCATGTGCAAAATGAGAATAAAACCAACATAATGAAAAACAGAGCTGAACCAAGGGTTAGAAGCAAACTGAGTTCTGATTATATGACTAGAGTCCTAAATTGAAAATTTCCTGAAGCCAATTATCTCCACCTAGTTAAAGCCCCTTTTATTTTTTTATTTATTTTTAAAATATTTAATGTTTATTTATTTTTGAAAGACAGATACAGAGCACGAGAGGAGGAGGGCAGAGAGAGAGAGACACACACAGAATCCGAAGCAGGCTCCAGGCTCTGAGCTGTCAGCACAGAGCCCAACGCGGGACTCGAACCCACAAACCATGAGATCGTGACCTGAGCCAAAGTCAGTCCCCCAACCAACTGAGCCACCCAGGTGCCCCTAAAGCCCCTTTAAAAAAATAACATATTAATCACTGATTTCTTTTTGCACAGCCACTCAATATGGGAAATATTTTACCTGATGTGTAATTTTCTAATGTTCAAAACAATCATGTGAGATAGATGCTAATGTTATCTCCATTCAGGAGAGAAGGAAAATAACATCCAAAGTTTTTGTGTAACTTAATTATGTCCAGATTCAGATAAATGCTGGAGTCATGATTAGAATTTATTCAGTCAAAATGTAGAGTTCAACATGACACTGTACTGATTTTCTTGACAAGTGTGATTTGTACTTTTGCCCTTTTGATCACAATTGTCTTTATAAATATCGGAAGGAATTATCACTGCTTTCCCTTGTAATCTATTTTAGTGTTTTTGTAATATGCTATTTTAATTTATACTTTTTCTAAAAGTTAATGAAAGTAAAATAAACACCTTTGTCTAATGTTATATTCAGGTTATCTTTGTGTCTTTCATTTGTTTTCTTTTCCATGGTACAAAATATATTGATAATTGGAACCAAATGTAGGTTAATATGGAAATGAGTTTTAGTCCTCATTATAACTTTTGTGGGATAGCATTCCTTGGATAGAATACATCTCTTGTAAATAATGACTGTCCTGACATCTGCCCTTCACCAAATGAACAGACAAACTAGCTTATAATAATGCAGCTAACTGTGCTCAGGCTATGCTTGGACATAAAATATGAGTTTAACGTTGTCAACAATTTTGTGTACTATGAATAGTGGGGATTTTTTGGTACTATTTCAAAAATACAGCGTGATTTAATTTTATCTTCTTTTGTCTCCATATTATTTTATAAAATTTTAGTTGATAATTTTAGAAATTATTAAGTAAACATTTTAAATTGAGAAAAATATTATTTTCAGTAGAAAGACTCTAATGTACTAAAAATTCTTCCAAGGTAACTTTTATTATTACTTACAAGTATATTCATAGCAAATTTTTAACATAAACCTTTGAAATATGAAGAAATAAAAGATACAATCTGAATGGAATATGAGAAAACATTTTCTCATGTGATAATAGTGTAATATAACTGTAATTCACTTCACAAAAAAGGATAGCATTGTCCTGCCACAGAAATAAGACTCCATGTTTTTTGATAGGAACTATAAAAACTTACATTACTCTGTTTTAAATTGAACCATTTAGAAAACCTGCTACTGCAAAATCACACAATTTTTCTGTAAAAATTTCAGTCTTGTATGTCCCAGGATACTATTATTGGAAACAATAAAATATACTATTGTAAGATCAACGAGGGTTGAGATGACTGTATTCACATAAGCTAAAAAAGACAATCAGTATGATAATTAGAGCATGTTAATTACTCTCCACCAGCAACAAAAAATGCAAATGATATACAGCAGGAAATTAACAGCAGTTACTGCTCAATATTGCATGACTTTTCCATTAAGAATAATATGAGGAGTTGTTAAATTATAGAAAATGAGAATAATGAGGCCAGAATATTAAAGAGCTTTAGGTTTCCGGTCTGGCTGTGGAGGAAATCATTAGGAATGGTTCTGAGCAAGTGCTACATTCTGTGTGGGTTCAGAAAGCTTGTTGAGTACAATGGGGAAATCTTCATGTATGCTTTTGTTTTTACAAGATAAAACAAGACTGGGTATTCTGGCTCAGCTAGAAGCAGTTCAGTAACCTTTCCTGAATAATACATTTGCCAAAATCTGCTAACACCATTTCACCCTTTCCTTTCAAAATGTTGGACTGATGAAACAATGAATATAATTTGCCACAGTCCCAGAACAATCTGAAGAGTTGGGATACTTTTTGTAATTACAAATCATTTTTAAAGAAAGGAAAACGATTATATGACTAAGATTTAGATGAAACAGAAATATGGCGAGCAGCTAAGAAACCTTCCCTTCTTTATCTGTACTATAAAGAAAGAATCATATTAACTTTCTTTTGGAAAGTTTTAATATGAAAGGAAGCTGCATTATAATACACCACCTAATGCACCATCATCCCTATATAATTCAGTCTGTCAAATGTGCTACAATTACAGCAGGAGTGAAACCCAGAACGTTTAATATTAAGTATACATTTGAAAGAATGTACAAGTATAAAATAAGTCCTAGGGGCGCCTGGGTGGCGGAGTCGGTTAAGCGTCCGACTTCAGCCAGGTCACGATCTCGCGGTCCGTGAGTTCGAGCCCCGCGTGGGGCTCTGGGCTGATGGCTCAGAGCCTGGAGCCTGTTTCCGATTCTGTGTCTCCCTCTCTCTCTGCCCCTCCCCCGTTCATGCTCTGTCTCTCTCTGTCCCAAAAATAAATAAATGTTGAAAAAAATTAAAAAAAAATAAAATAAGTCCTAAATTCTATGGAGAATAGTTTTCTTCTAAAAAGAAAATCATTAATTTATTCATAATTTAGCACACTAGTAAACACCCTGAAAAAACTCTCGTTCTAGGAAAAAGGGAGAGAAAGTGAGGACAAAACAAAATATTTTCAACATTTTTAGTTTTCATGTGTTTTGGAATTTTTAACAATTAATTGGATATATTAATATAAGCTTATCTTAATTCACATTATAGAATATTTAAGATATACATATATAGATGTGATTTAAGTGTTTGCTATACTCTTATTCTAAGGTCTTTGTTTTCAAATTTTTGTGACATCCCAGTCTGAAATTAATAGCTAGTCAATGTGTTCCATATCCACTTTAAGTTCATAATCATTATATACCTTAGGAAATGGATATATTTTCATCTGTAGAGCAGAGTTTGAAGTTTAACTTTTCATACCATCCAGGGAGCTTTGATTTCTCCATGAAAAAATTTCTCCTTTGCTCAGACACAGCCAGTTTTTCATAATAGCATTGAGCTATTACCACAATCTTCTCCTTTCCCTTATTTTCCTGTTAATACCTATTTATTACAGCTTGTTTTCATGGTTTCGTTCGTGGAAAGACATTTTTAACGCATCCAGGTAAGTACCAAATCACTAAAACTATTTCACAACAACATTATTGGCATAAATAGACATACCTTAGCTAAATACAAGCTGTTGCTAACTAGACATAAGCAAGCTGGGCCGTCTCTCACATAATATAATTGCACTCCAGGTAGGCAATTCATTCCTTTGGAAATATCTCTGAAACAGCCCTCAAAATGATTATTGCCCGGTAAATATACATTTTACGGCTTGGTACCTTGTTGTTATTGTTGTTGTTGTTGTTGTTCCACCATAGCAGTTTTAAAAACATTTTCTGTGAAATTAATAACATACTGGTTCTAACCTGTAGAATCCATTCCAGCTTTTTCATCAAAATACAGGCAAATAAGATCACTAGGAAAAGTCATGTTTCCCTGATTGTTGACATTTTCTGCCTTATTTCATTAAAAGCATGTGATCTCCTTTCACTGAACACACAGAAAGCAATAGGATAGCATTGGCTATAAAGGAATTGGACATATGGGCCATCTTCCTCACTGCTGCTACTGGTCACACCTGATTCAATTACAATATGCTGTGCATGTAACGTGACAACTTCCAAAATAAAGGACATATGCACGAGGTGTTCTTATGATGACACTGAACTCTGAGTTGCAGCAGTAGAAAAGGGGTCCAGGGTCTGATTTACTCTCAGGAGAATACTTCCAATGCAAGATGGAAGTAAAAACAAAGAGACAATAGCAACAAAATATGTATGCTCCGAAAGCACCTTAACCCATAGTTTTACATAAACTATCACTCATGGTCCGTATAATATCCCATCATGACAGGTAGGACAAGTGTTCAATAATGCAGTCTGAAACCAATTTATATATTCAAGGACATTCAAATGATTCGATTGTGCAGAGAATATAAAAAATAAAAAGTAAATTATATCAATAATATTTCATTCTTTTTCTTTCCTCTGAACCTGGTGTTCTTTCCACACCATGCTGCCATTCAAACCACTAACAAAAATAAAAATCCTTATTTTGTACAATATGTAGTTTATAGAACTCTTTCCCATATATCATAACAGTTCATCTGTTTATGGTGCTATATTGGTTGCATTCCTATTTCTAATTACCTATGAGAAAATTGACTGATAAAATTTAAGAGACTGGTTCAAGAGTATTCTGGCTCTATAAATATAATTCTGGCCTGAAATTCTTTCTATAATATCACTTAATTTCCATATAGGGACATCTGTTCTTTCACTTATTTCACAGATAAATACTTATCATGTAACAAATGTTAAACATTTTTCCAGTCCCATGGGATACAATGAGAAAAAGAAACACAACAATTTCCTGCTTTCATGCAGTTAATATTTGATATATATATATATCGGTATTTATATATCAATATTTGATATGTATGTGTACATATATATATATATATAGTCAAGGAAAAAAGGCAGTCGAAAGGAAAAAGGGAAGAAAAACAACATAAGTGTGGAAAAGTGTGCCTATATCTACTTTTATATGGGTATTATCTGTGTAGGACTTATTACTGTGTATATCTGTGTAGGATTTATTACCACTCCCCACTTAAACCCAACAATGAGGTCATAGGGAGATTTTGCTGTTCCTAACATAAATCACTTTCTTATCTTTTTTTGTCTTTGCAAATATATCTGAATATACTTATCGTTCTTCCTCATTTGTCCTTAAAGACACAACTTAGTGATAATGTTCTCTAAGCTGTTGCTCATCTTTCCAATCTGAATGTCCACTTCTTCATTTTTCCTTGGTTCCAATGTTTATGGTAATTATATAAAATGCTACATCTCTCTTTTACTCCTCTGATTATTTGTTTACTTTCTAGTTTCACCTTATGATATCACTGAATGGAAACTTGTATGTGTTCCTAGTAGTTAGCACAGTGAATGGTACTTGATAGGAGCCCAATAAGTTTTAGTTCCTCAGTTGAATATCTAACACCCTAGGGTCAGTGTATCCTAGTGATTGTCCCAATTAGAGAGTCATAAAATGACTGGAGTTTCTTCTTTTGTTTTTTTGACTTTCAACCAAATGTAGAAATAGAATCCCCAGTGAAAAACCAAAATGTTTCATCATTTAAAGAACTCCAAAGAATTCAATGATCAGCCAGATTGAGGAGTCACTGATCTATTAGACATATTGATCACATTTATACCCTCTGCTTTTTAGCTTGAAAGCCATTGAAGCATTACATCTTATTGACAAGTATGAAGCAAAAAGGGAATAATACATATTATAAAACTCAACCAAAATATAATAAACAATCTGATTAAGAATACATAAGAGATCTGAATCGACACTTCAGCAAGGAAGATATACACATGTCAAGTAAGCATAAGAAAAGATGCTTCTGTCATTAAGGATGCATATGTCATTAGGGAATTGCAAGTTAAAACAACATGAAACATGGCTACACATCTATTAAAATAGCCAAAATCTGGGACACTGATGACACCAAATTCTTTCAAGGATTTGGAACAACAGAAACTCTCATTCATTGATAATGGGACTGCAAAATTGCACAACCACATTGGAAGACAGTTTGGCGGTTTCTTGGAAAACTAAACATACTCTTGCCATATGATCCAGCAATTGTACGCCTTGGAATTTACGAAAATGAGTTGGAAACTTATGTCCATACAAAAACTTGCATATGGATAGGCACAGATATAAACATGGGTGTTTATAGCAGCATTATTCATAATTGGCAAAACTTGGAAGGAACCAAGATATCCTTCAGTAGGTGAGTGGATAAATAAACTGTGGTAAATCCAGACAATAGAATATTACTGTGCTAAAAAAAAATGAGCTATCAAGCCACAAAGCAAAGCAAAACAATAAGAAGAATAACACAAACAGAAGAGGGGAAACCTTAAATGCATATTACTAAGTGAAAGAAGCGAATCTAAAATGGCTGCATACTGCATGATTCCAACTATGTGACATATTAAAAAGACAAAACTATGGAGACAATAAAAAGATTGATGGCTTCCAAGGATTGGGAAGAGGGAGAGATAAATATGGGAAATACTGGGGATTTTTAGGGCAGTGAAGCTATTCTGTATGATACTACATGGTGAACGTACATCATTACATTTGTCAAAACCTATAGAAGGCACAACACCAAGATTGAACTCTATTGTAAACTGTAATCTTTGGCTGATAATTATGTGTCAATGAAGGTCCACCAATTATAACAAATATACCCCTCTGGTGGAAAATATTGATGATGGGGAGGCTATGCATGTGTGAGGCAGAAGATATATGAGAGAACTGTACTTCTGCTCAATTTTGCAGTGAACCTAAAATTGCTGTAAAAAAATAGCCCATTAAAATATATAAATAATCCTAAGAAGGTTAAAAAAAAAACCCAAAACCCACACAATACAACAAAATTCAACTTACTTTTCTACCAGACTAGGACCTCACATCTGAAAGAGTATTGTGCCATCCAAATATTATAGTGTGTTCTAACCAGAAACTTCTGAACATGTCATCAAAAATAATTTTTTAAAATTCTTTAATGTTTATTGTATTTTTGAGAGAGAGAGAGAGAGGGAGAGAGAGAGAGAGAGAGAGAGAATAAGTGGGGGAGGAGCAGAGAGAGAGGGGGGGAGACACAGATTTGAAACAAGCTCCAGGCTCTGAGCTGTCAGCGCAGAGCCTGACACGGGGCTCAAACTCACAAACCATGAGATCAAGACCTGAGTTGAAGTCGGATGATTAACTAACTGAGCCACCAAGGTCCACCACCAAAAGTAACTTCTACAGCTACTATATTTGGGTGCCTGATGGCTCAGTTTTTAAGCATCTGACTTTGGCTCAGGACATGATCTCACAGTCTGTGAGTTTAAGTCCCACACTGGGTGATCCAGTGACCTGCTTCAGGTGAGCTCGTGCCCTGCTTCAGGTGAACATGAACCCTGCTTCTCTCCGTCTCTCTCTCTGTCTTTCTCTCTCTGCCCTCGGATTCTATCTCTTCCTTTCTCTGCCCCTCACTCACTTGTGCCCTTTCTTTCACTCTCTCTCAAAAAAATAAATAAATAAAACAAATAAATAAAGTTTTATATTTAATAAAGATTTTTTTTTAAATCTCACACAAGAATAAGATTATTTTATAGCCTTCTTTTTATATTTTGTTAGTGTTTTCAGTTGTGGCTATCTACTTTTTTTTTTTTTACATGCATAGCCATTAATTTTGGGGATGTTTCAACATCTCCAATATATTGATATAATATGTAATTTATCATTAAAGAAAATGGTCAAACTGCTGTGTCATTGCACCCAAAACATATAAAATTTAATTAACAAAAAAGACAACAAAACAATGAAAATAGGCAGATATTTAACACAGTCACGCATAAAAATGGCTAATACGTGCATGAAAAGATGATTAAGATTCTTAGTCCTGAGGGAAATGTTAATTCAAATCATAATGATAAACTACTTCACACTCATAAAGATTGACAAAATTAAAAGGACTGATACTACCAGTTTTATTTTTTTTTTTTATTTTTTTTTTTTTATGAAATTTATTGACAAATTGGTTTCCATACAACACCAGTGCTCATCCCAAAAGGTGCCCTCCTCAATACCCATCACCCACCCTCTCCTCCCTCCCACCCCCCATCAACCCTCAGTTTGTTCTCAGTTTTTAACAGTCTCTTATGCTTTGGCTCTCTCCCATTCTAACCTCTTTTTTTTTTTTTTTCCTTCCCCTCCCCCATGGGTTCCTGTTCAGTTTCTCAGGATCCACATAAGAGTGAAACCATATGGTATCTGTCTTTCTCTGTATGGCTTATTTCACTTAGCATCACACTCTCCAGTTCCATCCACGTTGCTACAAAAGGCCATATTTCATTTTTTCTCATTGCCACGTAATATTCCATTGTGTATATAAACCACAATTTCTTTATCCATTCATCAGTTGATGGACATTTAGGCTCTTTCCATAATTTGGCTATTGTTGAGAGTGCTGCTATGAACATTGGGGTACAAGTGGCCCTATGCATCAGTGCTCCTGTATCCCTTGGATAAATTCCTAGCAGTGCTATTGCTGGGTCATAGGGTAGGTCTATTTTTAATTTTCTGAGGAACCTCCACACTGCTTTCCAGAGCGGCTGCACCAATTTGCGTTCCCACCAACAGTGCAAGAGGGTTCCCGTTTCTCCACATCCTCTCCAGCATCTATAGTCTCCTGATTTGTTCATTTTGGCCACTCTGACTGGCGTGAGGTGATACCTGAGTGTGGTTTTGATTTGTATTTCCCTGATAAGGAGCGACGCTGAACATCTTTTCATGTGCCTGTTGGCCATCCGGATGTCTTCTTTAGAGAAGTGTCTATTCATGTTTTCTGCCCATTTCTTCACTGGGTTATTTATTTTTCGGGTGTGGAGTTTGGTGAGTTCTTTATAGATTTTGGATACTAGCCCTTTGTCCGATATGTCATTTGCGAATATCTTTTCCCATTCCGTTGGTTGCCTTTTAGTTTTGTTGGTTGTTTCCTTTGCTGTGCAGAAGCTTTTTATCTTCATAAGGTCCCAGTAATTCACTTTTGCTTTTAATTCCCTTGCCTTTGGGGATGTGTCGAGTAAGAGATTGCTACGGCTGAGGTCAGAGAGGTCTTTTCCTGCTTTCTCCTCTAAGGTTTTGATGGTGTCCTGTCTCACATTTAGGTCCTTTATCCATTTTGAGTTTATTTTTGTGAATGGTGTGAGAAAGTGGTCTAGTTTCAACCTTCTGCATGTTGCTGTCCAGTTCTCCCAGCACCATTTGTTAAAGAGGCTGTCTTTTTTCCATTGGATGTTCTTTCCTGTTTTGTCAAAGATGAGTTGGCCATACGTTTGTGGGTCTAGTTCTGGGGTTTCTATTCTATTCCATTGGTCTATGTGTCTGTTTTGGTGCCAATACCATGCTGTCTTGATGATGACAGCTTTGTAGTAGAGGCTGAAGTCTGGGATTGTGATGCCTCCTGCTTTGGTCTTCTTCTCCAAAATTCCTTTGGCTATTCGGGGCCTTTTGTGGTTCCATATGAATTTTAGGATTGCTTGTTCTAGTTTCGAGAAGAATGCTGGTGCAATTTTGATTGGGATTGCATTGAATGTGTAGATAGCTTTGGGTAGTATTGACATTTTGACAATATTTATTTTTCCAATCCATGAGCAGGGAATGTCTTTCCATTTCTTTAAATCTTCTTCAATTTCCTTCAGAAGCTTTCTATAGTTTTCAGCATACAGATCCTTTACATCTTTGGTTAGATTTATTCCTAGGTATTTTATGCTTCTTGGTGCAATTGTGAATGGGATCAGTTTCTTTATTTGTCTTTCTGTTGCTTCATTGTTAGTGTATAAGAATGCAACTGATTTCTGTACATTGATTTTGTATCCTGCAACTTTGCTGAATTCCTGTATCAGTTCTAGCAGACTTTTGGTGGATCCTATCAGATTTTCCATGTATAATATCATGTCATCTGCAAAAAGTGAAAGCTTGACTTCATCTTTGCCAATTTTGATGCCTTTGATTTCCTTTTGTTGTCTGATTGCTGATGCTAGAACTTCCAGCACTATGTTAAACAGCAGCGGTGAGAGTGGGCATCCTTGTCGTGTTCCTGATCTCAGGGAAAATGCTCTCAGTTTTTCCCCATTGAGGATGATGTTAGCTGTGGGCTTTTCATAAATGGCTTTTATGATCTTTAAGTATGTTCCTTCTATCCCGACTTTCTCAAGGGTTTTTATTAAGAAAGGTGCTGGATTTTGTCGAAGGCCTTTTCTGCATCGATTGACAGGATCATATGGTTCTTCTCTTTTTTTTTGTTAATGTGATGTATCACGTTGATTGATTTGCGAATGTTGAACCAGCCCTGCATCCCAGGAATGAATCCCACTTGATCATGGTGAATAATTTTTTTATATGCTGTTGAATTCGATTTGCTAGTATCTTATTGAGAATTTTTGCATCCATATTCATCAGGGATATTGGCCTGTAGTTCTCTTTTTTTACTGGGTCTCTGTCTGGTTTAGGAATCAAAGTAATACTGGCTTCATAGAATGAGTCTGGCAGTTTTCCATCCCTTTCTATTTCTTGGAATAGCTTGAGAAGGATAGGTATTATCTCTGCTTTAAACGTCTGGTAGAACTCCCCTGGGAAGCCATCTGGTCCTGGACTCTTATTTGTTGGGAGATTTTTGATAACCGATTCAATTTCTTCGCTGGTTATGGGTCTGTTCAAGCTTTCTATTTCCTCCTGATTGAGTTTTGGAAGAGTGTGGGTGTTCAGGAATTTGTCCATTTCTTCCAGGTTGTCCACTTTGTTGGCATATAATTTTTCATAGTATTCCCTGATAATTGTTTCTATCTCTGAGGGATTGGTTGTAATAATTCCATTTTCATTCATGATTTTATCTATTTGGGTCATCTCCCTTTTCTTTTTGAGAAGCCTGGCTAGAGGTTTGTCAATTTTGTTTATTTTTTCAAAAAACCAACTTTTGGTTTCGTTGATCTGCTCTACAGTTTTTTTAGTTTCTATATTGTTTATTTCTGCTCTGATCTTTATTATTTCTCTTCTTCTGCTGGGCTTAGGCTGCCTTTGCTGTTCTGCTTCTAGTTCCTTTAGGTGTGCTGTTAGATTTTGTATTTGGGATTTTTCTTGTTTCTTGAGATAGGCCTGGATTGCAATGTATTTTCCTCTCAGGACTGCCTTTCCTGCGTCCCAAAGCGTTTGGATTGTTGTATTTTCATTTTCGTTTGTTTCCATATATTTTTTAATTTCTTCTCTAATTGCCTGGTTGACCCACTCATTCGTTAGTAGGGTGTTCTTTAACCTCCATGCTTTTGGAGGTTTTCCAGACTTTTTTCTGTGGTTGATTTCAAGCTTCATAGCATTGTGGTCTGAAAGTAAGCATGGTATAATTTCAATTCTTGTAAACTTATGAAGGGCTGTTTTGTGACCCAGTATATGATCTATCTTGGAGAATGTTCCATGTGCACTCGAGAAGAAAGTATATTCTGTTGCTTTGGGATGCAGAGTTCTAAATATATCTGTCAAGTCCATCTGATCCAATGTCTCATTCAGGGCCCTTGTTTCTTTATTGACCGTGTGTCTAGATGATCTATCCATTTCTGTAAGTGGTGTATTAAAGTCCCCTGCAATTACCACATTCTTATCAATAAGGTTGCCTGTGTTTATGAGTAATTGTTTTATATATTTGGGGGCTCCGGTATTCGGTGCATAGACATTTATAATTGTTAGCTCTTCCTGATGGATAGACCCTGTAACTATTATATAATGTCCTTCTTCATCTCTTGTTACAGCCTTTAATTTAAAGTCTAGTTTGTCTGATATAAGTATGGCTACTCCAGCTTTCTTTTGGCTTCCAGTCGCATGATAAATAGTTCTCCATCCCCTCACTCTCAATCTAAAGGTGTCCTCAGGTCTAAAATGAGTCTCTTGTAGACAGAAAATAGATGGGTCTTGTTTTTTTATCCATTCTGATACCCTATGTCTTTTGGTTGGCGCATTTAATCCATTTACATTCAGTGTTATTATAGAAAGATACGGGTTTAGAGTCATTGTGATGTCTGTATGTTTTATGCTTGTAGTGATGTCTCTGGGACTTTGTCTCACAGGGTCCCCCTTAGGATCTCTTGTAGGGCTGGTTTAGTGGTGACAAATTCCTTCAGTTTTTGTTTGTTTGGGAAGACCTTTATCTCTCCTTCTATTCTAAATGACAGACTTGCTGGATAAAGGATTCTCGGCTGCATATTTTTTCTGTCTAGCACCCTGAAAATCTCGTGCCAATTCTTTCTGGCCTGCCAAGTTTCAAAAGAGAGATCAGTCACGAGTCTTATAGGTCTCCCTTTATATGTGAGGGCACGTTTACCCCTTGCTGCTTTCAGAATTTTCTCTTTATCCTTGTATTTTGCCAGTTTCACTATGATATGTCGTGCAGAAGATCGATTCAAGTTACGTCTGAAGGGAGTTCTCTGTGCCTCTTGGATTTCAATGCCTTTTTCCTTCCCCAGTTCAGGGAAGTTCTCAGCTATTATTTCTTCAAGTACCCCTTCAGCCCCTTTCCCTCTCTCTTCCTCCTCTGGGATACCAATTATGCGTATATTATTTCTTTTTATTGTATCACTTAGTTCTCTAATTTTCCCCTCATACTCCTGGATTTTTTTATCTCTCTTTTTCTCAGCTTCCTCTTTTTCCATAACTTTATCTTCTAGTTCACCTATTCTCTCCTCTGCCTCTTCAAGCCGAGCTGTGGTGGTTTCCATTTTATTATGCATTTCGTTTAAAGCGTTTTTCAGCTCCTCGTGACTGTTCCTTAGTCCCTTGATCTCTGTAGCAAGAGATTCTCTGCTGTCCTGTATACTGTTTTCAAGCCCAGCGATTAATTTTATGACTATTATTCTAAATTCACTTTCTGTTATGTTATTTAAGTCCTTTTTGATCAGCTCATTAGCTGTTGTTATTTCCTGGAGATTCTTCTGAGGGGAATTCTTCCGCTTGGTCATTTTGGATAGTCCCTGGCGTGGTGAGGACCTGCAGGGCACTTCCCCTGTGCTGTGGTGTATAACTGGAGTTGGTGGGCGGGGCCGCAATGGGACCTGATGTCTGCCCCCAGCCCACCGCTGGGGCCACAGTCAGACTGGTGTGTGCCTTCTCTTCCCCTCTCCTAGGGGTGGGATTCACTGTGGGGTGGTGTGGCTCGTCTGGGCTACTTGCACCCTGCCAGGCTTGTGATGCTGGGGATCTGGCGTATTAGCTGGGGTGGGTAGGCAAGGTGCTCGGGGGCAGGAGGGGCAGGCTTAGATCACTTCTCCTTAGGTGATCCACTTCAGGAGGGGCCCTGTGGCAGCGGGAGGGAGTCAGATCCGCTGCCGGAGGTTTGGCTCCGCAGAAGCACAGAGTTGGGTGTTTGCGCGGAGCGAGCAAGTTCCCTGGCAGGAACCGGTTCCCTTTGGGATATCGGCTGGAGGATGGGCGGGGGAGATGGCGCTGGCGAGCGCCTTTGTTCCCCACCAAACTGAGCTCTGTTGTCAGGGGGCTCAGCAGCTCTCCCTCTGGTTGTCCTCCAGCCTTCCCGCTTTCTGAGCAGAGCTGTTAACTTATGACCTCCCAGACGCTAAGTCGCGCTTGTTGTGGGAACACAGTCCGTCAGGCCCCTCCGCTTTTGCAAGCCAGACTCGGGGTCTCTGCTTGGCCGGTGAGCCGCCCCTCCGCCCCGGCTCCCTCCCGCCAGTCCGTGGAGCGCGCACCGCCTCGCCGCCCTTCCTACCCTCTTCCGTGGGCCTCTCGTCTGCACTTGGCTCCGGCGACTCCGTTCTGCTAATCCTCTGGCGGTTTTCTGGGTTTTTTAGGCAGGTGTAGATGGAATCTAAGTGATCAGTAGGACGTGCGGTGAGCCCAGCGTCCTCCTAAGCCGCCATCTTGCCGCAACAACCTGATACTACCAGTTTTAGTGAAGATAGGTCAACTGGATCTCATGCACTGTTGATGGGAGTGTATAATACATAACCACTTAGGGAACTAGTTTGGTCATTTCTTATAAATTCAATAGACAACTAGACAACTACCAAGTGTTAGCTCTTTTCTCTCACATGGGATATATTAAGGGAAAAATAAAACATATTCCTGTTTTCATGCAGCTTATATTTTACTAGAGTGAAATAAAACAACAAATCCAATACATAAATGAATTCTGTAGTATATAAAAAGGCAATAATGACCCAGAAATATCATTTCTGTGAAATCCCCAAAGGGATAAAAATATACATCCAGTCAAAATGTCTACAGGAATGTTATTAGTTTTATTAACAATAGCTAAAAACTAGGAGGAACTCAGATGTCTACCAATATGTTAGTAGTGTAACAAATTGTAGTGCTCTAAAACATTTGAAGACACTTCATTCTATTATATATATTTTGTTATCATTATATCACTATTATATATACACATGTACATGCACATACTCCTATACATACATAAGGAATGCATATAAAATATGTATACAGGATGAATATATTAAATAGCTCATGGTTGATACCATTTCATGAAGTTCTAAATAAAGCCAAAACTAAGCTACAGAAATAGATATAACAATGTAGTGGGTGTGGTGTGACTGAAAAACTGACATGGGGAAAATTCAAAATAAGTGGAAATTTTCTATGTTTTGATTGGGTTGGACGTTGTATAAAACTTATCAAAATTTACCAACAAACAAGAGTCCTGGGTCAGATGACTTCCATGGGGAATTCTACCAGACATTTAAAGAAGACTTAATACTTATTCTTCTCAGAATATTCCAAAAACTAGAAATGGGAGGAAAGTTTCCAAACTCATTCTATGAAGCCAGAATTACCTTAATTCCAAAGCTAGACAAAGACCCCACAAAAAAAGAAGAATAACAGGTCAATATCTCTGATGAACCTTGATACAAAAATTCGCACCAAGATACCAACAAATTGAATTCAACAGTACATTAACAGAATTATTCACCGTGACCAAGTGGGATTTATTCCAGGGCTGCAGGGCTGCTTCAGTATTCACAAGCCAATCAACATAATACACCACATTAATAAAAGAAAGGATAAGAACCATATGATCCTTTCAATAGACAAGGAAAAATATTTGACAAAATACAGCATTCTTTCTTCATAAAAACCCTCAAGAAAGTAGGGATAGAAGGAACATACCTTAACATCATAAAGGCCATATATGAAAAGCCCACAGCGAATATTATCCTCAATGGGGAAAAACTGAGAACTTTTCCCCTAAGGATAGGAACACAACAGGGATGTCCACTCTCACCACTGTTGTTCAACATAGTACTGGAGGTTCAAACATTAGCAATCAGACAACAAAAAGAAATAAGAAGCATACAAATTGGCAAAGAAGAAGTCAAACTTTCACACTTTTCAGGTGACATGATACTCTACATGGAAACCCCGAAAGATTCCACCAAAAGTATGAATTCAGCAAAGTCACAGGATATGAAATTAATGTACAGAGATTACTTAAATTTCTATGCACCAATAATAAGGCAGCAGAAAGAGAAATCAAGGATTAAACCCATATTCATTTGCACCAGAAACCTTAAGATGCCTAGAAATAAACCTAACCAAAGAGGTAAAAGATCTATATCCTGACAACTGTGGAAAGCTTATGAAAATATTGAAGAAGACACAGAGATATGGAAAACATTCCATGCTCATGGATTGGAAGAACAAATATTGATAAAATGTCTATACAACACAAACAATCCTAAAAGTTGTATGTAACCAGAAAAGACCCCTAATAGACAAAGTAATGTTGCAAAGAAAACCAAAGCTGGAGTAATCACAAATCAAGCTGTATTACAAAGCTATAATCATCAAGGCAGTATGATACTGACACAAAAACAGACACATAGATCAATGGAACAGAGTAGACAACCCAGAAATGGAACCACAAATGTATGGCCAAGTAATCTTTGACAAAACAGGAAAAAGTATCTGATGGGAAAACTGGATAGTGAGATGCAGAATGAACCTGGACCACTTTGTTACACCATACACAAAAATAAATTCAAAACGGATGAAACACCTAAATGTGAAAAAGGAACCATAAAAATGCTACAGGAGAAAACAGGCAGGAACCTCTTTGACCTCAGCCACAGCAACTTCTTAATAAACATGTCGTGGAGGCAAAGGAAATAAAAGCAAAAATGAACTACTGGGACCTCATCAAGATAAAAATCTGCTGCACAGCAAAGGAAACTATCAGCAAAACTAAAAGGTAACTGACAGGATGGGAGAAGATATTTGCAAATGACATAGCAGACAAAGCATCAATATCCAAAATCTATAAACAACTTAGCAAACTCAACACCCAAAAAACAAATAATCCAGTGAAGAAATGGAAAGAAGATGTGAATAGACAATTTTCCAAAGAAGACATCCAGATAGCTAACAGACACATAAAAAGATGCTCAACATCACTCATCATCAGGGAAATACAAATCAAAACCATAATGAGATACAACCTTATACTTCTCAGAAAGTATAAAGGCTAAAATGAACAACTCAGGAAATAAGAGATGTTGGCAAAGATGTATGCTGATTTAAAGGGGCACATGCACTCCAATATTTATAGCAGCGCTAATAACAATAGCCAAATTATGGATAGAGCCCAAATGTCCAATCCACTAATAAGTGGATGGACACACACACACACACACACACACACACAATGAAATGGTGCTCAACTATCAAAAAGAATGAAATCTTTTCATTTGCAACAACATGGATGGAACGAGGGTGTATTATGCTAAGTGAAACAGTCAGAGAAAGACAAATATACAATTTCTCTCAGATGCTGAATTTAAGAAACAAAACAGATGAACATAGAGTATGGAAAGGAAAAATAAGATAAAAACAGAGGGAGGCAAGCCATAAGAGACTACAGAGAACAGACTGAGGGTTGCTGGAGAGGTGTTGGGTGGGAGGATGGGCTAAATGAATGCTGAGCATTAAGGAGGGCACTTGTTGGGATAAGCAGAGTGTTACACGTAAGTGATGAGCCACTGGGTTCTACTCCTGAAACCAATAGTACACTGTATGTTAACTAAGTTGAATTAAATTAAAAATTTTTTAAAATAAATTGCATTTGAATAAAAAATCCTTATCAAAAAATCTTATCAAACATACAACTTTTTGTTGACATGTTAATACTGACCTCCCCCCAGTGCATTTTGTTACAATTATATAGCAACAAAAATTACTTTAAAAAGTATACTAAACTGTGAAAGTAGTTTAAAGGAAGAAGCTAAAAGATGATTTGACAGGCAGCAGAATTTTATTTATTTTATGTATTTCTTTTTTGTCATTGTTTTATGTCACTATGTTTTTTGGTTTATTACACCAAAATATGCAGCCAGAAAAACAAATGAATAAAAACTACTCAACCTCTTTCCACTTTTCCTTTGACTGAGGCTAAGATGGCAGATGTTGGAAGAACCATATGGACTCAGAGGCAGAAGCTACCACTTGATTATGGCAAAATAAAGAGACAAAAGGAGCTTGGGTGTGTCTGACACCACAGAGCTGTCATATCAGTTCTCTCTCTCTCTCACTCTCTTTTTTTGTGGTTTCAAGTTTTTATTTAAATTACAGTTAGTTAACATATAGTGTAATATTGGTTTCAGGAGTAGAATTTAGGGATTCATCACTTGTATATAACACCCAGTAAGCAGCAGAATTTTAAAAATAATTAGATGTCTTCTTAAAGTGTCTTTGTTGTAAAGGTCAGTAATAATCATTTTGATGAATACATTGCATTCTAGAGTTTTAAAACAAGTCATTTTTATTAAGATACTTATTTCTTATTTTAAAATGTAATAGACGAGTAGTCAAGGGTATAACATTAGATGTAATATCTTACATAATTTTACAAATTGAGCACACTCTTATAACCAGCACTCACATAAAGAAATAAATTATTAGCTCCGAAATCTCCTTTGACCTTATTTCCAGTCACTACACCTAAAGAACAAACTAGGTTATTATTTCTAGAATATATGGATTAGAAGCTCAGAGAATCTAAGTGTATAGATTATCTTTAAATTCTTCCTTTCTTTTATCCTCCACTTTTTGTTGACATGTTGACACTGACCCCCCTCATGCAATAAAAAATCCACGTATAACTTTTACTTCCCCCAAATGTAACTACTAATAGCTTACTTTTGACTGGAAGCCTTACTAATAAGATAAACCATTGATAAACACACAATTTGTATTTCATTTTCAACAGATTTTACCTTGATTTTAATTTCTCAATTTTTGCTTCTGTAAAATTTTAATTGCTTCCTAAATAGTTTCATAATTTAAAGCTTCTAAGTCGTCCAATGCATCCCATCATCTTAAACTCAGATTTTATTATTCCACTTCTTTGTGAATATGTATAATGTACCCATGTGTTTTGTGCTTGGGTCTTAAGCTTTAAAAGTGACTAACATGGAAAGGTCAAGTCCATTGAAAGAAAAAGCTTAATGTTACAGTGCCCCTAAAAATGAGAGGCAGAGCTCCTCATGCGGGACCACAGGAGGAACACCACACTGTGGTCAGGAAGCAGAAGCAGGAAGAAAGGGAGAAGCTGGGACAGAAGCATCTGATGGTTTTCCTCGGGAAAGAGAAGGCAGGATAAACAGTCTATTCAAACTAGTGGCTAGTTTGAATAATTTTGATGGGCTTTGGGCTGTAAGAGTGGTCTCTAGTTGTCTGGCATGTGACCCTGAGATGATTAAGTCAGAGAAATATTGTCTCCTGAGGTCTATATTTAGCCATGACTCTGAATTAGTTAGCCAAAGGCATGTTCTTGGCTCCGTCTTTTGCTTTCTCTAAGAATTGGCTGGCTTAGGAGGGGTAGTCTCTCCTCAACCGAAAAGGTTTTTTTTTTTTTGAACATGTCTAAATATCATAATATACAGAAAAAATTAATACATTTTTTGTATTGATTGTATATGCATATAATGTATATATACACAATGATGTGTGTGAATATATACACAGCTGACCCTTGAACAACACTGGGATTAAAGGTACTGCCCCTCACCCAAACAAAAATCTGCATATAACTTGTGACTTTCCAAAAAAGTAAGTGCTAATAGCTAACTGCTGATTGGAAACTTTAATGGTAACATAACAGGAGATAAACACATATTGTATGTTATGTGTTTACATACTGTATTCTCACAATAAAGTAAGCTAGAGAAAAGTAAATTTTATTGAAGATTATAAGGAATAGAAGATATATTTACATTACTGTACTGTATCTATTGAAAAAAAATCTGCATATAAGTGGACCTGTGCAGTTCAAACCTGTGTTGTTCAACTGCATACTTATGTCATCATGTTCACAATGTAGCCTTTTCTTTCCATCTTCTCTGTAGTCTCACTTTTATCCTCCTTCACTAATTAATATACTAATTGAAATCTCATTTGTTCTTCAAGTTTCATCTCCAGATTAGAAGTCTTTTCCAATGCCATCAAAATTAACTCTCTCTCCTTGTGAATCCATAGAACTGTTAAAAAAAAAAAATCTCCAAACAACTGGTATGACAAACCCACTTCAGTTACAGGTGTTATGGTAACTATATCCTTGAGGAGATGTTGGGATACCCCAAATCGTGCTTTTTGTAGGAGCCAATCATTTTGTCGCTGTCAATTATTCCCTATGTTTGTTTCATGCATTGCGCATGGGAATCATCTGTTGGTCTTGCTTAAACTATACAAGACTTGAATTACACAGACTATCACTTAGGCTTTCTTTTTTTTTAATATTTTATTTATTTTTGAGAGAGAGAGAGAGGGAGAGAGAGAGAAGAGACAGAGTGCAAGCAGGGGAAGAACAGAGAGAGAGGGAGAAACAGAATCCAAAGCAGACTCCAGGCTCTGAGCTATGAGCACACAGCCCGACACAGGGCTTGAAACCATAAACTGCGAGGTCATGACATGAGCGAAGTCCAAAGCTTAACTGACTGAGCCAGCCAGGTGCCTCTATCACTCAGCCTTTCTAAGGACAAGTATGGAAATCAGGATTTTAATCAATACCTCTGGTGCTTATTTGGCACACTGTATTTTTAAAACCACTACTCAAGTCAATGACCCATTCAGTATAAATTTAATAGTATAAAACCAAGTTACATCATCTTTTTAGTGATGTATGTACCACACTTACTATAATCGAAACTGTTGTTCGGATTTTATTTCTAAATAATAATAGCCAACACATATAGCACTTACTCTGATCAGATATTTTTCTAAGCTGTGTGCATATAGTAGCTTATTTAAACCTCACCATGATCCACTCAGGTCGTTACCATTATTATCCCCATTTTATAGATGAAGGAAGTAAAATCAGAAAACATAAAGTAACTTGCCAATGATTATATAGCTTTTAAATCTGGCTGCAATCCGTATTCTTATAAAATACACTATATTTCTTCTAGTGCATAGAAGTTAGATGATCCATAGATAGATAGGTGATAGGTAGATATCATAAGTAGATAGATTATAGTATCTGAAATGTGAAAATGTGGTCGAAGTTATTACAGGGCAAATAGATTATAATCATCAGACAGTCATATAAAAAATAAGCCTACTCTTTTTAGTCTTTTTAGCAAATCCATGTAGGGAAACGACTACTTCTTAGCAATGGAAACTATGCTAATTTATAATACAACCCAAACTGCTACTTTATGTAAATTAGATGTTTCCTACTCTCAATATTCTTAAAAGACTGTCTGATTCAGAGCAAATAAATATTTCTGAGAACTAGACCTAAAGTATTTTTCACTCTTAATAGTTTCTATATTTATTAAACCAGAGAAAATTCTAAAGCTAAACTTGGCCATGAATCTTACTCATTGGCAGTTAATCTGGAATTTTTAATTTTGAGAACCTGATTCAAGATTTGTTTTAATGTCTGGTTCTGGATATGTAAAGTATTAAACCTCCAATGCATGTTTGAACAAAAAAATAAGCATACTCTTCAGTAGCTTGTCTGAAGAAATAATTTAATGCAAAGTTTGTGTCGTGCAACTCTTTCTTACTGTGTAGTAATTGTTTGTTTGCAAAAATTATAGTCAACTGTGGCTTGAACTTGTTTTTATCACCTTTTACAGGCAAAACACTTTATATACATTATCTTATATAAGCCTCATAACAAACTAGAAAGTAGATACTATTTGGAGATGAATCTATCAAGACTCAGAAAGTGACATACCAAGCTGGTCCCACAATAAGTAATTTTCACATCTTGGAAAAAGAAGATATTTTTTGAAATAAAACAATTCTTCTAAAATAGGCCAGTGAAACTATGATAGACTGGTAGAAAGATAACCTCTGTGTGTATATATGTATATGTGTGTGTATATATAAGTGTACATATCTATACACATTATAAATTGCATGTATGTACACAGATAATATATATATTTATCACATAAGTATCATTTGTATCCAGTATTCATGAAGTACTTATAATATAGTGTTTTATATTCATTTTATGTATGAAAATACGGGCCTCACTCATTCATTCTATAAATAAACATTTTTGGGTGCCTTATTGGAGCAAGCACTACTCTAGCCCTGAATTACATTAACAGAGTCTCTGTTCTTAGAGACTGACTTTCTTGGGAGAAAACATAAATGTAAAATAATATAAATAAATATTATAAATATAAATTATAAACATAAATTTATATTTATAAAAATTATAAATAATATAGTAAGTAAAATTAAACCTTGTGCAGTGGATAAAAAAATGAAAGGATTTTTTTACATACCTTTTTTAAGCAAGCTATCAAATTTCTCCAAGGCCATAACATTGAGACTCATACCCCATTAATAGGAAGTCAGGTTTTTATCCCTAACCTTTGAAGGCAAAAGTTACTGCACAATTTCTGAAACAGAAATAAGCCTAGCTGTTTCCAAGACTGAATAGAGCCCGTTTTTTTTTTTTAATCTTAGTGTTCAAGAAAATACAGCTGACTGCCTCTGTGAAATATTTTATCCCACTTACTTTTCTTAGTACTAAGCAAGGATGGGAAGGCTTGAATGCCAGAAGTTACTTGTGGGAAAAGGAAGAACAGTGAAAATTTGCCTTTTTTCTATGTGAAATAGCAGATTTCTTTTGAGAAAGAAAGAAAAAAATGGAAAAATGTTTAGTTATACCTACCAAGATCTAATTTAACTTGTTAAATTAGGCTTAGCAAAAATTTATTGAGTGCATATTAAATGATAGCCATTATAGAGGGATAATATCATAGAAAATGTAAAAACCTTGAAAAGAAATAACTATATAGATGGTAAGTTCTATTAGAAGAGAAGACAACAATATATGTTTCTGAAAAAAGGAAGCAAAAAAGAAATGATTGTCTTTGGCTTAAATTTGGACACAGATGATATTGAAAGTATAAGAATAATCCATTGTTTCTTATCAATTTGAGCTTGCCACAGACTTTTTTTGATATATAAATAACAATTTTTATATCAGAGAAGTTAACGGTCCACATATAAATACTATGGATATAAACATAACAAATATCATGCCATTATTCCCTTAAAACAGGACTATATGGACACTTAAAAGCAGAAATAGAATGAGAACTGACAGGTATTTTTTCTGAGAAACAGTGGAAATTCTTAGTTTCTGAGATGGAGAAACTCATATATATATAATATGATGACTTGAGGAATAAAAAAGGAAATAGTAGCTGTGAATTCACTCAATTTCAAAATGTTATCCAAGACACAGAAAGAAAACAGCTATAGAAAAGATAGCACAGAATATCTAAGAAGATGAGAAACTATTATTAGCAACAAGAGACATGAAGCACACTTCTGCTGACCTCGGGCATCAAATCCTGTTTGGACAGTACATGCAATATTGATGAATATGTTTTCCTTTCATGGACTACCCTGCCTGCAACGTACTTTTGGATCTTGAGCTAACAAGTACCACGAAAACGAATCTTGGGAATAGAGGGCATGTTGGACAAATCAATCATACACAGAGACACAGAAAGTCCCTTGCTTACTAAGGAAAAGTATGTGATTCCATTGTATATGGCAAAAGGGATCTCTAAATGACTATTACAAATAATACAAGTGGATGAGCATAAATATTTATTGTTTCTATTCTTTAGGTTTCAAGACAATTGCTATATAACATGAAGAAATAGGCTAAGCTGGTGTTTTATCTATATACTACAACTAGCATACTTCTGGACTCAGATATAAATAAGAACACCGGACTGCCAGCCTGAACTTCTGAGATGGACAAACTTGACTGCTAAGTTACTTGCATCTGAAAGCAGGAAACTTCTGTAGGATGTTTGCTTTCAGTATTTATAAGAATATAGATTTTATTTGATGAAAACAAAATATAAGTCTTGTGAAGGACTGGAGACAGACAATAATCTTTTGTACTTATTAATCTATTCCAATGTTAATGCTGAAAATGGAAAAGTCCAAGACCAAAATTGTTAACAGGGTTTTGAGGCAAACTGACAGAGGTGATGACAAGGGCAGAGAACTGAATCAGGGAAATGAAATAGCTGTAAAACTGCTACCCAGCTGGCCACCACCATGAAACCGTTTCAATTTAATGTTGCAGAAGGCTCATAGAACAAAAGATGATGTGCATTACAGGAGACAAATAAATAAATACAACTATTTAATTTTACAGAACATTTTATAGTATCTATGAGGTTTTTGATAAACAATAGGTTAAGAGTTAGTGGTAAAGTATTCCTATTTTTGTGAAGCCCAATTGAAGTTATTGGTCTGCAAATGATAGCCTAGGCTACTTACATATTAATTTATTTATTTGACTAAATCTCTAAAGATAGTCATTAAGCATCTTTTAGATGCACATATGGATTATGTCTTCTGTTGCCCTTCAATCTGAAAAACATTGATTATCCCAAACAATCAATGTTACAGAAAAATTTCTATAAAAGCCACCAAACAAAAGCATTGTATTAAAGCAATATATTTATTACAAAGTATCATACCTAATAAAAGAAGCCAAAGCAACATAACATAGAGCCAATTTAGGATGCAAACAATCAAAAAGTTAATGCCTGAATTTTTTCAGAGTACAGTGCAACTACAATTTAATTTTATAATTATGACAAAACCTCTTACTGCTTTTTTTAAGCAAATACAGATGGACTTGTATATAAAGACCTACCAATTCAGCATTTATTTATTAACAAAATGTATTCTAATAATACAAAAATGTATGAATATTCTGGTAAAACTGAGTTAACAAAATAATCCATTTCTTATCAGTTCAGGGTATTCTTTTAATTTAGTAATAATAACTGAAATAATTACCAGTAAAAATATAGAAACCTATTAAATAACATGTACTCCTTCACTCATGGAGGAAACCAAGTCAAATGCACAATTTCATAACTTGTAAATTTGTAATTTCCCACTTACAGAATTTGGCTAAAAATATATTAGAAACTTACAGATTTAGCTAAAGGAAACAAACGGCAAATTTCCTCAAAACTAGTGTTAGTTTCTTATAAATATCATTTATTCGTTATTTTGAAAGTAATTACTGTTCCTAAAAATATCAAAGCATGTTGTTATTTTTTAAAACGGGTTGAAAGAATGGAGCATGCATTTTTATTGTATTATGTAAGGCTTTTTAAAGCCTCCTAAAATATCTTTACCTTTACTTCATTTCATTATCTAAAAATTAACAAACTTATTTGACACTACAACAATTTTTAAAGGAATAATAGTTTGATAGATTACCAATAAAAATTTAAGAATGATAATTCTTGACTGGAATAAATAAAACAGATAAAAGTGTATCACAAATTTTTACAAAAATTATCAAATTTTGACTTGTGCATTATTTTTTCATTTCTACTTTTTTTTACTTAATTTGTTTAGAGAGGTTTCACATTTACAACAAAATAAAAGTGCAGAGATTCCCCATATTCTCCCTGTTCCCACACATGCTGTCCTCTCCCATTATCAATATCTCCTTGATTTTTACCAAGGATGAAACTACATTGGCACATCATAATCATTCACATTGCATAGATTACAAGTTCACTCGTGCTGTTGTACATTCTACGGATTTGGACAAATGTAAAGTTATATATATATTTATATATATATATATATTTATATATATAAAATCACCACAATATCCTAGAGATACTTTACTGCCTTAAAACTCCTCTGTCCTCTGACTGTTCCTTCTTCCACCCTCCTCCTGCCCCAAGAAATCACTGATCTCTCTCCCTAGGTTTACTTTCCCTAGAATGCCATATAGTTAGAATCATCAGTATATATATAGTCTTCTCAGATTGACTTCTTTCATTTAGTAATATGCACTTAAGGTTTCCCCATGTCTTTTCATGGCTTGGTAGCTCATTTCTTTATAGTGCTGAATAGTATTTATTGTTTGGACCTACCACAGTCTATCTGTTCACCTACCAAAAAACATCTTGGTCACTTTCAAGTTTTGGCAATTATGAATGAAGTTGCTATAAACATCCATGTGCAGTTTTTGTATGGACATGAGTTTTCAAATCCTTTGGGTAAATAGCAAGAAGACTGATTGATTGCTGGATCATATAGTATAGTATGACTGATTGCTGGGTCATATAGTATATCAATTATTTTTATATCAATATTTTTATATCAATAGTATAGTATAGTATAGTATATCAATTATTTTTGTAAGAAACCACCAAATTGTCTTCTGAAGTGGCTGTACCATTTTGCATTCCCACCAGCAATGAACAAGAGTTCCTGTTGCACCACATCCTTGCCAGCATTTTTGCATTTCCCTGATGTCATAAGACATGGAACATGCTTCCATATGCTTTTTTGCTATCTGTATATCTTCTTTAGTGAAATATCTATTAAAGTTTTTTTTTAATTTAAGTTTATTTATTTTTGAGATAGAAAGAGTGCAAGCAGGGGAGGGGCAGAGAGGGAGGGAGACAGAGGATCTGAAGCAGGCTCTGTGATGACTGTAGAGAGCCCTATGCGGAGCTCAAACTCACAAACTTTGAAATCATGACATCATGATCTCAGCCGAAGTTGGATGTTCAACTCACTGAGCCACCCAGGAGCCCCAGTGCCTATTAAAGTTTTTGACCTCTTTTTATTGGGTTATTTGTTTTCTTATTGCTGCGTTTTAAGTGCCTTGTTTAGTTTGGTTAACATCATTCATCAGATGTTTCTTCTGCAAATTATTTCTTCTGGTATTCCCATTACACTTTTTGTAAATGTCCCACAGTCCTTGGATATTCTGTTTTTGTTTGTTTGTGTGTGTTTGTTTTCCCCCTAGTCTTTGTAGTCTTTGCTTTCTGCCTTTCAAGGATGCTACTTATACATCCTCTGGCTCAGAGATTCTTTGCTCATCCATTTCCAGTCGACCAGCAAGCCCATAAAAATCATCCTTAATGTCTTTTACAGTGTTTTTATCTCTAGCATTTTTCATTTGCTTATTTCTTAGAATTTTTATCTCTCTACTTTTATTTTCCATCTTTTTTGCATAGTGTCTACTTTATCCATTAGAGCACTTAACATATTAATCATAATTGTTTTAAAGTCTTGGTCTGATAATTTAAATATCACTGCCATGTCCGGTTCTGATGTTTGCTCTATCTCCTCAAATTGAGCTTTTTGCCTTTTGGTATTCCTTGTAACTGTTTTCTTGGTAGCCAGAGATGATCCGTGACAATTCCAATAAGGAATTACTATATGCAGGCCTTTAATAACGCGGTGGTGAGCTGTTGGGGGAGAGTTAGTGTTCTATAGTCTTATAGTTAGATATCTTCTTTAAGTGAGCCTATGCTTCCGAACTATGAACTTCACAAAGTTTTCTGTTTTTTCTCCTTCTTCAGGTAGGATAGAATGCCTAGAGTGGGCTGGAGTTGGGTATTTTTCTTCCTTAGGTCAGCTAGGCTCTGATAATACCCCAGCAAGTTAGGCTGTGTTTAACTGGTTTCCCCTGAGATCAGTCCTTGTTAAGAATAGAGTGCTCTTGTCATGTTTCAGAATGGTTCCTTACCTTCTCCCCCTGCAGGAAGCCTGAGGGGATTTTCCTCTGATATTTACTGTGCGAACAATGCTGAGCTCCTGGAGGAAATCTCACAACACTGTGGGGCACCCCTATGATTAGACCTCTTTAGAGTTTTTAACTCTCAGGGTGTCCACACTGAGTCTCCAGCATTTTGTCTATTACAACTCAGATTTTCCTATCCAGGAACGGGTTCCCAGGGTGATTTCTGCTCCTGAGTCTCTACTCCATTAAGACACCACTACTTGAATTTGGCTGCCTGTCTCTCCAGTCTTGGAGACTGAGGTGTGCCCTGTTTTCTTTTCTTATGGATCCCAGAAGAGTTGTTGATTTTTCATTCTGTATTGCTTTTTACTTGTTGTCAGGACAGTGACAGCTTCCGAACTCCTTAAGTATGGAACCATAAATCAGCAGTCCTTCTCTAATATTTAAATACATTTTTGTTTTGAAATATAATTCAAAATGATTGTATATTTGAAGAATTTTACAAATATTAGTAATCACATGAACTCCCACTAGATATTAATCAGCTTTTAGATACAACATAATTACTACTTGTACAGATAGAACATAGAAAAAAGAAGTTTCTCTTTTTTCCTCTTAGAAGTAACCATAGTCCTGAATTCAATGTGAGTTTTTCTCATCCTTCACTTTATAGTTTCCCACATATGTAATCTCAAGTAATATATTAATTCACTTTTCTGTTAATGAATATCTTGTAAGAGGATTCATACTTTGTATTTACTTCTTCAAATTGCATCTACTCAAAAAATATTTTATGAGATTTATCCATGTTTATATGTACACTTACAGTTCATTCATTTCCATTGTGAGTTTATATAAGTGGACTACAAAATATCATTTCACGATTCCCAAATTCTTATATTTATGTTTTAAATAATGTATATGTTTATTTTGTGTGAAATATATTTTCATACATGTTTTATAAATATTAACTTGGTTAATCTGTTACAAGAAACAATTAAAACACTTATAAATGCTTCCTGGATATATGTGAAAGATTTTCTCTAGGGTGATAATTTTTGGAGAGGATGTACTGTGTCATATTCATCTTTACCTGGTAATACCAAATTGTTTTTCCATTTATATTCCCACAATTTTATGTTTTGTTCAACACTAGACAACACTTGGTATTACTTGACTTCCTAATTTATACAAAATTAGTAGCTGCATAACTTCATTTTGCATTTAACATTCTCCTGATAAATGTTAATGTTGAAGATAATTTCATATTTTGTGTCAATGATTTTTTCAATAATGTTCTTTTTTATATCACTTTCCCATTTTTCTATTGTTCATATTTCTTATCAAGCCAAATCAACTCTCTATTAAATCCCAAGTATTACAAATCTCTTCTCCAAGTTTATGTTTGTTCTTTATAGATGTTACATATCTTGAATTATTTTGTCCCTCCATGTATGTTGTTTTAAGAACAGAAATTCTTAATTTTAATGTATCCCATTTTATTCATCTATCCTTATGTTTTATGTATTTTTAGAAATACTTAATATCCCATGGAATAATAAATATGTACTCCTATATTCCCTATTTAAAGTATTAAAATTTTATTCTAAATGTTAGCACACAATTCATCTAGAAGTAGTATTTTGTGAGGTTTGAAATTCTGATGCATTTCCAGTTTTCTCTTTTCTTAATAAGGAAAAAGGTATAATTTTTTGATATGTTCTTTTTTTTTTCAAACAGAACTTCAGTGGGAGAAATCTCATATTTTTATCTGGATATGGCCCTATTCCTATGCTCTATTCTGTTGGTCAGTTTGACTCTACATGCAACTAAATAATATTGCCTTACTACTATTAATCCATAGTGAAAATATCTGGGAGGGTAATTGTCCATGTCTACTTTTTCCTTTAAAGTGTTTCTTGAACATGTCTTACTTTTGCTTCTCCTCATATGCTTTAGAGGAAAATTTTAATTTGTATGGAGTTATTATTGGAACTTCATTGACTCTGTAGATAAATTTGAGAATTTACCTCTATTCGCTATTAAATCTCACATGGTATGTGTTTCCATGTATTTATAATTTCAATGAAATTTAATAAAACAATAAAAATAGGGGCGCCTGGGTGGCGCAGTCGGTTAAGCGTCCGACTTCAGCCAGGTCACGATCTCGCGGTCTGTGAGTTCGAGCCCCGCGTCAGGCTCTGGGCTGATGGCTCAGAGCCTGGAGCCTGTTTCCGATTCTGTGTCTCCCTCTCTCTGCCCCTCCCCCATTCATGCTCTGTCTTTCTCTGTCCCCAAAATAAAATAAACGTTGAAAAAAAAATTAAAAAAAAATAATAAAAATAAAACAATAAAAATAAAGCTCTTGCACCTAATTGGTTAGATTACATATAGAAACCTGTTAATTAGATTACTATTGTAGACACTACTTTTCATTACACTTTATTTTCCGTTTTCTGCTAGTATCATTGGGAAAATAAAACGTTATATCGATATTTTCTCTGGAAATATTAAGTGCCATTATCAATTTTTTTCTTTTGTAAACCATTGTTAATTCTTAAACATATTTGTAGATTCTTGTGGGCTTAACATGCATGTAGGCAATCATAGTCTGTGGAAACAATTTTTGTTCTTCTTTTATTTCCCTTAATTTGTATATCTCTTTCCCAATCTTATTATTCAATATAAGATTTCTAATACATCGTTGAATAAAAGTTGGAATATTAGATGTTTTGTCTTTTTTCTGAATTTAATGGGTAGCTTCTAAAGACCCACAGATAAGTTTACTTGTAGGAAATCTCTAAACACATATTATCAAATTTAAAGTTAAAGAAATTTATCCTTTTTAAAAATTTTAATACAAAATCTAAATTTGTTAGAACAAAGTTTTGGCAAATTCAACTGTACTTGTTTTAAATTCTGGGTTTTTATACTTGCAATTGTTGTTTGTGAATGTGTTTTTTTCTTTTAGTTGTAAAAATCTACATTTATTTATTTTGTTATTTTCTTCAATGAATTAACTTCTGATATTATTGATATGTATATTTTATATTTGTTTTCTATTATATTCTGCTCTTATATCTATTATTTTCTTTCTTCAACATTATTTAATTTTAAGGGTAGTTTCTTAATTCATTAATTTTTCATATGTCACATATATAATATAAAGCAATTGTCTGCAACCCATAAGTAGGATAAAGTAATGCAACTACTTTTGTCTGTTATTTTGATTTGTTTATCAACCATGGCCCAGCAGTTTCAATTTTCAGTATACACCCTAGAGAAATGCTTACAGAGATGCATGAAGAAATATTTAAAATAGGGTTCATAGAAGAATTAATCATTATTGATGAAAAAGAAGCATATGTGTGGGGTAGGGGCAGGAGAGAGAGAGAGAGAGAGAGAGAGAGAGAGAGAGATCTACTTTAAGGAATTGGTTCATACCTCATGCAATTATAGAAGCTAGAAAGTCGAAACTGTAGTGTGTGCTGGTAGGCTGGATACCCAGAGTAAAGCCATCATTTCAGTTCATGTCTGAAGACTGTCTGCTGATTGCATTACCTATTTCTAGGGGTAGGTCAGTCGTTTGTACTATTCAGGCCTTAAACTGACTGAATGAGAGTCACCCACACTATGGAGGACAATCTGCTTTACTCGAAGTCCTTTAACTTAGATGTTAATCTTATATGAAAACACTCTCATAGAAAAATCCAGTATATTTGATACCATATCTGGACACTGTGTCCCAGACAAATTGACACATAAAATTAACCATCACACAAGGGATAGAAGTAGAAATGGTTCCATTTATTATTGTTTTCAATGATCCCCTAGGAGACATTGTACTTTCTGTATCTACGACTTTAGAATCTATAGGGTTGAATATTCAATTCCAAAAAATGGTACACTTTAGCTAAATGTTATAGAAAGAGTCTCAGTGAATCACAAACTATGGATTTTTCCTGGTACTTTTGACTCCTAGTGTCAAAGAAGAGGAAGAAAAGAGTCATTATCATATCATGGATAATTGTCTCTGTTCAGCAGGATAAGTAGAGATGATTTTAAACAGTGAGGGGGAGAAAAAACATATGTAGAACCCAGAAAAGCCATTTATTTAAGTTTCTCTTGATATCTGAGATGTATCCTTGCCTCATTGTGACTTTAAGTGCACAAACTTATCAAACCCAACTTCAGAGGGCAAGCAGCAAAGATTCAAATCATTGGTGATGAGTGTCTGGGTTATGCCACTAGGTAAAGCTCTGAGACAAGTAAACCTAATGTCTGAGATGAAGAGGACTTGAGAATGGATAGTATGAGGAAGAGATAATAAATATCAATTGCAGCATTGAGTTGAGGCCAACTTAATGGATGCAAACTCTAGTTTGTCCTGTTAACATCCCTCTTCTAAGACTCTCATATAACAAAAGGCCCACCAAACACAAACTTATCTTTGTGTGTGTTTATAGAAATAGAGTCCATGAAAATGGTAGAGTGTGGTAGACATGAGAACGTGCCTCTCCGTTCCTTCTGTCAGTTGCAGGTAGTGTGGCCAGCAGAGTCCCCTCATCCAAAGTCTTATCTTTCTGGGACACCCCATATCCTACAACTGAGCAATGTAGAGTTTTAAAAGCCTATTTCAGGCTGATGCAAGATGACCCTCATGGGCAATTCTCACCCAAGAGCTCTCTGTTGGCTATAGTTTCAGCAGGCCTGTATTGCAATTTCATTTATTTCTTTGCCCAAGCCTACTTTTCTCCACTTCCACAGCATCTTCTTGCAGAAGAGTGAATGAAAGACATACACTAGAAAGAGAATATGGAAGACAGCATAGGATAGTTTATGCACGATAGATGTAAATGCATTTATTCAAACTGTTGTGGCAAAACATGCCTTTGAAGTATTTTAAGCTTATGTTATTAATAAAGTTTGAAATATATCATTTAACAATATTATCCTTTTAGGAACTTAATTAAATGTTTGATTGGTATCAAAAGTGGAAAATAATCTGGAACTTTAAAATCATCCCTAGTAATACTGTGCCTTTGATGGGAAAAAGTGTAAAAAAAGCAAATTTGCCAAGATAAGATCGTTGTACATCAACAGAATTTTATGGCAAATTGTACATGGACAACACATGACAAATTAGATGTAAGTTCTTCATTTTCATATATTATATGATTAGGAAACTAAAATTCTGGATGAGCAGGATTTTGTTAGAGAACACACACACACAGACACACACCTTTAGAATTTAACATGTAAAGCTTGACATCTGAAAATTTAAGCTTAGCATCAGGAATATATAGGAAAAGGTAATCACACCTGGGAAACTGAATAGCACCAATTTAGTGCCGAGAGTGGCTAGAGAATTGTGATCACAGAGGTTTGTTCAGACATCTGTCTATCAGATGCTGAGATCCATTGTCATATACTTGTGTGACATCAGGTACACAAATGTATCAGAAAAATTTGTATGGGTATGAAATGTCTTTTTTCCTTCCTAAAATGTATCTTTGTTGACTTTTTGCCACTAAATCAATAGTCTATCCTTGACCTGAATTCAAAACAAGTCATTCTTCAACTCAGGTTTTCCTGCTTTGTGGATATAATTCCCAAATTACTCCCAAGAATAAGCTTTCCATCTCCATAAGGATGTTGTCTAGTGAAAGACTTATAACAGCTCAACTATTGATTATTTCAACCTAAGGATATAATTATATTTCTCTTCCCTATCCTAAAAGCTTTTAATTATAAAAGTCTTGTGCCCACAATTTATTTTCAGAACATGATATACCTGTATTATGCAGAGGATATCATCAGGACAGGGATGGGTACAAATATAAATATGATATAGATTAAAAACATAGTTTGCAATAATAACTCCTTATTTAGCATTCTGTTTAACTCTTTGTCCAATACTGACAATATTTCAGTTGTCCCAAATGTCAAACCTCAAACATCATACAGATATGTTTTGAACATCAACTATATCCTGAATGTTATATAAAAATATTAATATGTCACCTGTGGCCAAAGGGAACTTACATAGTAATTTTAAAGTAACCTTCAGAGAGCGGTAAATCACTCTATATCTTGAAAAGTTCAGAAAAAAGCCAAATGACTAAAAATTAGGGAATGACTTTTCTAGGGCCCAGAAGGGGGATACAATTTAACTTTACAGTTAAAAATTTACATTACATTGACCACATACAGTTCATTAACTCTATAAGATACATTCCATTTGGCTTCACACAAATTTTAGGTGGCCTGAAATGTAAAGTTTTCTTTTACAGTCGATCATTTGTTCTTCTGCCCCTATTGGACAATAGAAAACAGACCTCATTATGTTGGTTATCTTTTACTTCAACAGATTACTGCCCAGGGTCTCTTCATTTTCCAAAGATTATTTCATTTAGATGGTAGAGACTTGTTCAAAATAAATCATTCATAAGAACCAGTTTATTTCTCTTCAGGTAATAAGGTAAGAATTTCACCACAGAAGGCAAAATCAAAATTTTTCCTGAGTCCTTAAATTCAAATGATAGGCTCTGTGGGTGCCTCATTCACAGGATTGTCAGCCTAGAAAGGAAATTTTCTTTGGTGTGGTGCTAAGCACTGAAATAAAGTCTTCTTACAAGGTTGTCATGGTAACATGCATGCATCACCTGTCCTGCTCACATTTAAAATTTGTTTCCTAATATCTTCCATATGGGTATTTGTTTTTTAAACTTCATATAACCTGTGCTACATTTTGTTAGGACTCATCAAGTGTAGATTACAACTATATTCAATAATTACATTAACTGATTTGCAAACATGCATCCATAACGAAGAAATCTACTGAACTCATACAAATGAGTGTGGAAAAACATACGACAATTTGTAGTACTGTGTACTTTAGCATCAGGCAAAACTTTAAAAATGCATATGGTTCATCAGTATATTTCAGTCCTGTTATGATAAATTCATCCATATAACAGCAACAGTGGGGTCTGCTGAAAGCTTATTTACAAGTGAATTGGGAAATCTTAGTGCTATTGCTAGAGCTGTTCCTACTTGAATCACTACTACCTCTTCAAATATATAGTTTATTCATTATTTTGTGTGATGGACTGGGCTAAGCACTTTACATACTTGTTTTATCATTAAAACTACCCTGTGCGATGAGCAGCATCATTATTTACAAAGAAAACAATTGAAGCTTAAAATGTAAGCTTCTGCTCAGTGTCACACTGGAGATTCAGAATTCAAAACAAGCCTAATTCCAAAAAAGTATGTTTTTGACTGAATTCATGCTACACTTCCTTTTCAGAGAGATTCTTCTGAAAACTCATGGGGAAATAAAAAAGGCAAGTATTGAGTTAGGCACCAAGACATGCAAACCTCTCTCAGAAATGCTATTATGAAAAGCGCAAAAAGAAACTCCATGTCTAATTTAAGAAGCTGTGCCCTAGGTGTTTCCTTAGGTCACATTTCTCTTAACTAATCATAAACATTGTGATACAAATTATAGAGTAGGAGTTAACCTATGTACTGGGAACTTTCCTGTGCTGCATAAGATTATGCTAGTCTCTCCTTGGGAAAAAAAAAATACACACACACACACACACACACACACACACTTATGTCTGGCATTCAAAAGGTGCTATGTTATAAAACCGTTTTGCAACTGAACCCCATTGTCCTACAGCCTGATCCGTTCAGCCACAAGAGACTTCTTGCCCTGCTTCACTTCTCTCTGAAAGATTTATCACTTTCTAACGTAGATATTTTCTACAGAGGATACTGCAGTGTTCTGCCTAATACCTACTTCAGGGAAGACGCTCACCCCATAGCTGCTAGAAATTTTGGCTACTGATGGATTACAGCTTCAACTGTCAATGGGAATTGTTCTGGCCAAAGGGATCTACTTAATGCCACGTTACACCCCCTCCCAGAAGTTAACCATCATCTGATGATATAGGAATTCAAAGGTCAGCAGACTTGCTTCAATTCCTGGAAAGTCTGAATGGCCATCCTACTTTTAAAGTTCTGTGTATGACAGGCAACCATGTTAGTAGTCAGCGTCTTGCTTTTTCCAATCATTCCTCCCTCGCTTCCTCAGCTGTATATCCCCTGAGAGGACTGGCTGATAAACTTCTGCAACATTTTATTTTTAAAACAACATTTTACTTCAGAGTAGATTTTTATATTAATATAGCTATGGAGGAGAAAAAAAAAAGTGTTGTTTTCTTTTGAAATTGTAAAGAGATTTGCTGTTATTCCCAGTTCATGCCTCTCATCTTTAGTCTCAGAAAAGAGCGTGTCCCCCTAAGTTTCCATCTTTTCAGTAGCTTTGATCACCCTGATACTGTCGTACCATGAATGGCTTAAAATTATGTTTCCTCTATTTCACTTCATCTCTTTAACCCTTGGCTTTTACATATAGAAATTGGCTCCTCATTTTCAACTTCTGTCTTTTTCCCCCTGTCATTTTAATTTGAATATCAATTTTCTGAAAAAAATGCTGTGTCTCCTTCCAAATCAACATTAAAATACACACGTCAGGATATTTATTACCTCAGATAGAGTTGATGGGGTTGGGGGTTCGGAGGTGGCAGACAAGAAATAATTCTTAAAGACATCTTTGTTGCAAAGAGGTGATTTAATTAAAGCATGGGAATAGGACGCGTGGCAGAAAAAGTTATACTGGCGATGTGATATGGATAACTGATTACATACCCTCAGGTTGAGAAGGGGTTAGGGACAACATAAGCCTCTAAAGAATTTTGGAAGCAAAGTTTCCAGGACCTTGAGGGGCTAGATATTGTTAGGGAAATGCCATTTATTACCATGTAGTAAAATCTCAGTCATGAGATGCTTCAGATGTATATCAGGGGACCATAAGCTTAGAGTATGATTGCCAGCATATATCTTGGGGGTAGTTAAGATAAAGGAAGCTTCCAAAGGAATTTTTACATGTCCAAGTAGACTTTACAGAATCTTGGGGAGGTCAGGATAATGTCAAGCCAAGATTTCCTTTAGCCCTTAGCAAAGTGTCATCCTTGAGGCAACTGAGCTCCTAGAGGGAGGCCACTCTGCCTGTTTCAAGACTTGTCAATGGGAATTCAATTTTTCATTTGGCTTAGTTTGCCACATCACTATGGCAAGCACTCAAACCCCTTTCCTTTCTTCTTGGGTAGCCAAGAGTGTCTGAGGAATATCACACATATTCCACCTGTGGTGTGGGGTGCTATTAGTCTGTACTTTGCCCTCAGCTTGTCTTACACTCCCTCATCATACCCCCCTCAACAATTTTGACCATTAAATCTTTAATGTTGCTGAAGGTGGAAGGTCTCATCTTCTACAGCTTCTTCCTGCTGAATAGAGTCATAGAGATGTCCCTACCTATGGGTTAACATTAGTCAGTCAGGAAGATAAAGGGGAGTTACAGTGCAGGGAGCTGAATCCAAGGTGGACAACATGCATGAACCTTGATGAGTAAAAAGGATCATCTGTTGGCTTGAAGTTATTGTAGTGGTGGAGTGTTGGCACCAGGAAAAAGAAGGATTATTTAAAGCACCATGTTGAGTATTCATGTCAGTTAGAATTAAGAAATAATTTTGTGGTAATCTGGAATGTATACACAGCATTTTGTTTTTATGAGAGTATAAGTTCCACCTTGTGCAGCAGTTAAAATATCTAATGTCATTCTATTTTGTAGAACTGTTTTATGCATTTGAGTTTAGTATTTAACAATATAATTCTATTTTGAGAGTCATTTAAGGCCTTAACTGTGTAGCAGGTTGTGTATAGTCATCATATAGACTGTGCTCAGTAAGCAATTAAGTAATTAATAAGGCATTTTTTATAGAAAAAGGAAAAATATAGGTTAATGGTTAGAACAAATTATAAACCCAGTGTCTACCCGTGCTGCCAGTGAAATTTTTAGATGTCAGGCTTGAAGCATTCAGACTGGAGTGGGAACAAGCAACAGGAATCAGATTGGTCTTTGTGGTTTGTAACTCAAATATCTGTGGTCATCCATTTGAATGGCCCATTGTAAGAAGGAATTGTTAGTAGACACTGGGGAAAGGAAAATGAAAAAGAAAGATACAACCATCATAAGAGAAGTTTGAGGTCTTCCACAGGTTCACAGGAATAAGATGTCGCAATAGTTTGCTCACTGATTTCCTATAAAGGGAGTACAGGTTTTATTTAGATACAGGAGCCCATGAAGAGTGCTCTTCTAACTTTACTGCAGTGGGACTACATAGTATGACCCAGTAGGGGCTCTTCCATTTTGGAATTAAATCCCCTGATGTATTAGGAAAAAAAAAATTAAACCAAGTGTTTTGGGTTTATATGGGGTGGGTGTCAAGTAACTATAAGAACAGGTTTCAGGAGGACATGGCTTGCATATTTAGAGATTTATGAATTAACCCAGCCTCAAGTGAATAATTTAATAAAGCACTATAGTCTTTATCTATTGATAGGTCTACAGCAAGAAAAGTCTTTGCACACAATTGTTGGGGGAATCCATCCCACTTTCCAATTGTTTAAATAATATGTATTTGGGGTTATTATTTCCACAGAATAATAAGCAAGAAGATTGTCCATACTTGTGTCATTGTGACCATTTTTCTGAAGTTTACCTCAAGTGTCTAGTTTAGGCAAACAACAAGCATTTAAAGACAATCAGAACTAAAATTTAACATCCATAACAGTGCTTTTTGAAACATAATTTTTCTCTCTAAAAACCCTCATTTCCAGAGATAGCCAAATCAAGACTAATTCGTTTGTAAAACAAGTCTAATTTTAACTTGGGCTTATTATTTACATAAGCTCAGCAAGAATAGCGATTGATCATAAGGATCTTTTAAAGTTTGTTTGCTGGGACCTTTAATAAGGAATCTCCAGACTGAACTTTTAGTAGCCTCTCCAGGCCAGAAGCCAAGCCAAATAGAAAGGCCTGAAATACCTGTAGAATTGGGCAAATTCCTCTTCATGAGGTCCCCAAGATATCCTGAGGTTCTTGTACCTGCCAGGAAGTGACCTTCTTCACTCACCCGGTGAGGCTGCTGGGAACTCTGTAAGCAAGGTATCAGGCCAACATTTACAAGATGCTTTACGACTCCATGTTTCATAAAGTCAACCTTAGTTCCTTAGTGCTGTATGGTCATATCTGAGGCTATGCATGTCTCTCAAATATGACATTCTGGTCAAAACCTTGGTAAAATAAACAGTATTTCCAATGGTGTCCTGTTCTCCTTCCAAGGAGAAGATTCTTATTGAGCTTATGCAAACAATTATAATTGCCAGGAAAGAAAGAATACTCCCTAAGAGTTTTTTGAATTTTAGAGGGTTTAGGTAGAGAGAAAAGAAACATGCTTCAGTTTACAATTGAATCCTTAATTTGGAAAAGCAAACATTAGAGAACCAGCAATATTTCCAACAAAAGTCACAAAACTATAATATTCCTCAATTCATTTAGTCCCATGTTCCTAATTCATGTTCAATTTGAAGGCAGCTTTTTTTGTTCTGGAATTCTTACACATTTTAGTATTAAAGATATCAAATATCTGTTATTTGTTCTAAAAAGTCCTGTGTCTAAATCTCTTTGAAGATGAAATACATTTTTTGAGAGAATAAGAACAATTATAAATGACAAAATCTCAGAAATAGACATTGTTAAAGATCTGATGAGAGTTCATTATGATAAGATTCACATGGAAATTTGGTTACTTCTGTGATACATAACCTTCAATAATCACAATATCAAGTGAGGACCTTATACCAAAACATTAAAACTTTAGGAATTGCATATATATTTGAGCAGTTATAGCATTTACCCATGCAATACAACCTAAGATTTACCATTACTTGACAGTGTTTTTTTGAAATAACTTAGCATACCAAATAAAAAGGCCTAGTTGGTCAAAAAGACTTCATTTACAATTTAAATCTTGGAAGCTTTTAAAATCTTAGAAAGTTATAAAGCACACCTGACTAGGATTACTGACTATTACAAATCTTAAAACTTTATTTATTTAACCAAGGTGGCAATAAGAGATTCCAAAAGCAAATATGTAGGGTTATATAGCAGTTAACAAAGCTAAGCTCCTTTAACATTGAGAAGTTTTAACTAAGTGATCAACCACCTGAAGAAGACAAAACTTAAGCTTTGCTTTCCCCAGCAGACAAAAGAGAAACAACCACAACCACAACCACAACAACCACAACAACAACAATGTTGTTTACATTTTATCAAAAGCAGATCAACAGTCCAAGAAAACTTTGTCTTTTGAACAGAGAGAAAAACAGAATTTTAATCTTATGCCAGTGTACTTTCAAAATCTGTTTTTCTCAACCTTAGTCTATCCTGAGCACACATAAATTTCCTTTCCAAAGATTTCCCTTCAAGAACCTTCTACAACTTTCCTTTGCATTCAGATATTGTCCCAAGCCATTTCTCTCCAAATAACCAGTCTCATTTAGGACAAAATTACTTTATTTTACCTTCAACAACAACAACAAAAATGTACTTCCATTCCTTATATCTTTTTTACACATCTCCTATTTTCTACATACAGAGTTGCTTTCCTTATTTCCATTAGTCTTAATTATACTTAGCAGAATTTTAACTCTTAGAAACCTTAATCTCTAATGAAAACTTAGTAACTAATTGAGAACAGCTACACCAGATTTTTTTTTTTGGGGGGGGGAGGGGATGGTAAATTTATCAATTAAGCACAAAGCAGGCTTTGGATAGTAAAATCTTAATAAAGCACAAAGCACATTTACCAAACCCAAATAGTCTTAGTTTCTCTGCAGTAGGTCAAAAGAACAAACCTATATCTAATAATCAATGCTTTAGCTTGTTATCTCATTAGATATCCAATGAATTCAATCCCATTTATTATGCAAGCAAAATTTTAATGTTTCAGGTTACCAAAGACTTTGAAAGCTATCTTAAAAATTACCCATGAAATCTTTGAGACAGACAAAATTAACCATTATTTTAAGTCATCTTTTTGCTAACAAATTGCAGCAGAGATAACATGAGATTATTTGACCTTTAGTAAACCTTGGTAGAATAAAAAATTCATATTTAATGCTGATAACTCTAAAGAAGTGTCCAACAAACTTAAATTACTTTAAACAAATATGTTTCACTTGGGTCCACTTAGAAAGACACTCTGATTCCCATTGTCAATTTTTACCTGGGAGATCAGCGTGAGAATCTTAAGCAGGTAGTCCGAGTGGGTGCTTTTTGCTCCTTGGTATTGAAACTGGGAGGATAAGCCAATGGTATCTTAGGCACATAGCATAGGAACCATTTATGTAGGCTGCACCCAAGATGGTGCAGAAACAGAAGGGAGAGGGAAGGCAGAAAAGGCCAGGTGCCAGCAGAAGGCAGAGAAGGAAGATTCCTGGTTCTAAACCTTGTCAGCCTAGACAGAGTACCAGACACCATGTTTTTCTTTTAATTTTTGTTTTTTTCCTCCAAAGTGGAAATATGGAGTCCATGTCAGGCCAGAGAAGACAGGGAACTTCCCTAAAACAGAGTTTCCACAGCTGCTTGGGAATATTCCTTAAAGTTCCTGTCCTGAAGTAGACTAACCATAGTTGGCTCCAACTGTCATAGCCATTAACCTCAAAAAAATGAATGAGGGAGAAGTCCTCACATCTATTAGGAGGAGAAACAGAAAGAGTCAGCTTTTGTCATGTCAGGAGTGGCCTGTGTTTCCTCCAGTGACTGAATTCCATCAGGAGAAGGCCTATTTAGTTAATTATCATCCAATATGTCAGGAGGGAGTTTACCAGCCTGGTTACTGACCAAACACATTCTGCAAGAGGCCCTTGAGTTCAGGTCTTGATTTAGAGCTGTGAAGGCCTGAACCTAGGGTACCTCCATCCATTTGCAGTGTTATAGAAGATCAAATCGTTGATCCAAATCGTTTGCAATCCAAATCGTTTCCAATGGTTAAAAAGGCATCCCAAGGGAGAGTCCTTGGAGACTGAAGATAAGCTCCCATGCTCCTCCTAGACAGAAAAGTAAAGAGAAATAGAGAAGGTCCATTACCCTGAGAATCCCCCCCAACTCTCGGGGAGTGTCCCACATGCATCCTCTGACATATCAGAGGTTCTGAGGTGTCAAGTGATCCAAGGTGTCCCTTGAACAAAGTTGCTATGATCACTGATCAGCCGACTAAGGGCCCCTGAAAGCAAGATGCTAAGTGTCTGCCCCATTGCATTCTAGACTACAGATGGCCCCAGCATATGGACCTGTGTTTGCCTTACTAAGAAGGTCGTGAAGAACTGCCATTTTTAACCCATGGGAAATACTGGAAAAGCTTTACAAGGGGAAATTACTCAATTTTATAATTCAAGTAGCAGTTAGTAAAGGACATTGAATAAAAACAGTAAAGGCAGAAATCCATCATGATCTAAGTGACATTCCAACACATATAGTCCTTTCAGCCAACTACCCTAGGAAATGGTCTCCAGTTGGGTTTTAATTTAATTGAGTACTGGTTCTGACCAGCTCCCAGTGGAGGTCCTGTAGCCAGAAGAGGCTATACCAGAGATGTGGAGGGGATCACATTAGACCAATGAGGAGGAAACCTCACACAGGAGTCTTAAAATTGATGGCCATGCTAGTCACTTAGGTGGCTTCCCTGTGCCCAAAACAGACAGCTTTGTATAAGGACAGGAATAAACAGAGGGCTTCAAGTTTCTGGGTCTTATTACCATTCTGGCCAGTGTACTAACTTAGAGCCAAAAGGCAGGCTTTCTCCTCCCCATAGAGTAGCCACGGGCTAGAGGATTTTAGCCCAAGCAATTGACATGAAAGTGTTCCAATAAGACCAATAAGTTCTTGAAAAGTTCCAATAAGTTCTTGAAAAGTCCCTGAAGTGAGAGTAAAGGAAGAAAGAGTAAGAGTAAGTACACACCAAATCTGCACTGACTCAGACCTCCAGGTGAAAAGACTCGAAGCCCCACGTAATGGCACCAAATGATAGGGTTTTGGGGTGATGGTGGGGGGTTTGGAGCTGATGACCAAGAAAGAATTCTTGAAGATATTTTTGGTGCAAAAAGGCGATTTTATTAAAGCATGGGACAGAAGTCCTAGGCAGAAAGAGCTTCACTGAAGTTGTGATGGGTAACAGATTATATACCCTCAGGTTGAAAGGGGGTTAGGGACAACAGTGTCTCAAAGGAATTTTGGAAGCAAGGTTTCCAGGACCTTGAGGTGCAGGCTGTTATTAGGAAAAGCCATTTATTAGTGTTTAATAAAACCATGAGACCCTTCAGATGTATATTGGGGAGTCATAAGGTTTGATTGCCAGCATATGTCTTGGGGGAGTTGAGATAAAGGAAATTTGTAAAGGAATTTTTACATGTTCAAGTAGACTTACAGAATCTTGGGGGGTAGATTAATGTTAAACCAACATTCCCTTTTGCTCCTAGCAATGTGTCATCCTTGAGGCAGATGAGCTCCTTAAGGAAGGTCACTCTGCCTGTTTCAAGGACTTGTCAATGGGAATTCAATTTTTCATTTGCCTTTCATTTCATTTGTCTTCCCACATCACCACGGCAAGCACTTAAATCCCTTTTGTTTGTTCTTGGGTAGCCAGGAGTGTCCGAGGAATATCACACATATCCCACCTGCAGTGGTAGAAATGTTGTTAGCCTGTACTTTGCCTTCAACGTGTCTTACTCTCCCTCATCAGAATCACACTCAATAAGAATAGGAATAAAAGGGACAATATAAGTGAATATGTAATGTTAAGGTTTCATCTAAAATTTTCTGGAGGCACCTGGGTGGCTCAGTCGTTTGGGTGTCCAACTCTTTATCTTGGCTCTGGTCATGATCTCATGGTTTGTGGGATATATCGAGCCTCATGCAACTGAGCCTGCTCATGTGTGTGGTCTCTCTCTCTCTCTCTCTGTCTGTCTCTCTTTCTCTCTCCTCTCTCTCCCTCTCTCTTTCAAAACAAATAAACATTAAAAAAATAAAATACAATAAAATTATCTTAAGTTCTTTATTTTCGTGGGCCCTGATGTCCTAATTTATCTTTATCCTAGGCAGCTTTAGTGTTAAGCTCTCATTATTCAAAAGTCTTTAGGTAAAAGATAGGTATTCAGTTATGCTAGGATTTTATCTGTCTTGCCTTCAACAAACAATAAACACTTCTGGCAAATGCAACCAAATCGTAGACATTACCCCAAAAGCTCAAGTGGACTTATTTCACTAGTTCATACCACATTTATATTGCCATATACAACTGGTTCCACATGCTCCAGTTTTCACAAAACATTAGATTTTTATTTAGGTCACTATGAGTTTCTATACTTTTACAAATAATTTCCAAATAGTTTGGTCTTAAATCCAGATGATTTTATTCATGCAGAAAATTAACACAAATAATACAGAAATTTATAATTCTAAATTTTTTGAAATATCCAAATTATTATCTAAGCTAACTCATGCCGTACCTCATTTCATGTTCTGTGCTAATCACAATGATAACCACAGAGAGAAACTGAAATGAGTACTTACAAATTTGGTAGGTAGGATCTAAATGTATATACTTGACTGGTATGAGAAAGGAACCATGATCTTAAAGAATGTAGTAACATGGAGGACGAACATGCACTATCTGTTATTTTCCAAAGTAGGGAAAACAGGGAGTTGAAACAAAGTTCCAGATTGAATAGAGTTGCCAAATCTGACCAAAAATAACACATTTATCATAGGGGCAAAAAAGTGTCAAAATCAGCACATACTGGGAAAATTTATTCAAAATCTGTTACAGAAAATGCCTCCACACGTTTGAATAGTAACATATCTTCCTTCATTGTTAAATTAAGAAATTTAAAGGGGCTGTTTACAAACAAAAAGAGAAGATCATTGTCATTGGATGCTTATATGCAAATACGTCACATCTAAACTTTATACTTACGCATTTAGAGGGTACTATAAGCTATGGTTTCTAATACATTTGGAAATGTATATTATTATTTGTTATGTGAGCAATTTTAAAGTTACATAGTCTTTAGATTTATAAGAAGCCTACTGGAGATTTTTTTTTATTGAGCATTATTCTTTTTATTTAATGTTAATTTATTTATTTTGAGAGAGAGAGGGAATGAGTATGCACAAGCAGGGATGGGCAGAGAGAGAAGGAGAGAGAGAATTCCAAGAAAGCTCTTTGCTGTCAGCACCCAACATGGGGCTTGATCTCCCAAACTGGGAGATAATGACCTGAGCTGAAATCAAGAGTGGGATGCTTAACCGACTGAGCTATCCAGATGCCCCTTTTGAGCATCGTTCTGATAGTCTTCAAAACTTTAGCATTTTATTACCTTTATCATAACCTAAGAAATCAACATACTATAGATAAATACAACTTGCTTTAAAGTTTTTTCTAGGGATATAGCCAAGTAGATACTTGAGGAAAGCAAGTTAATAAGATTTATTCAAATTATCTTTAATCCTGTTTGGATTACTCCATTCATTTTACTGACTGCATTTTAACTATTTAAATTACCACTGGATCTTAAAGCATTCTTTTCAGTTCTTTCTTATATATTTTCAATGTTAGAACTCCCTACCAAATCAAAGTTCTATTGTGTCTACCTTGAACAGCAAACAAACTGGTTTTGGCTACAATATGGAGTGAAGTTTGTTCATTATTTTGACTTACTTCAATTTTCTTATTTGAAAGTGAGATAGAATTACAATAACAAAAACAGAATTATGCAAACATGAGGAAGTAAATACACTAAAGGAAAATCACCTGGAATATAGAAAATTAATCCCTAGTGCTAAAAAAAAATATCTAATGTGGACCACTATTATTTTTAAAGAAATATATTTCTCTGCATTCCTTCTAGGTTCCCCAAAAACTGGGAAGCATCATAGAAGCATTCTGTGGTGCCAAGTCAGAAGTATAAGGATGCTCTGGGTGATAAAGCTCAATTACAGGGATGTAACAATGAGCTTTGTAGAGAGCTCATAGGTAAATAAATGATAGCAATTCCAGAGAAGGTTGGTGAAAAAAGCATCAGCAGGAGCAAAAATGTCAGGTCTCTAAGAAGTGGCTTACCTAATACCTAGGCAATAGAGAACATAATTTAGTCAGAAATTGCAGAGACGGGAGGAACTGAAAGCAAATATTCCTTTTGCGTAAAGATATGTGTCTAATATATATTCATATATATAACATATTAATTGTATTATTATTTGTATATCCCTCCTGTGTTAAAATATGTGTGTACATTTGTTATATATGGATATTAAATATATATAACTTTTTATATATGAAATGTATATACTTAGATTATTATTTAAACCTGGAAAGCACATGGTAGAAAATATCTTTATTCATATTCTTTTGAGAATATCTAAAAATTTTCTCCTTGCATTTTGAGCCAAATATACTTTGGCCATTGTATTATTATGTTGTGTAATTCGATTCAAGATCAAAGAAATACATTTTATGATTCTCCTCCTAATTTCTCACTTTCTTCAAAGACAAGTTTATTAAAAATACATAGGAAGTGATTCTTACATAACTTGGTAGCATATCATGAATTGTCCAGGACCGTATAGGCCTTCTACATTGTAAAACTTGCTATACAAAGTCTATGAGGCATAGTATTTTCATCAAAAAAATTAATTAAGTCAGAAATTTTCTTATTAAAATTTTTCAAAGCTTCATTAATTCAATAGTATGATTTGTTAATCAGATTAACTAGGAGTTATCTTTGTGGCATGGAATTAAAGTAATTCTCCTCACAACGTGCATGTTTCAGTGCAAATACCTGGTGGAATTGGGAAGATGAGAGTACATAATATGAATTCTAGCAGGAGGGAAGGGTGGCTAAAATCAATAAAAGCTTCACCTAACAAGTGAAGACTTTAATTCTTTGCTACTATGTCACATAAGTCAGGTTGGTGCCTAGAGGGAGTAAAGAATATGTGAAGATGTGGTATAGATAAAATATTAAAGATATTTTTTTCTTTGCAGCCTTTAAGACGTGATTGCTAATTAACATTTTCCATAGGACTATTCCTTATTCTTTGAAGTCTATTAAAATTCTAAGGAAAAAAAATTTAAAGTCCCTACAAAACTCTAAAGACATGTTTAGACACATTTAGCATGTTTAGCTCATCAAAATGAATTCCAGCCTATCCCATGTGCCAGAGTTATAGTGTTGGGAAGGACATACAGTCTAAAGGAGAAAGTGGTGTAAATACATATTTATTGTGATAATACATGTTGGCATTTATTGATAGCATTGACATTAGTCAAATAATATATATATTAAATACAGAAATAAATACATATAATAAATAAGGAGCAAGATAAAGAGCAAACTGTGCTCAAGTGATTTCAAATTATTTTACTGAACTTTTGCATGGTATTATGATGACACAAATATGACAAAATCAGTCCCTGTCCTAAAAGAATATAAAAATCTGCCTAGAAAATAATTTTTAAAAGTATGCAAATAACAAGGATTCATATCAAAGCATAATACTCTGAAGATAGGAAAAGAAAAAGTGTTCTATCAGTTCAAAGGAAATTAAATAATTATAACTTTCTTTATGGCTGATATTTTCTACTGTATTTCTACTATTAATTCTATTGCAACTCACTTGCATAATAATCATTTTATTTTTGCTTCTATTTCTTTTGCAATGAGCATGTATTACCAGTCTGTGTTTTCTAACTAATTAAAAATAAAAATGGTAGAATTTAAATGATAGAATAAATGACTATGACAGGAGGAATGAAAGTGTAATGGGAGGAAGACAGCACACTGTGTTGGAAATATTAAAAGTCAAGTCTAACTGGAGCAAGGAAAAGTCAGAGGTCAACTCAAGTAAATTGTTATTATTGGAAGGAAGACTTTGAAAAGAGATTCAGACAGCAATAATTATGAAAAGAAGCTTAACTTAATAACTAGAGAAACAAATTACAGCCTAGAAGATAAAGTTTTTATCAAAAGGGTATTTAGAAGAGCTAAAACACAATGCATATGCAGCACAAATCCATGTGCATTTTCTGTAGATTTTCTGCATCTCAATAAAATCAATTGTCCAGTGTTCACATGTTAAATATATTTTCTCATGCTGTTTTTCTTATTCTATTATAAATCCACCTTTTGTTTGAAACTAACAGTCACACAATCATTCTCCGAGTCTGACTGGTAAACGTTTAGAAACTTTTAAAAATGAAAGGACTTAAAAATTAAAGGTGTTAAGTAAAATGGCAAAAACAAATTATCCATATGCCTGCAGGAACGTATAAATGTTTTCCCTTTGCACTTTGACCAGAAATGCATTTTGGTCATGCTTATTATTGTGTTATCAATTGCAATCATCATCAAAATAATACCTTTTATGATTCTTCATCTGGCTTCTTACTTTCTTGAAAGACAATTTCACTCAAATTCTTTGGCAGTATTTTTTACCTGACATGATAGTTTATAAAGATAAACTTAATAGGGCTAGTTTAAGTGATGAAGTTTGGTATAAATATACAAATACAAAAAAATTAATAATAATCACAATGAAATCAAATAACAAAAACTACTGTATGATAGAAAACTGATGAAAACTGCAATCACTGGCCACTCTGATAACCTCAGAAGCAGTCACTTTGTGGTTAATCTGGGCCCTAAGTTCCATATGTTTCTCTGCTGATCGCCTCTCTTAGTATTTACTCATTACGTTGCTCCTTTGTGGCTTCTGTTCGCCTGATATCTAATACCATCTTCCACGTAGTCATGGATCTTCACGGGCCCTACCGTATTTTATGAAATTTCAGTGCCAGTTTCACTTCCTGTTTCTAACATCTTATTATCTCCACCTTCCCATTGAAATTCCAATTGTAATTTGTTATTATACTAATCTAAATACTGTTACTTATTTCACTGATTTTTTTTTTTTTTTTTTTTTTTTTTTTTTTTTTTTTTTTTTTTTTTCCTGAACAGGGAGTCCATTTAGTTGCGGGAGCATCAGTGACTGCCAGCAATGGCGCCCTCTGTAGGCGGTGGGTGCCTAGGCTTCTGAGGAGCAAGAGGGAGCTGCTGACAGGGCAGCTCACAGCACAGACGGCAAAATGAATGAAGCCCTGGAGAGGGGCAGCTAGCTCTCTAAAGACGTTTGGCTTCAAGAAATCGAGGATGACTCACAAGCAGCTGTGTTCAAGAAAATATCTTTATTCAAAGACCATTACAAAATACACACACTAGCATCCCTAGGGCTTTAGAATTATTCTGTCTTCTGCAGTGGTCTGGTGCCCATTCAGTGGCAATTAGAATTTCTCGGGAACTTCTCCTTGCGTGATATGTGCATATATGTATATACATACATTTTCTTAACACTTGATTTTGAGGTTTTCATTATCTTAACTCGTTTTCTTTTATACGCTTTTCCTTAACCTCTTATTTCAAATGTTAAGTATAAATCCTCCTCAACATTATACTCTTAATTTTTTTTTAATTTTCTACTTTTAAATTTCTCATCTTACCTGCATGCAATTGTATACTTGTTATGGGCTCTTATTTTTACATCATGGTGCTAATATTTTATCTCTTTCATCTCCATTGTGTATAAATTATGTTTTCTCTACTGGAGTTAAATTATACTTATTTAAAAATGTATTGTCATAATCCCTCTTATAGTCTTATTTTAGCTTTATATGCTTCTTAATAAATTATTCTTATTTTGTATTTTTGTTAACTCATCTCTTTTTTCTTGAATAAATGAATTTTAAAATACTTTCTTATTATATTGAAAAATTTGAAGCATATACACTGGGAACATATCTAAGACTGTCTGGAATTCAATTAAGTTGCGATCAAAATCCCAAGAGAAGTTGTGTGTAATTCAGCAGTGTGATCCAAAATCTCTGGAAGAAGGATAAAAAATACCCAGGAACATTCGAATAAGAAAAATAAGCATGGGCATCAACCCAAATATCAAGATTTACTATGAATCTCTAGAAATTAAAACATTAAGTTAAGGGGGGGGTGTACCTTGAAAACTTTTAAAGATCATGGTAATGAGCCTGGGTTTTATGAGGCTGGGTTTCATGAGAAACCTTTGGAAAGTTTTGTGCAAGTACATCATGTGATCTGATTTTTATTTTAAAAACATTACTCTGGTTGGAGAATCAACTCCGAGGGCAAAGTATGGTATCAGGGAGACTAGTTTAGAGATCACTGCAGTTGTTAAGAAGACTATGGTGTTGGTCAAAATGTGGAGATAGTAAATATTTATTCGATTTAGGATAAAACTTTAAAGTGGGGTCAGTTAAATGTGTTAATATAAACGAATCGCATGTGGATGTGAGTGAAAAGGAAAAATTAAAGTTTAATTCTGGTTTGGAGCTTAAGCAACTGGAGGCTAGTGGTGAATTTACTGAGTTAATAAAGAATGAGGAAGGAGTAAGTTTGAGACAAGAAAGTCAAAGGTTTGTTCTTAGGTGGGTTAAGTTTAAAATGTTTATTAGACATCCAAGTGGAGATGTCGCGAATACAGTTGGATGAGTCTTGACTCAAAGGTCAAGATATAAATTTGAAATCATCAATGTGTTTTGGTACTTAGAAGTGTAGTTAAAGGATAACAAAGAAATTACTCCAAAATTTAAAGAGAAAAAGATGAGAATCTGCTTATTATATAAGAAACAAGTGAAGTATGAGAATAACATGGAGAATAAAGCTTCTGTTTCAGGAAGAGATCAGCAGTTTCAAAAAGAGCGCAGAGAGGGGCACCTGAGTGGTGCCTGGGTGGCTCAGTCAGTTAAGCATCCGACTTCAGCCCAGGTTATGATCTCATGGTTTGTGAGTTCGAGCCCCGCATCGGGCTCTGTGCTGACAGCTTGGAGCCTGCTTCGGATTCTGTGTCTCCCTCTCTCTCTCTGCCCCTCCCCAGCTCATGCTCGCTCTCTGTCCCTGTTAAAAATAAATAAACTTAAAAAATAATAAAAAAAAAAAAAAAACTTAACTAACCTCAGTCAGTTAGGTATACAACTTTGGCCAAGGTTATGATCTCACAGTTTGTGAGTTCAAGCCCCAGATCTGGCTGCTGCTCTCAAAGCAGAGCCCACTTCAGATCTTTGGTCTAAGTCCCTCTTTGCCCCTCCCTTGCTGGTTCTCTCTAAATAAATAAACAAACAAACAAAAGAAACAAACCTTTAAAAAAAGTGCTTAGAGATGGAGTAAATGAAGGTGGGTGTGGCAATCAGCTTGTCAAAATTAAGATTTTATGGGACAATGGCAAATACTATTTCAGTGGAGTGAGTTTTTAGTCTGTTGAGGAAAAATAATCATATAAAGAAGCATGGATACCAAATACAGATAATTTTGCAGCATTTTGGTACAAAAGGGAGCTGAGAGATGAAGTAGAAGCTGGAAGAAGATCCATAGTCAAGGGAGAATGATTTTAACAAAGTTTTTGTGATGGGAATATGCAATATAAAGAGGGAAAACTGGTAAGGTGGAAGACAGAGAAGATAAAACCAACAACTTTAGGAGTAATCCTTGAAAAAGAGGAGATGGAATGAGATCCAGTGCACAAATGAAATTGTTGGTATTTAAGGGGAATAGAGACAGATCACTGATTAAAAGAAAACATAGGAGCATTGACACAGGCAGGTAAGGAAGGTTAGTGCATTGATTAGTAAGTAAATGTAGTGGTTTCCCTGTGTTGAATTTATTTTATTGAAATAAGAAACCAAATTAACATCTCTGAGTGTGTGTTTGGTAGTTGAAGTACTATGAATACTATGGTTATTTTCCTTCACAAACTAAATAAGTTAGATAATTTACAGTGGTACTGGTTTCTCTTATTATTATTGTACATATATTTTTTATTTTTGGTAATTATTTTATTTTATTTTATTTATTTTTTAGTATAATTTATTGTCAAGTTGGCTAACATACAGTGTGTACAATGTGCTCTTGGTTTCGGGGGTAGATTCCATGATTCATTGCTAACATACAACACCCATTGCTCATCCCAACAAGTGCCCTCCTCAATGCCCATCACCCACTTTCCCCTCTCCAGCAATACCGCCCCCCATCAACCTTCAGTTTGTTCTCTGTATTTAAGAGTCTGATATGGTTTGCCTTCCTATTTGTAACTATGTTTTCCCCTTCCCTTACCCCGTGGTCTTCTGTTAAGTTTCTCAAGTTCCACATATGACACATGTGTCTTTCTCTGACTGACTTATTTCACTTAGCATAATACCCTCCAGTTCCACCCATGTTGCTGCAAATGGCATGATTTCATTCTTTCTCATTGCCAAATAGTATTCCATTGTATATAAAAGCACATCTTCTTTATCCATTCATCAGTTGGTGGACATTTAGGCATTTTCCATAATTTGACTATTTTTGAAAGTGCTGCTATAAACATTGGGGTACATGTGACCCTATGAATCAGCACTCCTGTATCCTTTGGATAAATTCCCAGTAGTGCTACTGCTGGGTCATATGGTAGTTCTACTTTTATTTTTTGAGGAAACTCCACAGTTTTCCAGAGCAGCTGCACCAGTTTGCATTACCACCAACAGTCCAAGAGGGTTCTCGTTTCTCCATATCCTCGCCAGCATCTGTTGTTTCCTGAGTTGTTAATTTTAGCCACTCTGACTGGCACTGAAGTGGTGTCAAGGTGTGGTTTTGATTTGTATTTCTCTGATGATGAGTGATGTTGAACATCTTTTGATGTGTCTTTAGCAAATGGTGCTAGGAGAATTGGACAGCAACATGCAGAAGAATGAAACTAGACCGCTTACACCATACACAAAAATAAATTCAAAATGGTTGAAAGAACTAAATGTGAGACAGGAAAACATCAAAACCCTAGAGGAGAAAAAAGACAACAACCTCTTTGACCTCAGCCACAGCAATTTCTTGCTCTACATGTCTCCCAGGGCAAGGGAATTAAAAACAAACATGAACTATTGGGACCTCATCAAGATTAAAAGCTTCTGCACTGTAAAGGAAACAATCAACAAAACTAAAAGGTAGTAGATGGAATGGGAAAAGATATTTGCAAATGACATATCGGATAAAGGGTTAGCATCCAAAATCTGTGAAGAACTTACCAAACTCAACACACAAAAAACAAATAATCTAGTGAAGAAATGGGCAAAAGACACGAATAGACACTTTTCCAAAGAAAACATCCAGATGACCAATATTCTATTATTTTTAACATTTTTTTTTTGCTTCTTACTGAAGTAAAAGCATTTATTAACTGGCATCCTTCAGAGAATAAGAAATATTTTTAATGCCTGTATTTTTCTTGAGAATTAGAGAATTAGATTAAATGACCTCTTTTTTGCCTGAATATATAAGATATTCAAAAGACTGCATAAAGTTTGGGGAAATTATAAAAGCATTAGAAACTTCTCCTTGAGAGGTAGTAATCCAAGTCTGATTTAATTAATGCAAGACTTTGGGGTATACCTTACAGTGATCAAATTGAATTAAAATATTGCAAAATAGCAGAATTCTGCCAGTTCTGAGTTAAAATAACCTTGAAATTTTTGGTTTTATGATATGCATTCAATGTTAATTATTCAAGGAAAATCTAACATAATTACATTTAGAATGAATTACCACATAAGAAAACTATTATGCTTGCATAAAAGGGTCATAATTAATTCAAAATATAAATTTATAGTTAGCATATGGCAACCTAAGAAATATAATTGATCTTCAAATCAAATAATTTTTAAAGAGTAAATGTAATCATTCATAACATTAAATAACTATTGATTTAGGTTTTATTCATATTGGCAGACATAATACATCATAAATTTACTTATAGTTACTAAAGGCATATCTAAATCAATAATTTATATTTTCAACATTTCTCATCCAGTTACACCCTTCTCTGTTGGGTTATAGATCTGAAGAGTCTTCTATAATTGCATATGTGTTTAAATGTTGTTTACTACATCTAGAAGACAAGTTGAAAGAAACTTTGAGAAAATCCTTACCCTGAATTTTTTGGCAATATGCAAATTGTTGATAAGGATATGAAAAAATAAAAACAGACTCATCATTTAGGCACTATGGAATCCGTCAAGGACTTTTATTCCAACACCTTCCTAAATTCATTCTCAATTAACTTATCCTGAGGCAACATTAACCTTTATTCCCCTTCTAATGCTTCCTCTTCCCGTTCTTCTCATTTTCAATTCTATATTCGTATCCATTTAATATATAATGTTTTACATATGGTGCCATGAGTTTTTAGAAAGAACACTAGTTCTAAGAAAGTTAATAAATAAATTTAAGAATAAATATATAAATACAATGTCATAGGTTATATGATTTTCTACTTAGACATAAAAGTAGAGTAGTATTGAATTATAATCTGAAGGCATAACAAATAGGAAACCTTTTCCAGTTCTCATTTATATTTCAATCCTTGTCACTAGAATAGATTAATGCTGTGTTAATTTCTGTCTTTTATTAAATTTTGTCATAAGAAGTGAAGCACTGGAATTTTTATACCCCAAAGTGTTTAACAGTTAATGAGCCTGATTCTCTCATTGCAAAATCTACTGTCTACAACAAATGTCAGATAGACACCGCAGAAACAACTGAAATGTAGTACAGTTTATCAGATGCATTTGATCATTTTTCCTAGTATACCTAATCACAGACTATCTGACTGATATACTGTTTCTGTTACCTCATTCATGGTCAATGTAGATTTGTTAACTTTGATTGTTTTAAAGCCAGTCATAGATGTCCACAACAATCTAATCAGCCTTTCTCTGCTTCTTTCAGTCATATAGAACTAACATATAGATACATACTCAATGCTACTCCTCAAGGAGATTCCTAAGTCTTTTAATTCTCTGGTTACTAAAACTGTTGCTTCCTCTGTGCAGTACAGTCAAATCAATCATGTTACCTTGTGGATTATCTTACCAAGTGATTATACAGGCTTTTAGTTTGCTCTGTTTACCTATGAGGAAAATAAGACAAATTCCCCTAAGAAAAAGCTAAAAACTAATGTGAATTTGAATATAGGTAATTTTGGAATAGGTAATTCAGCATCATTCCAATCCTATTCTACCATTTCTTTTTAAATCACTTGGTCCTTTAAAATACTAAACAATCTTCAGAGAACAGCTTTCACCAAAGTGATACTTGTCCAAAAAGAAAATATAATACATTCACATACACACACTTTTAAAACCTCTTTACCATAGAATGTGTACTAGCTTAGTGTCTACCTTACTGTTTCTTTTAATATTGCTCTTCCCTGAAATTCAAACTCTGAAATGTGTATGTTGAATATTCTAAATAATTTCTTAGTAACCTATTTACAAACCTATCCCTGTGCTATGCATAGATTCATGCTAAACATATATTAATTCATTATAATAGCTAAAGTCACATATCTTGTCTATGTCAATAAACTAATATACAGTAAGTATTATTGGACTCTTTCCACAAATTAGGCCTATTGACATAGTTAACCAGGGCTCTAAAGGCATTTTATTTGCATGATTTCTCAAGATTGTAATGTGATCATATCAAACTTTACCAGATGATTACTTTATCCTTCACCATGTTTTAACTCTAACTTCTCTCAATGGAAGAGTAGAAATCCCCAAGCCTTGAATTCTCAGTATGTTGCTTAAGATCGCAAACCATTTCTCCTGTCTGCTAATTGATCTTTTCTCATTAGAGTTTAATTGTGCATATTCTTTTCATACTTTTATTTAAAGAAGTTACCATCTGTTACTTTCTATTAATTCTTTTTTTTTTAGTGAACTTATTTAGAAAGTGTGAATATTTTACCATATCTAATATGATTAACTGGAAGAAAAATCTAGCAACTTTTCTTTCAAGAATTCAAAGAACTAAAAAAAATAAGTAAAACTATGTGACATGATTCGTAACCATTTTATACCAGTAAGGTTCATCAAAGAATATTTTGTAGCGGACATGACATTGATATTGGAAATAAGTCAGTCATTGTTTAATTTCTAATTCTGCCACATGCTAAGATTTGCCAATTTATAGAGTTTGTTGTGGTATTTAAATTTAAAATGTATACTGTGTTTTAAAACTAGTTGACTTTCTTTTTCATATTACAGAAGTCAAGATTCAATCTCCTCCAATAATTAAAGTCACTAAGTAAAATTTGGTAACGCTAAGTAAGAGATATATTTTCTCCATTCGGCTAATTCTGGGATATGACTTCTGATATATTTCAAAAGGGAATACTCTTCTAATATTTTTTCAAAGAAAAAGTCCTTCCATTAATACCTGAGGTTTAAATATAAATACAACAGTGAGATCTATTTTATATAATCCACTGTTAATACTTGTGTCCTGCAGTGGTCATCAGATGCATTGGTGCTTATATTGCTATTACTACATTTCTTCTAAATCAGTTTTTTTTTTCTTCTGACTTATTTTTCTCTAGCCATTTTTTTGTACATTTGGATTTCTTGGGGACATTTATGCTATGTTTTGTTTATTCATTCTTTTTTTAAAGTTTGTTTATTTTGAGGGAGAGAGAGAGAGAGAGAGAGAGAGCCAGAGAGAGAGGGAGAGAGATAATGCCAAGCAGGCTCTACACAGTCCACACGGAGCCTGATGGGGGTTTAAACCCATGGAACTATGAGATCATGACCTGAACTGAAACCAAGAGTCGGATGCCTAATCAACTGAGCTACCCAGGTTGCCCCTCCAATACTCATTCTTGAAATGTATCAGAGGCACTGACCAAATTGAATTTGGAAAGGATGCCCAGAGTATAGAGCTGCATTGGATATCCCTGATGATGGCAAAAACTCAAAAATTCACACCTTATTTCACTCTCCATGCTATCCATCATCTAATCTTCTGGATATTCATCAACTCAGTAGGGACTTGTGACCCATTCCCCACTCTTCCCTAGTGAGTGTTTTATTGCATGTAAGTGACAAAAAGTTCAGGTTTATAAATCTTACTGCATGTTTCATCAATCTTTCCTTTACTTGCTATTACAAAACACTTACTTCTCCACAAAGCCTATGAATTATGTATTGGATTGTCATGTAGTTTCTCCATATGTGCTCATAAACAAGGTTTGTTAGCTCTGTGTGGCTTTCCATGCCCTGCCTTTAGTACTCCATCTTCCAGCTTGATAACCATCACAGAAAGCTTATTGCATGCAAGAAGTTGGACACTAAGCGAATGGTCTCAAAAAGAAGTGTATAGTTATGTATGCTGATACACGCTATGAGTGGGAATAAAAAAGAAGTAGTAAATTGGTAACATTTCAGGTGTAGTTTAGGTTGAAGAGTCATGGAACTTCTCTCAAAATTATACTGAAAATGTGAAATATAAATAAATAAAATAACAGTTCATTTTTTGTTGGTTTAAAAAAGCGTGACATCATAATAGCTAGAAGGGAGAGAGAACCAGTCCTACGAGAGAGTCCTATGAGAGAGAACCAGTCCTATCAGGTATTAAAGCATACCACAAGTATACTACACTTAAAACAAGTACATGAATAGACTTTTCAATGGAAAAGAAAATCCAGAAATAGAGCCAACTACAGATTTATTTGAATCTACTACATGATAATTGGTTGTAGCTCAAATAACTGAGAAAAAGATAAATTTTTGGAAAATTAATGGTGCTGGAACCACTGAATAGTTTTGGAAAAAGTTAAAACATTTCACACCATACTTAAGAATACACTCCAAATGGATCAGTGATGTAAATATATATACACATATTCAACATGTATCACAGACACCGAATTACTATTTCTAATATATAAGGAATATTTTAAAAACTGAGATAAAAATCCAAAAAAATTAGGAAAATGGGAAAAGACATAAACCAAAAGATATATAGAAATAGAAATATATGGATTAAAATTCAACCTCATAATGAGAGAAATGAAATGAAAGTACACTGAAATTCCACTTCCCATCCACTAGATCAGCAAAACAGCAGAAGCTTGAGTATTAGCAAGGCTGTGAGAAATCAGGCACTTACAGATTTTGTGTGATGGGAATGAAAATTGATACAATCCCTTTGGAGAGGAATTTAACAATGTCTAACAAACCCCATTATATATGCCTTTTCCTTTCTTTTTAGCAATCCCACTCATAGGAATGCATCTTGATGATACAACTTCAGTAATACAAAAATTTGCATGAATTAGATTATTCGGTAGAACATTATTTGCAACTGCAAAATATTGGAAAACAATCCTAGGAGATTGGGTGAATATACTGTGGTACAAACACACAATTGAAAATGTACAATTATAATATCAGCTGTAAAAAAAAAGAAGTGTTTATGTAGTGATATGGAATTAAGTCAAATGAAAAGAATACTAAAATATAAAAAGTTATATACACATATGTTTATATCATATATATGTGTATGTATACACATGTATATATATCCATTGTATAAAAAGGCAGGGAAAATAAGATAGCATGCACATATATGTTAACTTGTGCAAAAGAAATACAGAAGGAATAAACAAGTCAGTATTCAATTGGTTACCTACAAGGAATTAGGAGAAATGAGTAGAAGATATACCTTATTTTTATACTGTTTTGACTATAAGCATGTTAATGGTCTACACTTTCTTTTTAAAATTTTTTTGTTTATTTATTATTGAGAGAGAAAGAGAGAAAGAGACAGAGCATGAGCTGAGGAAGGGCAGAGAGAGAGGAAGACACAGAATCTGAAGCAGGCTCCAGGCCCTGAGCTGTCAGCATAAAGCCTGACACGGGGCTCAAACCCACAAACTGCGAGATGATGACCTGAGTCGGATGCTTAACCACTGAGCCACCCAGGCGCCCCAATGGTCTATACTTTCACTAAAATAAAATTAAATCAATAAAAATGCAAAGATAGGCATATAAAAATGGAAGCAAACTTAAATGTATCTAGATATATTTCAAATGAATGCTATAACCATACTGAAGAAAGGAAAAGAAAGAGACAGAGAAAGAGACAGAAGAGAGAAAGACAGAGGTGTAAGGATGGAGGGAAGAAGTGACAGAGAGGAGGAGGGAGTAAACAATAGAAGAAGGTAGAAATGGAAGAAAAAAGAAAGAATCAAAATAATTTGGGAACATAATATTTGACAATATATTCTAAGTCTGGTGGGATTGAAAGTTGCAAACAGATCTTGAGATGTTTTTAGTAGGTTTACTTTTTGTAGTGGTATGGGTAAAGAAATCCAATGGGTAAAGAATGTTGGACCTATTATAGGAGTGAGGAAAAGACTATATTTGTTGATACTTTGGGAAGCCAAGGTTCTCACTAAGGAAGAAGAGATGGCAAATATGAAATAGAGGAAGCAAGAGAGAAACATGTGATGATGCATAGAAACTGGAGGTATTAATGTAAACTCATTATTTCTAAAATATGTGTATCATCTGCATAATTTTACATATGTATATTCACACTTATATGTATATACATATCTTTGTGTATATGCATGGTGATATGTACATTTGTATGAGTGATGTGCATTTGTATATATGTGCTGTGTATATATGTATATGCTAGCATATATTTTCTAGCACTGTCCCCTAAAAGGGCTGTGTAACAATGACATGACACTCGAATAGCAATGAGCATATCTAGTACCTGATCTGAGTCATTAATATCATTCTTTACTAAAAGGAACCAGGGATCCTAAGAGAAATTCATGATAGGGCTGGGTCAGAGTATGTATAAGATAAGCCCATACTATATTACACCAGAAAAATGAAGTAGTAGTAAAAAATAAAATTAAATTAAAAAAAAATGATATTTGGGCCATGTTAATGGCCAATTTGGGACAACTTGGGGAATGAAGTAATTCAATACATTAATGAATTGTACATAGTTAAAAATAGAGATGTATGAGTCCATAAGGATAATACAGCATAAATCAGAATATAAACGTATAACTGAGGAAGAAGGGAGGGAATTCTGGATTTGAAAAACCAATGTTATACTGTTACATTAAGAGTGAATTAAGAGGGGTGCCTGGGTGGCTCAGTCAGTTAAATGTCTGACTCTTGGTTTCGGCTCAGGTCATGATCTCACAGTTTGTGGATTCCAGCCCCACAAACAACACAGAGCTGACAGTGCAGAGCTTGCTGGAATTCTCTGTCTCCCTCTCTCTCTGCTCTTCCCTGATCACTCACTTTCTGCCCCTCTCTCTCTCTCTCTCAAAATTAAACAAAAAAAAATTAAAAATCTTAAAAAAAAAGAAACAGTGGATTGAGCAAGAATCATCGGTGGATGTTAAAACTAAGGGGGAATTATAATGAGGAGCAGGTTGTTTGCTTGTTCTTAGTGTTTTACTAAAAGCTGCTTACTGTTTGCAAGGAAAAAATAAAATGATAAATATGGTGAAGACATTGGAGGATACCTTGATAAACTCATCAGAATTAACATCACCAGTGGGGAGAGATGGGCACTGTGTGCTTCCAGATGTGATGCTCTGAAGAGGACAAAATTCCACCTATCAAATTGCAGCCAATATTAAATATCCTGATTATAATCACAAGGAAACATTAGATAAACCCAAAATGAAAAAAGTTCTATATTTTAAAATGAGGGTGAAACAGTAATATTCAAAACCATCAATTTCATGGAAAACAAAAACTGTGGGAATGTTCCACATGCTACAGGAGGCCAAAGTGCCATGGTACCTAGATGCAATACCTCTCTGTAGACTGAATCCTCTACTGAACCAGAAAAATGTACTATAAATAGCATTGTATCATCAATTGGCAAAATTGGATTTTGGGGGGTGCCTGGGTGGCTCAGTCGCTTAAGTGTATGACTTTGGCTCAGGTCATGACCTCACAGTGCATGATTTTGAGCCCCATGTCTGGCTCTGTGCTGACAGCTCAGAGCCTGGAGCCTGCTTCAGATTGTGTCTCCCTCTCTCTCTGCCCCTTCCCCACTCGTGCTCGGTCTCTCTCTCAAAAATAAGTAAACACTGGGGCGTCTGGGTGGCTCGGTTGAGCGTCCAACTTCAGCTCAGGTCATGATCTCACAGCTTGTGGGTTCAAGCCCCGCATCAGGCTCTGTGCTGATGGCTCAGAGTCTGGAGCCTGCTTCAGATTCTGTGTCTCCCTCTCTCTCTGCCCTTCCCCCACTCACACTCTGTCTCTCTTTCTCAAAAATAAATAAATATTAAAAAATTATTGAATAAATAAACATTATTTTAAAAAATGGTTTGGATGGTAGGTAAGAGTCAATATTAAATTTGCTAAATATATAACTATTGTTTGGTTTGGTAAAAAAATAATTGTTGTTTTCATAAATTACAAACTGATGTGTTTAGGGGAAAGGGCCATGACTTAACTTCAAATAAGAGAGAGAGCAAGAAAGATCCCCTGAGAGAGGTAGACCAAATGATAAAGTAAATGTAGTAAAAGGTTAGCAGTTGATTAATCTGAGTAAAGAGTATACAGATATTCTTAGTAGTATTATAAATATTGCAATCTTTTGTAAATTGAAATTATATTCAAATGAAAAGTTTAAACCACCAAAAAATGTGATGCATTTGTTACCATATTTTAGCAACTTTAGGGAAAGAGGGAGTTAATGTATTAGTTAAAAACGATTTTGGTGACTGAGTAATTATTAGAAATATTCATTATACACTTATTTGTAGAATATACTTTGTTCTGCTATACAACTAACAGAAACCTCTGCTCAAAAAATAGAAAACTGACATTTTTTATCTGTATCAAACGCTAGTAAACTCCTTGCCTAGGCAGACTATTCTTAGCTAAGCAATCTGATCTTCAAGTAATCATGACAAAGAGCTAGAGAGAAGCTATTATAAAGGTAATAAATAAATTTCAATAAGAATTTATTTTGTATGTTAACAGGTTGTTTTCCTTCCATATCTCTGAAGAGCAAGAGACCAGTTTGGCTCAGAATGTCACATAAAAATCCTCTTAACAGATGAAAATTGTCTCTAATGTAATGTGAGAGGGTAATAAAGATGACTAGTAAAATATTAAACAGGAAGACTATATCTCAGGTGTAAAATAACATCTATAAACTTCTTAAAATAGACAAATCAACTTATAGGTCCTCATAAAAACTGACTCTTTAATTTGTGAGTTTTATAAATTTAGATGATATAATCACTAGCTAAGTGACCAATCACTAACACCTTATTTCTATATTCTAAAAAATACAATCACTCCTAACCTCCAGAATGACATTTGCTTCCTTTTCATAATAAATTTGAATACAGGTACGGTGTAGGTTTCATACTTTAAATCTCAAAGCAGAAGCCAAATTATGGATGTCTTAAGTGCAGAATTATTGATTTATCTTTTTTTCACACCAAATCTCCTGGATATTCAATACACATTTATTTTCATTTCTTCATCAAATAGGTATTGGATATTTATACTTTTGAGTAACTGTGCTAAGTTATTGGGATATAGCAAGGAATGAACTATAGTTCCTGGAATAGACAAGCTCAATTTAGAGGGGAAGACAATCAAACAGGCAATTTCTATTCATTGTGTAAATACTGCTGCAGTAAGCACAAGGTTCTTGCCACAGAAACATAAAGAAGGGGTACCTATCTTAATTTTGAGAGTCAGGAAATAACTATGATTGCAGAAATTTAAACATATGTTCAAGCCAGGAAGACAAACAAGAGTTTACTCATAGTGTTTAGAAAGGGTTGCCTTGGTTGCATGGATATGTCTGGTGGATAAGAAGTATTCCATGATAGGCAAAGAGCATGTGCACAGGCATAGAGAGAGAGCTGCTTTGAACTGTAAGAACTTCATTATGGTTGGAGCATACAAAAACAACTGTGAGAGATTAGTTCCAGTGAAATCCAATGGCCACATCACAAAGAGCCTTGAAACTATAGACTGAGACTGTATCCTGAGAGTTATAGGTATACACTCATCCACATATGTTTATTAATTAACTACTGTATGGTTATACATTTATGAGTGTAATAGTGTTTGCTATCATGGAGTTTATATTTTAGGTTCTAGATTCTAGGGAATACAGAAGACAAAAATCAGGGAAATAATTTGACAGTGAGAAAATGAAGAAATCAAATATATTTGTATAATTGTTTAATAATTGGTATAATCCATTTGTTAATTTACTATTCATAGGCTACATTCCATGTGTAGTATCCTAGAGACAGAATAGTGAGCAAGAGGCATGCATTTCACTCTCTAGTGTTTATGGTTTAGTGGAAAATGGGGAATCTAATGATAATAAACTGCTATTTAACATTGACTATGTGCCAGGCACTGCTCTAAATACTTTCTAAATATTAACTTAAAAATTTTTTTTAAATGCTTATTTATTTTTGAGAGAGAGGAAGACAGAGCATGAGCAGAGGAGGGGAAGAGAGAGAGGGAGACACAGAATCCAAAGCAGGCTCCAGGCTCTGAGCTGTCAGCCCAGAGCCCGACACAGGGTTTAAACTCATGAACTGTGAAATCATGATCTGAGCCGAAGTTGGACACCCAACTGACTGAACCACCCAGGCGCCCCTAAATATTAACTTTTTAATCCTTAAAACATCTTTTAAGGTACCATTACCCTTCCCATTTCATAAATGAGCAGAACAGAGAAAGAGGGATTAAGCAACTTGTTTAAAATCACACACACAGAATGTGAGGGAGCCAGGATTTGAACCAAGAAGTGTGGCTCCATTCACTGAACCACTATATTATGTTATTTCTGAAATAAGTACAAAGTAAATGCAGACCGGAGAAGAAAAACCAAATGCCACAGGAACACAGTCCTTAATCAGGGGTCAGGACAGCCTGCTCTGAGATTTTGACATTTAGATTGAAATGAATGAATGAATGAATGAATGAATGAAATTGGCTTCTTCATGAGCAGTTGCATAAAGACTGTTCCAGATTGAGGAAATAGCATATGAAATAGTGACTAGAAATATATAAGCAATGGTCAAGATTTTGAGCTTTATTCTCCTGACTAGGGATAGTGAAACTACAACCCCATGGACCAAATCCACCTGTCACCTGTTTTTGTAAATAAAGTTTCATAGGAACTCAACCCTACTCATTTGCTTATGTGTTGTCTATCATTTATTTTGTGTTACAGTATCAAGACTGAACATGGGACAAGATCATGTGACCTGCAAAGCCTAAATTTTTACTATCTGGTCATTTACAAAAAAAAAAAAAAGTTTACTTACCCTCATTACAGGAAACAAAATGAAAGTCAAGGGTGTCAATCTGGAAAGTGGCAAAATCAGTTTGCATTTAGAAATATCTATCACTCTGCATACAGTATAAAAATTGAATTGGAGAAGGGCAGGATGAAAAGGAGATAAAAAAGGTATTTCAATTTTGATTTATAGATAAGGATGATGGTGGCTTTGACAAGGATAGTTAAAGAGGATATAAAGAAATGTATAGGGCCACCTGGGTTGCTCAGCTGGTTGAGCATCCAACTTGATTTTGGTTCAGGCCATGATCCCAGGGTCATAGGCTCAAGCCCTGCATCAAGCTCTGCATTGAGTGTAGAGCCTGCTTAAGAGTCTCTCTCTCTCTCTCTCTCTCTCTCTCTCTCTCTCTCTCTCTCCCCCTATCCCTCTCCCCAGCACTTGCTCTCTCTCTTTAAACAAACAGACAAGAAGAAATATATAACGTTGAGAGAATGGAAAGGCTCTGATGGTAGGGAAAGAAGTAATCAGATTTCTGGTTAAACAATTGGGTAGATGTCAGGTGGAGTAAAGGAGTGACATAATACAAAATACATAAGGAGTTATTTCTCATGAAGTAGTTGTTTTCTTCTAAGGATCCCAGAATAAAAATTGCATCCAGAAAAATAAAGGTGACGGGGCAATGACAAAAAATAGATGAATATATGTGGTCATATTTAGGCAACTTTTAGGGATTACAAGGATGTGAGGCAGGATGACACTAACAGGACTCTGGTTTTTCAGTATATATATATATATATATATATATATATATATATTTTATATATATATAATATATATATATATTACATAAATATATATAGATATAATAGACATTACATATTTGTTATATATATTATAAAATATATTTTATACCTAATATGATCCATACAGAATGTGATAGTGGAGGATTCAATAGAACATGTGAAAAGGGGTGGAGTTAGTTACTTCTCTATTCATTTCTTTCTGGGCAATCACTCCTGACTCTTACACACCCTGATACACACTATTTCTAGAATACCTACTGAGAATGTCCTATCCCTTTAAACTGTATCTACTTCCAAAAGTCCAATATTAATGGAAGGCAGTGCTCTTTCTGCCAATGTTGCCCTGATATGAAGGCTTTGGGTGGGTCCTCAGATGCATTCCATGAGTACTTTTCTTCTTTAGGAGAAACTCATCCCTGATTTCTAACTGACATATAACTGGATGGAAAACACGTCCACCTGAATGTTCTGTTACTGCTCAGATTCAGGCCATTCCAGTGTGAATATCAGTTTTCAAATATGATCCTCTGCATGACTACAGTATTTCCTTCACCGGAACCACTGTTCTTCAGATCTCCAAGCTTAGGTAGTTTAAAAATTATCTTCAAATTTTCTCTTTACTTTTTTTGCTGTGTAGTTAATTGGTCACCGAATTCTGTAATGGTAAAATTAAGTCAAAATACTTAGATAAATTATTATGTGTATCATGTTGGGCAAATTAACATTTTGGGCCTCCTTTTTCTCATTTAACAGTTTGGAAAGAGTACTTCTCTCACAAATAGGATAATCTATTGAAACCAGAATGAGAGGCACCTTGCTGTAGTGATTCATAGCACGACTGTGGAGCCAAATTACTTGGGTTTGAATCATAGAGCTGTCCTGTACTAGCTGTGAGAACTTCTAGCAATTTACTAGCTGTGTGATCTCCATACCTCAATTTCTCTACATTTAAAAAGCAGATAATAAGAGCATCTATTTCATAGAGTTGTTATGAGAATTAAATGAGCAAATATGTGTAAAGTTTTTAGAGTTGTTCCTGACAAACAGGAAGTGCTAGATAAGTATTTGTTAAATAAAGGCCGTATGGGGGTGCCTGGGTGGCTCAGTTGATTAAGCCTCTGACTTCAGCTCAGGTCATGATCTCCCGGTGAGTTCGAGCCCCCCATCAGGCTCTGTGCTGACAGCTCTGAGCCTGGAGTCTTCTTCAGATTCTGTGTCTCCCTCTCTCTCTATGTCCTCACCTGCTTGTGCTTTGTTTCTCTCTGTCTCTCAAAAATAAATAAACATTAAAAAAAATTTAAAAAAAATAAAGGCTGTATCTACATATAAAGGATGGCATAGTTCCTGGCACATTGTAAGCACTTAAAAATGTTGCATGTCAAATATTAGTTATATATACAATAAATCATATAATAGTTTATTTTTTTTAATTTTTTTTTCAACGTTTATTTATTTTTGGGACAGAGAGAGACAGAGCATGAACGGGGGAGGGGCAGAGAGAGAGGGAGACACAGAATCGGAAACAGGCTCCAGGCTCTGAGCCATCAGCCCAGAGCCTGACGCAGGGCTCGAACTCACGGACCGCGAGATCGTGACCTGGCTGAAGTCGGACACTTAACCGACTGCGCCACCCAGGTGCCCCGATTTATATATACATAATGATTTATTCATCTTCTCAGCTTCCATTGTCTTCACTCCAACCCATGTTCCCATTAATTTGCTTTTGAATTACAACAAACAAAAAATTTGCCTCTAACCTTTCTACCTTTCTCACTATGCTGGACTGTCTGTGATTAGCTTAGCATCAAATCTGTTTCCTTCTTTATTCTTATAGTTCTTGAGCTAGGTTTCCACACAACATCCTTCTACTAGAATTCAGCTAATGAGAAACCCTCACGCAAGAGCCAGTGATTATGTGGGAATCAACTGTTAGCTGGCCTGGAGTATTGCCAGCAGTTTCAGATTATCCTGCTTTGAAAATCACCTACTTAAGTGCCATTGGCAACTGGGGTCATTATCAACCTCTTGAACTCATGAACCATGAGATCAAAGAGCGGAAACCAAGAGTTGGGTGTTTAACCGACTGAGCCACCCAGGCATCCCAAGTTTACTTTTGTTTTTAAGAACCATAAAACCTATTTTCCAAATAAAAACCACATCTAGAAATAAATTCTAGTCTCTCAAGGATAGAGACCCAAACAATTACTCCTGAAGGTAAAAAGAAAAGATGATATAATGAAAATAAAGAACTTCTATCGAGAAAAACTCCCTTTACTATCTAAACTTTCCACTATGTACACTCATTATTAGTGACGTCTATCATGGTTCCCCAACAAAGGGCTGTGAATGAAAGAGGACGGTGTTAATGGGACATCCTAAGTTATGTTTGCTGATCAGTTTTTCCTAAATTTAAGTCACTGTTTTTGTATTCCAGTCAAAAACAGTTGCATAGTCACAATTTTCCTTGTTTATATCTAGTATCTAAGGAGAAGTATTGCATGGCAAGGAGTAACCATGGCGTAGTATTAAAAGCATGGCTGTACGTGCTCATACCACAGATCTAATACTGAGTAGGTGTTTCCTTGGTCCTGTTATTTAACTTTGTTGGGGCTTAGAGACAAACAGTTTATTAATTCATAACTCTGGGATAATAATAGTGCTTTCTTCATACTTTTGCGGGAATAAATAAAGAAATTAGTACATATAAAGTACTTAGGATAGTGTCATGCATAGAATGTAGTAGAATATTAACTTATTAAAACAGACAGGATTTTAAATATTATTGTCAAGTTAATTATTTTTGAAGCAGTGTTTGAACTTATTCTTTGAGTCCTATCTTTTTTCTAAATACTTCCATAATCTGATATATCCAACACATAAACACAATTTTACACTTCTGGTCAAAGTAATCCTTTTATCCTAGTCAGGCTGAGATCTCTGTTTTTGTGTGTGTATATTATATATATTATATATATAATATACACACACACATACATAATATATATAATATATGTATGTAATATATATACATATATATATATATTTCTTAATAATAATAAATTAATAACTAACACATATTTGGGGATTTATGGTTTATAAATCCCTTTCTCATATACTACTCCTTTCAATCCTGCATTATCCCTTTGAGATAAGGAGTTTTATACTTGTTTTTCAATGGGAGAACAGGGGTTTAGAGAGGTCAGATGACTTGTTCAAAAGTACATTTCAAGTAGAGCATGCTGACAACAAACCTCAGTTGTTGTTGTTGTTTTCCCTGCCTGTTCTGTCTCCATGTTTGGCTTATTCTGTCCCAATTTCCTGCTTTCCAGCACCTGCTCTGATCTACATATCCATCTTCATCAGTGTGAAAATTCCAACTCAAAGTGTTACCTTTGAAAGAGTCCTGGGCTTCATATTATATCATTTTGTTTATATATTTTTATTTTCCTATTTAATGACAATTACTACCATACAATTTAATACTTTGATTTCAAAAAATAAAGAAATAGCAGATTAAAACGTTGAAGATGAATATTAATTACTATTAGCTTTGCTTGACTTATTTATTTTTTGTTTTCTATTATCTGTTGAATACATGAAAATATTCACATTTAAGTATCAAAAGATGAGAGATAAGAATAATGTTCTCCTATATCTTTCTCCAAATATAACTGCTGCTATTAATTTGATATCTGTCTATGCTGTTCTTTGAGGTCTATTAATTATAGTATACTATTACATCTATATGCACACATAAATATTAGATAATTAGTATTTATATATATTAGTCTATATTTTATTCTATATATCTATATCTATATATCTAGATAGAGAGATATAATTCACAGACACTAAGCTTCATGACAAATGCATATGAAGTAAACACTAACCCCAAAATCTTTTAACTCCAAATTTTCAAATTTTCAAGTGAAGAAACTAAAAAGACAGAGATTAAATAAGTTGTTCCATGCCACATAATGATTAACAGCCAGAGCTAGGATTCAATTCCAGAATATCTGGCTCTCTTGTACTCTTAAATCCCATTTTTTTTTTTTCTGCCTCACCACAGTGTCTAAAACAATTTTGCATAGCTTTACAATCTTGAGTTTTCCTAACTAATAATATCATTCATTCTTTTAAAAGTTGAATGTTATCTATTATAAAATTATCATAATTCATCTAGATTCTTTACCAATGGATAGATATATAAGTTGTGGCCAATTTGGTGCTATTATAAATAATCAGACATATTTTCATATGTTTCATTGTATGCATAAAAGGGCTTTTCTTTAGTGTGTGTTAGAAAAGTGAAAGAACTGATCATATGGTATATGCCAAATTGTCTTCCAAATTTGGCTGTTTTAATTGACGTTCCCAGAGGCAATGTACAAAGGGCCTTAGGAAGAGTCATGTCTCATTACTGTTATGAAGAAATCAATTAAAACCACAAAATACTGTTGGCTTTTAGATATATTTCATCTTTAAATTTTATGAACAGAGATTCCACTAAGCTAAGAAAATAAGAGTTGGAATTAGACCCCTTTCTCCCTTAGTAACTAATGCTTATTCAGAAAATGATTATACAGAATATGTGATAGAAACTTAGGGGTGAATATGTGATAGAGAATTAGGGGGTCACTAGAGATATTGTCATTCTGGATTTGATAATGAGTGAAATTGTATAAAATGTGAATACAACTTTCTGAAGGTTGTGTTACTTGTATAATAATAATCTGAAAGTATTTTCGTTAAAAATGGAGACATCAGAAAAAAAAAAAAAGCTAAAAGAGTAAATAAATGGTTTTAAACTGGCCTTCAGAATGCTGGATAGAAGACTGGCATTCCCCTAATATAGTATTTGGCTCTCTTTAGTGGAAAAGGATCTTGTCTTTAGAGGAACAGAAGAACAGATTTTCCCTAACATTTGCTACATATTCTATGTCTTTCTTATATGGATATATATATATATATATATATATCCAATTCCTTTAAAATACTTACTAGTTTTCTATAAAACACTGCTGTAAATTATTTTTGCAGAATGATTATTAATAAAATAAGTTATATAATCAAAAATGAAAATAACATTGAATACTATTTATTTTGATAAATTATATAAAGGTAAATAGAAAATCTCTAATTAGACATATACTGAAAATATCTTAAATACCAATGTTCATCTGATCTGGACTCAGAGTTATTTAAATAATTAAAAAATGTAAATTCCTATTTCTCATTTTTGGACTACTTAACTATAGAATAAGAAAATAATATATTTCCTGTATAAATCACCCAATCAATCACAAAGTGAACACTGCTTTGCAGGCTAGTGCAGAATTCCTGATAGTGAAGGTGCCTTTGGAAAGACAGATGAAATATGTTTCTTTCCATCATTCAACATAATTTATTTAGTATCTTTAAACAGTGAATGGTAAATGAATGGTAGTTTTAGCTACAAAACATAGCTCAGAAAGCAACATTTAATGATTCTTAATGAGATGAAAACATTATTTGATCCCAGAAGTGTAAATTGGAAATTTTAAGACACCTTTCATTAGTAAGTAGGAATGGTAATACATAAAACCATTTGTAGAAATAGGATCTGTATGCCATATGGTTGTTTCAAGAGGGAAAAGGTATGCCCTTGAAATACATTTTTCTTAAGACATTCAATGATTCACAATCAATTTCATCAATAGATTAAAGACAAACATTGGAAGAAATCACCTGGTACCTAAAATATTTGATCTTTTCATTTTTGAGATACTCAATATTCTTGATCTTCCTTTGCTCTTTTTGGCTCATTTGACCTATATATAACTTTAAATAGCTCCCTGGCTGACAGACAGGCTATCTCATCATATGGTAAATGGTAATACACTCCATTACACAGTAACTTAAAAATCATAGCCCCACTGAGAAGCTGCTCCAAGAGTTTAACTACTCTCCTGGCAGATATCAGCCAATATCTAGATATATTAGCAAGGGAGACTCTACTGACCACAAAAGGATCTGGGAGGGAGTCAGGAACTTATTTCAATTCTATATAAAAACCTCTGGAAGTTCAATAGCTTAATCTATTTTTTATTGAATGCATACAGGAAAAAAGAATTCAAAAGCTCCATATCAGATAAAAACCCTGCTACCAGCTCTGTCCTTGATCAGTTCTCTAAGAATCCTGACCATTCACATACTGAAGAAACTAAATACTATTAAAGCCATATACATACATATATATGTGTGTGTGTGTGTGTGTGTGTGTATGAAACTTTACTGATTTTATATAACAAGAGATATATTTTATATGTTATGAAATTAGCAGAAGCAATAGTGGCATCATCAAGTTGATTATGTGTGTTAAAATATCCAAATACTATTTTTAATCTCGCAGATTACTAGTGGTGTAGTATTTTTTTAACACTCACTTTACATTTAGTGTGCAACATCCAAATACATAGTTGTGTAACAATGCAAAAATTAGCAAGATCAGATTAGAGGACAAATACACTGTGATTCTTCTTCCCTTATTCCTGCTACAGAAAAGCAAGCCAGTGGCCGTAGCCTCCAGTGTGTTGAAACAATACGTTTCACTTAGCTGATATATAAATATTTTCTATTTTTATTTTCACTTGTAATCATGACATATTTTTAAAAGCACTTTTTGGAAATAAATGAGGGAGGTAAGTGTGGGACTTTGAATTCCTTGGAAGAAAGCCATTGTACATACACACATAGATGAGTGGATTTATAAAGAAAATTACTCTGGTCTAGAATAGGTGCAGTATTGAGCTGAACATCCTGATAATAATGTAATTATTATTCTTGTCACTTATTATTAGTGTTAATTACATAGAAAAAGGAGGTTAGAAATCTCTCATGAGGTATATCGAAGACGTTGAGGATGTGGTCATAGAAAGGTTTTCTGTATACAAATAGTAGAAACAAGAGTGAGTTTTGACAATTTTCACATTCTTAATTTTTTAAAACAATTGTGAAATACCATTTCAAAATGTACAACTCCTAGTATTGCATCATTTCATTCGCATGAGCAAAGAAACCATTATTACATCACATGTTTGAAGGAGACAGTAAGTCACAGCAAAGGATAAGAGCTACTGAGAGGAAGCAAATGAAGAATGAAGTTGTGTGTCCTTCTATGACAAGTGATTAGTTTCCTTTGCTTGCATGGGAAGGGTATGATCAACAAGGGAAAAGCAAACCTTTTGGAAATTTTGCATATCTCATCTATCTATCTATCTATCTATCTCCTCTATTCACAATTCCAAAGTGATCATGTACGTCAGTTGTTTATAATACAGGACACTTTGTACCTCAAAGTTCATGATTTCAATACATGAACAAAACAACTTTCATCAAAAAGAGAAAAATTCTGTTTCAATCAACAGACAAGTTTGCCATCTTGCAAATGTGTGAATATTGAGATAAAACAAAATGAGTGTTTTTTTTTTACCCATAACTACTACTGGACAACAAAAAGAAAGGTATATATTAATAATTAATTTCTTCCAGTGCACCCCAGTGTTACATGTGCCATTTATGTAATTAGTATGATTATTAAGATGACATTGTACAAATTGTGCATGTATATGTGTGTTTGTGTGTGTGTATACACGTAATTTGGATTTTCACAATTTCTGAAGTTCAATGTGCTATCAAAAAGATTCTTAAATTTGAAACAAATTGAATTATTGTAAATGAGTACTTCATGTTAAATAAAATACACCAAAACACCAATAGAACGTTAGTCTCTAATTAAAAACTCCACCCCTTATTGAACATAGAAATGATGCAGCTTTAAAAATTATAAGCCCAACAGATACATTGAGGTTAGAATAATATATTACTTCATATTTATCTGAGAAAATATGTGTATAGAACCAAAGAACTTAATACAATTTCGTTTCTTTTTACCTTACACATTCATTGGTAGAATGCTTTGTAGATTACAAAGTACATTCCCATGCATTATCTCTCCTTATCCTTACAAAAACAATCTTATGAGGTGAATAGGGGAAAATCATATTATAGATAATATTTTCAGGCTCTGAGAGATTAAGAAATCTCTCTGAAGGCAAACTTGCACAAAATAGCAGAGCTAAAATTCATCATAGAATTATGGTTATTGGAGGGAAATCATGCTCAGGTGCATTTCAATATGTTGTTAGTCTTGTTGTTTTCCTAACTAAGGGTAAAGAATTAGCTTCAGCAGTATTTGATTTTACACTTGGTCCCTCTATAGGAGAATGGGTTTCAGAGACACAGAATCTCAAACCTTGTTAAATCTTGATTAATCACCATAAATTTCTGTACTGTGTTTGAATATTTTCTTCTCTAGGGTGCATGTTCATAATTGACACCAGTTCCTCCTACATGAAATGCTTAGAATTTTAGGTAATGACCAATAAATAAAAATGGAAAATAAAGACAAAAATAAAAACAAAGTAAACAGAAACAGTTTTAAATATTAAAAATAGGAAAGTGGAATGCAAATTAAGAAGGAGAATAAATTTAGGGTATAAAAAAAGGAGAAATGGAATAAAAGAGAAAGAAAAAAGAAAAGTCATCACTATTTAATTGCCAATTTCATAGAAAACAATTCTTTAAAATAACAACTAAAACGATTAGCTGTATAGTTGAGTTCTAAGTGTCTACAGTTTTATAGTGGACAGCTTTCACCTAGCAGAAAGACTAGTGGTGCTGTTTTGACATGTACTTTAGTTACTTTTAGCCTGTTTAAATCAGCCACAAATTCATGAGTTACCACTTCTAATAATGCTACTGTAACTGTTGCCACTGCTTTACAAATAATAGCAGTAATAGAATGCACCACTGATTAAAACAATTTTTAGTAAGGCATTAGTTCCGTCTAACACAGAATCACTGTATTTTTTTAGTTTCTTTAAAAAAAAAAAAACAAAAGTCAAGGAAATCTAAAAAAGAGCTCTTTCCCACTCACTTCTTCATTTGCCCCGTCTTTAAATTTTGTGGGTCCATTTTGAGTGTCCTTTTCCCTATTAATAACCTCTGTAGAATATGTAAGAGAAATATTAATCTATAAACATATTGTCCTAAGGCATGAATATATGACTTGACATGAATGAGACAAATTTTTTTACATATTTCAATTTAATTGGCATTTTTTTGAATGACAGCTCTGTGCTTATTAAATTATATACCATCCTCTCTTCTGACTTTAAAAGAGTAATACTTGGAATTCCAATGACTCACAGAGTCATTCTTCTCCTACCCCTTCGTCATGCAAAATGCTCTGAAGATTTGATAGAAAATCTAGTTATTCCACTTTCTTTATTCTTTTTTAATTGGAAATTCTCATCTTTTAGTAGACAATCTAGATTTAACATCTTTTAGACCTATTGGGGCCTCTGAAGAATAAGAAGTCATATATGACTATTGGAGAAAATGGCTTGACTTTTTTTTTCTTTCACATTGTCATTTTTACTCACCAAGTAACAATAACAGCAAGAGAAGTGATTGTGTTCTAGTGTGTTCCAAATATTTATTGCAATATTCTAAGGAAAATGTTTCCCAAGATTCTTCTTGCTTTATTTTATGAGTATTATTTTGTATTTGTGTGCATGTGTGTGTTGTTTTGCTACCACCATTCTTCACCACAGTGTAAAATATTTCAGTGAAGTTTCATTGGTACTTCTCTGACACTTAATAAGATTTTGAGTAGAATTTCATGCATGTTTTGGCCATTCATTTAAAATGCAAAGATATTCTCCTTATGTTTTTAGAAATATATTTTTTGCATTTACAATTACACTTATTATATTTATGATCCATTTGGAATGAGTTATTGTGTATGGAGTAAAAAAATGAAGTTTATTTTTCCCATATAAATATACTTTTGTTTCTCCATCTGTATCTACTATCTATCTATCCATCCATCTATCTATCTATGGAAAATGAAGTTGATTTATCATAAAGAATTGGCTCCTATGGTTATAGCAGCTGAAAAGTCCCACAGTCTGTCATCTGTAAACTGAAAACCCAGGAAAGCCAACTGTAGAATTTAGTTTGAGTCTGAAGGCCTGAGAAAAGAGAGGAACCAGTGGTATAAATCTTAATCTGAGGGTCAATGAAGACAAAATAAAATGTCCCAGCTCAAACAGTACATCAGGGGGAAAAAGGAAGGGGGTGGGTAGGGTCCTCCTTCCTTTGTCTTTTGTTCTACTCAGGGAACAATGGATTAGACAATGAGAAAGCAGAATGGAGACTACAACCTTCTTTAGGGAGTAGATTGACCAATTCAAATGCTAATCTTTTGCAGAAACACCCTAGAGGAAATAATGTTTAATCTAAGCACCCCAAAGCCTGTCAAGTAGAAAGATAACATCACCTATCAATTAGTATCATTTCTCCTTTAAATATTTGATAGCAATAACTGGTGAAATAATTTGTGCTTAGTGTTTTCTTAAGGGGAAGTGAAGTATTTTATAGGTTGTGCTTTGAAAAAATGTGTCAATTTAATTTTACTTGCATAATTCTTTACATAAATGTGTTCTTAATATACTTGTCCCTTTAATGAATGTAGAATTTGTAGTCATGTCTAATTTTGCTATTCTTGATTTTAACATTGATATTTTTCCCCTTTATGAGCTTTTCTAGGGTCTATCAATTTTATTAATCTTCTCAAAGAGGCTTTTGACTGTTGATTTTTCTCTCTTAATTACTCATTCCTATGTTATTAATCTCAAGTTTTATGTTTACTAATATCTTCCTTTACATACTTACATTTAAACTGCTTATCATCTTCTATTTCTTAAGGTGGAAGTTTGGAACATTGATTTTTCATTTTTCTTCTTTCCATTGTAGGCATTTAATCCTAACAACCTTAAATAACAGTATGAATGAAAATAGCAAACTTTGATACGCTTTGTTCTTATTTTCATTCAATGCAAAATACATTTAAATTTCACTTTTAGCTCCTTGGAGAACCTGAGAATGATCAAAAAGGGGGAATAAGAAACTTCATAATTTCAAGCAATTTTTGTGTTTTTTTAAAATTATTTTCATTGATCCCTATATTAAACTATTGTGGTAAGAAAACATATTTTTGAAATTTATTGATAATAACTTTATGGCCCAATGTTTGAATTATATTTGTGTGTCTGTGTGCAGGGGAAAAGGATGTCTATTCTGTCATTGTTAGCTGCAATACTTTTCTTCATAGTGTTGCAGGATTTTTTTACCTCAATACCCCAGGGTTCGTTGTCTCCCTGCTTCAAAGACTGACGAAGTGGACACAAGATGAGCAGCAGGCAAAAGTTAATTAGAGTATAGGATCAGAAAGGAAGAATAGTATGAAAGCTCTCTTTACAGAGAGGGGGCATTCAAAAGTGAATGCCTGCAGATGATAGACAAAGATACTTGTTTTATAAGGTTCTGGTGGTCTCTCCCCTCCCCTTCCCCCTTGTTCCTTCATAGGTCCTACCCTCATTGTCTGTATAGCTCTAGGTGCTGGGTTGCCCATTCTTGATTAGCTCATTTCCATTGTATGAGGTGTGGTCTATGGCCACATCATTCCTTGGGGGCCATACCTTTTATGGTCTGCTACTTATTCTTAGGTCTTGTGTCAAATTCCTGAGGGAAACTTGAGGGGGAGTAGGTAGTGTCTATTACATTCTTTAGAGGAGCTTTATGCCTGAGGGGGTTTGCTGTGATCAGAAGTTCTGAGCATTGTTCCAAAACCGTGTGTTTCCCTGACTGAGCACCTTGGGTCCTAATCTTACCCTCTCTGCCTACAGAATCCTATCTTTTCCTACCATAACAGTACTGTCCTAATCTTCTATTACCTTAAAGATTGTTTTTCTCAGTTTATCATCTTCTTAGGTAGTAGTATTAAAAGATCCAAATATGTTGTACATTTTTCAATGTCACATTTTAGTTCTATTTTTGTGTTACAGGTTTTAAAGAACTACTATTATGTGCATCTGTGTTTAAGGTTGTATTATCTCCTTGGTGCCTTCACTGATTACTATGAAATGCTTTTCTTTATGTCTAGTAATATTCTGTCTTAAAACCGAGTTTTCTGAGGTTAGTACAGCCATATCCTTTTCTGTATTTAGTGTGTTCATGGAATATCTTTCCCATCCTTTACATTTAACTATTTTTCTTTATATTTAAAGTATTTTTTAAATGTTTAATGTGATTACACATACACACTCACACATAAATATATACATATATATGTATATATACACATATATATGCCTTAAATTTTTCTCTTTTAACAAAATGTAAGTGTACAATCAGTGACATCAATAATATTCACAATGTTGTGTAAACCACCATCTCTACCTAGTTCCAAAAGATTTCACTTTAAAGTGAAACTCTACTCATTTAAGGAGCCTTTCCTTTATTGTCCCCCTCTCCCTATTGCCTTGGCAAAGAATGATCTGTGTGCTGTTTATTCTGGATATTTCATGCAAATAGAATAACAAAATATGTGATCTTTTGAGAGAAAGAGAGAGAGAGAGAGAGAATTTGTTTTTTCCTTTTGCCTATATTTTATTTTCTGGTGTTCTTCATTCCTTCCTGTAGATATACACTTCCAACTGGTATAACTTCTTTCCCACTTAAAGTATTTGTTACCATTTTTATAGGGCAGGTCTTCTTTTCTGTTTTTTTTTTAATGTTTATTCATTTTTGAGAGAGAGATACAGAAACAGAAACAGAGACAGAGACAGAGCATGAGTGGGGGAGGGGCAGAGAGAGAGGGAGACACAGAATCTGAAGCAGGATCCTGGCTGTAAGCTGTCAGCACAGAGCCTGACCTGGGATTGTGAGATCATGACCCAAACCGAAGTCAGAACTTAACCAACTGAGCCACCCAGGCGCCCCAAAGGCGGGTGTTCTAAAGATAAATTCTCTGAGCTGTTGCTTGTTTGAAAAGGCAAGGTTTTGTTTTATATATATTTTGGGTTTAATTTTTACTTCATAGTAAATTCTAGGTTGTTAGCTATTTGTGTTTTCTTTCAACACTTTGGAGTTATCATCCCACTGTCTTTTGGAAGCCATTTTTTTCTAATGATTGTTCCCCTGTGTAATGTGTCTTTTTCTTTGATAGCTGCAAAGATTTTCTCATTTTCTTTGGTTTCAGCAATTTCATTCTGAAATGCTTGAGTGTGGTTTTCTCTGTGTTTATTGCTAATTTTGTCTCATCTTTTCTGATGTGTGAAGTTTGCCTTTAATCAATTTTAGAAAACTTAGCATCATTTCTTCATAAGTTTATTCTGCCATATTGTTCACTTCTTTGCTGTTTACTTATGGGACTCCACTAAATATATTTTTTATCCACATAACAGATTCCTAGAAGCCTCTTTGTGAGGGGTAGAAGGGAGACTTATTTCTGTTTAGATTTCAATTTGAACTTTTTCCATTGCAATCTCTTCAAATTCAATGTTTATATAGTCTTCATCTCTTTAATAAAAATTTCTATCGAATTATGCATACTTTTTCATTTTTACTTTTCCTTTTAAATAGTTTAAAATATTTAATAGATATTTTACCACCTTTGTGTGATAATTCCAGTTCCAACATCTGGACTATCTCTGGGTTTGCTTCCATTGACGGATCGCTTTTTTTAACATGGGTCAAATTCCAGGGTTTTTTTCATCTCATAGTTATTTATTGCATGCCAGATGTTCTAAGTAGGGACTAAAATAAGCAATTCTTATCCCAGAAAAAGCAAAACAAATTGATTCTGGTTAAATAGATTTGGGTACTAGTCCCTACTTTATTCTTCCTTTGGAGATTAACACTGCATGTGGTTATATGTTAGGGTCTAAACCATTCCACAAACACAGCAATCTAATTATCTTCAAGCAAAGAGTTTTCCAGTATTATGTGGAAACAGAACTTGAGGAAGAAAATAGCTTGTTACATCTTGCTCAACTTATGCTTGGTATATGCTAAATCAGGTTATTGAGAGAGAAAGAAAAATAAACAAGTTTTTTTGTCATGTTTAGTACTTAAAGCCTTTGTCATTATAGATTAATTACTTCATTAAAATAAGTCTGAATAGGTAAGACGAGCAGCATAATTGATATTGTTGGAGAAGTAAATAAAGTACGCCAAAGATGGCCCACGGGGCTAAAACAAACTCTGGTCGGCTAAAACAAACTCTGGTCTCTAGCTTAGAGATCCCTCCTCCGGTTTCTTCTTCCTTTGTTTGCTGTGCGCACGAAAACCCTCATAGATATGGAGGCTGTTGGCTATAAATTACCCCCCCCCCCCACTTGCATTCAGGGCTCAGACCTTTGGAGAAACAGTGTCCTTTGAACCCGTCAGTGTTAAATCTCCAATCCACTAAGATCTCCTAGTGCCACTTGGCTTTTCCTCCAGTGTTCCAGCCTGGTTCCTAACATACTTGGTTGCCTGACCAGGAAACCCAACTTCGCTGGCCCATTGTTGCCACAGGTTTCAGGAAAACAGGGAGGCGGTGACGGAGCAAGGGATTGAAAGGGAGAAGGTGTGTCCTGCCTGAATGTGGGCAGTCTCCATCCTGGTTGCCTGGGGCTGGCCCCACTCCGTTTTTCCTGCCTGACTCAAAGAAACCTGATAGGTGAAGACCTGGACCCCATGTCAGAAACAGTAAGGCCTGGGGCCCCAAAGAAGTCAGGCCTACACAAAAGGGTGGAAGGGGGACCTGATCAATCCCCGGAGGCCTTAACAGGTCTCACAGGTAGAGAATTTTGTGGGAGGGAATGTAATAGACTCTGGTGTGTGTGTGTGTGTGTGTGTGTGTGTGTGTGTGTGTGAATGTGCGGCTCGGCCAGGCTTGCCAGTAGAGTTCGAGTTTGTGGCTCCACGGACAGGCACTCTTAAGGTCCCCAAACGCCTACAGTGTCTGAATGGGCTCTCCCGTGTCATGGTGAGCGTATAAGGTCTAGGGCGGTATCAGATCAGATTCCAATCGCAAGTCACAAAGCTGAGTCCACTATGGCCAAACCTCACCTAAAATTTCCCTCGGGAATGCGACCAGAGGAGTATCTGATTGGTCCTCTCGTCCAAAGGGATACCCTCCCTTTGTCTGTCTTTGCGACACCAAACACAAGAAAGAAATTAATAATGGGATCAAAACAGAGTAAGCCTACAATTTTAGAGGTCGCTCAAAAAATTTAAAAAGGGATTTTCAGGTGATTATGGGGTGAAAATGACACCCAGGAAGTTAAGGACCTTTTGTGAACTAGAATGGCCCATATTCAATGTAGGATGGCCCCCAGAAGGGACATTAGATGCTCAAATGGTGCAACAGGTTTGGCTAATAATAGTCACTGGGAACCCAGGCCACGCTGATCAATTTGCATACATTGACTTCTGGCTTGAAATTGCCCCAAATCCCCTGTCTTGGGTGTTATTCATCATTAGCAAACAGAGCCAGGCAAAGGTTTTAGCCACTTTATCCAGAGGCTCACCAAAGAAGCGACCCACCGCTCCTCTAATATTTAAAGGAGACGTGGAGGAAGATATTATCTTTTCACCTGCTTATGACTTGCCAAGCTCCCTGCCCGCTCCCCCTGAGCTTGACCACAGAAGGACAGGCCCACATTCGACTATAACAGGAAGCCCTCCTCTGGGGAGTCTGAGCTGGAGCCAGAAAGCCCATGAACATGACTAAAATATCATCAGTCAGCAGCACCCTGGGGAGTCTCCCGGAGTCTACTATGAAAGATTATGTGAAGCATACCGTGTATATACCCTGTTGGACTCTGAGGCACCAGAAAGTCAACAGATGGTAAATACCTCTTTTGTGGCACAGACTGCCCCAGATATCAGAAGAAAACTCCAGAATTGGAGGGCTTTGTTGGGATGAATATCACTCAGCTGATAGAGGTCGCCAATAAAGTTTTCATGAACCAGGAAGTTGCAGCCGAAAGAGAAGCAGAGAGAAGACTAAAAAAGAAGGCCACGTTTCTCACAGCAGCACTAAAATGGGAAGACCCCAACCACCCAAAGGGGGGAAGCCCAGAGCCCCCTTAGCAAGGGACCAATGTGCATACTGCAAAGGGACACTGGAAGAATGAATGTCCGAATCAGAAGGGGCCGTCAAAACCCAGCTGATATCAGGAGGAACCTCAAGGTGAGAACCTTGTTGGTCTGGCTGGGGTAGAATTGGACTGAGGGGGACCGGGCTCTTTCTCTCTTGGCATCCATGAGCCCATGGTCGAAATGAAGGTAGGGGGCTGGACAATAACTTTCATGGTTGACACTGGGGCTGAATACTCCATTGTTACTTCCCCGGTGGCACCCTTCAGCCAAAAGATGGCAACCATACTTGGGGCTACTGGGACACGGGCGATGCAGTAACCTTCTGTCAGGCTCAACAATGTGAACTTGGGGAACACAAGGTCCTGCGTGAGTTTTTCTACTTACCTGAATGCCCGATTCCTATCCTGGGCCAGGATCTGCTCTCCAAACTTGGGGCCCAGATAACTTTTGAACCCACTGGACACACTAGCCTCCAATTAAACCCAAGGCAGAAGGAAACCCTGGTCTTGGCGATTGCCCTGCCAAGGGAAGAAGAATGGAGCCTATTCTGCGTCCAGACCTTACCCTGTAGCCCCTCAGAATTCAGGCTTACATTCCCCTCTGTATGGGCTGAAGATAACCCACCTGGACTAGCTTGGAGTTGTGCCCCTATCATTGTTGACCTGATCCCTGGAGCCCAACCTCAGAGACAAAGGCAGTACCCCCTTCCACTCAAGGCTAGAGTGGGTATACAAGTACACCTGACCAAGCTCAGAGAAGCAGGTGTTCTAATTGAGTGCCAATCAGCTTGGAATACCCTACTCTTGCCAGTCAAGAAGCCAGGAGGAGGCTACTGACCAGTACAGGATTTGAGGGCCATTAATAAAGTGACTGTTTCCTTACACCCAGTGGTTCAGAACCTGTATACTCTCCTTAACCAAATTCCGGGGTCGGCCAGATGGTTTACATGCCTTGACCTAAAGGATGCTTTCTTCTGTCTCTGCCTGGCTCCTCAAAGTCAACCATCGTTTGCCTTTGAATGGACTGAGCCCGTTACAGGGCGCCAGATGCAGCCGACCTGGACATGACTTCCCCAAGGTTTCAAAAACTCACCTACTTTTTTGGGGGAAGTGCTAGCTGCAGACCTCACCGACTTTCCAAGGGAAACCACAGGGTGTGTCCTCCTCCAATATGTAGACAACTTCTTCCTTGCCAACGACACCCAAGAAGACTGTATGAAAGGGTACCAAGGCCCCCCTGCAGCTCCTGTCCTACTCGGGGTACCAGGCCTCTTGGAAGAAGGCACAGATTTGTCAGCAGCAGGTCCAATACTTAGGTTTCCTCCCTCCAAAAGGAAAAAGAGAACTAGGACTGGAAAGGAAGAAAATTATCACCACACTGCCACAGCCCCAAACAAAATGAGGCTTGAGTGAATTTTTAGAGGCCACAGGGTTTTGTCGCATTTGGATTCCTGTATTCTCAGCCATAGAGAGGCCCCTCTGTGACCTGTTGGGAGGGCCAGACTAGGAGCCCCTCACATGGACTGAGGAGGCAAGGGCCACTTTCACAGAAATAAAGTTGGCTCTGGGACGAGCCCAGCCCTGGGTTTGCCTGACATAAAAAGGCCCTTTAACCTCTTCTTACATGAAAAGGACAAAATAGCCCTTGGAGTGCTCACTCAGAGCATGGGGCCTTGGCAATGGCCAGTGGCCTACCTGTCAAAAAAACTTGATCCTATAGCTGCAGGATGGCCACCATGCCTCAGAGAACTGGCAGCCACAGTCCTGCTCATCAAGGAGGCACACAAACTCACACTGGGACAAACGTTTAATTTTAAGGTCCCACATGCAGTCATGTCCCTCATGAGCACCCAAGGATATCATTTCCTCTCCAATTTCCAGCTGACACAATACCAAGGCCTTCTCTACAAAAACCCAAGGGACATTCTCAAAACAGTAAGAACACTAAACTCCGCCACCTTCCTTCCCACGGAGGAGGGAGAACCTGACCATGACTGTTCCCAAGTAGTGGATGAAGTCTACGCCAGCTGCCCAGACCTCCAAGACCAGTCTATAACAAGCCTGGATATCACCCTGTTCAGCAATGGGAGCAGATATTTGTAAGAGGGCAGCCGAAGAGCAGGATATGTGGTAACCACAACCACCAAAGTTCCGGAAGCCAAGGCCTTGCTAGAAGGATGGTCGGCACAACTGGCTGAACTGTATGCCTTAACCCAAGCCCTCAACCTTAGCAAGGATAAACGAGTTAACATCTACACTGATTCCCGATATGCCTTCACTACTGTGCATGTACACAGGGCCATCTATAAAGAAAGAGGCTTCCTTACTGCTGCAGGGAAAACTATGAAAAACAAGGAAGAAATACTAAAGCATCTTGAGGCCATATGGCTGCCAGACAAGGTAGCTATCCTACACCATAAAAAGACATCAGAAAGGAGACGTCTGGCCGACAAAACAGCCAGAGTGGCCACCTGTGGTGACCCAGGTGAAGTTCCTACTTACACTATGACTCTTGCACCCCAGGGGAAGCCTCCCTGCCCCTATACACAAATTAAGAAAGAAGTTGGGCCTCAACAGAAGGGGGAACACTAAGCAAAGAGGGATGGTGGGTCATACCAAATGGGCACATCTTTGTCCTGTCGTCTATGGAAAAACACCTAGTGAAGGAATATCACCAACTCACGCACCTAGGGAAAACCACACTGGAGACCTTCCTCAAAAAGAACTACTATATCAGGCATTATGCCGAGCTGTCAGTGAACAATGTGTAATGTGTGCCAAAAACAACGCTTGGTGTGCCCCACGGCCCCTGCCTGGCACACAAATCATGGGGACCACCCCTTTTATAGACTTAGAGGTGGACTTTACCGACATACAACCAAATAAAGGGTTCAGGTAACTTCTTGTAATAATCTGCACATATTCGGGATGGGTCGAAGTATTCCCAACCAGAACAGAACAGAGTTGTGAGGTGGCCAAAGCCCTTCTATGGGAGATTGTACCTCGGTTTGGTCTACCCTTAACCATACACAGTGACAACGGACCTGCATTTGTGGCAGACGTTATACAAACCCTGACAAAGTCCCTCAACATTACCTGGAAACTGCACACTGCTTACCAACTCCAGAGCTCAGGGAAAGTAGAGTGGATGAATCGCAGCCTCAAGGAAACCCTGGCTAAGTTCCACCAAGAGACTAATCTCCCATGGCCAGATTTACTACCGCTGGCTCTCCTGCGTGTCTGATGCATGCCTGGGGCACTGGGATTCTCCCCTTCTGAGTTATTATATGGGTGACCCCTCCCCCCCCCATGTTTAGGAAAACTTCCAGGAGACCTACACCAGATTGGAGACAAGGGAATAAGGGAACAGCTCCAGACCTTGGGGGCAGTCCTAAATAAGTTACAGAGATCCACCATAGAAAGGGCCCCAATTTCCTTAGGGACCCCCATTCACCCCTTTCAGCCAGGAGACTTTGTGTGGGTCAAAGATTGGAAGAGGGAACCTCTTAGACCACGGTGGACTGGGACACATACTATTATTTTAACAACTCCTATAGCTCTTTAAGTTTCAGGTATCACCCCATGGGTTCATCACTCCCGAGTTAAGAAGGACAACTCAGAAGAACCCACAACCTGGTGAAGTGACCAATATCCAGTCAACCCACTTAAACTGACCCTCAAAAGGGAAACTGGCCCCTGAGACCTCCAGCCCTGCTCCAGCCACATCCTGGAAGCTGGTTGGCTTGTGCACAGCAGAAGCCTGAGGAATCAACATGTGAATCTAGCCTAGGGGTTTGGATGCAACTCTGCCAGCCCTTGCCCCTTACTGGTGCCATAGCCTTGATCTTACTTCTTACTGTTGGGCTGATAGAGACTGCACCAACAAGCTGGACATGGGACAAAAGATATATGCTGGGTCTCACATACCTGCTCTGGATGGGAGGATTATTAAGTATTGCCTGTATATTATGATAACCTCTCTCACCTTCACAACTGCTGCTTACCCACTTTGCCCCCAGGATTGCTATATGACAATAAGGGGGTCAAGGGCGTTCAGCGCCTTCACCTCCCTCCACAAAGATTGCTACAAGGGAAAACACCCACTCTCTGTCAGTCACCCCGTGCCCCAAGGGCTAAGTATTGGACTGTAGAGATAACCCCAAATGTCAGGAACACGGGTCATAACAAGGGCCTCCAGAGAGGGAAGCGAGCTTGCTACACTTACCTTCCCCGGTGGGAGATCTCAGACAGGGGAGGGGGTGGAAAACAGGGCCCTTCAGAAAGTTATAAAGGATATTCTCTCTCTGCCCCTCCCCCGTTCATGCTCTGTCTCTCTCTGTCCAAAAAAAAAAAAAAAAAAAAAAAAAAACGTTGAAAAAAGAAAAAAAAAAAAGGGGCGCCTGGGTGGCGCAGTCGGTTATGCGTCCGACTTCAGCCAGGTCACGATCTCGCGGTCCGTGAGTTCGAGCCCCACGTCAGGCTCTGGGCTGATGGCTCAGAGCCTGGAGCCTGCTTCCGATTCTGTGTCTCCCTCTCTCTCTGCCCCTCCCCCGTTCATGCTCTGTCTCTCTCTGTCCCAAAAAAAAAAAAAAAAAAAAAGTTGAAAAAAACAGAAAGTTATAAAGGATACCCAGGATATGGTAATACAAGCCATAAAGGCGACCACCCACACCCCCCAAGCAGCCTACCAAGGTTTGAACCTTTCAGCCCTCAGTCAGATGCTTACCAATTCCCCAGTCCAGCATTGGGCCAACACTACTCTACAAATCCTACATCAAATATAATCACACCCAAACCTGCTGGATTTGGGTGCTTGCCCCTCATCAGAGGGCTTACTTAGCCACTCCCATCCCTTTGTTCTGGGAAGCTCCTGAAAATCTCAAAGCCAACACCTCTATCTTAATTGGACCCCTGGCCACTGTCGTCCATCTCACAAATGCTGACCATCTAATCTGTACAGTCCCTGAAGGTATGAATGGTACCTCTCTATGCAGAAGAAATATAACCTTAAAGAGGAATATAACCCTGTGTTAACCCCTGGGGTGTTCTATCTGTGTTCTAATTCAGCCTACCGATGCTTAGAGGCCAACTGGACTCAAATATATTATTCCGTCTTCCTAACCCCAGAGATATCCATATACACTGAAGATCAGCTCCTAAAAGCCTTTAGCCCCAAGTCCTAGGCTAAACGGGCTGTCCTGCTACCCATAATGATAGGAGCAGGAATTGTGACAGGAATAGGAACCGGAATAGGGGGCATAGGTTCATCTGTTGGACTGTACCATAGACTATGTCAAGAGATAAATGAAGACATGGAATGGGTGGCAGATTCTCTGGTAACCTTACAAAACCAAATAAACTCTCTGGCGGCGGTGACCCTCCAAAACAGGCGAATCCTTGACCTCCTCACTTCAGAAAAAGGAGGGACTTGCATCTTTCCGGGGGAGGAATACTGCTATTTCGTAAACCAGTCAGGAATAGTTACAACTAAGGTTAAGGAACTCAGGGAAAGAATTCAACATAGACAACAGGAAAGTATCAATCAATGGAAAGGATGGGATCTCACAGATTGGGTGTCCTGGCTTCCTGCCCTGGCGGGGCCCCTCCTCTTCATAATATTACTGGTATCTATCGGCCCTTGTATACTGAATGCTGTGGTACATTTTATTGAAAACACTGTTGTTCACCAAACTACTGTACGTATCTTAGTCCTCCGAGAGTATCAGCCTGTAAAACTGAAAGGTGATGCCTACTAAAAGTTTTTTAAAAGGCATCAAAGGGGGGAATGTTGGAGAAGTAAATAAAGTACGCCAAAGATGGCCCACGGGGCTAAAACAAACTCTGGTCTCTAGCTTAGAGACCCCTCCTCCGGTTTCTTCTTCCTTTGTTTGCTGTGCACACAAAAACCCCCACAGATATGGAGGCTGTCGGCTATAAATTACCCTCCCCACTTGCGTTCTGGGCTCAGACCTTTGGAGAAACAGTCTCCTTTGAGCCCGCTGGTGTTAAATCTCCAATCCACCAAGATCTCCGAGTGCCACTTGGTTTTTCCTCCAGTGTTCCAGCCTGGTTCCGTAACAATATCAATAAAATAATGAGAAGTTACGTTATTTATTACTTTGATACATTAGTCATTTGCAAGGTTTTAAGTTATCACATACATGACATTTGTTTCATTTGTTTTGCCAATGGATGATTTATATTAAATTGAGTTAATTTATAAGAAAGGTATAAAATAGAGTATTTCTCCATACAACTTATATACTTTATCTAAAAATGTCACTTCCACTCAGTTCTACAACCTTCAAAAATATTAATTCACATGTATGACATTTATGTAAAAGCAAAAGTAAGTAGAAATATCTGATTGCTATCCACTTCTAAAGAATGTCCAATTAAACATAAGAGTGACAGTGACTAAAAATAATATCTTGAAGCAAGAGCCAAAAAATCTGAGTCCAGGTTTAAATTATGCCAAAGTATTACTGAAGAGATAGAAAGAACTGTGATAGTATATGTGTGCGTGTGTGTGTGTGTGCACTTTTAATAGATTTGGTTGGTATTTCATAAAGGCAGACTAAGAACTTCAAACCAGATTTTGTTGAAGAAAAATCTTAAAGAATGTCAGATATAATTTAAAATATATCTTCTAAAAGGCATCAAGAAGCTAGAAAGATAGTGAGAATCTAAGGTCACCAGAATCCAGGGCACCTGGGTGGCTCAGTCAATTAAATGTGTGTTGATTTTGGCTCAGGTCATGACTGTGAAATGGAGCCCAATAACCATTATAGGCTTTGTGCTGACTACTGACCTGCTTAAGATTCTCTGTCTCTCCCTCTGCCGTTCCCTTCTTTCTCTCACAGAAAGAAAAAAAAAATCACCAGAATCTAAGAAAGTTCAAGAATAAAGCAAGATGACCCCTCGTCATGCAGATGGAAAAGACATTGGGCTCCGTGCCTTTGTTAAAGCACTGGTATTTGGGGTTAGTAATCTGAAGCAGTAAGAGTGACCTGGAATTAAACCAGTTTTTACCAACAGTGGTCACAAGTCTGGCTCCCAAGATGCCCAGAAAATTTCAAATTCCAAGACTATTGATCACACAAATTATTTTCAAAGAGTGACAACTTTAACAGTGCAAAGAGACACTGGAAATACTTAAATTGATAGAAAGCTTTTAAAATATGTTATTGACCAATAAGTTTGCTTTTCATTATTTATGGAATACCTATTATAACATACTCCCCTCAGAAACCACTTTAAGAACATAAAATTATTATTAAATCAAAATACTGTATTATGTACATTGAAAGAAAATGGAACACACCGATTACATAAACACTTAAAATAGTGTAAATAATTTATGCTTGATACACACTCATGCAACTTAATACTCAGTCAAATAAAAATTTAATACTATATTTAGTAGTATTTTTTCAAGATTTTTCACAATATTTTCTTTAATAGTTTTAATATTTTTTAGTTAATAGCATGTTTCTTCTAAGTTGCATGTTATGGTTAAAACAAAGTTCAAACTTTTTCCAAATAATTTTCTCTTCATATAAATTTTCCTTGCAGTAAATGAAGTTTTGAATTGAGAAATCATTTTTTTTTCTAGAGCTGTCAATACTTGGTAAGCTCAGAACAAATTCAGGCAAACTGGATATTATTCTCAAATGTATTTATTTTTCATATTGAAACATTAGTTCAGCCAACATGTTTTCACAGATACCTGTATTTTTGCTTCCATTCATAAAACCCTTCTTCAATAAGTACTTTGACAAGGGGCACCTGGGTGGCTCAATCAGTTAAGCGTCAGACTTCACATCAGGTCATGATCTCACATTCCGAGGGCTTGTGCCCGGAGCCTGCTTTGGATTCTATGTCTCCTTCTCTTTCTGCCCCTCCCCTGCTCATGCTCTGTCTTTCTCTGTCTCAAAAATAAATAAATAAATAAATACTTTGACAAGACAAACTGTATCAGTGACTTATTTTTTATAATTACTGAATATTTTGCCAATTTTACAAAATTATAGTCCTTTTCAATTTGAGTTCATCAATACTAAATATATATCATCCAATTAAAATGGAATATTCATAAAAATAAATGTACAGGTTGAAATATTTGAAATATTAAATTTCAAAATTAAATTTTGTATGCTATTAAAACTCTCAACTTTTAATTTTAATTAATTCCTTGCTTTAACATAAATTTTAATGCTTTAAATGTTAACAATTTCTGATTTGCAAAGTTTAAGTACATTTCTGTCTAAATGTTCTTTAAGTTAGTAAGAACATTATTTTTTTCAAGATGCACCAGAATTTCTTTTAACATTATCTCTGCAAAAACAAATGATTTTATCCTCAGTATTGAAGTTTTAAACTGGATTTACAAAAGCATTCACAATAATGTTGGACACTCCGCTTTCAACTAAAGAATTTCCAAAAATTTACTTTCTTCATGGCTACAGCTTTGTATTATAGCTTGAAGTCTGGAATTTTGATGCCTCCAGCTTTTTTTTTTTTTTCAAGATTGCTTTTGCTTTTCAGAATCTTTTGTGGTTCCATACAAATTTTAGAATTGTTTGTTCTAGCTCTGTGAAAAATGCTGGTAATATATTGACAGGAATTGCAATGAATGTGTAGATTGCTTTGGGTAGTATCGATATTTTAACAATGTTTGTTCTTCCAATCCATGAGCATGGCGTGTTTTTCCATTTCTTTGTGTCTTCTTCAAAAACACTACATTTGTTTCATAAATGTTGTATAGTTTTTGGAGTACAGATATTTTATTTCTTGGGTTAGGATTATTCCTAGGCATTTTTTGTGTTTTTGGTGCAATTTTAAATGAGATCAATTCTTTGATTTCTCTTTCTGCTGCTTCATTATAGTGTATAGAGATGCAACAGAGTTCTGTATGTTGATTTTGTAACTTGCAATTTTACTGAATTTGTGTTATCAGTTCTAGGACTTTTTTGGTGACATCTTTCAGGTTTTCTACATAGAGTATCATGTCATCTGTTGGGTGAGAAAATCAAACTATTATTGGAATTTACTAACTTTCTATCTGAAACCTCTTGAAGACACTGATATCAAAGAATAGCAAGGAAAAAAGGATTTGTTGGTTCTTTAAAGTAAACTATGCTCTTAATTTTGAGATTCGAATATATGGTGGGTTTAATGTTACCCTATGAATATTTTTGTTTAAAATAAATTTGTTTGACATATAAATATAATTTATACATCTCACCCATAAATGTATTCAAATACATTTGAATACATACAATGTAGCTAAATAATGAAAAGTTTAGTTAATGAGCCAGTTTTTCACATATATGTTTAATTTTTTAAATTTCAAGTTGACTGTTGTAGTATCAAAACATATGTGGATTCTAAACACTAGTCAATATTAGTTTGTTGTAAAATATTTACAAGTTGGGACAGGTCAGGGAAAGAGTAAAACAACAAAAAACACAGAGTATACTTTTTATGAAAAATATAATTTGAAGAGGAAGTAAGTTGTCAGTTGCCTGTTTTTGTTGTTGTTGTTGTTGTTGTTTGTTTGTTTGCTTTCCCTAGGATTTTACAGTTTCCCGAAATGCAGAATTCTGAAGCTGCTGTAATATATACCCAGTAATGGTAAACTGAAGAACATCCACTGAGTAAAATTCATCAGGCACCAGCTCGTTAAACAGCAAGGCCTTTGGGTTGCTGAGACTGGGAGATGTTTAATGGCTGAACATAGGAGAGTTAAATGGGCCCAAACAGGAAGAGAAATATTTTCAGGAAATTACTTTTCACACAAATTGGGGTAAAATTGCTTCTCCTATGCCCAGAGGGCACAGAGAATGCTGAGGGGATCAGAAATAATGCAGCCAAAACTGAAAAGACAGATTGACTAAGATGAAGAGACAATTTTGTAATTCTATTAAAGTTGGCCTTCAGAATTTCAAAGAAAATACTGAAGAAAAGCCAAGCCTTCTATAGACACCATCTGAATGAGACCCAGTATGTAAAGACTTCCTTAAAAGATTTTCAGCAACTGCATAGGCAAAGAACTTGCAACTTGCTGCCTTTAGTGAAGAAGCCTAAGAGCAAGAACCTTGTATCCCAGGGCCAGCTGCCATGGAAAGTGCAGAACCAGAAAGCAAATCTTAGAAGAGTGCCGCAAACTAAAGCAGAATCATTCTCTTAAACTAAAGTTACTCATTCTTTTTCTGCTTAATAGTATCACCTGAGAAATTTTTTATAAGTGATCATAATCAAGCCTCACCTAACACAAAATTATAATTTCCAGATGATTCTAATGGGCACTGGGTTTAGTGCCCCTGAAGGACTAGCATTTATCATTAAATTATTATTTTAAGTTAAATCTGGATAGTTATATCAGACCACACTTTATAGTCATTACTGCCTAATGTATATAATTGGTAAATCCCAGGTTACAAAAGCACCAAAAACATACCTATAATCTTAAAAAAAATGGGATTTATTAACTTAGTCATCAAGAACATCACATTCTATGGAGAAGCCTGGAGCTTCTCAGGAAGAGACACCTACTAAAGGCTTGCAATGGTGTTTGAGATTGTCCTGGGTTTTTTGAGAGAGGGCTTAATAGAAGTAGGATGTGTTCTGAATTAGGTGCTGTCAGGAAGCAGTGGCAATTTGATGACCGAGTTTAATCATTTTTATCTAGAAGATAGAAGAAGAATTGAAAGTACGATGTGTGTCATTTGTAAGTATAAGGAGCCCCTCAGTGAGCGAAGAGAAAGGAGTATATTGGATTATTTTTGTGGTGGCACAGTGTCCTTTTCTTTGGCTTATGTTTAGAAATGAGGCCAGATTGATCCTGTTTTTGAATGTGTCCAAATATTTTTGACATTCTGTGAAATTTTTGTTATGTTAAATTCAGTAGGGAACACTACAGTCCAATTTTGAGCTGTCAGCTTCTAGCACCTTTTAACCTCATATGCTTATATAATAAAATAAGTACGTCATTTTATTTGAGGGTGTGTTCAGTCATCCACAAGAAACCTTGCAATGTCTCTATAAAGTTTAGTATTTAAAAAATACATTCTCTATGGTCTATGTACATATAGACATGGATGGATAGACTCTGATGTGGAACATTGATGAATAAGAAAACAGGATCCCTCACAGAAAGCTTTAACATGATCTATTTTCTCTAGTATGATAGAGCTTGTTAAGTTTTATTTTCACTGAGTACAACATTTGACATTACTTTTTCCTTTCAATTTCACAACAAATCCTAAGCTGAACAGTTTTCTACTGACTGTATGTATGTATAAATGGGGAATATGAGAGGTGTTTATATATGTATTTGCATAAAAGAGAAAAATATTTGATCTTTATCATTACTAGGCTGTGATAATCTGGTTCCAGGAGGGTAGGATTTCTAATATAAATTCCAGGAGAAAAAAGGAAGTACTCATTTAAAACTATATCAAGATTGACTTCATGAAAAACAAAAACAAACAAACAAAAACAAAAACAAAAAACAAGTGAAGAGACAAAGGAAGAACATACCTACTTCTTGAGATCAACTAATCAATGCATTAGAGATGAGAATAGTGCTAACAATTCATTCTGCATGTGATCTGTGGACACTTTTTCTGGGAAGTTAAGATGCTTTTTAAATATCATAGGGAAGCATTCAACCCCAAACATCAACATAAATAGTACGTATAAAATAATATGAAAAAGGCAGTTCCCTATGATATAGGAAAAGTGCCATTAAAATGACAAAATAATGAAAGAAGAAAGCAGGGTACAGTGGTTTTTCAAGCAGAAGATTTAGCATATAGAAACAAGGCAGTGTGAAAAATAATTCTGCATGAGGAATATTACAAGCAGCTTGGAAAAGAGCACTGTGAAATTAAATCTGGAAAGGTATTCTTGTGAATTCTTGCAAAAAAAAAGTCTATAGCCTTTAAAAAAATTAGTAACAACATTCTGAAATTAACATCAAGGAATGTCAAGGCCATTTAGTATTTGCAATTTTTCTACACTAGCCATTGTAGTAGGAATTGCAGAGTCGTAAAATAGAAGGAAGGGAACTTTTTAAATCCAGAGACCACTGCAATAATCTAGAGGAAGAATGATTGGGTCTAAATGTAAGGGAGAAGCCAAAGAAATAGGGAGGATGGGATGGAAAGGAGAAATGTTAATGAAGTGAAATAAAAATGCTTTGTGTGTTATTAGAAGGAGGGTGTTAGATTACTCTGTTGTTTCTGATTTGCATGTCAAAGGAGAAGGGTGTCATTAAGATTGGAGACACAGAAGGTGGTGCAAGATCAAAAGTGGGGAGAATGATAATGAAGTGAGTAGATTAGATCGGAACTCTGAAGAGAGCTCAGTGGAAATGCAATTTGGGAATTCTGTGGTAGCTACAGGAGCAAAAATACCCTGGAGGGAGAAAATAAGAGAATTAGTAAAGGGAAAAGGTTACCAATGTTAAGAAAGAGGAGCAAACATAAGCGATGAAGCAGAGATGGTCATGGAGGTGAGAAAACAAACATTGGTGCTGAGAAACCAAGGAAAGAGATGCTCAAAAGCTGAGGGGGCTCCACAGACTGAATGGGGCAGGCAGCAATTGCAGTTAGCTTTCTCATGGATGTTGCCATTGAAAGATTATTTTACATCTTTTCCAGTATATTTTAGTGGAATATAGAACTGAAAACCAGATTGCAGTGGGTGGAAAGAGCAAATATGATGTGAGGAACATAAGACAGGAAATATGCTCTCATATTAAAAAAATCACACACATACACCATAAAACTTGTTCTCTGGAAAGGAAAACTAGGGTGACATAGTGAGGGAAAGTTAGGTTGGAGAAAGAATATATCTTTTTATCGTTGCAGTACAAAAAAGGTTTTATTTTTTTTATTCATCAATAAGATAAATATTTTTGACTATCTAGTATGTACCAAGTACTATATAAAATTGAAATTATACTATATATGATATTGTAATGTGGCATTTTTCTCTTAAAATTCAGGGTTATCATCCTATGTGATTTAATAAGGATTGGAGATATTGTAAACAGATACAGATAATAGATATAGATTTGTTATATATTAGTGTTTTATAATACAGTTATATAGGTATTTTATATACCTAGGATGTTTCAAATTTAACAAAATTTAATTAGAATCCTTGTACATGTCCTTGAGTAGACAACTAAAATTAGTCACTTGCTGAAGGGTGCATGGATTTTTTTCTTAAAAAAAAATTCTAGGGAGTCATTTTACATTGACTCATCCCACAGCATCTACAAGGCATACCAATCTGCACTGGTTTTCTGGGTCTTAATGCCGAGTTGCTAAGCAGAATTCCTTGCCCTGATGCATGGAGAAGCTTTTATAGCTTTCAATCCTTATCAAAACATCAGCATATTGGGGCGCCTGGGTGGCTCAATCATTTAAGCAGCTGACTTTTGATTTCAGCTAAGGTCATAATCTCACGGTTTGTGGGTTCTAGCCCTGCATCAGTTTTTTGAACTGTATATATGGACCCTGCTTGGGATTCTCTCTCTCCCTCTCTCTGCCCCTCCCCCATTCATTCTCTCTCTCTCTCTCTCTCTTTCTCTCTCTCTCACTATTTCTCTCTCAAAATAAATAGGTAAACATTTAAAAAATCAGCAGCATATCAAGACACCAACTGAATCAGTTATAGCAATTCACGTACCAAGCAGGATTATACTAAGCGTAGTAGTTTTCCCCTTACATTGTACGGGAGATATGTCAACAAACCACTGGTCCCTCACACATTTCACTGAGGAAATAAGCCTTTGTATTTTTATGGGGTTTCCATCCCATACTTCGGCACACATAAATCTCAGACATCCAGATTGTCTATTACTCTCGGCACTTGGAGACATGTCAGCCTAAGGTCATCACTCCAAAAGGCCAGCAACATGTCTTGTTGCAGGATCAGATGGAAAAACTCTGAGGCCTAAATCATAGCAGAAAAGGATTGATATAAATAAACCTGAGGCAAGAGCATCCATTTCCCTGAGTGTGCTGGGATCTGACTCCACAAATTTGGGAAAATGAGGTCAGTCATGGGTGAGGCCCAAATTCAACTGGCTTCACCTCACTGGGTAACTTCCTCAGGTGAGATGTTCAAAAAAAGCATTAACAGATTTGATGTAAAAGCGAGAGCAATTGGTCCAGCTATCAGGGAGACTCAATTCGCCCAGGTCTCCCTTGTTCATATCACATATTTCCATTTCATATATCATGATTTTTCCTACTATCAGTGACCTAATGTTTTCTGTTCAGTGACCTCAGATTTTGCATAATTGTCTTGACAATGCTGTGGATTCTATTTATGCAATTAATTGTGACCAAACATTCATTTGATTTAGTTATATTAGCTCTGGTGCTGCCCGGTATGGACTCTTTTAGCACTGAACTAGATAGTTCCTAAGCCTCCTTCTGCTTTTCCAATGGAGTGCAGGTAGGTGAACAAGTCATGCTCACTTAACTCTACCACACTCTGGAGGATCTGCCTAAACATCTCAATATTTGAAACCATCATGTCTTCATAGAGCATCCATCAGTAAAAGCAGAGATTTACCCAAACCATCCCAGCTTATTTTAATGCAGCAATTTTTGATAATTATTCATCATTTCTTAAAGTCATGCAAATTCTAAAACCAGATAGAATACCAGATAAATAGGCATAAAACTGGCTTTCTCCAGGCAAACCAGACATGCAGGTACACTATCAAGTTCATCCAGAATTGTTAATGCCTCCAAGCTCCTGGGCAGGAACAAATGAAAAGCATCTGTGAAACAAGATAAAATCCTGGGGTTCAATTTTTTCTACACATAATTTTTCAAATACCTGAAGAGATAAGACATACTGAGAAAAAACTAGCAGAAACAAAAACCAACAGAAAAAGGTCCATAGGCACCTCAGGTAATGGAATTAGAAAACACAGATTATAAAATAACTAAGCCAAGTCTGAAAATTTTTCTCAGGAAAGTGAAAACAATAAAAATTGACCTAGCTGATTAAAAATCAAACACTTTCATAAATCAGAAAAAAAATAGACAAGATTTAGAACAACATGGATAAATTTAATAGAATTTAATTATATTTTCTTTCAACCATTAAACTATTCGACCATCCTTTGGCATCCAAAAAGCTGATGTAATCTGTAATTGTAATTTCTTTGTGTTTAGTATCCCCATTTAGCATCTCTTTTCAGTTTATTTTTGATATTCTGCAGTAACACAAAAATTTGTGTTTTTTCAAATTTAGGACTATATCATCCATTCTGAAAAATTATCAGCCATATTCACTTTGGTTTTTGGTTTGTTTGTTTGTTTTTAAAGAGGGAGAGAGAGAGAGAGCAAATCTCGGAAGAGTAGGGGGAGAGGGAGAGAGAGAACATTAAGCAGGCTCTCTGCTCAGTGCAGAGATGACAGCTGGGCTCCACCTCACTACCACAGCCGAAATCCTGGCCCAGGCGCTCAGCCATAGTCACTTCTAGTATCATCTTACCTTCATTTTTTCTATTGTGTCCTAATACAACTCATTGTAGATTAATACAGGACCTTATCCTACACTCAATTACCATTATTTTATCTTTTGTAACAAATTTTTGATAAAAACAATACATAACAATAATGGCTATCATTATTGTACATTAAAAATATACCAAGGACTGTGTAAGCATTTTACATTTAACTCTTGAGAATCATATTGGAATCTATATGTTAGCTCTTATGCCACCTTTGGGTGGTTTCTGTTTTTCAGTTTTGCATACAATTTACCCCATCCAAGTTTAATACTTATTTCAATTGTTAGAGTTTTTATGACTGTTTTGCTTCTTTTCAAATTCTTTTCAAAATCCTTTTCAAAATGCTCTATTAGTGCTTCATCAATTCCATTGTTTAATATATCTTTCTGAACACATGAATACACATATTTTAAAGCATCTCTCATGTTACTATATTACCTGTTTCTTGAGTGTCACGTCTCATATTTGATTTATCTACAGATTCTTTCTCACTGAGTTTGGTTCTTTTTTTTTTTTTTTCTTTTCTTTTTTTTTTTTTTTTGCTTTGTAACTTAAAATTCTGAAGTAATCTTCAGCAGGTTTTCTTATCTATGAGATTCTCTTTGCCCTCTGAGACATGTATTGACATAGATTTACATACAGAAATGAGAGAAGTTTTGAGATTTTTTTGCCTGAAATACCACTCTACTGTGATATCACGTGCTTAACTAATTATGTACAACATGTCAATATCTTAAGTTACCTGAATAACACACTTAATGTGGATATGGATCCATACCAGCACAGGGCATAGCTTGAGTTTCTCATTACTTCTCAGTGATGCTTTACCACACATATAACCCAGGCCCAAGTTACTCACTTCCTTGACAGATCACTAGGCCAAGGGCTGCAGTTATTTTAAACGATCTTACATGAAATGACCTGCCCTTTCTTGGAGTTTCAGCTCCAAAGTACAAAGAAGATTTTGGCTCAGCATCCTATCTCATTTATTAGCCAAAGCCCTGCCCAAAGGTAGTAACCCATTTCAATACTCCCTAAAACTTTGTGGTTCCACTTTCTGCTCTATAATGGCACTCTTTCCTTCTTTATTTCCAATATGTGAAAATTCCCTTTTTGCTGGAGAACTGAAGTACACATTTAAGTATCCTGTTGGGGGTGCCTGGGTCAAGAGCGACTGACTGACTCTTGATTTCTCCTCGGTCATGATCTCACAGTTCCTGAGTTCAAGCCCTGCATCTGGCTCTGTGCTGACAGCGTGGAGCCTGCTTCGGATTCCCTCTCTCTTTCTCTGTTTCTCCCCTTCTTGTGGTCTTTCTCTCTCTCTCTCAAAATAAGTAAATAAACAAAAAAATTTTAATTAAAAAATAAAATAAAATAAATATCCTGTTGTATTTCATATTGATTTCAATGTGTTTGGAGTGATGATGAGAAATGTCTTCAGTCCTCTTTTCCAGAGGATGAACCTGCTGAATGGAATGCTAGAAAGACAGTTCACTATTTTGTCCTTTTAACTCATGGCTCAGGAAAATCTACCTATATATGAATACCTACACTGTAGAAATGCAGTAGACTCACTGGTAAGCCCTCTCACTGAAAAAATCTACAGTTTCTCTCCTGCCTCTTGTTTGACACTTCTGGCTTTATAATTGTAAGAACATTTCAAAAAAAATTAATGTTTATTTATTCTTGAGAGAGAGAGAGAGAGAGAGAGAGAGAGAGATTGAGAGAGAACAAGATCTTGCCTGGGAGGGGCAGAGAGAGAGGGAGACAAGACACAGAATCTGAAGGAGGCTCCAGGCTCTGAGCTGTCAGCACAGAGCCCGATACTTAGCTGGAACCCACAAACTGTAAGATCATTACCTGAGACAACTAACTGAGCCATCCAGTCACCCCTGTAAGAACATTTCAGTCAACCACATTTTGGGTACCTCTGGGGGAGGGGACAGTGAATGGGATGAATAGCTCTACTTCAAGAATGACCAGTTTCCATAAAGAGATTATTGCCTTGTCCACCATACTCTTCCTTCTGTTCTTTTTCTAAACTGTGAGGTGATCATATTTAGTGATCTTACCACAAGGAAATAATAAAATAAAATAAATAATAAAATAAAAATTGTGTTTTATTTGCAAGTCTGAATTAGGTAAAATAAATTTTACTAGACCTGTATCAAATAGTTTTCTATAAATGCCTAAGATAATTCAGGGTGTTTACCTTAAGATAAGTTTTCTTATCACCCCAGGTATTACCATATTATCATTTATTATTATTAAAATAATTATACAAGTCAGAGTATTCCTCAATAGATTATAACTTCCGAGAATACATTGGCTGGCACAGAGTAGTTCCATAATAAATAATATTTAGTAATAGTTAAAATAGTAACAAATATTAAAAATAGTAACATTGTGCAGTGGATAATACTTAAGATCACAAACTGATCTTCAAAAACACTGCTAGTAATTTAGAAATGGCACATAACATCAGTATAACTTAAGGGTAATTATAAATCTTGGAATAATTCATTTGATTATGTTTTGGGGATGCAACATTTTTGTTTCTAGAATTCCTCTGTGACTACTCTAGCTCTTTAGTTTATATTAGACACTGACAGCTCATTAACAGCTCATTAGGAATGCTGTTAACTGTGCAAAAGAAATATATTCTGCATAGCAGATTCTTACTTGTGAAATGTATTGAAGTTTGGGTCAGATTCAGCATTTCAGGGAGAATAAACATTTCTGCCTATCAGTGATGAAAAAGCACAGACATGCAGGGTTAAAATGAGGGAAAAAGTGCCATAAGTTTCAATATATTTAAAAAAAATATTCCAATGTGACATACTTTCTTTTTCTGATACTTTTTCTCTGACTGCCAATTTATAGAAGTTGCCTGTCAATCTCCATTTTCTTCCAAAACATACAGTTATCATTCATTCCAATGTCCTAATTATACAATCATTTTATTTAAACTTTGGAGATTTGGAATTACTTGTCAATGGGAAAGCCAAGTCACATTTTATGAATAAACACATGAAAAGAAGATTATTAAAACGCCTTTTAAAAAGTAAAGAAAAAAATGATCCCAAAGTTTTGGATTTTTTTTCCTTCAAAAAATAAGTTATAAGAAAACAAAACCCGGGGGAGGAAATCACTAAAGACAGAAACAGAAGACAGAAAAAAATTAGGAAAACCACTTCCACTATTGGCTAATACTTGTATTCATGTTCCTAGTATGTAAGAAGACCATAGTGGATGTGTAGATATACATTCCATACACTCCTGCATTGCAATCTTGACTGACTTTTCCTGACTCTAGATGCACCTGTAGAGTGAAGGCACCTGGCACATAGATACACTAAGACCCTCCGGGCAGAAGCTCAGGAATCACTACAGGTGGTCAACAGTACTGGAGCTGCTTGGTTATTCCCCGGAGGGGGTGCACCTTTCCTGGTGCCTGGTGCAATTGCCTGGTGCAATACCTGGTGAATGCCTGCAGTGGACAGAACAAGGTCCTATTCCATCTTCCTGCTCCAAAAATCCGTTAGCATTAGCATATTGTCCTCAGAAAGAGGCCATATCAGATATTAAACTGATAAGAACAGATACTACACTTGATATTAGCCAAAAGGGGGAGAAGTGATGGTCCCCAAATTGTAAAAAATACCCTATGCTTTGAACCTGACCGGGGATAGAGAAACTATGGTCCATGAGCCGAATCCAGCCCATTACCTCTTTCTGTAGATAAAGTTTTATTGGAACACAGTCAGACTCATTCACCTTGGAAATATCTATAGCGGATTTCATGCTACAATAATAGAATGGAGTAGTTACAAATCATAACATATGGCTCAGAAAACCTAAAATGTTTACTATTTGACTTTTATTATTTTGTTGATCTCTGGTCAAATTGGGATAATTTTTTAATATCTCGAGATGTAAGCTATTTGAGTTATAAACAGTACATAGATATAGAGAATATTTCTTTGGCTGGAAAGTCCACAAAACTAGCATCTTTAATTTTTTTTAACATTTATTTATTATTGAGAGGCAGAGAGACACAGACCATGTACAGGGGAGTGGTAGAGAGAAGAGGGAACACAGAATCTGAAGCAGGCTCCAGGCTCTGAGCTGTCAGCACAGAGCTTGACGCAGGGCTCCAACTCACAAACCACGAGATCATGACCTGAACTGAAGTCGGTTGGTTGCTTAACCAACTGAGCCACCCAGGCACCCCCACAAAACTGGCATCTTTAACTTTTGCATCTGGACACATTTAAATCTTTAGGTGTAAGTAAATCAGATTAATTTATAAAGCTCAGATTATAATTATTGTTTTCACTTTCTCTATTTGTTATTACAACAGGGATGGGATGTCAGCTCACAACTGTAGTATACAATAAGTTGTACTTTAATTTTTTTTTACTATAATTTCTATTTTGAACTCATGGTTCTCTAAGGTAGTAAAATTTTAAACTCATTGTTTTAATTTGTAGATTTTCCTTATTTCACCATTTCCATGTCTGCTTGAGTTATAGAAGTTTTCAGAGGACTGGTTATGGATGTTGACTATTATCGCTTCTGATTTGATCATTGTTCTTATATGGTTTTAGTTGTTAATCCACACATGTGATTCCAGAGCTATCCAACATTCTCTATGGTATTTACTCATGGTAATTTAATTAGTTCATCATGAGACATTATTCTATCCTCTAGGTCTCTTCATGACTATTGTATCTACTGTTTCAAGGCCATTTATGTGGACTTGTGATTCACCTTGCTCTTCCTATAATTTTCTGTAGAAATAAAACTCGATATGCCCTACTTATCTATTCTTACTCTATATCTTTTTCATTTGAGTTTTTGTGCAGCCTGCTTGTCGTTCTGCCTGAGCATAAGGAGCAAAGGCCCTTTTTTTAGAACATACCAATGCTTTATCATTTCTACTCTGTATTCCTCCATTCAGTGGAAACTGCATTTCTCAAATCCCATTTCCCCAATACATTTATTTATGCCCAGTGATCTCCTGTGAAAGATAGTGGCCTATGCAAAAGAAGCTTTAAAAAATGAGCACATATCAATATATTTTGTCACATCTCTCTGCAAAAGCAAGGAGCCTAAATATTGAGTCTGTTTAAATACAGGTGAGAGGAAAAGAGGAAAACAAAACTGGGAAACCGAAATAGTAGTCTGGTAAGATTTCTGAAATAGTATTTCACTACACTGATCGCTTGCTATTGTCATCTCAAATCTTAATAAAATCTTTAATTTTATATATCAATATCTCTTAGTACAGATATATTATTGATCCAGATATATTAGTTTAAGGTAAAGCAACAATTAACCCCCAAATCTTAGTAGTGTAATGTGATAAATGCTGATACCTTTTCAACTGTATATCCACTACAGTTGGGGTAGGCATCTATGCCATACCGCCTCTCAGGGCTTCAGTATAATGGTGGCTTTACCACTCTGAAATCCACCCTTGGAAACATGAGCCCCTTCTCGTCATCAAGAAGAGGCAAAAGGAGACTAGAAAACAATGCATAGTCTTTTCTCTGGCTTGGCCATGATGTGAAATATATCACTGTAGCTCTATTATTGAGTAGAGTTAGCACACAATTACATATAAAAATAAATAGGGTGAAAGTGAGTCTTCTGTATGTCCAGGCAAGAGAAAATTGAAATGAGATATAGTAGTATTTCCAACACAGGAAATATGTGCTGACAAATTTCCAATCTTTGTAAATTTTTGTGTAAGGAATCTCCGGGATCATAATTTCAAGCCATCTGATAAAACATATCACATTGCAAGAGAACAATTCTATCTTGGAAAAAAAGAAAAACAGTTTGTCTAGTCAGAAGCATGTGAAGATAACTCCTCACACTAAAAGAAACAATTGCAGAAGCATCCAGAATTTCTCCTCCAATATGTTCCACAATTCAGAATCTCAAGAGGTATGTGCAGTTTAATTTTATTCCCTTACTTGTTTAACCATAATGAAAAGATAAGTGTTCATTGCAGAAATGAATGTCTTCAAGTTTTGCTTTTGCTGTTTTAATAAAATACATTCTTTAAAGAAAAAAAGTTATAGAAATATATGAATACTTAATAATTTCCATGCTATTGTTGCATTTTTCTCATGATATCTTTTATTTATTTTCATTAAACGGAAGTTCATGAAAAATGAAAAAGTCACATCTAGAGTCAAAGAACATATTGGCATGGTGTGTCCCCTCAATTAAAAAAATTTCTTAAATGAGTAGAAAGGAAGTGTTACTATATGAAAACGTGAATTTTTTTTTTGTTTTAGAAGTTTCAAAAATTAGGATGTCATAGGTACAGCATACATAACATATATAATGCATGTGTGTGCTAAATTTAATTTAGGAGAGTGACTTGACAAATACGTAAAATTAAAAGATTAAGGAGAAAAGGATAAAATTAAATTTTATTTTAACACAATGTAATAATTTTCCAATATGTGTATTTAAGGTAATCAGAACTGCACATCATTTTCTCATTTATTGATTTGAACCAAAGGATGTGGTAGTGATTTTTTCAGAATAATGTTTTTGAAAGTGTTAGAAAAGTAAAAATAATGGTTATAAGGAAGGATGCATCTATAGCTATGTATTATAGCTCTTTCGATCACAACTCTATCACACTGTGGGAAAAAAACAAAAAAAACATCTATTTAGTTGGAAAGAGCATGTATAGCAAATTGACTTGAGTCAGCAAATAGGCCACATGGCTGTGCAGTCCTGATTCACTTCCTTCCATTAGTTCCCCCTATCAAATAAACTGAAGTTTAAATTACCATCTTCAAAGTTTAATTTATTTTCTTAGTCAAGCAGTTAACCATATTTATAGAGGCTTGACAATTCTAGGAAAGAAAAGTGCTGATAATAGCACCAATATGAGGAGAGAAAGATTTAAAAAATGTAAATTTTCATTTAAAATGCTAATGAAATATTTTTCTCAAAATGTATGTAATTATAATTTACCAAAATTTTAATTTTCTGGGAGCTGACATATCAATTTACTTTTAATCAAAATTTCTCCTTCCTTTAATTATATAGTCATTTATTTAATCTAGATTCACAACTATATAATCTTATATAAATAGATTTAAACTTAATGTTGGGAAAAAGAAGGAATATCTTCAGCCTGTTGGAGATGTCGTTCTTTTTTTAAAAAAAATATTTATTGTTTTTGAAAGAGAGAAAGAGAGAGAGAGAGAAAGAAAGAGAGCCAACACGAGCGGGGAAGGGCCAGAGAGGGAGACACAAAATCTGAAGCAGGCTGCAGGCTCTGAGTTGTCAGCACAGAGCTGACACAGGGCCCAAACCCACAAACTGTGAGATCATGACATGAGCTTAAGCCAGACACTCAACTGACTAAGCCACCCAAGCAGTCCAGAAGAGGTCATTTTTTTTTAAATTTTTTTTATGTTTATTTATTTTTGAGAGAGACAGAGACAGAATGCAAGTGGGTTGGGGCAGAGAGAGAGGGAGACACAGAATCTGAAGGAGGATCCAGGCTCTGAGCAGTCAGCACGGAGCCTGACGTGGGGCTTGAACACCCGAGCTGTGAGATCATGACCTGAGCCGAAGTCAGATGCTCAGATGCTCAACTGACTGAGCCACCCAGGCGCCCCAGAAGAGGTCACTCTTAATTTAACACCCATAAGATGCATTTATTTTGTCATATGTTTAATGTATATTTATAAATATTTACATATTTATTTATAATACATATTATTATATATTTAAATATAAATTTATACGTTATGTTCATATATGAAAAATGTCTATGAATGTTAATGTCATTAGAAGTGTACATCATGATGTAGTTTGTGTATTTTCTTTTACTGGAGGCAAGTAAGCGTAAACTTAACTAGCTCCAAGAAGCATATTATTGATGGGGACTCTTATATTGGATGAGAGTTTAAATTACATATCTTTTAAATAATTTTCAAATTATAAATTAATCTTTTAGAATCAAATCCTCATCTAATATAAAAATCCCCATTAATAATACATTTCTTGGAGTTAGCTAAGTTTAGGCTCACCTGCTTCCGGTAAAAGAAAATACACCACATCATGACATTCATCTCTAAGGACTTTAACTTCATAGACATTTTTCTTAGATCAGGCTGCCTAGGAGCCCACGCAGATTTATTCAATGTAAGATAGGAGTGCCCCTGGAATCAACATCTGTGAGGGAGTGAAAGAAGAAGGATTACACAGATGAAGGAATTAAATTGGAATGTAGTTGCACCAAGGACTCAGCCAATGTGATGGAGATCTCTGGAGCTAGGATGGCGATTCCAAGTTATCCTGCCTTCAAACAGCGAGGCTTATTTTTTATACCACTGTATAAACCAGCCATTGAATTTAGCATGTCTTGGGGAGGGCTTGTGACCACCATACAGGTGGCATTTCTTGCAGAGCAACTTGATTGTGAGCTGTCAGCTTTCAACACATTCAGCAGCACATTGAAGCTGAATGAATGCTTCAATCAAAAAGGATAGGTCTGTACAACCTACCAAAGATTTTACTCATCTCAACCCTAGTTACACTCTGATCAATTTTTTTTTTTAGTAATAAAATGTTCAAACAGTGTCATAACATTCTGTTTGATCTCCTTTACTGAGAAAACATTTAAGAAGGTTAATGGGATGAACTCCACAACCCACATCCCTATCCCACCATTGCCACTGGACCAGAGATCTCAATTGATATGTATCTATTCTCTCAACTACTTTTCATTCAAGATTTTCCTTAACTCAGGCTGGTACTTCTGTGGAGGGATGATCAACAATGTCATTTCTAATGGTATAAGTCCCCAGGTGCCACACCCTTTTCAGGTCAGGGCAAACACAATAGTACATTTACTGTCAAACTTTCACCAAAGAATACCAAGAGATGCCTCCAAAGGGTAACTGAAGAGCCATATATCTCACTTATGTCCCCAAGTTTTTTTTTTCTTTTGGTGTTTATTTATTTTTTGAGAGAGCGAGATAGGGTGTGAGCAGGGGAGGTACAGAGAGGCAGACATAGAATCTGAAGTAGGCTCCAGGCTCCAAGCACAGACTCAAACCCACAAGCCGTGAGATCATGACCTGAACCAAAGTCAGCCGCCTCACTGACTGAGCCACTCAGGTGCCCCCCTTACATCCCCAAGTTTTAAGAGTAGCTCAATCTTCTATTAATAACTGGCCAATTTCAGGAGAAAAGAATACCTCCTTTTTCTTGCCCCATGGTGTCTTTGCATGAGAAGCCTGAACTAAGCAAGCAGCAGTCACAGACTAAAGTTATTAGAACTATTACTATGTGTCTCCTGGTGGAATCATACCTCTTTAACAGTAAGCACCTCTAAATCCAGAGAATTGGTATGGGAAGTATACATTCCTTAAGTAGGCAATAAGGTGTGATGTAAGCAAGGCCATCCTACTCTCACCACTGGGTAATCAGACCCAAGTTTCCTATTTATTGGGCACATAGCATCATATTATAACCATTGCTTTATTATCAACTCCAAGTCAACACTTCAGTTCCACCTTCAGAGGCCATGTTCTGCTCTAGATATTACCATTGGATCTCACTGCCATGTGCTTTTGCTGTAAGTTGGATCTCTTGGTCTGATTAGTTGTTACATGAGATACTCTGTAAGAAAATCAAATCAGATAGAGGTGCTAGCTAGGAGCTTAAGAGCAGGCAAGGCAAAGCCATACCAGGAACACATATGGATGTCAGTTAAATTACTATGGTTTTGGAGGTCCATCTGGCTGACTGGTCTCCTTGAGGGAAGTACCATATCGGGGCATAGATTTTGGTCTCTGCTGTAGGCAGTTTTGATATTCAGCAACAACAATAATAGAGTTCAGTAGGTAGTTGGGTAGTCTATATCCCTATTAACCTTGGTTACTCCAATCCTGCCGTCATTATGCCAGTACTGAAGACTGATAAGAAAAGCTGGCTGGTAAAGTCCTTCTGTTTTCATGGTAGTTTTGTGCCTCTTCCGTATTAATTAACATACAATATAAAGATCATCAAAGTTTGTGAAGCCTATCCATGTGCCTTTTCTCCAGATTTCTTTGTCTCTAGCATTACAGGCTGCTTCCAACAGTCCAATAAACCAACCAAATATTCATGAGTTTGCAAGTATGTATCCTTAGCTCTGGGCCACCTCTTTTTAAACAAAAAAATTGATGACAAGGAAAATGACCTAAAGATCTGACTCAAGGATCTGACCACTGGGAGGATTATGTCTAGCCATTCCTCTTCAGTGCCACACATATATGGACTATAGTGTTTGTTTGCAATCACTGAGCCAAACCTTCTCCTAACCAAGGGTAACATATATCCTCCTCAATCCATTGGTCATAAAAGATACCTACCTCCTTTTCTGGCCATAACTGTGAGCTAGGGGAAAGTCAGAACATTCTCACTTTCGTTCCTGGGCTTGTATCTTAAGATGGGTTGCTGCTGGGTAGTAGATTTGGTGGGCTTAATAGAATTCAAGCCATGAAAGATTTCCAGTTGCATATTCACCTAATGTCACATAGGTGTTTTTCCTCTCCTCAAATTCAGTAGCACTCCAGTAACTGTTTGTGACTAGGTATAATGCAAATAATTTAGGTCTGCTGCATGGACCCTTTCTTGCTCCTAGAGTCGCTCAAAGCTGGCAGCCTCTATATCACTTAAAAAAAATGTGTTGAATCTATATTTCCAAGTGTGGAATTGCCATTGTAATCTTGCTGCTATAATTTGGCACTCATTACATTAATTACACTCCAACTCCATTGCTTTTAATAATTAAGCATCAGCATGAGCCCTCTGATATTTTGGGAACTTTTCATTCCCATTGCTATCTGGAACCCCAGATAGCATCATCTACTCTCAGCTCTGACTTGCTGAGAAAACCCAACACCGAGTTTCTCTGCGATCTTTGCTTCTTTCTCCAGTACAGTGCCTACTGCTTTGATAAAGCCAAACCACTCTCAGAATCCAGGGAACATGGTCAGTTGGTGAGTGTTCAGACCTTAGTTAAAATATCCACCCTTTTCTCTGAATCTTTTGATCTTTTCTTTCATGTTTACCAAGGTACTTCTCTCATTTCTACATAGTGGTAGTCACCACATTTTCCAGGCTTCCAAAAATCATTCTAGTAATGTGTAAGCAGTTTCTTGGGGGTCTTAACATGGTAGTAATGCCTCTATCTAGGAGAGTAATCCCAGATCAATAAACTCTTCTTGCTATAACTTTATATTCTGCTGCCTCATGATCCAGCACCTCAGAATCCAGTCCACTGTATACTCTCCAGGCTCCTGTTGCTACATATTGATTAGTTCCTAAAATTCTTTTGAAATATAGTTTCTTTTATATCTTTGAAAAAACTAAGTTTATTTACTTTGAGAGAGATAGAGAGAGTGTGAGCAGAGAGGGAGAGAGAGAATCCCAAGCAGGATTCACACTGTCGGTGCAGAGCCTGATGCAGGGCTCTATCCCATGAACCCTGAGATTATAACCAGAGATGAAATGAAGATTCAGACTCTTAACCTACTGAGCCACCCAGACATCCTTTGTTTCTTTTCTCTCTCAACAGGTCCAGCATTTCTCTAGGAAGATGGGAAGTGTTGTCATCTGCCAACACTCTCAGCAGTTGGGGGATGTATGCCTGGGTAGAGGATCTATGTGGTACATCATGGCCAATTAACTCTAGTTATTCTGATGTCCTGGAGGTGAAATAGGAGCAGATTGTGAATGGAGTGCTCATCTCTTGGAAGTCAGGGGCTATGGTAACATTTCCTTCAAGAAGGGGAGTACTAGGCTTTAAGAGAAAATGGTGTGCACTCTTTCCCACCTGGAGAGCTCACAAGGATACAGGAATTTAAGGTTTTCCAGTGTCCCCACACCTTTTCTGAGGGTGTCATTCTTTCTCAATCAGGGTCTTAATCTCTGTGTAACCAACTTGCTGTAGTTGAGAATTCCCCCTCCTCTGGAGCTTTGTTATCCTTATAATTAAGTTCCTAGCCTTCAATTTTTTCTGCCCTCTGGCCATAGAAGATGAGACTCTTACATGTTGCCAAAAGAGACCTCTTGTGTTCAGATTTAGCTTTAATTTCACACCCTAAGCCTTTCATTTTCTTTCTCCGCTACGTCCATTGACCCAGCGACAGCCAACCAATTCCATAGTCCTACAATAAAGACTTCCTCCTAACTTCTCAAATGACTGTGGTATTGCTCCCACCAATGCATTCTCTTTGACTAGTTTCCTATAAGGATCACCACAGGGATAATAACCACCTACCAACAATTTTGATCTTTTTATTGCCAGTCAGACATTAGATGATTAACTTCAAAAATCTAATTTTAGAGTCTACTTCTTTGGACTACTTCTGACATCAATTATCTTGGGTCAAGTTTCCAGGGATTAAACTCTGAGATACAGATTAGTATGCAGGAAATTATTAGGGGCACCCTAGTAATCATCACCCACGGGAAAATGAAGGAACTATGATTAGGCAGAAAGAGGAATTAAACTGTGAAACAGTGATAGCACAAAAATCTTAGTTGACCTTCAGGGAGATCTGGAGCTGTGCCCGCCCTTTGGAATTGTCCAACACTGAAGAAATGTAGCTGGGCCTCTATATTCTTCCACATGGACTGGCCTCTATATTTCTGCCAAAGAATACAGGCTGAACATGGGGTACAGGGTGATATTGGCTGCTACATTGGGGTACAGCTTCATTTGGCTGAAGGCAGATTTTGGAAAGCTCATTTGATAGTGGTTATCTGCCAACACTCTTAGCAGTTGGGGGATGTATGCTTGGGTAGAGTGGTACATCATAGCTTCCATCCTAATATTCTAGCATTCTTATTTAGATTATTCATCATGTGCAATATATTGTCTTTTTCTTATGCATGCATATGCACACACACACACACACACACACACACACACAAAGACATGTGCATGCATACACACTCACACACATTGGCCTTGACTATGCCCTAAAAACACCATATAACAGAATATCTCAGACTACCTATTTCTTCATCTCTATGCTCCTAATTTCAGGGCTTATTTTACTCTGTTAGGTTCCTGATACTTCCTGCTAACACAATCTCCATTTCTGGCACAATTAAAAAGGCCTAGCTCAATATGATCTTAGATGTTAAGACTTAGAGGATATTTGAGTAAACCCATGAACTGTTTTATTCACAATTTTATAATGACATTTTTATAAATACTCTTTTATCCCTTAATGATTTCTCATTCCAAAATTAGAAAAATGGAATGTTTATATAGAATTTAAGAAAATATTAAAGCTGAAAACAAGAATATTTAGTACATAAAAGATTTTCTTGGGCTTATCAGGATTTCAGAGCCTCAGAATGTATGTGCCTTCAAAGAGTTACAACAAATCCTTCCTGTTTTATTAAAGACATTTGCATGAACAGAAGACATTGTTTTTAACAGTTCACAAGCTTCTGCTGTTTTTATAGTATCTGAAGGCTGTATCATCTTTTAATGTCAATGCAGTTGGTTGCCATAGAAATTATAATGATGTCACTCACTATTTAAGTCTAGAAATAAACAGCAGGAACAGATGGGCATTTAAGAATGAAGGGCAGAGTTTTAATGCAAATGATCTCGAAAACAAACAAAAAAAGGCATGTTAAAAATCACATGCAAAAATAAAGCTACCTTGTGCAACATTAAAAATTAGGATGTGTCTCCATAATTAGCTATCTAGGTTGCTGGACTGAGATCAGGGTGTAAGAGCAGAAGGAGCAGGAAAGACATCGGAGCAAAGACTGAAACAGAATCCTGTGTAAACAGGGTTGAGACTGGATCATAGTCACAATACACGGATACAAATGCCCAGTAATCCCCAGCAGGATGGGACTGAGACAGACTGAAGAGAAATGCGAATCTAGTGTCACAGACGTTAGGGTGGGTGTGATGACAGCTAAAAAACAAAACTAAACTAAAACAAAAGAAAAAACAACAAAATAGTAATATGTATGAGAACACATAGAAACATGTTTGCCATTCAAATCCAGGAAATCAGAGAAGTAGCATGTATCTAGGTCTAAAAAGCAACTAGAATTGTTTTAAATAGGCATTATTCTACAATTGTCGCACGATTTACTTAGAGAAGATGTACAGCTAGGTCTATTATTATTATTTTTTTTTATTTTTAATGTGTATTTATTTTTGAGAGACAGAGAGACAGAGCATAGGTGGGAGGAACAGAGAGAGAGGGAGACACAGAATCTGAAGCAGGCTCCAGGCTCTGAGATGTGAGCACAGAGTCCAATGCGGGACTCGAACTCACAAACCATGAGATCATGACCTGAGCCAAAGTCAGACACTTAACTCCCTGAGCCACCCAGGTGCCCCTAAATCTATTATTATATTCTTTGTCAAACAATTCTCACCCTGACGTATAATATTGACAAATTACTCAAAATATAACTGTGGGCATCAGTATATAGGAGGTCACACTAAAATCAAACTAGGTAAGTCAGCCAAAAAAAAAAAAAGAAAAGAAAAATAATACCAATTTAAGGCAATTTAAATAGACTCAGACACCCAGACCTTTTAGATACATTGTTTTTAAAATATAGATTAAGGATTGTAAAAAGTCTAAAGATGTTTTCATCTTCAAGTCTTTGTTCTGTTTAGTTCTGTTTATCTGGCTAGAAAATTTTATTCAATGGTCACTAATTATATAATTAGAAAATAAGAACTGAGGGAAAAAAAAAACACAACTACCTGCTAAAGAGACACACTGAGTTAATTCAAAGTGGAAATCTCCATGAAAATGCAATACAAAAGTTATTTGGAAGACTATTTTAAAACAATTTTACCCTGCACTGATTTTCATTACCTGATCTTTTAAAGTTTGTACTCATGTTTTTTCAGCAAAGGCCATCTGAGTCCTAAGCCTGTGGCAACAAGCATCCCTGACAGGTAATCACAGAATGGGGGTGGTTAAGTGTCCTCGGAGTAAACTTGGTCACCATTGTAGCTTTGTTTCTGGTGGTGAATATTACCCCTCCCATTTATTCTTAACAGATGATACGTTTGTGTAAGGAGTGACACACACATACAGCCTGACTGCCATATTGAGGTGTTGGTTTCTAAGAAAAGCTCAGGAATACGAACTCTCAAAATGAGTTGGGTATTTTGAGTTCACCTCTCCTTAATGATTTCAAAGTGTTTTTGTATTACAAAATTAAAAACATGTTAAAGATTTTCTTAGAGACTGAATATTTGTGTTTGCCCAAAATTCGTATGTTGAAACCCTATTCGCCGATGTGATGGTATTAAGAAATAGGCCTTTATTAGGAGATAATCGGGATTAGATGAGATGAGGGCTAAGTCCTCATGAATGGTATTAGTGTCCTGAGAAAACAAAAATTGGAATAAAAGTACAGTATTTACTCCCTGATACATAAAATGTCTCCTAATATCTCTTATGTGAAACTAAAGGGCTATGTTTAGATTAATAATTTTTATTTTTTCCTTGATTATGATCTGATGAGGTGAATTCGAGGGTAATTTTCACATTGTTGAAAGATGGAAGTTAATTTATAGGTGGCTAGTATACATACTAAAAGCTATTATAACGTAGCCACTGAGCATCTGGCACCTAATTTTGCTGATAATACAGTAAGACTGAATATAGGTAAATCATTAGACAATGATATTCAAAATACTGGAATGAGATTTTGAATATTATAATTCTTTAGTTTTCTCTTTTGAACATTTGTCAAAAAGAGATATCCATCTGTCTGAAAAGGTGTAACATCCATTCTTACCCTTTTCCAAATAAAAGGTCAGGTCTAATCTCTTGCTGACTTTCTTTCTTTTTTTTTTTTTAACGTTTTATTTATTTTTGAGACAGACAGAGACAGAGCATGAATGGGGGAAGGGCAGAGAGAGAGGGAGACACAGAATCGGAAACAGGCTCCAGGCTCTGAGCCATCAGCCCAGAGCCCGACTCGGGGCTTGAACTCACGGACCGCGAGATCATTACCTGAGCTGAAGTCGGACGCTTAACCAACTGAGCCACCCAGGCGCCCCTCTCTTGCTAACTTGCAATGCCATCCATAAATTGCCCTCACCCTACCAAAATACACAATTTTTATTTTTAAATTCACAAATACATTGGTTGATTGATTCATAAACTATTAAAAAATCAGCTTAGGTTGTTTTGCATATTTTTTGTCCTTATTTTACATTTCATTAGATATTGTGTGATACACTTACTTCTTCGTTTTTGAAAAAAGAATTTTCTTCCTTCACTTAAAATCTCTCTTCCTGCCTTGCCTCTCCTTGGCTTCCAATCTACTCTTAGTAGAAAAGGTAGATTACAATTACACTTTCCAGTTCCTAATATCTCATTTACTCTTCCTCCATTTACATTTTTGATAATGACCTGCTACAGACACTACACTTCCCTGGATCTCTAATGGTTCTTCTAAGGATAAATTGATGAGATACCTCAGAGACTGTGATGTACTTTATATTTGTTTCTGTGACATTATTCTGCACTTCTGACATTTTAAAATTCTCTTCCCTTGGATTCTAAGCAAAAAGTTTAGTTTTCTTCCAACTCCTCTTCTCACTATTTCTCAGTTTCTCTTCTCTGGTTTTCAGGCTCTTTCTCCTGACCTTCCCACAAAATGAGAGTCTTTTTCAGGTTCCATCTTTAAAGATGGCTATACAGACCCACACACTTGTTACCCTCCTAAACTTTCCTTGGCTTTGTCACTCATATCATCATGTTCAGCTAACACAGAGAGGCTAATGACACCAAGTCATTCCCTTGATCACTCATGTCAGGGAGTTTCCCTTAGGTGCCTCATACATATCTGTTATTATATAGGCTTACATTCAACTCTCACCCCCCTATTAGCCCCCTCCCCCATACCATCTTCTGTTCTCCTAGCTCTTGCATCAGTTGTCTAGCCAGGCATACCTGAATAATGGAAATCACCTGAGACCGCCATTCTCTAGTGGATGAGACATCATTCCCTTTCCCTCATTGCTCTTTATCTGATTGGTCAAAAAAGCACTGCTACTGTATTTTCTAAAATTTTCTTCATGCTGTTTCTTCTTTTCCATCCCATCATTGCCTATTTCTCCCTTTCCATGTCCATATATTTTATATTTCTAAAAAGCAGTCTGATCTCATTTTAGTCTAATTACTAAAGCTTTAAAGTGTCATAAAAGACCCTTTCCAGTTTCACATCATGCTACTTAAGTTTGTTTCATTATATCATGCTCATTCACATCTTCTTGTCTCTGCGTATTTTTTCCCTCAGAATATGTCAGTTGCTGACATATCTTTGATCTTAGCTAGTATGTGTCCCTATGAAATTTACTTATTCTGTAAGATTCACATAAACAGATTTTTTGAAAAACAAATACTCCATTTCCCCCACTATCCAGTGTGACTAGATCATATGCACCCCTCTTTGCCCAGTTAAATACATACTATTATTTGATAGGTTTGTCATATTCATATCTATTCATTTATTTTTCTGGGAACTTCATGGAGGCAGGCATTGTGCACCTTACAGCTGTGTCCTAAATTGAAGGACTTGCAAACAGGTTGAAGAATGAATGGATGAGTAAAGCTCAGAAATTATGGATAATGAAAGAATACAAGTATTTTACTGTATGATTTGGATCTGTTCATCTTACTCATAGGTCTTTTAAATGGGCTAGAAATACATGTGTAAACACATGGTAGATATACTTATAATCTAAGCACTGCATTTTATCTACTACCAAGATAATTATACTTATTTCTTGCCTCCTATACCCATCTGCCATGCACACATCCTTTCACTTATCTCTCAAACTTGAATGTATCTCTTTTCTACTTCCTTTTGTTCATCTCATATCCTCTGTACCATCCACCTGTACACATTTTTAGCTGCATGTAAAAAAAAATTCTGCCTTTGAAGGGTCTATGAACTCATGACACAAAGGACTGTATGTAATGACTTATTTATTAATCTATAAAAATATATCTGAAACGAGATGCCATGTGGGGTTGAGTGATTTAGCCAAGAATCCTCAGTGTGTTACAATGTTTGGGGGATATAAAAGTCCCATTAATTATTTAGGAAAATTATATAATAGATGTAAGATTTATAGTATGCCAACAGATGTTAGATCATGGAAATTTGGAATCTTGAGAAAGGAATGGTCAAAAGATTTATTGAGCATTCGTTATCATCCATGATATTTTTCTATGAGTAGCCTTACCTCAAACACTGAATAGAATTCATATACTTGGGAGTAACAGACATCTAAGACCAAGTCTCCATGCCAATTCAAGTATGGTAATTGTTCCCAGGAGAGTAAGTATAGCCTTTGATACAGGAGCCAATTTTACCTATCCTATAATGTGTACTGAGGCATTTGGGGATGGTAATAACTATAAATCAGAGGATAGAAAACTTGTAGACAACACTAGTCATTGTGAATTTTCTTTCAGAGAGTAATCAACTCTTTGGGATTATCTGTTCGTTCCTACAGTCCCACTCTCATCCCATATATATTATAAAAATCATCGTTTTAAGAATCTTTGGGAAAGTGGATTGGATGGATTCCAAAATGTGTTGATGGAAAAGAGATATTAGCATTCTCAGAATTGAATAGTTGAGAAACAAAAAGATGTGTAAATTAGTCAGTTTACTGGAAAATTAAATAACTTTTAATTAGGTTTTTTTTTTCCAGGTTAAAAAGTTGTAACAGCAGAGTTGAATATCAAATGTAATGTACCAGTATTAATAAATGCTAACACACACGTGCATGTGTGCACACACAGTAAGCATGAAAGAAAACAGGTAATAAAAAACAGGAAGAGCAAAAACCAGCTACATATATAGGTATCTATTAGATGGGTCAACCAAACCATGAGTTAGTTCTTTCAAAAGAGAAACACACTGCTAACAGTCTGGTGGTATTGGCCAAAAAAAAAAAAAAAAAAAAAAATGATGTAGCACAAACAATGAACAGACTGATTTGAAAAGTGGAAATCACTTTGTAACTAATAAAATTAACAAGATAATTAAAATAAATTATGAATAATAGGAAAATAAATAGGCAAATTACTAGAAACAATATACTGTGCTAATGACTATTAGCTAATCTTCCTAATCAATCCTTCTTTTTGGACAAACAGCTAAATCAGATATGCAGTGTCGAAGGGCTATGTGACTGAATCCCAGTAAATCAACCATGATGAAAATATTTCATTTCCAGGTTGATCTCATAGTTTCAGTCCTCAACCATTTATGGTTTCACAAGATCTCGCTCCATACACTATTGGTAGCAAAGCCATAGGAAAAGAGGCCTGGGTCCATGAAATCAATGATTGGAAGAGAACCACCTGAAAACTAATGACTTCCATTCACAATTCCACTTCCAAGTCACTTTAGTATTGGTGCATGTCTAGCAAATAGAGAAATGGAACTAAAATATAAATATAATCATTATAAATGTTACTTGGTAAGTTATTTATAACAAGATGGATATTCAATAAAGTGGAAAACAATGCTTTTTTTCCATGAGTGGTGTTGGAAATAGGATACCGGTGTATAAAATATGAAACATGGATCCCTACCTCTACTATATTAAAATATTAAGTGTAGATAGATTATAAAACTAAGTGAAAAAACAAATTAAATAAATAAGTAAATTACTATAAAGTGAGACTGTGAAAATATAATCCTTGAGAATATTTTCATAACCACAAAGTATAAAGATATTTTTATAATGTATAAATTTTATTGATCATTAAAGAAAATAGAACAGTGAAAATTAATTTAAGAAATTGTGCCTATTGAAAGGCACCTTTAAGAACATGAGAAAATAAGGCAGAAAATATAAGCTTATATTTATAATTCTTCTAGGCATCAAGGGACTTATATACAGAAAATACAAAAAGGAGGAGATAGACATTGCAAAGACATTGAGGAGATAGACATTGCAAAAATAAAATAAGAAGAAGAAATGAGACAGTTTGTTAAAATATTTATTCAAATTGCCAATAAGTATACTAAAACATGCTTAAATTCATAGATAATAAAAAAAATGATTAGAAACTATGCCTACTAGAATGTCTAAAATTACTTCTGACTGTATCAATTGTGGGCAAAATGTGGAGCTACAAGAACTCTAATGATATCATAACTGATAAAAATATTTTTGGAAATAAATTATTTCTTAGTAATATACCTTATAATTAAGATGTGATATACACAGCAGTGAGTTATGTGAACATATGCATGAAAACTATATATAAAAATATTTAAAGCTACTTTGTAATAGCTCATAACTAGAAACAATCCAAATATCCTTGAACAATAGAATGAAAGAATAAACGGTAGTGCAGTCAAATAATGGAATATTATACAACAGAGAAAAGGAATGTGCTAGTGCTATAGTCAACAAACATGAATCTATAAAACATAATGATATGAAATATAAATAAGGCATAAAAGAATACTTGTTATATGATTTCATTTATAGAAGCGTTCACATTCATGCAACAGAAAATAATTTACATTTTAAGATGGAATGCATTTTCAGTTGAAAAACTAAGAAGACAAACAAGGATACAAGCATTTATTTTTGGGTAAGTGCAAAAGAACAACTTGATGAATCTAGATAATCCATAAATAATCCATAATATAAATCTCAGAAATGTAGAAGCTGTGAAAAGAGTTGGTGTGGTCAATCACATCATTTTAGTGTATAACTAGTCTGGATGATGGTGGAAATTCAATTTATTTTGTTTTATAAACAGAATATAAGAGCATGAATCTTAAAAATATAAAATAATAACATACCTAAGAGAAGTGGCATAAAAGAGAAGTAGTAAGTATTTGAGTGATACTTTTCTCATTTCTTAATACTTAAAAATAGATAACTCTATTTTTAATTTTTGAGGAAGTGGCAACCTATTTTTCAGAGAGGCTGCTCCAATTAAAAACAGAATTACCATACAATCCAGTAATTCCACTATTGGGTCTTTCTTTACTCAAAGTAAATGAAAACACTAATTCAAAAAGATATAGACATCCCTAGGCATATCTCAGCATTATTTATAATAGCCAAGATAAGGAAGCAACCCAAGTGTCCATAAGAGATGAATGGATAAAGAATGTGACATATATTAGCTATAATACTGCTCAGTATTATAATAATTATATGTAATGTTATATATAATATACTAATATATAATCTATATAATGAAATAATAATATATTATAACTAATATATAATTATATATTATATATGACAATAATTATAATTATGATTAAATATAATAATTACATATAATGAAATATTGTTGAGCTGTAAAAAAAATTAATCTTGCCATTTACAACAATATGGACAGATATAGAGAGTATAATGGTAAGTGAAATAAGTCAGTCAGAGAAAGACAAATACCGTATAATTTCACTCGTATGTGTAATTTTAGAAACGAAACAAGTGAGCAATTGAAGAAAAAAAAACAAAATAATAGTAAACTCTTAAATACAGAGAACAAACTTGTGGTTAGTAGATAGGATGTGGGGAGGAGGGGGGGAAAGATAAAGGGGATTAAGACTACATTTATCTTGCTGAACACTGAGAAATGTATAGAATTGTTGAATCATATTATACACTTCACATTAATATAATACTGTTAATTATACTTGAATTAAAAACCAGTAGACATAAATGCTAATAAATATTGTAACTGGTATACAAAAAAATCTATTAAACTTCGAAATACATAATACCATGAAGATAAACATAGAAGATAAAAAAGAAAAAATAAACGGCAAAGCAAAAAAAAAAATGAAAGAGCAAGTAAAAACAAATGTGGTCATTCCTATAAAATATACAAATAAATATACATAGGATGAATATATCCAGTTAAATTTTAAAAATAGATTTAAAGTATTTGTAATATTACAGACACATATGTAACACAGAGTAACTCAAAATGATGGAAATTAAATGTTCAGCCAAATATATGACAAATGCATGGGGAAAAAAAACCAAAGTTTGATTTCAAAGCAAAAGCAATAGATAAAAAAAAAGGGGATACTAAAATATTATGATCATGAATATACAGTAACCATAAAATTGAACATGAAAGCCTTTTAAGAAATAAATGGAGAAATAGAGTAAAATATAAGAGAGATAAAAGATCAACTGGATAAATTTTTAAAGTGTATAGAGAACCTCATCATCAAAATAAGTCTGATCTAATAGATTAAACTCCGTATGAATTGAAAACAGAGGCTATTATTCTCTTTAAGAGTGCATGGAAATATTGTAAAAATTACCCATATGTTAGGACAAATAGAAAATGTCAATATTTACAGAAAATAACATCACATTCCCTTATGAAAATTAAAAGAAATGTGTTTAATAGTAAAAAGAAAAAAAAAACAACCAATAAAATTCAAGAGAAATTTAAACACAAACTGCAGAATACAGATAATAACTGTAAAGAACAGGCTATTTCCCCCAATTCCTGGCTATGGCAAAGGATGGCTAAAGATAGCTGTTTGGCTAATAATAGCTAAAGATATGTTTAAAGAGTTAAAAAGTCTTATATTCCTAAACCAGAAAAGGAAAATGCTGTGTATTGAATAAAAGTGACAGTAAATAATAATAAAATTAATGTAAGAAAAACAAAAATAATGTAATAAAAACTAATAAACTAGAAAAATAATAAAATGGTAAAGTGTTTATTTTACAAAGAAATACCTAAATTGTTAAAAATGTAACACAGATACGCCACCAGCTAACCTAATCAAGAAAAAAATACCCTCCATATACCAAATTGAAAAAATTACAAATGAAAAAGTAAACACAAATACAAGAGAAATGGAGTGAGTGAAGAGATGATAATTTGAAAGAAAACTGACATGTGAAAAGGCCAGTACATTTTCAATGCAATGCGTGATCTCTCTCTCACACACCCATCCCCACCCCCGCCACACACACACACAACACAAGGCACAAGATATTTCAAGAGTAAATTTAAATATAATTTCTCAAAATAGATAATGCCAATTATCCGTTTAAAATGCGCTACGGAACCTTCTATTAAAGCTGTAGTCTTAGACTAGCAGCTTTGGCGTCAGTAGGCAGCTTGATAGACCTGCTTAGACTCTTCAGTTTCAATACGACATCCTGGTAATTTGTATGCACGTGACAGTCTGAGAAGTCCTGTGTTAAAGCAGTGGTTCTCTGCACTGTTTACACATGAGAATCCCCGGAAAAGTTGTATAACAAACAAACAAGCAAACAAGCAAACAAAAAACAGGGTAATAGGTTCTCAAACCCTAAGATTATGAAATTGCTATGGTGTAGCTCCCAGGCAATAACAATTTAAAAAAATATATTGTTCTAGTTTGGAGAACCAGATTTTGGCATACATGTCAGGTATGACTTGTGTATAAACATAAAATATTTTTGTTTTTGTTAATAAATGATATCAACATCATGTGCTACGACCATATGGCCTGATAGCTGTGGGGAAAATTTTAAGTTACCAATTAACATATCTCATCCTTCATGATATGTGAATTTAGTATTATCTAGTGATTTTCTAATGTAATTCAATTACAAAAAACTTAGTCACTCTATCATTTTTGATTTCAATATTAGAGTTTCCTTGTACCATGGGGTTATTTCCCTGCCTCTTTTTCCAGGCACAAAGTTCCCCTGAGTCTAACATTCAATTGTGGGAGGAAGGAGAAAAGAGGAAGGTTGGTGATAAGTTTATGAAGGTTACTAACTACCAACAGTTCCTGAAGAGTTTGGATCTTCCTTCTGAGACTGCTGCTGGTGGCATCACCATGTTCCTGCATCCATAGCTCCCAGACACCACCCTTCTTGAGCTCTGTCCACCTTCCTGGTAGCTATTGCCTTTTTCTCTCCTCACCCCATAGCAGCAAGGCTGTTCCTTGGGCAGCTGTGAGGAGTGCTGGAAAGCAGGCTGGAGCCATGCCTACTTCAGCTATAGTTTCCACAGCCCAGATACATGCCAGAACCCTGTCCATGCAAGCAGAGAGTGCAAGCTGTCCCCTGGCATCTCTTGCCCTGGCCTCCTTCACTTTGAGTTGTGAAATTCTGGCAGTTCTCTAGACCAGGAAGTTTTGAATGGATACTAAAACAATCTATTTTAATGGGTCTCTATGGGAACATGAAACTCTGTGATAGAAACCATACCTTGCCGATGAATGTAGAAGGACATTAGTAAAATCCGGAACTCTGGTCTCCCATGAAGAACTTATTTCCCTCATCTAATCACCTCTTTATATGGCAATGAGGCAGGGGACAGAGGTATTGCCGCACAGACTGTGCAATGCAATTCCTGCAGTTTGGTTTCTACTGTTTGAGTGGGCTTTGTTGGAATTTAGAAACTAAATTTTGTCAGCTCCAGAGCAAGTAATCTCAGTCAAAAACAGGATTAATCATAAAACAAATAAAATACTAAGTTGTGATGTTGGAAGTTTTTCACAAGCATATATAATTTATATTACCCCATTGCCCATGAATCTTAATCTTTTAACAAGGTTATTCTAAGATCATGTTTAATATTTCTCCACTAAAAATATGCTAAACATACTTATGAGCAACACAAGCACATACCACTCCTGTTAAGTTTGTCTAAACAAATTTGACCAAAGGAAAAGAAATAAGCCTATATTTTGAAAACAAAAATGTTAATATCAATAGGTGACACACCTGTAGAAAATTTAAAGATAATTTAAAACTGAAATATTATGGGCACAATATTAAAATTCAGTTAAGGGCACCTGGGTAGCTTTGTCAGTTAAGTATCCACCTCTTGATCTTGCCTCAGGTCCTAATCTCACTGTTCAGGGGTTCCAGCCCGACATGGGGACTCTGGGCTGACGGGCTCCCAAGAGGCTGCTTGGGATTCTCTCTCCTTGTCTCTCTGCCCCTCTCCCACTCTCACATTCACTCTCTACCTCTCAAAATAAATAAATAAACTTAAAAATAGAATAAAATAAAATAAAATTTACTTAAATGGCTGGTTACAAAACTGTAAGTATGAGTACTATAGCCACATAAAAGCAGCAAGTAGCTAGATAATATAAGGTAAGAGTAGATAGCAATTTCGGTAGCCAAATAAATGAAAATAACATCAGTAAATTCATTAATAGAAATTATATAAAGCTAATAGGAAGAAAAGGTTGTTTCTAAGGAGTGATCCAAAGAAGGACTTCATGAATGAAACCCAAACTTGCCTTGGATAGGAAAACACAAGTATATGGAGATGTCAAGTTAAAATATCATATAGATACTTTTGAAACTTGACTAAATTTTCCTAAATTTCATATTAGAGAACAAACATTCCAAGTGACCAAAAAATTTTGAACAAACAGCATACTTCCATATATTAACCATTTCAAATGTATAATAGTAAAATATCTATATTTATATCTAACTATATATCATGACAGGAATACACATATCAATAGAAAATAGTAGAGCCTTTTGTTAAATGGCAAATGTGGTTCTTCATATTAGTAAGGAAATTATTAATTATAAAATGATTTTTTAACAATTATGTAGTCATGTAAAATAAAAAAGTTTACATTTTCCATTACACCAAGATAAAATACAGATGAAATTCATATTTATATGTTTTTAAAAAAGTGGTTACCATAAAAGTACTACAAAGGAATATGAGAATTTTAAAATACAATATATTGGAGTAGAGAAGGCTTTTATAAGCAAGATTTGAATTTTGGCAATCAAAATTTAAATAACAGATGACTATATTAATGTAAATTTTTATCTCTTAGCAAGAGTAAATTTTTCTGTAAACAAATTGAATTCTGGGACACCTGGGTGGTTCAGTCAGTTAGGCATAATACTCTTGATTTTGGCTCAGGTTATGATCTCATAAGTCCTGAGACTGAGCCCTTCTTCTGGCTCTGTGCCGATACCACAAGGCCTGCTTGAGAGTTTCTCTCTCTCTCCCTCTCTTTCTGCCCCTCCCCGCTCATGTGTGCATGCAGGTACTCTCTCAAAATAAATAAATAAAGTTAAAAAAATAAAATAAAATAAAAATTAGAGAAACCACATTTATAATAATGATAAAGGAATCAGTCCTACAATATACATATTGCTTTAATACGATGAGAAAATTTTAACAGAAGAAAAACAGTGAAAGTTATGAATAGGTACAGCAGAGGAAACAAATGAAAATATTTAAAATATGTGACCTCTAGCTTAAAAAAATACATTTATGTAGCAATCAATACTATGTCATTTTCAGAACTTAGCTTGTCAAAGACTTAGAACAAATTAATTAATATAAATTTTTGATAATGTGTGTGAAACTTTAATGTTACACATTATTATTAGGAACACAAACTATCAGGAAACTTTGTATCAATTATTTATCAATATAAAAATTCACATCTTTATTTTATCAATTCCATTTTATGAGGTATATGGTACCTACATGAAGATATACTCACAGACATGCAGAAATACTGATACATAAAATATTTTTAGAACTGTTTTAATAGAATAAAAAAATATTTAGAGCAAGAAAATATCTACACTTATACACCTGGAAAACCTGTCTCTGGCAAAGAGAAAATAGTATGAATTTAATAGGAGATAGATAATGTAATTATTTCATGTTAGGATTAAATTGATCACTAATTCTGCCTTTATAACAGAAATGTTCTCATGTCTGTTTTATTTAATTCCATTTCACTACTAGTTTTAAAGATATATTTTTCTTGGTCCTATCAGAATATTTTTATTTCAAAAACATCATCCAGGAATAGTCATAATAATTGTTCATAAAGAATCTCTTGGTTTTCACTCTGCCTTATTTACCCCAGTATTTAGATGGCCAATGAGGAAAATAGGCCTTAGGACACGATGGGTAGAGAATATGTAGAAACTCTGACTAGTTTCATATTGTCCCAGGACTAGTTAGAGAATGAGTGAGAAGCCCATTTCTTTGTAATATGTTAATACCACACATTATATAGGACCTTAGTAAACTAATATAAGCTTTTATTAAGTAAAAAGATTTTTGATAATGCATTTCTCATATATAGACACAGACAGTAATATAAAACTACACCCTACTTCAGATGTCTGAACACTCTAGGATGCTGAAGATGAGATGAGTTACTTTAAATATTGAATTTCTCCAATGATTCAAAGTCACAGATTATCGCAATTCTTATAAAATGAACATTTGAAAGGTTTAGAAAATTACTGATGGCTCCTGGAAGACATTGTGGCATCCTAAAGGCCACTATCTATCTGACAACTGTGATCACCAGGCCAATTCTTGGCTGCACAGAATATACCACTGGGCCCTCTTGCCTGTTCTGCCAGCGATGAGAGTTAACACATTTTCAACAAATGCTGAACTCTAATTGGGTAGAACAAAGTCAGAGTCAGAGTGCAAGGGTTTAATAAATTTGAAGTGCACATCAATTTACTGTTCTGCATATGGAGGGAAATTGCTAATCAAGGGATTTCCTGAATATTCACTAAAGAAAACTGCTGTTTATGTGTGGGCAGTGAGATTATGTCACATCTACTGAGACACATGTCCCTAAAATGCCTCATGACCACCTCAAATTTTACAATTTTGAAGACAAAATGGTCCGAAAAGATCCTCATACCTTAAATGTGTAATAACTTTGGCCCACAGACCTGGAGCTGGATGTGGATTGCGGCTGAGACATATAAACTTTCTGCAACATTCGTTCTATCATAAGTCATAATAACTTCAAAATTCAGGTAGATAATGTATCTGATACTCTGGCTTCACAATTCCTTCACTTCCTCTCCTCCAGTGACCATTACCTAATCCCTTGCTTATTACCTACCCTTGTCAATATCAACAGCTGGCTACTATAATTTCAATGTCAACACTATTCTTTGGACACCACCTCCATCTTTCCAGCTGACTCATTTTAGTATCCCATCTCTAATAACTCTTAGACACCACTGGAATGTTTTATTCATTGATTCAGCTACATTTGTAATGTCTAGAGCCTCTGATGTCTTTACTCCTCCCTTAACACAGGCTAAATTCTATCTTCCATCATTGACCTACTCCCTTGTATACAATCTCAATTTCTCTACCACTCTCTCCTTTCATCATATGCACTTGATGCAACTACAATATTTAGTTTAACCTAAACCCTACCTATACCCCACCTGCAAACCCAATCCTGAACATGGCTGCCTGAAGGTTTTATTTAAATTCATGACCATTCAACTCAGCAACTATTTCATGTACTCTCTCTTCTTAAATTACCAAGACCCACTCTCTAATTGCCAGTTAACTGGTAATCCTACTTTCAGTTTCCCACTGAGAAAATTGAAGGCATGAGAAGAGAAATTCTTGATCTCCTGAGTATATGAATCTCCTTGCGTGGGAAACACATACTCTGCCTTCTGGATGAATAGTTATTGGCATTACCTAAGGCCTTCTCTTTCACCTCTGTTTTAATTTTTTTTTTCAAAGAAATTTTTTTTCAACGTTTATTTATTTTTGGGACAGAGAGAGACAGAGCATGAACGGGGCAGGGGCAGAGAGAGAGGGAGACACAGAATCGATAACAGGCTCCAAGCCATCAGCCCAGAGCCTGACGCGGGGCTCAAGCTCACGGACCGCAAGATTGTGACCTGGCTGAAGTCAGACGCTTAACGACTGCGCCACCCAGGCGCCCCTCTTTCACCTCTGTTTTAAATCCTTTCCCCTCCCCTCTAATGAAATCCCTCAGTGACTGACATCAACTTTATGTTATTCATCAATTTAAAACAGTGGTTATAAACATAGGAAAATGCTATATAATTCTAATCTTTAAAAAAAAAACACTTTTAATACCACCTTCACTTCCTGCCTCATTTTTCCTCACTATCCATCACAAAACTCCATAAGGGGGCTTCCATTAGGCCTTGGTTTAGGTGTAGGTTCAAGGATCCCTCTCCTCCACTCTCTTATGAATATCCTTCAATCTGCATTTTTACCACTGTGCCCAGACTCTACATACCACCTATCATATCCCCTTTGCCCAATCCTGTGACCAATTGTTAGAACTGGAAATATTCCCATTATCAGTATCATTTAGTATCTTTGATCACTTTATCTTTAACCAAAATAATACTTTCTATCCCGTGAGAGTTTTAGTATCTTATTTTGTGAGGCCTTCTCTGATCTCCAACGCAAGAGGAGTCCTTGCCACTACATGCTTCCAAAAAAGGTCTTTTTTCATATTCTCTCGGTGTATCATTTGCATGCTGCATGAATTTCCTACCACCATCTTAAGAACAAAATCATGTCTGTTTATAGTACGGTAATTCCAATGCTTAACACACTGCTTGCATACAGCAGTTTCTCAATAAATACATTGAAATGAAGAAATGAATGCATATATATTTTATAAGATATATCTTGTTTATTTTCTCTTGTACTCTGACACTCTATCAGTTTTATTCTGATAAAAGAGAATAAAGATCTCCAGAAATGTTTCATATATTGTGTCATCCCCATGTCTAACCATGGCATTAAATAACAGAGGGATCCAAAATAATACCTAGTTACTTTGCTTATGGAGTAGGGATAAAAAGAGTAATACTAAAATAACATTTCAGGGTAGTATATGCTCTTGTATAGGTTAGGGGTTATAAATGTGTCAGACAGAAACTTTGAAATATTACTCAATAATTCTGTTTATAAAATAAATCTATATTGATTAGTTTGGCTAGTACTCACTTTGGTGATATTTCCATCAAGAGAAGATTGACATTAAGACACTATTATAATCTGTAATTCCAGATCTTCTTGTTCTTTCTTGAACAGCCAGGTCAAATTGAGCATCAGGGTTTTTACACATTCCTATGTCTGGTACTCTTTTTTTTTTTTTTTTTCCTATGTCTGGGACTCTTTACACAGGTCTCTGTCTGATTTGTACTTTCATTTCCTTTGGTCTTTGCTCAAATAAAAATTATGTCCTCTCCCTAATAATTCCTTGCCAGCTTTATTTACTTCATAGTATTTATTATCAACTAACATACTGTGTATCTGACTCGTTTATTTTTTTCTTTGCCTCTTCTCTCCATTAGAGTGTAATCATCACATGCGCAAGGATTTCTGTTTCCTTTATTCACTGTGATATATATAGTGACTTAAAATCATCTGGCACAGAAAAGCACTCAATATATTCTGACTGGAATTAAGGAGCTTATCTTCAAGTATCATTCCTCAAAAAGCAACACAACAGAGAAACCTGTTTAGGCCACTTTTTCCTCATAAATTAAGCTTATGCCAATTATAGTAACATTATATTAAGTTCTCTTTCAGTTAGTTAAGGTTCATCTGCCTGGGGATGGTTGCATCCTCATCTCAAGGTAACTGTGAACTTAAAGGGGGTAACAGGTTTGCATGATCATCTTTATCCTTCTAGAAGTTTTTCACCTAAGTTTGTTCAGTTTAGGTCTGACTCCATCACTCAATGATTTTCCCTTTGATTCTTACCTGAACACAACTATCAATACGGCACTGTCTTTGATCTTTACCAAGCAAAAACATAATATTTGTGACAATTTTTTTATTTATGACAATTCTTGCGTGTGACTAGTATACTTTACTAAACTTTTAATAGAATACATTATTCCATTATTATCCATGTATTCCATTTTAATGGAATGCTTTTCTGGAATACATCACAGAAATGCTAATAACCAATTATATAGTGATCATTCTTTCTCTTAAAAGTACCCCAACTGGAGTTCTCCTCAGGTGGGCATAGTGGACACCCAGGACTCCACAATGATGTCATCTGTACCAGTGAATGAGAAGAAGCTCCTGGATTTCAAACTAGGAGAGCTGTCAAGCTGGATACTGATGTGGAATTTTTCCCCGAAAGCCATTGCTGGAGCATTTCAAAGAGGTTACTAGAGGTATTATGACAAGTATGTCAATGTGAAGAAAGGGGGCCTTGCTGGGATTTCTATGGTGCTGGCATCTTATGGGCTTTTCAACTACTGTCATTCTTATAAAGAACTCAAACATGAGCAGCTACACAAATACCACTGAAGAGGGCCAGTGCGAAGGCACATTCTGCATTTGTGACCTTGACCTTTGCTTGGCATCCTTGAATCCTTTCATATCCTAATTGAGAATTAACACTTACAAAAAGATGACTGGTACACAGGGAAAAAAATAGGACCCCAACTCATTTCTCTAACACAATTTCCAGGTCCTTGACATATTGTCTCATCCTTCTCTAGCCCCTCTCTCGATGCTCTCTACCCTCTCCTTAATCCCAGACCCACATTTCTATTTATATATATTAAACAAAGCATTTTAAGGGTTTTAATTTTTTTTTGTCTTTAGTCAGTACAAACCCTCACATTTAGTTTCAGTAAAGTAGTTTATCAAGACACACTGTTAACAAAGTCACTTCTTACCCCAAGAGGAAATCTGGTAAACATCGTATTTACTCAGTATAAATTAAAAAAAAAAATAGCACATAGTCGTGTAACACCAAGTCAATCAATGTGGGCTGTTTTGCTTTTTTCAATTGTGCTTCCCCTTAAAATACATACACTCACTTTGCTGAAACCACCAAGAGGCAGCTGTGTGGACAGATGGCCTGTGTTGACTACAGTGTAATAAACTATATTAAATGCAATTAACACATTTTCTTACTTCTAACAGGAAGTAGTTGAGTGTCATCTATTTCAGACCAAACTACCTTTTGGGTGTACACATGTACTCATAAATCCTCAGAAGCCATGCGTTTTTTAAGTGAGCACTTCTGTCAGCATTTATAAAAATGTCTAAACTTCTTGATGATAATTATTGCTAGTTATAAAAAATTAGAGAAAAAATATCCACACTGGCCATAATGATTTGATCAGGATGCTGGTTCAATGATGGTTTTACTTTAATAATTCATAGCTATTTAGAGTTTTTGTTAAATGGTCTTTGAGTAAAAAGATGTTTACTAAAGAAGCAACTAAATTTAATTTATGAGACAATTATGACAAAGGAAAAATAAATTTTCTTTTTTCCAGAAAATTTCTATCAATAAGGTCAAGTAAAATTTACAAAAATATAAAATGATAGGTTAATGTAAATCTCAGTGTGATAAAATACTATATGTTCTAAAATAATGAGTTTTCTCACTAAATACTAGTTCATGAGAATGTGCTCTGAAAGTTTCAGTTTTGAATGACAAGTTATTGATAATATATTAGAAATTATTGAAAATTAAAAAATCCAAATAAATACAATAACAATAAAAACTTGTTGAATATTCGCTACATCATTAGAAAAGATAAGCATATCACCAGTGTATCTACTATTACTGTCCTTACTCTGTAAAGGAGAAACCTAGATACAGAAAGAGTGAATAAATTGCCCAGGATTATAGTTTGAGTGTTTTGGGCTTCAGTTCTCAGCAATCTGAATCCAAATCACGAGCTCTTAACACCATGCTACAAAGCCTGCCAATATGAGTTCCAACTGTCTTTTGGATGTAAGACTGAAACCAGCCACTAAAGAGTTTGAAAAGCATTTGTTGATTACCTGAATTGTAACCTTTTCCTTTGTATGAAATGAATATTTTTCATAGTAACCCAGATGAACATTCAAATATTGCTTATAATATTACCTAAAATAAAAAGCAAATAAAATCTATACATGTTGAACCTAAAGCCTCCAGTTTGAAAATTAATGTGCAATATAAATACTTATAATCTATGTTTTATGTGGCATTTAGAGGGGAATAATACAATTTCTAAATCATTTTTAGTAAAGATTTAAAATTATAATAAAAAGTATAACAATTTAAAATAATATAATTGAATCCTTAATAATTTACATGATGAAATGGTTTCAAATTAATGGACATTATTATGTATACAATTCCATTTTCCAGAAGATCCATAATTTTCATACTTTTCTGTTTCGTATTATATATATTTGAAAGCCGGACATCATTAAACCGTCTAACTATACATGGAAATCTGTATTACTAAAGTGACTTATTGTATATTTGTATACATAAATACAAACCATTTCAAGACATAGAATTCTCTGGAAGAGCTATCACTAGCTTTTACTTTTTAATATGTCCCTATTGAAGTTGTAATCTATAGCTTTGATATAAATTTGGTAACAACAGAAACTTTAAAGTTAAGCAATTATCTATAATATATCATGGAAGAGGAGTAAAGCATTCTGGATTATAACACATGAAGAGCATATTTTACAGATTTAAATGCGGCACCTTTATAAAGACTACCTCTTTAATACAAAAGTCAAAAATATCTATATCAATTTTTCATTCTCACTTATATTTATAAAATGTCAAAGGGAATCTATTTTGGATTTAAAATTCCTTTGATGTAGGGTGCCTAGGTGGCTCAGTTGGTTAAGTGTCTGATTCTTGGTTTCGCCTCAGGTCATGATCTCACAGTTCATGAGTTCAAGCCCCATATCAGGCTTTGCTCTGACAGAGCTATCTCTCTCCCCTCTCTGCTTCTCTCTGCTTCTCTCTGTTTCTCAAAAAAAAAAAAAAAAAAAAAAAAAAAAAGAAAACAAAAAACAAAACAAAACTTTAAGAAATAAAATAAATAAATGGAATTAAAAATAAATAAATAAAATTACTTTGAAGTTTCTTCATGTGAAGAAATGGAATGGAATATGTGTTCTGAGATCAACCATGAAGCATCAAGGTTACTGAGCATTTGATGCCATCATTTTCAGTATTACTTTTTGAATATAAATGAACCATAAAGTAAATTACTGCAATCTCATATCCGAAGGTTGGAATTCATCTAATGCATCCTCAGCATTGTGGTAATAACAATAGAGGTACTAGATAAAGCAGGCTGCAGTGAAAAAGACTGACACACATGGACAAATAGCAAAAAAATACGAGAAAAAAATAGCGGTGCCTGAGTGGCTCAGTTAGTTAAGTGGCCCACTCTTGATTTCCTGTCAGGTCATTATCTCATAGTTTGTGGGATTGAGCCCTTCATCAGGCTCTGCACTGACAGCACAGAGCCTGCTTGGGATTCTCTCTCTCTTTCTCTCTGCCCCTCCTTGCCTCTCTCAAAATAAATAAATAACTCTTTTAAAAAATTTGAGAAAAGATATACATGAAAGGTTAACAGTCAGTTATAAATTACGGTTGCTATAGGGATTGTGAGGAAATGTCCTTGGTAACAATTTATGGTGATAGATGTTAATTAGACTTATTGTGGTGACCATTTTGCAAAATATACCAATATTGAATTATTATGTTGTATACCCGAAACTAGTATTATTTATTAATTATATCTAAATTAAAAACAATTTTGGGGGCGCTTGGGTGGCTGAGTCGATTAAGTGTCCAACTTTGGCTCAGGTCATGATCTCATGGTTTGTGAGTTTGAACCCTGCATCTGGCTTTGTGTTGACAGCTCAGAGCCTGCAACCAGCTTTGGATTCTGTGTCATCCCCTCTCTCTCCACCCCACCACCGCTCACACTCTTTCTCTCTCTCTCTCTGTCTCTCTCTCTCAAAAATAAATAAATATTAAAAAAGAATAAAAAAATATTTTTCTAGACTTTGTTCATGATGGTGTTTGTACACTTATTCTTCTTTTTGCTCCTGGTGGATAATTTTTCCACCTTCAGTTTATCACTTAAAATCATATGGATCCATTTTCAAACATCTCAGCTTCTGTCTTGACCTTCAAAAAAACAAGGTAAATGATGTAATCTTCCTTCTACTACTTGCAATGTATTTCTGTATAGCCACGTTAAATTCTGTGTTCTTGTTTCTGTTATGTTACTATATATCTATTATCTTCAATGTTCCTTAATTTCATAAACGATAAACATACATCTTTGTCCATGGCCCTTTCTTGGCATAAAATGCAGATAATTCTATGAAGAATGCTGATACATATTTTAATTGGTCTTTAAAAAGTAATATTTGGGGCGCCTGGGTGGCGCAGTCGGTTAAGCGTCCGACTTCAGCCAGGTCACGATCTCGCGGTCTGTGAGTTTGAGCCCCGCATCGGGCTCTGGGCTGATGGCTCAGAGCCTGGAGCCTGTTTCCGATTCTGTGTCTCCCTCTCTCTCTCTGCCCCTCCCCCTTTCATGCTCTGTCTCTCTCTGTCCCAAAATTAAATAAACGTTGAAAAAAAAATAAAATAAAAAGTAATATTTTCCCTTAAAACATAGGGGGATTTAATTTAATAAAATGACCATTTTAATTTTACAAAACATCTCTTTCTTTATTCAGTGCTGTCTTTTCTAAAATATAGATTTAAGGTTTCATTTAACTTTCAGAGACTTTCTACAATATTTGGATTGAGTTTAAGAGATACTTTCCTAGAAACAACAACAACAACAACAACAACAACAAACAAAAATAGTCCAGGTCAAGGGAGATTAAAAGAGAAAGAGTGTTACCATTTGTATTTCCTACAAAGATCAAGCTGGAAAAAAGATCTTAAATCCTCAAGGAATCTTTAATTGCATCACTATGAATCATCATCATCATCATCATCATTTACTACTCATTGAGAATGAAATAAAGTTCATTATTTTTCATGAATTTCTTTGAAAAATATAATTGGAAAAATAACTTTAAATTTTATTTTATTTCTACTAATTTTGGATGATTGCTACTGTTCATGATTACATTTCTTAAATATCATTAGTTATAAACTTAATTCAGACTCCCTAATTTATGCTATACACTGAGAAGATAGTATTATATGGAATAAAAACTCATAAAAATGTCATTTTGAAGTTTTATGATAATGATTAAAAGGTCTAGATAGTAGGGGGGCCTGGATGGCTCAGTCGGTTAAGCGTCTGACTTCGGCTCTGGTCCTGATCTTGCAGCCCGTGAGCTCGAGCCCTGCATCGGGCCCTGTGCTGACAGCTCAGAGCCTGGAGCCTGCTTTGGATTCTGTGTCTTCCCCTATCCTCTGTCCCTGCCCTGCTCGTGCTCTTTCTCTCTCTCTCTCAAAAATAAATAAACATTAAAAAAATAAATAATAAAAAATAAAAATAAATAAAAAAGGTCTAGATAGTATTGTTTAGATTAACAAAGCAATATAAATTAAAATAATCTTTCAAAGGCCTCAATTTAACAAAATGTAAATACTGGCAATACTCAGTAATATTTCTGTAGGTTAGGAAGGAAAATTTAAACACTTTCCAAGGTGGTGTGGTCATATCTAACACAATTAAACTCGTCAATATCTGTTGATTCAGCAATTCCACATTAGGTATTAACCCTGTTGAAATACTCCCAAATCATTTCCCCATTTCAATTATTGTCAAAAAGATAATTTGTATCAGAATTATTTGGAATGTTAAAAATTCAGGAAATTAGTAAAGGAAAATATTTAAAGAAATTATGATTCACCAGCACAATTATATGTTATATAATTTATATTAAGCATATTCCAAATAATCTGTTAAAATAAAAATATAAAATTTAAGGGGCACCTGGATGGCTCAGTCGGTTGAACGTCCGACTTTGGCTCAGGTCATGATCTTGGGGTCTGTGAGTTCAAGCCCCTGTCGGGCTCTGTGCTGACAGCTCGGAACCTGGAGTCTGCCTTGGATTCTGTGTCTCCCTCTCTCTCTGACCCTCCTCCGCCAATGCTCTGTCTCTCTCTGTGTCAAAAATAAATAAACATTAAAAAAAATTTAATATAAAATTAAAAATTTTATTTTCATAAAAAGTCACATTTTAGTATATATGTATATGTAACAACATTGAAGTCCATGGATAAAAAAATCTGGAAAGATAAATATAAAAAGTACAGAGTACATGACTAAAGAATGAGATATAGATAGGTATACATATAGGATTAGGAAAAGGTGTAGGTATACATATATCTATTTCTATTTCTACATATTGTAATTTCAGATGGTATTTCAGTATTGGTGACTGCTAGAATCTACTCTGTTATTTGCTTGAGACAGCTAGCCAGAAATGAGAATTATATTCAACACAGAGTGATAGAGCATTTAAATGACTGAATTAGGCATTATTATGATGATCAAGATCAAAAATAGTTTTACTCTTTTAAAATCTAATTAAACATGGAAAATGAGATAGATATGTAAAATATGTAATTGAAATTCTAGGGGTCATTCATAACTCCTGATATTCAAATAAATACAGCTGATTTTTTTTTAAATTAACGTTTATTTATTATTGAGAGACAGAGAGAGAGAGAGCATGAGCATGGGAGGGGTAGAGAGAGGGGAGACACAGAATCTGAAGCAGATTCCAGGCTCTGAGCTGTCTGCACAGACCCTGACCTGGGGCTTGAACTCACAAACCGCGAGATCATGACCTGAGCCAAAGTCTGATACTTAACCGACTTAACCACCCAGGCACCCCTATAGCTGATTTTTAATAAGTTTTTAAATCCATTCAAGACAGGACTTTAGTTAAAAAGGTAATGTGTAATTGATTTTAATTTTTTGTATAAAAATTAATGCACAAAACAGATGTTTTAATTAAAATGAGAAATATACATGTAGGTGTTAATACAGTTTCAGGAAATAGTAAGTACTCAACATTTAGAAATCATTCATCTGATTTCTTCACATTTTTTGTATATCTTTTCTGCTAATTTTCTGACAGTTACTACCGAAAGCTTTTTGTCAAACTCCCAGTTTAGTCTTTCCATATGTTATATCCACAACTGTCATTACTCTTGACCCAAGATTTATGAGAATGACTACTACTTAATTTTAAGGTCTTATTTTTAAACAACACTTATTCGGAGGTAGTCCCTGAACAGTAAAAGTAATAAGAAATTCCTGGTCAGTTTTCTTATTACATAGTTGTGCGAAACATATTCAGATCAATTTGCAAGTTTGTGTTATCAAAGAATTGTATTTAATTATTTGTTTTCAATTGGTATTGATAGGGTCACTGACCCTATCTACTTCATTCAGCACAATGTGCCCAGTGTGAAACCTCATGACTCACAGAATAAGTACTCAATAAATTTCACCAGATGAATGAGATGGTTTTAATTATACTGTTTTGAGTTGCACCACATTCAGGCAAAATCCTGTATTCTTGATCAATTACTACATTTAAAATAATATTTTGAAACAGAAGTTATTATAAACTTAAATGCTTTTCATGAGGTCCTAAGCCTATACAAAACCATCTTTGTGCCTACTAAGCATTCTGGTAAAACACCTGGAACTTAACAGCATTGACAAAGAAGCATCTGCCCCCTTGCTTGTGCACGTAGATTATGGGTTTCAAAGTGCAACTGGGAAAATACAAAGTTGTAAAGGACTTTTTGCCACCAAAAATTAAAAAAAAAACATGTCTGCATCAGCATCATTGTTTTGTTCTTTGGAGCTTTTATAATTGCCTGACTCAGGCTTGCTAAGCTTTGACTTTCTCCTCATTGCTGAAACTTCATGAACTGCCAAAAGTCTGAGAAAAAATAGGATTCGAAGAGGGAGACAGACAACTAAATATAATACTCCTTAAAAACAGGTAGTTATTGGAGGCAGTCAAAATAGGAATCTGATAGAAGGAAAAGAGAAACTCACAAATACATTTAATCCAACTCACCCTCTTCAAGAGTATTCTTTGAATGTTGGTAACAAGAGAACACTACTGAGAAATTAGTCCCTCTATTCTACTCATCCTATAGCATCTCTGAAAGAGGACAGAAAACCTCTTGAGCTTTTAAGCTCAAATTAGAAGGGAAAACCAACCCTTTGGCCCTTTCACAAGGCCAAAAAGTGCTCATATAGCTATTACAAAGTGTAAACATTTGCTATCTTGAGTAAGAACATGTGTTTTATGGCAAAAAATGTGTAACAATGTTTCCCACTGCTTTATCAATTTCAAGCATATTTTAATCACCATTTCCAAACCTTCAGCATATATGTCAATCGCTCAGGAATGCTGTTAAAAAACAGATTCTGAGTCAGTGTTCCTGAGGTTTTGTATTTTAAGAACCTCGAAGGTGATGTTAATGCAGTTAGCTTATAGGCCTCCATTTTGAATAACAAAGATGTTAGACTATAATAATTATTTTTTAATGGATTTAATTTTCACCAATAATATAATTTCATTGTAAACTATATTAGAGATTGTAAAAACTTTAAGATCCTTCTCTCATCTACTCCTCCCAGAAATGTGGATATTTTAAATCTGTTATTACAATTCTTCTTTTACAGCTCATTTAGTCCTCCTTCTGCAGCGCATGGTTGAGAGGAAAAAGTGCATGCATCTGTCCTTCATTCCTCTTTACTCACCCTTTCCCTTTGCATATAGGTATTTGGTTTGCTTCCTTCTTTTAGACAGCGCCTGGCTTATTTAGCCAAGTAATATCTCTTTTGTTGAGGAGCTATTGAAAGCTGCACTAGCTTGTTTCTGGTTTTGTTGTTGAATTTGAGTAGAGACAGACCTTTTTTCTGTAGGTTCTATGAGGAGTGCAATTGTAAAACAAGAGCAAAGGCACTTCCTCCCACGACCTTACAGTAACCATACGGAATGAATGCCCAGGGACAGCCCATCATTGCCATAGCTCAGATTTTTGTTCCTGTTTTTTTTTTGTTTTTTTTTTTTTTTTTAATTTGCACACCAGCTCTATTCTTTAGTAAAATTGTAAAAGGCAGCCATTATGGACATTAGGTATCCCAACATAACCATCTGGAGTGTGTCTAGTTTGTTCTTAATAGGACCAATTTTTATTTGTAGCTTCAGGTTTTATATGAAGTTGCATTGTTGTGGACTTGGCTGCTTTGTGATGAATTTTTTTTTCATATGCATATAAAATGAACTGTTGCTATTGTGAGATGGGTTTTAACTGACCTATTAAAGGTTTCTTTCAAATGGCACTACTTTAGGGACATTCTAATGTTTGCTTCTATTGTTTGGGCCTTATGGATAATGTATACATTCAAAAACAAATCTTGTTGCTGATTTTTCCATTTCCTTCCCTGCACTTTGTTACATCTGGGATATAGTCTAACTCATCTGATTTAATCCACATTTTAAAAAATGCCATAACTATTAAGGACCTTGTTTACAGACAGATGAAATTAATTTGTGCCAACCAAAAAAAAATCACAATCTAAGAGGTATGCCTTGTTAGTCATTTTATTATTTTATTCTATGCCATTTTAGAAGGTAAAAGTTCAAACAAGTTAAAACTGTACCATTATTCAGAATTCATTTATCCATATTATCTTTGATGTAGTCAAACTCAGGGCTGATTCCCTCCACAGCATAGACTTGGACAACTTTCTCTTATGTTTAAAAATAGAAAAGCATTTTACACTTTAGCACTATATAGTATAATATAATATAATATAATATAATATAATATACATAATTATATTATGTATACACTAATATATATGATATAATATAAATAATACTATATAATATACATGTGAAACATGTATATAATAATTTTAAATGCTGATACATATTTTACAATCTTGAATACTTACTGATTCTTCCTCACTTACAAAAGTAAGTCATTCAGCCAATATGTATTAAACAGAAAAAATAGAAAATAGTTAATTGGTACAGATCACTAAAATTAATTAAGACACATTCAAAGTGTCTGTCATGTTTTTATAGAAAATACTCTATGTTGTGGCAATATTAGGCAAACAGAAAAATGGGGTGTTCTATGAAAAACAGAGGCTATGGCTCTCTTGTCATTCCTTCTGCATCATTGCATATCAATTCTGGATAAGAAGAGTCTGTCAAATCATCAGGAGCTACGTATTTATGTGGAAAGCTATGTAGAAACAAGGAAGGAAGGATGTGTGCTGTGTAGTCAGGTCTGAAAATCTGAACATTCCTAGAGTAGCTGTATCCAATAGGAATAAAGTTGTCAGCAAAACTACTTTTCAGGGTAAAACCCTTATTCTTTTTTCTTAATAGAAAACAGTGCAATGAAAATAAAGAGTTTTAGTGTGAAGTTGGACTTTCAAAAAATTATATGACTTGATTTAGAAAGTTGTGCTCCTGGAAAAAATAAAAGCCTCTTGGACAAAGTCATTTTCATTTTGAAAATTTTTATTCTAGGCAGTTTATTTTTAAAATTCACTGTTTATCATCCTGACCCATGCAGTACTTGAGCTTTATAGATAAGTTTTAGGTACTGGCTCAGTTAAATTTTAAGAACTTTAAATTAGTATATTTCTTTAAAGAAAACATTGAATAGACTTGAGAAGATAGACTATTATTTTCATACATAATTATTTAAGAAATAAGCAGATAAAAGAGACTTCCTTTAAATTTTCATGGTTTATCTCAGATTATTAACAGGCACACACACAGAATAAAGTTTGTTTATATACGGTTGTTTTCAGCATAAGTTAATTTCACTCATAATTCGAGGAATGTAAGTTCAAGGAAGCAAAACTTTAAGTTTTATATTAAAATGCAATCTGCAGGGCACGTGAGTGGCTCAGTTGGTTAAGTGACCGACCTTGGCTCAGGTCATGATCTCACAGTTCTTGGGTTGAGCCCCGTGTCAAGCTCTGTGCTGACAGCTCAGAGCCTGGAGCCTGCTTCAGACTGTCTCCCTCTCTCTCTCTCTCTGCTCCTCCCCCACTCGAACTCTGTCTCTCTCTGTCTCTCAAAAATAAACAAACATTTAAAAAGCTTAAAAACATGCAAAAAAGTTAAAAAATGCAATCTGCAATGTGAAAATGTTAAAATATAAATATGTGATATCAGAATATGAGTTCATACAAGATGGTAACAAGGAAAGTATGGGTTTCAAATCAATTCTTAAATCTTGAAGTAAGAATTTTTCTCTGATACACAGGACCTCAACCTACAGATTAGAATTCAGTGTAGGAAGAATACTTATTGATACAATGTATAAAATGAATCCTAGTGCTGCCAGTGTTGCTATTGATCTAGACTTTCCTGATTGAATATTTAGTTTTGTTTTCTTCTAAGAACATAGATGATACAGTTGCATTATATCATTTTGGAATAATTTATTTTCTAATTTTTTTTTTAAAAAAATTAATGTTTACTTATTTTTGAAAGAGAGAGGGGCAGACTGTGAGCAGGGGAGGGGCAGAGAGAGGGAGAGACAGAATCGGAAGCAGTCTCCAGGCTCTGAGCTGTCAGTACAGGGCCCTGATGTGGGACTCAAACCCACAAACCATGAGAACATGACCTAAACTGAAGTTGGATGCTTAACCAACTAAGCTATCCAGGGTGCCCCAGGGTAATTTATTTTCTGAAGAGAAGCTCTAACCATTCTTTTAAAAATTTTTCTAGTTCTTTGCAATTTTCTTCCCCAGGAGTTCTTCCAAATATTTAACTTATTACATATTTAAATATGCTGGTCCTCTTCTTTTAAGCATATAATTAAAAATGTATGATTAAATTCTGTACATTTGGTGTTTCCTGTGAATTTCACCCATCTTTATTTTAGGTAATATTTTCTTCTTAACCTTCACTAGTTCCATCAATATTCTTCTTCCATTTCTGTTTGACATTAAAAATTTTCATCTGTAAGTGGTTTCCTCCTTTCATATAAGGCTATAGTCTCTTTATACACAAGTGCACTTCAAATGACCAATTAAATTAAGAACTCATTCCGGGAAATTGGGTGGAACTATTTTATTGAGTGGGAGGTTAATATCATGTCCTTGTTGAGAAAATGTCGGAGTTAAGCACATCCTTTTACCACCCTTATTTTGGTCAGCAACTCAGCATGCAATCCAAGTTCTGTTGATGAATATCTGCAGGTGACAGTAAAGAAACTGTCATTGACACTGGCATAGAAAAGAGGCAAAATTGATCTTCCCTGCTCTTACCAGGATACTACCTTCTATGAAACAGGGATGGAAGTGATGAATACAACAATGTATTTACTCATTCAAAAATATTTAACACTTCGGCCTGGGTTTCCATATTGTACACAGTTTATATTAATATTACATAGTTATGATATATAATATATTTAAAATATGACATAAATGTAATGTTCATATCATTTCAAGGTTTTATTGGATTTTAAAGACATGCTAGTTCAACCCTTGTTTAAGGAATTGAATAAGACATACTTGACCATCTCAAATAATACTTGTTTCAAAGGCAGAAACAGTGGTAAAACTTGTTTTGTCATTTAGTTACAGCCGATCTTAATATTCTCAAGCTTACTTTCCCAGTCTTTGCATGTATTTTCATCATTTTCTATTAAGATGTTTTAAGTCTATTTTTAGTTTGTTTTTCTCTTTGATTGTATTTGCTTAACTACTCACTTTTACTCCATTTCTCTCTATATCATAAGCTCTTTTGTCTTTTGCATTGGTCACTAAAACAACATTCTTTTTAAGGGCTTAGACATTTTGGACAAGTCATTAGTTCAATATTTTGTGTTATGCCTTCTAATATTAGCGAAATTGTGACACCCTATTGTAAAAAAAAAAAAGTTTTCAAAATCACTATTGATTATTGATGATTCCATGGAGGCTTTACTAAGAGCTGACATCATTTTTTATTTTTTTATTTTTATTTTTTTAATTTTTTTTAACGTTTATTTATTTTTGAGACAGAGAGAGACAGAGCATGAATGGGGGAGGGGCAGAGAGAGAGGGAGACACAGAATCAGAAGCAGGCTCCAGGCTGTGAGCCATCAGCCCAGAGCCCGACGCGGGGCTCGAACTCCGGACCGCGAGATCGTGACCTGAGCTGAAGTCGGACGCTTAACCGACCTAGCCACCCAGGCGCCCCTGACATCATTTTAAATAAAGAGCTTTAATCTGGACAGAGGACTCTACAGTCACCTACCTTAAATAACCTCAGATTTTATCGTGTAGTTATCGAATGATCAGTGCCTATTCTTAATAATCATATATTTCATCCACCCATATGAATTTTTGAAAATACCATTATTTGAGTGAAGTCCTTATTAAAAAGTATAAGAAGAGATGCAATTTTAAATGAAATGATAGCCAGTAAAGAAAGATGGTACTGCCATTATGTCTATCAGACAAAATTAAGTAATACTGTCAACACTTAAAAGTAATGGCCACAGCATTTTGTGAAAGGGGACTGTCAATGTAAGCTTAATCAAATCATTGAAGTAGAAAACTCTGTGGGGGCGCCTGGGTGGCGCAGTCGGTTAAGCGTCCGACTTCAGCCAGGTCACGATCTCGCGGTCCGTGAGTTCGAGCCCCGCGTCGGGCTCTGGGCTGATGGCTCAGAGCCTGGAGCCTGTTTCCGATTCTGTGTCTCCCTCTCTCTCTGCCCCTCCCCCGTTCATGCTCTGTCTCTCTCTGTCCCAAAAATAAATAAACGTTGAAAAAAAAAATTAAAAAAAAAAAAAGAAAAAAAAAAAAAAGAAAACTCTGTGCAATTAATTTGACCGTGTTGGTTATTCAAACAATGAAAACGCTTCTTTGTGAAAGAACTTCACTACCTAGAGTTAACCCAATCCACCTTGTTTTGCATTTCCAGCTGATCAGTTAGCATTAACATTATATGACTTTTATCCTTATGCTTCGGTAAAATATAGACTTCTCTGAATCCTTAATCACGTGTCAAATTAATTCTGAGAAGCTTCTACAAATGATGAAAGTAACCTCATTTGTTCTCCTTATTGGCCCATTTTGTCTTTGGCAAAATAATCTCTTCTATTAATCATTAGAAAATTTTAACTTTCCTGGCAGAGTTGGCTTTAGAATATATAAACTATAAATATACAAGGACATTTTGTGGAGAAGTGGGCAATGCAGAAGGAGGAAGTGTCATAAAGGAAGCAAAAGAATTCCTAGAAAAATGGAAAACAAGAGAATTGAGAACCATGCATCATTCAGCATGTATGAAGTAGCACCGACATGAGAGGAACTCATCAACCAGGGACCCATCATTCCAGGGCACACCAGTGAGATTTTGTCAAAATAATGTGTCACAAAATACAAGAAAGGTAGCCCTAGTATAGAATATCTCCCAGCATTAGTCTGTCTAATTTGTATTTCTGGAAGTTCAACTACTTAGGACATTTACTGATAAACCTTTGAGACTAATATTTTTAATATGAGTTAAATAAATTAGTTAAAAGTGGTGTGCATACATGAACTATATAATTCATAAAATATTCATTTAAATTTGATGAAATTCGAAATAGCTTTTGTTAGGGTGCCTATGTAGCTCAGTTGGTTAAGTGTCCAACTCTTGATTTTGGCTCAGGTCATGATCTCACAGTTTGTGGGTTCGAGCCCCATGTTGGGCTCTGTGCTGATAGCACATAACTTGCTTGAGATTCTCCCTCTCCCTCTCTCTCTACTCCTTCCCAGTGCTCTCTCTTTTTCTGTAAATAAATAAATAAATAAATAAATAAAATTTAAAAAATGTTTTTGTTAATTACTCTATCTTACATGATTGACTTCCTCAAGAATATGTATTAAATGAAAAAAAAGAAAATGTATTACACTTAACATGTATCAAACATATACTGATTATCTAATAAATTTTTACTCTATGTAGAGTAGGAACAACAGCAATAAAATATAATGATGATGATAATAAAATAGTTAATATTGATTATTCCAACTGCCAGATATTCTTCTTAAGAATACAAATATATTAACACATTTAATCTTTTTTTTTAACACATTTAATCTTGACAATGACTTTATAAAGGCACATGCTATCATGTTCTTTCTTTCACAGAAAGGGAGATACATAAAGGTTAATTAGCATTTATATAACTAGCATATGTCTCTCACTCTTTCTCTCTCTTCCTCCCTCTCTTTCTCCTTCCCTCCCTTTCTCTCTCCCTCTCTCTCTCACACACACACATACCCCTAAACATTGTCTTTTGAAAGTGAAGAGCAATTCAAGACACAACTTACTCTTAGAATTTTTAGAGCTTTTTTAAAGGTAAAAATGAATTAAAGAAAATAAATAACATTTCCCATGAACAAACATTAAGAAAAATTTTCATTATTAATTTTTTTAAGAGGGCACAAATGACTGTGGGGCAGAGAGAAAGAGAGAGAGAGAGAAAGAGAAGCAGGGCTCACTGGGGCTCGTGTTTTACCAAAGCGGGGCTCAAGTTCACCCAAAGCGGGGCATGAGCTCACCCGAAGCAGGCTTGAAATCATGAACTGTAAGATTATGACCTGAGCTGAAGTCAAATGCTTAACAACTGAGCCACCCAGGTGCCCCACATTTTCATTGTTATTAATTCAATCAGTAACTATAATTAAATTCATTCAATTCTACTCTTAAGGTCATGAGAGAATGATAGGAAAGAGAGGGAGAGAAGAGGAGGGGAGAGGGAATGAGAGAGACTCAGAAAGAATGATTAATTCAGATTTCCTTCAGTCTAGAAATGTTTCTCTTTCATATAATTATCATAATACCATTTAATAAGTTATAGGTGCATTGATGCAATATAGTCTAAGGATCTGAAATATGCTAAATAATCTTTTCAGAAGTATCCTCCTTCTCAGATCCATTGCTGGACCTTCTTTCTCTAAAGGACATTCTGGGTCTCAATCGTTAGCTCTTCTTTTTTTCCTCTTCTATATCTTCCCTCAACATTCTATTTTCAGTTTCTCTTCAAGTGAACTCATTCAGGTCTCTGAGACAATTCCATCTACATACTGCATTTTATATCCTCACTTCTTACCTGTGCTAGAGCTCTAGATTAATACAGATATATTACTTAGTATAGCAAATTTAATCTTCACTTAGATTTCATATAAAACATCTCAAACTTAACATCTCCAGTTTGAAAATGTTGATGCCTTCCTGCCTCCCTACAATAATTTCCTTCAGCCTTCCTAATATCATGTTTATAAAGATGTATAAATATTTTTATCTCCAAAACCTAGCAGTCATCCTTAATAATTGCATTTCCCTGATTTCTCCTCATCTAAATTAATCGCAATACTATTGATCATGTCTCCAAAGGATGATCCTTTCCCCCAACACTTGTGTGACTCCTCTAGTCCAATATTCTCTTTCTTCTTCCCTAAACTTCTATAATTAGAAGAACCTAACAAGTTTCCCTGCTGCATCTCTGGACCATAAAGGACTGTCAGGATGCATTTCAAAGGGATTCAATGAGTATCCAATTCCTTGCCCAGAGTCTTTACTTTACACTTGACCAGCCTTCTAACTCAGACCTCCGTCAAAGCTGTGAATGTGCCTAGTTGCCAATGCTCCAGGCTCTTTCCTTTTTCTCTTCCATAATTTCCCCAAATTCTCTTCATCTTAGTTCTTAAACTGTATTTTCCTGTGCAAAATGTAATCTGTATAAGGAAGTTTATATGTCTAGCTGCTTTTTCCATTCAGATCTAATTAAAATGTATCTTTTTCCAAGACTCCTTCACTACCCTGCCGTTTAAGGAAACCCTCCCTTCCCCAAGTCACTCTCCTATAATCCTTTTTGCTTCATTCAGAACACTGTTATTACTCTTGAAAATCACTTACTTCTGTTCATTGGTAAGAATTAACTGACCACTTTACCCTACTAACATCAGATCTAACTTATTCATCACATTTTCAGGGCTTGGAACAGTAGGTGGTGAATTTCTAGTGCTCTATATGTACATTTATTGTATGTATTCAATAAATGAACAAAATAATATATTAACCTCTGAACAAAAGGAATACAATAATATTAACTGTTGTACTGGATTACTTTATACAGTTTTGAATTGTTTAGCTATATATAAGGAGGAAAATATTTACTCAGAGAAAGATGATGGCAGAATCTGAGAAAATGGCCACAAGGCAGCTTTGCAGGTCACAGTATATTACCAAGTAATCATGCTGCTTTTCCAATGTTTGAAAATAAATTCAGAAAAATCCACAGAGAGCTTATTTTTGTTTTTCAAAAATGTGCAGAGCAGCTAAAAAAAGATCTTTGAATTGATAATAGAACTACGATAAGGAGCAGGGCACCCAGTGGCTCAGTAAGTTGAGCAATCCAATCTTGATTTCTCCTCAGATCATGAGCTCACAGTTGGTGGGTTTGAGCACTGCGAACCTTGGGATTCTCTTTCTCCTTCTCTCTTTCTTCCCCTCTCCTGTTTGTGCTCTTTCGCAAAATAAATAAATAAATTAGTTAATTAATTAATTAAATAAATAAGTGTACATTAAAAACAAAACTACTGTAAGGGGCAAGAATTTTAAATAGGAATATAATCTTACATGGACTTTCCTCAATAAATCCAAACTTTCCATCTACTACCTATTGTGTTTTCCTGGAGGACTCTTCCTTGAGTCTACAGGCTTCAGCTGGAGGCAGCAAAAGAGCATGCTATGTACAAGTCTCTGTTACATGAAAATTACTTCCCTTCATCTCTGTAGTATACAAACTGGTATCTCTTTTCCAAATCAGAAAAACTTGTTTTCAGACAAGACCCCTTTGTATACTACAACTAGATCTATATTTAAAAATTAAAACTACGGTCTCTTATTTCACCTCTAACTTGTTGGAAAAATAAGCATATTTAATTCCCGTTAGGAATTTTCAGTCTTTGTTTTTTTGTAAGGGAGGGGAGACATCAATATTCTAAAGTAAGCATGGATACATTATATATAACATAATTAGTATTGAGATTATTATCTCCCTGCAGTTGAAATCTCATTTAACTGTGCCACTTCTAAGCTAAATTATTTATTTATACCAACTATTTGATTATTTCAAATGCTTATTTACTTACCAGAGACGCTTTTCCCAAAACACATGTATGACAGAAACTTTTTATTTTAGTTCAAAAGTCTTTTTTTAAGCACTTTTTTTTTTTAATTTCAGAGATACATGAGCAGGGGAGAAGAGCAGAGGGAGGGAGGAAGGGAGACACAGAGAGAGAGAGAGAGCGAGAGAGAGAGAGAGAGAGAATCTTAAGCAGGCTCCAGGCTCAACGTGGAGCCCAACGCCTGGGATCATGACCTGAGCTGAAATCAAGAGTTGGATGCTCAACCAACTGAACCACCCAGGTACCCCTAGTTCAAAAGTCTTAATAGGCATTCACTTAGTCAAGTTTTCAAATGTGCATTTGCATCTTTTCAGATGTTGAGTCCCAAAACCAAGCATAAGATGCAGTTTTCCAATGTAGTTTAAAAAATATATGTGTTGTTCAAATTATAGCCTTAAACTATGAGGACTTTTCCTTCCCTGGGAGTTATTCTGGATATTAAACCACAGTGTTACAATGTCAAGAGGTTGTCCTACAGGGGATCTCTTTGAAGAAAAGAGAAAACTAAAAGAGAAAAAAAGTATCCAAGGGACTAAAGCCATGAAATCAAAGATATATAATATATGATAGCAAAACATAATCATAAATGTTAATGTATTTGTTCAAGTTTCTCATCCATACAGTAAATATCTTCCTGTGATTTACTATAAATCAAATCTGTAGAAGGAAATTGAAACAGCTATTTATGAAGAGTGACTGCATCTTTTATATTTGGAACCAGCATTTGAGCACTCTTGGTATTGACAGATAGGGCTAGAAAATTTACAAATGTTTTTTTTCCATCTGCAGAACACTTCCCAAAAGAAGATACCACAATTAACAATTAAAAGATGCTTATCCTTAAGTTTAAATAACTAAGGATCATAAATAGTAGTTGGTAGGGTTGAAATACATATCAAGTTTAATTTTACAGCCCATGACTATTAAATAACTCATGCATTTTTATTTATCTTTTATATTTATCCAGACAACTGTTTATCAGAAAGTAGTTACTCTAAAAGTGTGATCTACTATAGGATATCTTTGCATTAGTTAGTGTAATTACAAGCTGCTTTTAAAGATTAAAAATCCACATCTCAGTGGAGTAGCACACTTTGTATCAGGAAGTAGTTCTTTTCCAAGTGCTCGTTTAGAATTAAGGTTTGTTCCCCTTTGTGGCATGGCTCATTTCAATAATGTAGCTCCCAGGTTTTTATTTTTGTTTTTCCTAGATTTTATTGACTTAAATCATGGAAGTGTTCTGAAAGTGAACCTTCTATCTTTTCACATTCCATTGGCTACAAATCAAACAGGTGACATTAAACTAAAAAAGCAGAGTGGGACAATAGGTCTGGTTTTATGCCCAGGAAGCAAATAAAACACTTGAAGAGGTAGTTAGTCTCTTTCCAATAATCAAGATTCCATTTTACTCTTCCTCCTCTATCCTTTACTCTTCCTTTCTTCCTCTATTCTATACAGATAGAATATATTCAGCCTCTTCTAAAAGGAGGGCAAACCAAGTTATATCTAATCACTTAATCCACCTAAATTGCCACATCCTTGCCATCTAAAAAAAAAAAAAATTGTCTTATTTTAGGAGCTAAATAAACCTTCATTTAAAATAAACTTTTATTGATCATGGTAGGAACAGAAGCAAAAAATGATCTTTTTTTTTTTTTTTTTTTTTTTTTTTTTTTACTATGATGCTCCAATTGATAATGGAGGTATGGTTGGTATCTGCTAGGTTGGTGATGAAGAAGTGGAATTCAAATGCATTTAACATCTAGCCTTGCTACGTTCTGTCATAATTAAGATGAAGAATATTATTTTTAATCGAAGAGCCAGATTCTATTCACAGTGAATGGGGAATCTAATTCACTGAAATGGTTACTCATGTAGCCATTGTAACTTGTTCTTTAACTTTAAAAAAACATGGAAACCGCAGACTGTTCACTTTTCTTTTTCTATTTTGTTCTGTAGAAAATTTAAGTTTTGTTGAGAAATTTATCTTAGGCAGGAAAAACTTATGTTGCTTTTACATTTAACATTTCCTCAAGCATATAATTTCCTATTCTTTGTTCTCTGGAAACATTATGACAGGAAAAATGTGACTGCAAAAGAAATACAACAGGAAATAGAGGAACAGTTCAAGCAAATATTACTGAATCAATATATATGTGTATGTGTGCATGTTTTTTTTTTTCATACAATTCTCTGGAGGGAAGAAAAATAAAAAAATCCTTAAGCATGTTGGGGTTACTTTTTTTTCTTTCTTTCTTTCTTACTCGGCTTGGCTTATGTAGCTCTTGGGACAGTCCATGTTTTTCAAACATTAGGGTTTTTCACTATTTCCTTTAATGTCCAAAGGTTTGTTTTTGTTTTTGTTTTAAGTGTCTCATGATAATTTTGCTCATTTTTCTGTAGTACTTACAGGAATTTAAATAAAGGCATTATTGTAATTTTCACCCCAAAACCTATTTCCAACAGATTTAGTCCTTACTGAAATGTGATTCAAATCTGCCAAATGATACTTCTGCCTATCCCCTTTATAACTTATATAAAATGATATTTTTCGAACAAAGTATGCTTTATTCACTTATGCTATCATTTGCAGGAAGAGAAAGCAATAGGAAATGAAATTAAACTCATTGGGATATGGAATCATTTCTATAATCATTGTTATCTCAATTGCTCACTTTTTCTTAAAAATAATATTTTTGACCTATTTAGGGTTCTAGGTATTTATTAAGGTTATTAAGGACTTATTTATTTTTCTTTCAGCTTAAAAAACAAGATCATTTAGCTTTGATCTTAAGTAGCAGAAAATAATTTGACAGAAAACAATCCAAATTTTATTAAATTTTTTTTTATGTTTATTTATTTTTGAGACAGAATGCGAGTGGGCTGGGTCAGAGAGAGAGGGAGGCACAGAATGTGAAGCAGGTTCCAGGCTCCCAGCTGTCAGCACAGAGCCTAATTCAGGGCTCGAACCCACGAGCTGCGAGATCATGACCTGAGCTGAAGTGGGACACTCAACGACTGAGCCACCCAGGCGCGCCTAATTCAAATTTTATTTCAAGGACTTGTTCTATCTTTTATGAATACATGACAAAAGATTTACCTGATCAAAACAAGAGAAAAAATTTAGTAAGCTAGTGTCTGTCTTTGAAGTTTGAACATATTCCTTGAGATTTATAAATTTTTGAAAATTTGATATCTTGGTATTAAAAAAATCACATGCTTACTTCACTCCCTACTTGTTTGTAATGCCTGCTATCAGCTACACACTACTCCTCTGAAATGCAAAGAATGGTTGCCTAGAAATCATTCTGTGGGGAACTCCACTGAGGAACCTATACTGGGAGAAGAAGGGTATGTTAAGAAAGTAAACAAACTGTTTTGAGCCCTATGACAAAAAGCAAAACGGTCATACAAGAGAGAGGTACATGTAAAAAATATCATTGAGCTGCATTTGGAAAGAGTTTATAACCTAACTTGAAAAGAGCTGAAAAGGTATGGCATGCAGAGTGGGAAAGTGTTAAGCAAAGCCATAGGATCTGGGAAGAAAAAAAAAATTGGGGGTCGGGGACAGGGAATAAGAAAGATGGCGGTCACCTAGGTATACACTGTGGGAAGGTATGTGTAAGAGAGATTCCTAAATTGGTAGGCTGCGGCTCCTTTCCCTCTGGGTCTCCCCTGTGCAGGTGCTCCTTCTGGCTTAGAGATGGTTATTGCTGTCCCACTCTCATATGTACATCCAGACTCCTCCAGGTTAGAGTTTATCACTCTATCTTCTCTCATTGCTTTGGGCCATATTTGACTCTACGTTAACAGCTGTGTGCTTTAATATTTTAATGCATACATATTCTCTTTCCTCCAATCCTTTAAACAGATTTTAACTGACTATACTTAATTTGTATTGCCACTGCAAAATGTTAAATACATAGCCGTGCTTTAATATGGTTTGATTGACTTTAATGACTTAGGTCTTGTTAAACCTTTCCTTCTTTTTATTTAAAAAAAAATTAAATTTTATTTATTTTTGAGAGAGGAAGAGAGACAGAGCATGAGCAGGGGAGGGGCAGAGAGAGACACACACACAGAATTCAAAGCAGGCTCCGGGCTGAGCTGTCAACACAGAGCCTGATGCAGTGCTCAAACTCACAGACTGCAAGATCATGACCTGAGCCAAAGTCAGACACTTAAATGACTGAGCCACCCAGGCGCCCCTAAACCTTTCTGATGCTAGAGTACAAGTAATAGTTATAGAACATCTGACTTTTTTTTAGGAACTGTATTCACTTTATTACTATTGTAACAAGTTACCAACATAGCAGCTTAAAGCAACACAACTGTGTTATTTTACTGTTTTGGAGGTCAGAAGTCTGAATTTCACTGGGTTAAAATCAAGGTATTGGTAGGATGCATATTTTTCTAGCAGTTCCCAGGGAGAATCTGTTTCCTTGCTTTTTCCAGATTCTAATGGGTGCTTGAAATCTTTGGTTAAAATCACCCTTCCTCTATTATCAGAGTTAGCAAGGGTGAGTCAACTTCTTTGCAAATGCATCACTGTAAACTTGCTTCCTTTGTTACATTTGCTTATCTGACTCTTCTGCTTCCCTCTTTCACTTTTAAAGACCCTTGTAATTATATTAAGCCCATTCAAGTATTCCAGGATAAACTTCCTATCTTAAATTAAGCTGATTAGCAAACTTAATTCAAAATGCAACCTTAATTCTACTTTGTCCTGTAACCTAACATATTCACAGGCTCTGGGTATTAAGATATGGACATCTTTGACTAGCTGTTATTCTCCTTATAGTATATATCTATGTCCTACATTTCTGTTAGTTTATATCTGATAGCAAAAACTTTCAAAGCAGATTCTCTTTGCTCCATCAGACTAATTCCCAGATATTTTAAATGATTACTCCCCTGTCTGCCCCTATAAACCAATTCACTTAAGTGAGCCAGCCTTGTTTTTCATCTTGTCTGGACACTATAGATACACATACAGAGAAAATATGACTTTATTCTTAATGGATGATTTTTTTTATATAGCCAGAGCTTATTTTCCTAATTCTTCCCCAAATTACCCAAGAAAGATAATATAATTCTTAGCACATGATACATTCCAATATATTCCTAATGCATGACTGATTTGCCAAATCTAGTGATTTACATAAACTATCTGTTTAAGGATTTTTTTTTTCTCTTGGAGGAAGTTTATCAAAATCAAATTACAAGCTACTTAGCCAAACATTCAATGTTCTTATATTTTAGGTGTGCCTGCAGTACATAACATATAACTTCATTTTATGAGCTTTTAAAGAAATAGTCTGACAATCTTTGTCTTTTGATTGGGTGGTTTAACTTCCATTTATTAAATGTGGATGTGAGTGGATTGATTGTAGTCATTTTATGTAAAGGGTTTTTTTCATTACATTTTTTCCCATTTTTTTTATACTTTTGCATTCTTTGAAATGTTTGAATTATTTTCTTTCTCATATTCTCCCTGTTGCTGAGAGGTGAAGTGATAGTCAAAAAACAGTCTATTCATAAGATTTTGTTTTGTTTTTGCCTTTGTTTTGTTTTATTTAAAAAAAAAAGAAGTAAAACTCTCAGTTTTGAAATGCTTAGGTTGTATTTGGTATATACTACACTGTGAGTAAGATTGGTCTCATTACATCTTTTTAAATTTAATTTTCTTTGGATTGCATTTACTGAATTTGAGTAGCTTCCATTGAGTTTGGCAAATTTTAAGCTATCATCTCTCATTATTTTCATTACTGTCATAAGGTATATGTCAGAACTGCCACTTTTTTTCCTGTCTCTTATGCTTGCCTCCCCCTCCTCCCCATTTCTTTTCAGGGACCACTACACTCACTGTATGTGATGAGTACCCTTGCTGCATGTCTGTATCCAGCACTGCCTGCCTCTTTACAGCACTCTAGATAATCATTACACATGCCTCCAACTCGTTAAAGACACCTTCCACTGTTTAAATATTCTCTTTTATATTTTTTCAATTATTACTTTTTTTTTTAAATTCTGGGTGATCCCTTCAATATATTTTTGACCTGCTTGATTATTTTTACACCTTTTATTTCTTCACATATTTTAATACCTACTTTTTGCTTTTTAATACATATTTCATATATTTACTTTATAATCAGTATTTGGTATTTCCAGCATGTGAATCTTTGCTGATCTCATTCATTTGGTCATTCTGGATTGTGGATTCTTATTCTTTTATTTTTGGGACAAAGGTCTGATTCGGATTGATGGTGATTTTCATTTTTTATAGCCCATGCCATGGTTTGATGGGCTCCCCCAACATAGCACACATTTACCATACTTTCAGAAAGTTTTCTCAGACCAGATTGTGAGAATTTCACCTGAAAAACAGCATGAGATCTAGTTTGTGGTTGTAATTTCTCAAGGGATAATACATTTGTCTTTCCACAGAGCCAAATTCAAGTCAGGTAATTTTCTTAATTTCACCTTCTCAGGAGTAGGTTTATTTATAGTCCACCCATTCACTAAGAGTAGAAACAGTTTTACACAGACTCCTACTGGACTCCCACTTGGGGAGAAAACCCTAGGTTTTTCTATTGTTCATTATATGGGTGGTGGTTGAAACAGAAACTGAAGGCCCCAGGATTTGGAACCTGCTCAAAAGCAAAATCAGCTTGACTGTTTTCTTCTCAGGATTAGGAATTTCACTTTACATTTAGTTTCTGAGGATCCCATAAGTTTTTGCCAGCTCAGCTATGCATACATGATTTTATCTAGCATATTTGGTTTTTTGGTCACAAGATTAGTCGTGCAAGAAATCTAAATTCCCATAATGCTAGAAGTAGAAATCACCCTATAGCTTATATTGGTTGTATCAGAATTTGTATCGTTATAAATTCTTCATAGCACCATCCTTTTTTTCTCTTTATCTTCACCAGTATACATATTCATTTTTAATAATCCATTCCAAAGGAGACTATAAGTATTAGAAGTCTGTGTAGAATTTCAGCTCTTATAACAAGAACACAGGGACCACTGTGTGTACTAACAACAAATATTTGAAATTTATACTACTTAAGGAGGCAGAATAAAAACCAAGAGTCACTAAACTCATAACTGGTATCCTAAGATCCTTTATTTTATTTTTTTTTTTTTGCTTTAATTGACCTAAACAGCACTAATCTCTCCCCCTTTGGTTAGTCTAATCATCTACAACTAGGCCAAAATGGCATCCATGACTACAGGCTGCTAAAAATAGTGTATCTAGTTATGTTGTGTATCTTATCAACAGAACTAATTTGTCACATTATAATTTGTTTAATGATTGACCTAAAAATATCAATATTGGTGGATATTTATATTTTCTGACACACTAGTGGGGATATAATGGAAGTGTAGGTCTGTAACCTTATATTTCTTGACTGGGAAAAGCAAGTAGCAAACAAAGAGCCAGAAATGTTAAATAGGTGAGGCAAGAAATCATTTATTTTGTACAAGTTTTATTTGTCTGTTGCCTTAATACGGATTAGCTATTGACAACCATAATGCTTAACACTACTTACGTTAATTTTTTAAACATTCAACTCTGCTTAAATATTCAATCTTAAATAAACCAGTTCATTTTAATAGTTACTATAGAGTGGTCTATGTTGAAGCCAGTATCCTGGCAAATGCCCAAGGATTGAGAAATGTCATTCTCTAATGTGAGGGATATGTGTGCCAGGAATCTTCATCTTGCCCCTCCAATTTTGCTCTTCACTTTTTTTCATTTTGCTCTCTGCCCCAGGAGCTTGACCTTTATGTACTAGATCAACAAACCTCCCTACTTTCTAGATTCCAGGTGGATTCCATCAGTGAGAGCCCTAGAAAAAGCATGTAGTAGAAAGGAGGTTGAGATCAAGGTGTGTATCTCCCTGGATCACTCCCTGCATGGTGGCCTTTGGCTGGAAGCATTACTCTGCGCAAAGTGGTCTTCTGCACAGGGCCCTGTTTCCTGGTTCCGTTAACTGTTCTGTAACACCTTTATAGAAGGAATCATACTAGTCTGTGCACTATTCTATGTGGTTTCTCTTTACCCCAGCCACACTGTGAATTTGCCTCTTTGTTAAACTGTTCTTTTTGAGGCCTGTGCATAAGGATGTATGGCTAGAACTACACTGACACCTATGGAGATAAAGAAATGATAATAAAAAAGTTTTTCTTTTCTTTTTTTTTAATTTTTTTTAAGGTTTATTCATCTTTCAGAGACAGAGAGACAGAGCGTGAGCAGGGGAGGGACAGAGAGAGGGAGACAGAATCTGAAACAGGCTCCAGGTCTGAGCTGTCAGCACAGAGCCCGACGTGGGGTCCGAACCCACGGACAGAGAGATCATGACCTGAGCTGAAGTTGGACGCCCAAATGACTGAACCACCCAGTCGCCCCAAAGTTTTCTTTTCTTTTCTTTCTTTCATTCTTTTTTTTTTAAGTTAAAGATGTGTGCATTTGATATCTTGTTAACTGAGGGAAGGCAAAGGAAAAAGGAATCAGAGAAACATTTGAAATTTAAAGTCTCAAAGAATTCCTGCTTGAGTTCATTTTTAACATGAGAAAAAAATATATAAAGAGAAACACACGCACACACACACACACACACACTCCAAAGAGAAAGTATAGAATACTTGAAGACACCACTATAAAAGGAAATATGAATCATCTAGTAGGAAAAAAAAAGCTCTATAATTATGATTTTCCAGTATGGTTAATTTCTTCATGAAACAGAAATAACAGAGACAGGAGGAAGGATGATCAAATGCCAATATTCTAGACCCAGAGAATCTGGATTCAAATGTAGTTTGGGCTGCTTAGTAGCTGTGACTATGGCCAAGTGACTTCACTGCTCTCTTCCTCAGCTTCCCAGCTGTTAAATGGAAATGAAGATAATACCTACTTATATAGCAGGTTTTTGTAAAGCATTTAGAACAGTACCTGATACACAGTAAGCACTCTAAAAATGTTTATTGTGTGAATATATGAAAAGGAATGAAGCAGGAGAGAGTATTGGGGAAAAGCATAGATGACATTAATATGAAAGCGGATTTTATTCTAAAGAAAATGGAGAAGCCCTTCAAATGGTTTTTTTAGGAAAGAGGTATTATCAGATCTGAAAATGTTGCAACAATCACTTGTGACTGATTGGTTTGATGAATCTGAAGAAGTTTGAAAATGTTCTCTATTTTGGAAATTACTACAGAAAGAGTGTGGAGACGAGGGATAGATTTTAAGTATGTTTAGAGAACAGAGCATATGACCTGGTAATTGACTAGCCACAGGAGATATAGAAAGAGAGGAGTAGATAGTCTAAGAGGTCTCTAGGATGTTGGTGTGTGAACCTAAGTAGATGTTGGCATGACATTTATACACAGAATATCAGATTAAGGGCAAATCTAGCCTATCTATGAAGTTATGACAGGATATTGGGCCTCCAACTGCAAGTCTTCAACTGCATTAATTTATTCAAATTTACAGAATTAAAGCTTTATTAAAACATAAGTAAATTGTTCTTTTTTTAAATTTAATTTATTTTTTCTTATTTTTTTTTTTTTCAACGTTTATTTTTGGGACAGAGAGAGACAGAGCATGAACGGGGGAGGTGCAGACAGAGAGGGAGACACAGAATCGGAAACAGGCTCCAGGCTCTGAGCCATCAGCCCAGAGCCTGATGCGGGGCTCGAACTCACGACTGCGAGATCGTGACCTGGCTGAAGTCGGACGCTTAACCGAATGCGCCACCCAGGCGCCCCTTAATTTATTTTTTCAATGTATATCCAAGTTAGTTACCATATAGCGCAACAATGATTTCAGGAGTAGATTCCTTAGTGTCCCTTACCCATTTAGCCCATCCACCCTCCCAGAACCCCTCCAGTAACCTTCTGTTTGTTCTCCATATTTAAGAGTCTCTTATGTTTTGTCCCCCTCCCTGTTTTTATATTATTTTTGTTTCTCTTCCCTTAAGTTCATCTGTTTTGTATCATAAAGTCCTCATATGAGTGAAGTCATATGATACTTGTCTTTCTCTAATTTCACTTAGCATAATACCCTCTAGTTCCATCCACATATTTTCAAATGGCAAGATTTCATTCTTTTTGATTGCAGAGTAATACTCCATTATATATAAAAGCTTTTACCACATCTTCTTCATCCATTCATCCATCAATGGTCATTTGGGCTGTTTCCATACTGTGGCTATTGTTGATAGTACTGCTATAAACATGGGGGGTGCATGTGTCCCTTCGAAACAGCACACTTGTATCCATTGGATAAATACCTAGTAGTGCTATTGCTGGGTTGTAGGGTAGTTCTATTTTAAATTTTTTAAGGAAGCTCCATACTGTTTTCCAGAGTGGCTGCATCAGTTTGCATTCCCACCAGCAGTGCAAAAGAGATCCTCTTTCTCCACATCCTCACCAACATCTGTTGTTGCCTGAGTTAATGTTAACCATTCTGAGGTGTGAGGTGCTATCTCATTGTGGTTTTGATTTGCATGTCCTTGATGATGAGCAATGTTAAGCATTTCAAAATATTGACCATTTCATAGAAAATAATCATTATTAAGTAGCTAAAGATTAACAAACTATAGGTGCAAAACATTAAGCTCTAGATATTTAGGAAATACACTCATGAATAAAAAGAGAGTATGTTAATTGGTCCTTGTTTTAAGCTATGGTAGATTTTTATTTTTAAGGTAATTTTTATTTTGTTGTACTCTCAAATTTTCATGGTCTTTGCTCATAATAATGGCAAATAGGAAAGTTATCATTTTGAAATCACAATTTTTGACAAGCCAAGTCAAAAATGAAAAGAGCTATTAATTTTAATAAGGCATTACTTTAAAAAAAACAAATTAAAGTTCCAGATGTAAAGGTAAGAAAGAGAATTAATATTTAGCTTTGATTAATATTCCAACCTCTAGGTAGCAGCATTATAAAGATATTCTTTTAGACCCCATTCAGATATTCTCTTTGCCTTCAAGCACTCTACTTATTATTTTTCTTCTTTTGGTTACAGTTCTCCTTTCTTATTCTTCAGATTGACAGTTCTTCAAAAGAATATGTTTACAATCAGATTGTTATATTTAACAATTATTAACAAAGATTCGAATTATTATATAATTATTTCTGGAAATTTATGTTAAAACGGGCATAGAAGGTGCAGAATTCTTGTAAGAGAAAGTTTATGATGTATATATAATATATATTAATATATATTGTACACAACTAATGTATATTTACACTATAGATATATGTAAACTGATATTAACCACTAACTTATCTAAAATATAAAAACAGTGGTGATTGATGTAGACACATGCAACATATTCAAGAACGCATATGGCGGTCTAAAAGATTGGTTAATTTTTTTAAAAAAGATAATACATTTTCAAGTAGCAACAGATACACTTTACTGTTAAGGATATTTAATCATATTAGAATAGCTCTTGTTGGAAACCAAGTAGCTGGTGAGTCTACAGATCAGATGACACATTATATTGAGATATAGCCAGTTCTCACATTATTACATACGACCAAATATTGAGGAAATGTTTAATAATTCTGTGCTTATAGTGAAAACAGACATATTAGAAAAGTATTTCCTAAATGGAGCCATATTTTACAAATTAAGTCTTATAACTAGAATAAATTTGGATCTTTGACAGTCTTGCAAAAAGGGTATCTCGCAGCATCACACTTCTTGGAAACAGTCACAGAATAGTCTTTATATCATTCTATGACAAGCATAACACTGAAGTAAAGGTATAGAAAAGATATTAAAGAAGTTAATCTTTTTCCTCATATTATACCTATACCCCGTATTCTAATTCAAAAGAGAAAATCATGATCTTAAAAAAAAGACATATACACATATATATATATACACATATATGTATATATACACACACACACATATATATGCACACACATATATATTAATGTATATGTATATGTGTGTGTATTTATATATATATGTTTACATATATATTTATATATATTTATATATATATATTTATATGTATTTGTAATTCTGGTCAAGATAATAAAATTAATATACAGAAAAATCCAAACATAACAATACTTGTAAAATAAAAAGAAAATCTCTCTTGTTGACCTTATATGAAACAGATAAAGCGGATTGTGGAGGTAGAAACTAGAAGAGGAAATAGAAAATGGTGGCTTAAGACTTGGCCCAGATTCACTGTGTGAACCAAAGATTTAGAAAATGTGCCTACATTTTGTAGGCTGTTGCTCATAAAAGTAGCAACTTTCTTAAAGTGACAGTATAGATCATACCCACCTCTCTACGAAATGGATAACAGGACATTGGCTTAAGGAATAAATTTGCAGTATCCCTACAAGATATTACAATTAAATTACCAAAATATGAATGTTTCTCTCCATAAGACTTTACTGGAAGGGCAGAGAGAAGGGAAGGATGAGAATAAAGTCACCAAATACAGAGAAGTAGTCAAGGAAAGAAAATGAAAAAAAAGGAAGCTACCAGAAGAAACAAAATTGCAAGCTAAAAAAAAAAAATATTTTGAGAGAGAGAGGGCACAAGTGAGTGAGGGAAAGAGAGAGAATCCCATCAGGAGCAAAAAGAGAGGGGGAGAGAGAGAAGTGGGAGTCTAGCTCACCCAAAGTGGGACGTGATCTCATGAATCCTGAGATCGTGACCTGAGCTGAAGTCCAATGCTTAACCAATTGAGCTACCCAGGCACCCCTACAAGCTAAACTGTTAAACCCAGGAAAAGAAATCTATATCATTTCCAACAAAGTCAATAAATTAAAGACTGTATTGCCGAGGGAATTACAATTATAATGCAATGGAAAAAGGGCATTTTATAAGTGTGTGTAAGTTTGTCAAATCTAAAGGAAGTTATTATCTCCGTTACCAAAGACAAGAACTTGCGTGTGTGTGGGGTTGGGGGGGTGGGGGTCGTGGGGAGGAACTAATGATGTGAATAGAAAACATGTGAGTATGGAAGATATATAAATAATTATAAAACTTAGTTATTGAAACAAAAACAATGCATCAATAAATGAGATAAACTGTGGAATGAGCTCAGTAAAGAAAGCTTCAAGTACACATTTCATAGATAGTCTATAAGAAAAGTATATAGGAAATATTGATAGGACAATATTCAATTACATATTATCTGGAATGTTTCTTAAATTCAGAAAGATATGAATCCTTAAATCAAAAAGACACATGAAGGAAAATAAGTATGGATGAATAGAAATAAACACTGAGAAGTAAAAAATATGAAGTAAATGACAAAATACTAATGACACCTAGAGAGAAAATTTAGAATTGTTTATGAACAATTACAATAGATTACTAAAAGCTTCCTATATTTAAAATCAGTTTCTGAAATACATTAAAATACCACTTCATTTATTAGGGAAAATAAAATATATATCTTCTAAGACTTAAAGAAATATATAGAAATATTTTTAGGCATACCAATACAAATATATATCTCCTCTGAAACTGTTGCTGAAAGTATGTATCAGCTGAAACATAAGTGATCAAAGAGAGAATGGTTAGAAAATACTTAATAAAATATGATCTTACATCTAATTAATTTTAAGCGGTAATGATCATTTTGCACGTGAGTTAAGAAAAGCAAATCTAAAATAGTACACAATAATAACAAATAAGATCCAGGAACACATTTCTGAGAAAATCTAAGACATGCCAAATTCCTTGTCTTGATCTGGGAAAGGATAAGTACATTAAACATCTTTGGGTGTAAAAAATATTTAAGGTAAATTATCAAAGAAGAAAACCATCATGGGAAAAAGCATATATTAATATCTATCTTTCAGTTAAAGATGAAAGGAAAAGAATATACATAGAGAAAGAATCGTAGGCAAAATACAAAGTGACATTTGGAAATGATTCAAATATTATATTATCAGAGTAATTTTTCATAAATTCATAATACCTATTAAAAGACACAAACTGAGATTTTAAATAAGGCTATGACTGATCTATATGACTCTTAAAAGATAATTATCAGAAACAGACTCTAACAGAAAGTTTTTGTAAATGATAAATGAAAATAGCTGGTACAGTAATATTGGTATACTTCAAATGATTAAAAAAAATTAAAAAAAGGTTAAAGATAAATGGGAATGATAGTTACTGAAAGAAAGAAAACAATATCCTCCAAAACATTTTTTTATTCTTTTTGTTTAAAGGTGCAATTCTTTTTTCCTTTCAAGATTATATTTAAATTTAAGGTAGCTAACATAGTGTAGTATTGGAGTATACTCCATACTTAAATACTAAATTTAAGTTAGTTAACATAGTATAGTATTAGAGTATTGGAGTATCAGGAGTATAATTCAGTGATTCATCACTTACAACACCCAGTGCTCCTCCCAACCATTGCCCTCCTTAAGGCCCATCCCTTTACCCACCTCGCACAACCCTGTTCTCTATAGTTCACAGTCTCTTATGGCTTGCCTCCCTCTGTTTTTCTTATTTTATTTTTCCTCCCCTTCTCCTATGTCCAAAACATCATTTAAAAAAAAAACAAAACTGGTTTGTGGGGAACCTTGATGCCTCAGTTTGTTGGGCTTCAGACTTCTTGACTTCAGCTCAAGTCATGACCCCAGGGTCCTGGGATTAGGCCTCATGTTGGGCTGCAAACTTTGTGTGGAGCTTGCCCCTCTCTCCAGCTCACACGTGTGTGCTCTCTTTCTCTCTCTCTAAAACAAAAACAAAAACAAAAAACAAGAAACAAAAAACAAAAAAACTTGCATGCACCTAACCTCATAGTATAAAAAAAAAAAGCAGAAACTGATGTAAAATAAACAAGAACAACAATTTTAAGGATATAGAATGTGAGAAAAAACCAGTAAAAAGCTTGAAGTATTAGAGATAAAAATGAGACACACACACATATAAATAGAGGGGGAGAGCCACAAGCAGAACCTGTCTGTACTCCCCTTTATATCCTATCCCTTGATGTCCCATAGTGTCCATTCTCTGTATTCTATTGGATAAGAGCTCAAAGTTCAGTCTCTGTCCAGACAGAAAGAACATAGATAGGTTTCGATGGAGGCAAAGTCATAGATGAGCTTCTTACAAAAAAGCTTCTGAAATAAAATATATATATAAAATATATAAAAAACATATATAAAATATATTTTATATATATATATATATATACACATATATATTGGCTTGCCCATTGTGTGGCTTTCAAAATGTTTGACATATTTTCCTTAAACATGAGTCTGATCCTTCAATTCATATGGATGTGCTCCACGGATGTGCATATTGTGTATTTGTAAGCATGTGTGTGAGTGTGTTTGTATTTGTACATGGTGCTATACACATAATGAGCTTAATTTATCTAAATCCATCCCAGTTTATGTTGGACCGGAAGTGCTAATATTAACTAAATTAATAAGGATCATAAAAATCACAATTAGAAATTTCCAATGTAAATTTAAATGTATTGTTCTCTCTGAAGTTAAAAAAAAACTACTTAGATCATATTGTTCTCTTGGCTCATCTTATCTTTAACACAATATTGTTTAGAGGAAAATAAGAAAGCCAAGATAGTAACTTAAAAAAAAGTATGAATATCCAGTGTGTAAAAAAGAAAGAGAAAAAGTAAAGTTTGAGCAATCACTTGTACAGAAATTTGCAGGTTTACTTTGTAACAGAATTTAGCACCTTGTGACTTTATTCTTTGCGGAAATTGGCTTGGAAGTATTAACTACAGCTTCATTTAAAGCCATGGTCACAACATTAATATCTCCACAGGAAGAATATGAGGTCAACCATATTGCTTTTTATCTTGCAACATAGCTCACCATTGTATGTATGTTCCATTTGTTTTTTAAGTTAAATTAATTGCCCTATTTATCGTGTAAAAATGTTGCTTTCATGAAGTACTCTAGTGACCTAAGAGTCCATATAGTTTTTCTGATAAGGCTATGTAGCCACAAATGACAGTGTAAGATGTTGCAATTTTTCAATAAGGCAAGTGTATATGGGTATATAAGTTACCTTAAACAATACACTTCTCTTGGCAGTTGTTTATATGTCTTAAAATGATGGAAATTTTGTAAAATTACATGACAGTTTCACGTAAATTGGGAATAATACTCAAATTATTGATTTATAGTATGTCCCATGGTCATTTTCCTGAAAGTACAGTGTTATGTTCAGTTTAAACAATTTATATCATATAACATATATTAATAATAGTAGAAATGTCATATAATATACAAATACATAAAGCTATAGGAATCAAGGCTAACTAGATCTAAATTGTTAGTATCTTCTTTTTTTTTTTTTAACGTTTTATTTATTTTTGAGACAGAGAGAGACAGAGCATGAACGGGGGAGGGGCAGAGAGAGAGGGAGACACAGAATCGGAGGCAGGCTCCAGGCTCTGAGCCATCAGCCCAGAGCCTGACGCGGGGCTCGAACTCACGGACCGCGAGATCGTGACCTGAGCTGAAGTCGGACGCTTAACCGACTGAGCCACCCAGGCGCCCCAGTTAGTATCTTCTTTAATATGCATATGCTAGCAATATTTATACTACGCCTTATGGAACTAATCCTCAAAAGGTGGTCTCCAGGGAAGGAACATCAGCACCACTTGAGACATTATCACAGATATGAATTATCAGGCTCCACTCCAGAGGTACTGATTCACACACTCTGAAAGTAAATTAAAAATCCATTTTTTATAAGTCTTCCAGGTAATTCTGGTATATGCTAAAATTTGAGAACCCCGAATTTATCCACTTGCTGGGCTTATTTATGTTAATACCAGTTAAACATTGGTCTTAACCAGAAAGCTCAGCGAGATCTCAGAAATGCATGCTACTGGAAGGCCTTATTCCCTGGCTTGAACAAATGCCAACAAAACTTCAGCCTGTACATTTCAAGGTAGTATTGCCCAAAGATGATTTCCTACAAGGTAATTTATTTTTCCTAGGAAATGTTTTCCAATCACAATCATTACAGTTAAATAAATGAATAAATATCCTATGACTATTTTCTCAAATAACCTTGGCAGATAGTTCTCTTGAAATCAATGTTCTTTTTAAACCTTGAGTGGCTTCTGAAAATACCAATGCCAAAATGAGCTAAGATGGAAGTAGGGACATAGCGTATTATTGATAGATCCTCATAAATGTGGATGTTCTTTTTGTTGACAGATTTTTATTATCCCTTTGCTTCCATGTTTTCTCACTACCCTTTACCTCTAATTGGACCTCTGTTTTACCTATTTACAGTTTTCTCTGAAAGATAAACACATATGTAACACCAAATTTAAACCTCTCCAAATGAGCAGAAAACGTTTTCTTGCAATCAGTCTAGCTCCAAGGTCTATATTTGAACTTGAAATTATAAAGACCTCGGGGCGCCTGGGTGGGTCAGTCGGTTAAGAGTCTGACTTCAGCTCAGGTCATTATCTCACGGCTCGTGAGTTTGAGCCCTGTGTAGGGCTCTGTGCTGAAGGCTTGGAGCTTGGAGCTGGCTTCCGATTCTGTGTCTCCTCTCTCTCTGCCCCTTCCTCGTTCATGCTCTCTCTCTCTCTCTCTCTCTTGCTTGCTCTCTCACCTCTCTCAAGAATAAATAAAACATTAAAAAATTAAAAAAAGAAATTATAAAGACCTGATTACTACATTTTATGCTATTGACTTAGTCTTTAGCATTTATGATATTTTATGACATCAATTCTTTTTCCTTAAATTTAATTCCCTAATTGTTTAATAATCATTCTCTATTATATCTTGGCCTATCAATGGTAGAGATGGATATAGTAAACTCATAAATGTCTGATTACTTAGTCCTTTTTGATTTGCTGATTTAGTCTCTACCTTCCTCTTATTTATTGAGTTTTGTTAAAATTCATTTTTAACTTCCAGAGTCTTTCTATTTCCTTTTCTGCAGTTACAATATGAAAGTAAATTAGATAAATATGTTAAGCACTACATAGCATTTCTACATGACCAGAATAAAGGAAAAGACTCTTCTGGAGCTTTATTCTCTATGATACAAAGTTCATTATCCTTATTTCAAAGATATTTGTATTAGACCCTAAGAATTTCTGTCTCGTGACTCCTGTGACTTCAAACAAGGTAAGGCAATAGACTGGCATGTTTACATTTTAATCTGAAAGTTATCTTGCACTAATAGGGTTTTCTTTTAGGATAGTAAAATGAGTTGAGAAGCGTGCCTGCAGAGACCACACTGTGCACAGAATGAGACAAATCATCCTATTCCATTCAATTAGATATGGTAAGAAAGATAAACATAACAAATGAGCCTATGGAATATGCAAATAGCTTTTTTTAAGTTTTTTTAATGTTTATTTTATTTTGACAAAGAGAGACAGAGCATGAGCAGGGGAGGGACAGAGAGAGGGGGGGGACACAGAATCTGAAGCAGGCTCCAGGCTCTGAGCTGTCAGCACAGAGCCCGATGGGGGCTCGAACTCACGGACCGCAAGATCATGACCTGAGCCGAAGTCGGACACTCAACCGACTGAGCCACCCAGGCGCCCCGGCAAATAGCTTTAAGGAAAAAAAAAAATGGGAATGAGAAAACTGCTAAATGGTAAGCAAGCACTGGTACTTTGGCAAAAGATTTAAGTGACTTTTCCTTCAGACATTAAGAAAGTTATTATGTAAAGAGTACTATTTAATAGAGAGTCAAGCCATCAACTTACTCCAAGTGACATGAATAACTTTTTCCTTCCTAGGTGTTTAAAAAATCATTTTTGTATCCTGAAGTGTCACTTTGCTTAATGATTTATCTCTTATGTATCTCCTTTTGACCCACTCATGCTTAGGTTTTATTCATTTTAGTAGAAATAAAGTAGTATATATGTTTAGTGTAAAAGAAATAGGAAATAATAGAAAGATAGTGTTTTTTGCAGAATTTCACCAAAAGTTTGGCTAAAAAGCATACGGTGATTGGAATAAGACAAGGATGCCCATTCTCCTAACTTCTACTCAACATTGTACTGAAAGTCCTACTCATAGAAATTAGTCCAGAAAAAAAAAAAACAAATAAACAAAAAAATGCAAATTAGAAAGGAAGAAGTAAACTTGTTTTTGTTTGCAGATGGCATGATCTTATACTAGAAAATCCTAAAGACTCCACAGGAAAAACTGTTAGAACTAATAAATTTGGTAAAGTTGCAGGATGCAGAATCAATATAAAAACCAGTAATATTTTATATACTAATAATGACATACCTGAAAGAGAAATTAAAAAAGCAATCCCATTTAAAATAGCATCAAAAACAACAAGGTACTTAGGAATAAATTTAAGAAAGCAAAAGGCTTAGTGATCACTGTAAGAAGACACAAATAAATGGAAAGAGATCCTATTCCTGGATAGCAAAAACTATATTATAAAAATTTCCATTCTACACAAAGCTATTGACAGAATCAATGCAATCTATCAAATTTCCAATGGCAGGTTTTTTTACAGAAAAAGAAAAAAAAACTATCCTAAAATTTGTATGGAACCAGAAGGTTCTGAATAGCCAAGTCTATCTTGAGAAAGACGAACAAAGGCATCACATTTCCTGATTTCAAACTATATTATGAAGCTATAGTAATTAAAACAGTATGGTACTGGCATAAAAACAGACACATAGATCAATGGAACAGACTAGAAAGCCCAGAAATAAATTCATGCATATGTGGTCAATTAATTACAGCAAAGAAGCCAAGAATGTGCAATTGGAAAAGGGTAGTCTTCAATAAATGGTATTGGGAAAACCAGACAGCCAAATGCAAAAGAATGAAACTTGATCCATATTTTATGCCATATACAAAATTCAACTCAAAATAGATTAGAGACTTAAATGTAAGACCTGAAATCATGAAGCTCCTAGAAGAAAACATAGGGGAAAAAAAAAGAAAACCTCCTTGACATTGGTTTTGGTAATGATTGGATAGATCACCAAAAACACAAGCAACAAAACCTAAAATAAACAAGTGGGACTACATCTAACTTTGTACACAGAAAAGAAACAATCAATGCATGAAAAGGTAACCTATGGAATTGGAGAAAATATTTTCAAACTATATACTGGATAAAGGGTTAATATCCAAAACATGTTTTAAAAAAACCTTATACAACTGAATAGCAAAAATCAAGTTATTTAATTTAAAAAATTCATTAAAGAACCTAAATAGACATTTTTCAAGGAACATATACAAATGGCTAACAGATTCCTGAAGAGTGTTCAACCTCAGTAATTACTATGGAAGTGCAAATAAGGGCCACAATGAGATACCTGCTTCATACCTGCTAGGATGGTTGTCATCAAAAAGATAAGAGATAACAAATGGTGATGAGGATGTAGAGAAAAAGGAAGGACATATACATTGTTGGTGACAATGTAAACTGGTATAGTCATTATGGAAACAGTATGGCTGTTCCTCAAAAAATTATATATAGAGCTGCCATATTATCCAGCAATGCCAATATATATATATATATATATATATACACATATATATATATGAAGGAAATAAATATATATGCACTACACACACACACACACACACACACATATATATATATACATACATACATACATATATATATGAAGGAAATGAAATCAGGAAATTGAGGAGATATTTGCACTCTCATGTTCATTGCAACATTATTCACAATAGGCAAGAGATGGAAATATCCTAAATGTCCTTCTATAGATGAATGGCTAAGAAAATGTGATGTTTTATATATATTGGAATCTTATTCATCCATAAAAAGAAGGAAATTCTGCCATTTGTGACAAATGAGTAAACCCTGGGAGTATTATGATGAGGGAAATAACCAGAAAGAGAAAGACAAATACTGTATTATTTTATGGCACATCTTATATGTGGATGTAAAAAAAAAATAGTCGTGGGGCAACTGTGTGGCTCAGCTGGTTAAGTGACCAACTTTGGCTCAGGTAGTGATCTTGCGGTTCATGGGTTTGAACCTAGTGTTGGGCTCTGTCCTGACAGCTCAGAGCCTGGAGCCTGCTTCGGATTCTCTGTCTCCCTCTATCTCTGCCCCTCCCGCGCTCAAGCTCTTTCTCTATCTCTCTCAAAAATAAACATTAAAAAAAATTTAAAAGTTTTCAAATACCTGTTATAATATGTTCAATAAAGGCAAGACTTTTTGTCTGTTTGTGTGTGTGTGTGTATGTGTGTGTATGTGCATATATGTATGTGTATATATGGCTATGTGTGTGTATAAAGTGAAATGTATATGTGTATATCTATATGGATATATAATATCATATAAATTAATAAATATTTGTTGAGCTTATTTATTTATGGTGTGGTGCCCTTCAAATAATTTTATTTTGACAACAGCATTTTTTCTGTTCTATCTTAATCATTTATAACCCTACCCAGAATAGAGAGCTTTGCGCATAGTACACATAATTAGTGAAGAAACGTTTATTAAGTAAATAAAGATATGCTGAGAAAAGGCTAACATTTTGGCTGATATAGCCTTCATTCAATTACAGATTTAAATATTTATAGTGGTGGTGAGTTAAGAAGAGAAGAGACAGCCGAGGAAGAGAGGGAGAGGGGAGAAGGGACAGAAGGAGCAGAGGGAGAAAACAAGGGTAAATAAGGATATTGACTGAGTTTTGGTAACTCTTTTTCAAAGTTGATCCCACAGTTTCAAATGTTGGAAGCTAAAACAAACAGGCCTTTCAAAAATTAATAAAACTGATAGTACAAATCAAACAGCAACCATTAAGTTTTATAGATCTCAAATATGCACATCTAGTATGAATAATAACTTCTAAAACTATCCAAATATTATGTGTCATAAAATGTCAATTAGAATAAAATTTATAGTGACCCCATCCCTAATGAATTCAAGAAGAGCATTGTCACCATCAGTTTATGGGAATGAAAGGTAACTTGTTCTGGAAAACTAAGTTAAACAACTCAAAAATGGCTATAATGATAAAAAAGACAATCTTGTTTTTCAGTGCTTTTAATAGTATAAAAAACAAACAGAAAACCCTTTTGTTTGTGAATTTTGGTATTAAAATAGCAATACTTCTAAACATTTATATATATATATATATATACATACATACATATATAACAGTAACTAATATGCTTAAATATTTGCTGTGAAATGTTAAATTATTAAACACTTCTATTATCAAACTGGACAAAAAGCTACTTGACAGAATCTTCTCATTGGGGAAAGTGGAATTTTTCTTATACTTGAGGTATATTATATTTAGGCATTTATGGTACTCCAACTTTAGAAAACCTCTATTCCTATAGGTTTTCTGTAATGTTGCATTTTATTAGTGGGATGACATCCACTAAGATTAAATATCATTTAGGAAATTTTGATGATAAAAGAGTGATAGCCCCTATTCATGCCTTGTATTCATCATTTTGGTCTCTCTAGAATAAAGTGTTAAATTTTTAAAAGTGATTATATGTATTTACTTATCACTAGAATATTCCATCTGTGTGTGTTTCTAACAATGGTGGGAAACAATATTTGAATGTATCAGAACATATCTGATTAGGTTACTAAATATACAGGATTCATATTAATTTCCTTTTGCTGTTTAAACTTGAGACCATGAAAATCATTGCACTATAAAAAAAGACAAAAACAGGAGTACTCTCAGATACGTTTGTCTTCTACACCTAGTCACTGCAAATACTACAGCTTTTTGGCCACAGCTATGTCTTAAGCAATATATATAATATCAACATAATCTTAGACATTTAGGTTTAAGTTAGGTGTCAGTTAGGTTTACACTCTGATAATTTTGGTCCACAAGTATAAATATTTTAAAGGTGAATCTCTGATGTTTTTGTGTTTTTATTTTATTAATTTTTTTATATTTTATAGTTTCACGTTTTTATTTAAATTCCTATTAGTTAACATACCATGTAACATTGGTTTCAGATATGTACTTTAGTGATTCATCACTTACATATAACACTCAGGGCTCATCACAATTAAGAAATATTAAATACAAAACCACCCGAGGGCCACCTGGGTGGCTCAGTTAATCCTCTGACTTCATAATCTCATGGTTCCTGAGTTTGAGCCCTGCATGGGGCTCTCTGCTGTCAGCACAGACCCTGCTTTAGATCCTCTGTCCCTTTCTCTTTCTCCCCCTTCCCTGCTCGTGTGCTCTCTCCCCCTCTCTCTCTAAAATAAAAATAAAAATTAAAAATAAAAACACCTGAGAAATGTTGTTTTCGGTCTGACTTCAGTCACAAAGCCTGGACAATCCGATGGAGAAATTCTTATAGTTTTTCATAACTGCTCCATTTAAAAAAATAACAGGTCTATTCAAGAAAACACAAACCACTCTAATTTCTTCTGAACTATGTGTCATATTTACATTCTTATTTTATTTTTATTTTCTGAGGCATGGGATTAAAGGTGTTACTTCATGAAACCACACAGAATGAAATTGTCAGTGAGATATCTGATCTTCTAAATCTTTAAAGTCTCCGCACTCCCTTTTAAACCAATAGTCATGAGTTTCATTTCTACACAATTGGTCAGAATCTGTATTGTTTCTAGTTTGTCTCCACTCCTTCATCATTAAATAACTTGAAGACAGGACTTTTTCTGTTTATCAGTCCATTCGTTGAATTTTGTCATTGTGCATAACACATAGAGCTTGATAAATACTTAATAAAGGACTCAGCAGATGAATGAAGGTGAAATTTATTAAGGTCTGTACATCAAACTTTTGTATATCATTTTTGATTATATATAAATAAAATTATGGTTCTTACCCACTGTGTTTACTCAGATCAGGTTTTCTTCACTATGTGGTTAACAGGGGAGGGGGAATAAGATGATCCAAATATTTTAATTTAGAAGCTGACAAAGTGTTTCTTGTTATATGGGTCACCAAGTGAAAAAAACAAAAACAAAACAAAAACGATTTTGCAATATGAAAAATATTAGAGAAATTATACGATGGATTCTATATTAGGCTAGATTCAACATATATCACAGACAGTGCCCTAACCAGACCAAGAATAATTTACAAGTGCTATTGAAAATACCTAAGTTTTAAAGATCACTTGTAACACGAGGAAGTTTACTACTTAAATCTTACTAAACAAAATATCAATTAGTTTGTGACTTTTCTTTTGCAAGAACCATAAATGTTATTCTCTGTGTATGGAAGAATTTTGACATGTAATATTAATAGCTTATGTTGTTTTTCCTACAAAATATTTTTATTGAAGTATAATTAACATACAGTGTTAATTTTAGTTCAGGGTACAATATAATGGATATCATCCCAGAACTATTTCTTTGTTATCCTGGGCTTGGTCTAAGGGACGGCAGGGGTTGAAATCTATTAAAGGTCGTTCAGACTAACTTATAGGATTGATATCTGAGGAAGAAATGTTCAAACTTTGTCTTTCTTCTAATGTTTCTAAGCTTAGAGAACATACGTTGCTAATATACAACAGGTTCACAGTACTGAAAAACTTTGCATTTAGACAAACAGCTTATAGATGGATTAAGAAGCTTGCTAGGATTCTTTGAGGTCCGGGATCCAGTATTTCTTAAAACTAGAACCACATCTAATCTTCCCACGGCAGTGAGCCAAAAATGAATTTTTCTCAAATATCTTTAAGTTAGAAGTATGTCAGTTTAAAGAATCCAAGGATTTTTTGTTTTCTTTGTTGTTTTGTTTTTTGTTTGTTTGTTTGTTTTTGGTGACTCATGTTCTGTTTTGATTTCTATTGCCATTTCTCTTTCTATTAATTAGTGTTTTTTTTTAATGCAGTGATACAGGTAATTAGTTTATAGTCAAAGTTGGTACTATCTTGAGTAATATTTTGTCCCATTAATACAAATTACCATATCTGCAATGATCCCATATGTGTTAGCTTTCTATTTGGTCTAGTAAAAAAGAATCCTATTTACTTCACTTTCAAATCTTTGCAGGTTATCCACTGTTGCTGCCAGGCATTCTTATGCACTCTTTCTTATGGTGTCCTAATTTTCAGTTCTAAATACGTACTTTACCAAATCATAGAACAGATATTCTCCTCACTCTTTATAGGAATTTTCAAATGGATCATGTTCTTCTATGTATCCTTTACTGAGAGTGAAATATGTATTTGTTCTACATTTAGTATGATATCATAGACCTTGGCCATGTGCTTTGTTTTCTTGGAGTTTTTTTTTTTTTTGCATATTGTCAGTTTCTCCTTTTAAATATTGTATAAAATTTACTAAAATCCATAATTTAGATGGAGGATGGAAAGTGACAATGGCATCTATCAGTTTTACTTATTCAGTTTATACAAATTCTGTCAAACTCAAGATATTATCTCAGGAGAAGAGAAGTTCTCATCTGGGGCATACATTTAGACATCTATGTAGTTAGGTTTAAAGTATCTCTTTATATCCTTATCTATGGGTTGGATAATTTGGAGTCAGTAAACATTGATACAACTAAAGAGAACAGTATAAATACTTCACAATTAAATTCAGAAAATATGTTTTACATAACTCATATGGATTTTAGTAAATTATGAGTCCTTTATAAACAAAACAAGAAAGCGTATAATTGTGGTAGAACAAAAGTTTAAGTATATGGCAGTAGGTGAATCTGAGGGCTGCTTTCTTACTTCCCATATGAAATGAACTTGAGTCCCATCCTTGTCTCTCTTCTTTTCTAGCTTGGCTGGTTTCTTATCTCAACCAAGCTTAATATGGTCCATCCTCAGCAGTAGAGGCACCTTTTCAGAACAGAATTGCAGTGCTTATCTAAACTGCTATGACTCCTGTAACAACTTGAAGTTTTTACTTTCAAATGTGTGGCTTTTATTTCTACAGATAAAATTTTCAACAGTGGTCTTGATTTGGTTCTAAATCAATGAAATGATAGTGGAAGCATGATAGAGTGTATTTGGAAGAGGTTTTAGAAAGGGATCATTTTCTTCCAACTGTACATCTAATAAAACCATGTAATAAATTCTTTTCTGCCTTGCTGACAGGGTCCTCTTCCAGAAGATGGGGAACACAACCAAGGAACTTCAATTTTTACTTAATTTTAGCAGAAAGAAATTCTGCCTACTGACGAGTAGTGATGAGAAATTTGGAGAGAAAAGTATCAACTTTCTGGGTACAGTCATAAACACTATTCTACTACTATAGTAGGAGCATTATTCTACTATTTTGACCTGCTTAAAAGGAGATTTTAAAAAGTTTTAAGCTAATGGAACAATTTTGTGGTAATAAAATATAATAATAAAGAGGATCCACATAGATCAGAGGTGATGTGGCAGAGTGATGAAGAGCACCTAGTTCTACCCATAACACTTACTAATGATATAACCTTCTGCATTATTTGTAAGATAAATATAATAATAGGACATAGTCTAAGGGTTTGTTGGGAAGCTCAAATGAATTGAAATATGTGACATGCTTTGAACAGTACCTGGCAGAGGATCTTATTGAGAGATTTTGATAATGAAATTTTATCATTTCAATAAATGAAGGATGAATAAAAAAAGCTAACAATAAGCAGTGTATCAGCTCTGTTATTTCCCTAATAAGGATACATGTATTTTTTTAATATGCAAAGAAAGGATATTTAACTATGGAAAAGTACCTCACTAGAAGAAAATATAATAGTCCCATTGTGTCTATTATCAAAAATAAGCTGGCACTTGCAAAATATATAAAAAAGAACATGAACATTTATGAATATGGATATACTCACCATTTTAGGCAGATCTTAAAGAAACAAAAAGGACTACTAAATATAATACGTTTGCTTTTTCTCTGTCAAAGAGAACAATTTGCAAACTGGAAAGCGTTAGTGATTTATTGTTAAGGGACCTCTTGCATACCACAAGTGAAGGAAACATTAAATGAATTAATATCTCTGACACTGAGGATTATAAATATGACTTGATAAATAATTTAGAGTGTGATTGTGCAATCATTGTTGGCCATCTATGAAGTATTACGAATAATAGGATTAGGGCCAGAATTTAAAAACAGGCAAATGTACTACACTTTTTGTAAATGAGAAAATGATGTATTCTGGAATCTACAGGGAAAATGCACTACATGCTGTCCTTGGCAAAGTTTGAGTATTAAATATAAACCAGGTGGTTTGTAAGCAAATTTGTAGTTGACAAAAGGCCACAATGTCAAGATTCTAACCCTTATCTTTCAAATCTCTTATTCTGTAACCCTAGTCAAGATACTTCATTTTCTTGATTTATGTTTTGTCACCTGAAAAATGAAAGATTATATTAGACAGTGCTTGAGATCTCTTTTAACTAGAACATTTTATAAACCTATGACTACGTGATTCTGTCATTGGCAAGGGCATCTGAAACAAATCATATTTTATTGTGTGTGCAAATCAAACGTGATTAACATTAAAAGAGGCTGTGAACATTAGCATTGTCAAATAAAAACAAATCTGGACTTAGAAAAGTCAAGCAGAAAAAGGATTTTATTTTATAAAGACAAATAAATGATGCTAGAAAAAAAAAGAGATATGAGAAAATTAGAAGAGTGCAGATGATGTGATATGAGAGTGGATCAGAGAATGTTTTACCCAGAGGTCAGCCTATTCTCTCTCTTAGGTTGTTAAAGAGGGTTTGCATGCTGGCTCAAAGTGAGGTGGGTCAAAGATCAGGAGCATGAAGGAAGAAGAGAAGTTGAAAGTTTGATCAAGTCAGATTGATGGGCACTTTGTTCTAACTGATCACTGGGGACAAATAGTTTAGCTAATTATTTATGAGACACATTACGGTGTGTTGGAGGGTCTATACCTTGCCCTGTCATAGGTAAACAAGGAGGAAATTTGTGAGACATATAGGAAAGAAGCCTTTTCCTAAAACTCAAAAGGGATTTTTTAAGCACACCTATTTTCTTGCATCACAGGTCTCGGTAAAAAATTAACGTTTTCAATGTACATATCTTAGTGTAGAGGTGTTTTTCTTTTTCATTGATAATTAACTAGGAATGGAATCTCTGACCATATGGTATCAAAGAAAAACTGCACCAGACAAAATAAATGGGCAAAGGAAGACTTTATCTGAGGCTATTGCAATAGGGAAGAGAGATTAAACCCAATGCCACTGGACCAAAATGCAAGAGGGTTTTTGAACAATGATGTGAGCTAGTGGGAGAATGCTGGCGAAGTTAGTGGATGAGGTTGGTGGATGCCACTAGGCTATCTGTATTTGCTAATGGGTGTTTATTAAAGTTGGATTCCTACTGTCCCACAAAACCTGGGAGAGAGGGGCTCTATCTTTCATGATGATTACATTCCAAAGGGCTGCCTCCCAGGTCCTAGGGAAAGACATTCACTGGGTTCTAAAACTTCAAAGTCCAGAGAAGGCTTAAACCTCAAAAGATTTATTTACTCACTGTGTTTTAATATGATTGTTGGGAAGGAAGAAAAAATATCCTAGGATATTCATAAGTGATAACAAAATGTTCTCAAAGCTATTTAGTACATGGTGCTTTTTTAAAGTCTTGTAAACAAACTTCAACTTCAAAGCGTGTAAAACACCACAATGTTCAAATGGTCTAAAGCAGATTTGTTGTAGGGAAAGGAATTTTTTTCTACTTATGTAGTAAATGAACTTGAATAGCCTTGTTTTTACCTATACGATTATTATATAAATTGTCTAGCTTCTTTTGCTCTTCTGACAAAAATCTCAGAAACCAAGTGTCTACTATTTCTCCCAGTGAGCTTGCAAAATAAATGTGACTATTGAAATTTAAACAGAAAAACAAGTGAAGCTTGATATCTTCCATAACAATCACTGGCCTACTTGATGAATAAATGGCTACAGAGAACATGTCTTAATTTCTATTGCAAGTTTTTAATTTATACCATGAGATCTTGTGGGCAAGATGAAGAAATATGTTATGGAAGAATGGTTAGGATTAATTGTTTAATCACACTGACATAAGGCTGATAATAGTGATAGGAATGGCAGCATACCATGGGACTTGGTCTTTGTCTCTGTAATTAAAAATCTTTGTCACTGACTTCACTAGACATCTTGGTGATGCATCTGTCGTTAATCTGTTTTAAGACCTTTCCCTTTCCCCTTCCTCTAGTTCTGTCCAGTCCTCCAGAGGGCTGGTCCATCCCACTACATTTGCCAGATTTCCTCACCAATAGATGGTACTGGTAGAAAAGTGCAAAGAAAGAGGAAAGGAGGAAAGGAGGAAGGGAAAATAAAAGAAGCCAGCATATGTGTGCCTGTTCATCTATGTTTTTGGAAGTATTTTCTTGATGTTTCAGTCCCTTCTTAGTCCCTCTTTCTGTGTTCACAGCTCTTGTTGGACAACCCTTTTCATATTTCCAGCTGCATCCATATAGCCTCGCATTGGAGCTCAAGAATACCGGTCATCTTTAAGGAAGCTTCCTAAATTTATTAATCTCTGAGTCTTCTCACTCCCACTTGTTTGGCTTTGTCTCTTTCAGGCCTTCACAGTTATTTTCCCATATTAATTTCATGGCAAAGAACTACTTGCCACCAGCTTCTCTTTTGCCTTGCCCCTGATCCTCACTGATATAGTTGCCGTGTTCATTATAATTGTAGGTAGCATGAAAGCAGGAGAGTCAAAGAGGGTGGAATAAAAGAACATCTTGACAAACGTATTTTTCATTTTATCAAGCTGTAATCTAATATCCCACAGTTTTTTAAGATTTAACTCTTATATTTGTGCCTGACAATCTTTATATTTGTAGAAGAAGGCTTATAACTATAAGCTATAGGAAATGTTCAAAATAGAAGTTTATGAACTCATGCTGAGGATAAGATGGCCTGTGTTATAGGTTGAGTATTCTGGAAGAAGATACTAAGATGAAGTCTGTGATGCCCAGGAATGAACTGCTGTGAAAGAAAGAGAGAAGAAGTAGATTTGGGCAGAGAAAGAGGCAAAAGTTAAAGGTAGTGTTAAGAAATCCACAGCAATTTGCAAGGGAATTCTGGAATGATTCTTGCTGTTTGGAATGTTCTACATGGAGCCTAAATGGCCCAGCCCTTATATCCATGCTTTACTCACTAGATAAAAACTTCCCCAGGAAGAGTGGGTTTTCTGTAGTTGAGGCAGACCCAAAAGAAATTGGAAACTGAAGGCTATCTGTTTACGGACTGAATTCTCCCCACCTACCCACCTACACATATACTTCATGTCCCCTCTCCAACACAATAGCTGGATTACAGGTCTTTCCTTGAAGAGGGAAGTAAATGACATATTTTGAGATATTTCACAGTCTGGCTTTGAATCTTGGATCACACTTTTACATATTTTGTGATCTCAGACAAATTTAAAATTTCTCGTTGCCTCAGTTTATTCCTCTGTAAAATGGAATAATAGTAGTACCTATCCATGATCGTTAACTTAATGTATCAACCTAGCTAAGCGATTGTGCCCAGTTTTATGGTCAAACACTAGTTTATATGTTGGTGGGAAGCTATTTTTTAGATGTGATTAACATTTAAATCGGTAGACTTTGAGTAAAACAGATTGCCTTCCATACTGTGGGAGGGTATCGTACAATCGACTGAAGGTCTTAAGAGAAAATACCTGAAAAGAAAAGAATTCTGTCCTTAGGCTGCCTTCAGACTCAAATCTGCAACATCAATTCTTGATGGAATTTCTAGCCTGTAGTCCTACCTTTTAGATATCAGAATTGCCAGCCCTTACAATCATGTGAGCCAGTTCCTTAAAATAAATCTCTCTCTCATCATAAGTATACGTCCTATTGATTCCATTTCTCTGAAGAATACTGACTAATATAATTCTGGAGAATGCTGACTAATATAACAAGGCTGTTATATGACTGAAATATATTGGGCTGTATACCATAGTGCCTGGCAAATAGTACACAATAAATATTGGCTCCTATTGTTTACCTAAATATTTTTATTCATTAGCAAATCAAGAAATTATGAATGGATTATCTTAATCATAAAAATAATGAATTCTAAATATATGAACCAACTAGATTTAGATATTAATTATTCTTGAATATATTAAAGTTCACCTAAAATTAAATGTACTCTCTTACATGAAAGAATATGTTCAATTTTACTATTTTTTACAGTAGTCCCTAGATACTTTGTTTTTCCCAGCAAGTCTCTGAAAATTTATCATGCAGATTACAGTATAATATTAACCACCTTTGAGTACTAGAAGACTGTAAAATGCACTCCATGGTGTTTCAGTGCATGAAGGTACTTTCAGAGTGTTTTATGTAGCATAATCCATTTACTAAAACTTGCGGTGCCCCTTGTTTTATGAGGTTCTACAAAGATGACAGATGTTCCTTAATGTTTCACCATGGGAATTCTCCCTCAAATAAAGCTGTCTACATAGAAGACTATGAATATAGATTCAATTGTTTAGAGGATGGAAATTCTCCAATTATAATACTATTTATTATGAGTTTCACAAAAATATTTGCACTAAAACAAAATGTACTGGAGTGAGATGAGTAACTCAAATTGTCTCTTAATTGTCAGGCAAAAGGTTATTGCAAAATTGTTTTTCAACATATGGGTGTAAATGTCTGACCACCTGTGTACAGACGATTTGGAGCGATTGTTCAAACACAGATTTCTTCATTTTATCCATACCTACTGGATCAGAATCCACAGGGAAAAAGCTCCCCATATATCTATTGTAATAACAGATTCTATTTCTTATCTGCACTATAGTTCAAAATCCACTAAGTATATACTCATAAAATGAACTTAAAAATTAGAAAAAATTTCAGAATCAACTACATATTTAAAAATATAATTGAGTAAATAGCTTTTTAAAACCTTTTAAAAAACTTTAAACTCATAATTACCTGCTTTGTTTTTGTTGAGAACATAGTGGTTGGGTATGTTGCATGTATTTATACATATACAAAATGTCAGAAATCAAATAATTTATCTTCAGCAAGAAGTTTATGTCACCTTACTATACTTAATCAATAGATTTTGACCTAAGGGAAACTGAGATCAACAACATATAGATGCTTTATTTTGGAAATTATTGAAAGATGTTGTAATATTTCAGACTCAATAACAAGTACTTAAATTAGAAATTTGATCATTTTTATGTAATCATATGAATTGCCGAAAACATTTTCATTGAATAATATTAATTACATGTATACAATTAGCTATTGTACACCTGCAGAACTACAAATCAACAGAAAAATATGATTCAATGTCACATTCCATTATGGATGAGAAAATAACTGGTTTTTTTTCAAAATCCCTCTTAACACATACAATAATAAAAGAGCTGATTCATTTTTAGTTTGTCAATGTTTATTCAATACCTACTATCTACCAGGTACTATTTATTAATATTAGCCACATAGATTAATAAAATCCCCCATCTCACTAGGGGGTTAAAACATTAAGTTAAAATAATTTATCCTTATATCTTAACAATATCATTGTGCATTGCATTATTTAAGAATTATGCTCATTTACAAATAACAAGAATTCTGTTCCCTATTGCTGCTATAACACACTATCACAAACTTGGGACTTAAATCAATACAAATTAACTTTCTTATAGTTCTGGAGGACAGAAGTCCAAAATCAGTTTCCCTGGACTCAAGTTCAGGTGTCAGCAGAGATGAACTACTTTTGAAGATTCTAGGGGCGAATCTGTTTCCTCGTTCCTCCCCATCTCCCTGCTTCTAGAGTTGCATTTCTTGGCTCACGTCTCTTTCCTCATCTTCAAACCATAAACTCCAGTGTAGCATGTCTCTGTAATCAAATCTCTGTTTGCAAATCTCTTTCTTTTAAGGATCCTTTTGATTTAATTGACCCCGCCTCTGATAATCTAAGATTATCTTCCCTTTTCAAAAGTTTTAATTTGATCACATCTGCAAAATCGCTTTTGCTATACAAGGTATATTCACAGATTCCAGGCATTAGGACCTCCATATTCAGCCTACCACTCACCCCCAAAGAGTAACTCAAACAAAAAGAAGAGTATTTTAGCATCCTAAAAATCAAAGTCCAAAATAGGAGACAAAGGGTAGAATGACAGCACTACAGTGTTGCCAGAGAATCAGTTCTCTTGTATACCACCCCTGAGATTATGACCCTTGTCCAAATGCCTGTATGATGCCTGTATTTCATGCATTAGGAAGAAGGGACAGAAGAACATAGAAATATAAATTAGTCATCTCCTCCTCTTTGGAGAACTTTTCCAGATCCCATCCAAGGACTTCAGGTCACTGCTCATTGGTTAGAACTCAGTCACATGGTCCCATTTAGCTGTAGAGAAGGCTTGGATGAAATTGTTTAGCTGCTCATATAAAATTGGATTTGGAAAAGGGATAATAGTAATTGAATGCTAGGGTCTGCTGTTATATGTCAATATTTATTATAAACCTATATTTTTGGCTTATCTATTATGAAAATACACATGTGATTAAGCCAGTAATTATATTATCTCTTAGTAAGACCATTGCTTACATAGAAAAATGTGAAATACATCATCTTTAAAATGGAGTTCTTTCCTTGGGTGTCTGGGGGAAAAAGGACTCAAATATGCCGCAGTTATGCTGTATCAAAAATATATAGTAGTTGTCACTGTGTCATGTGATGCAGTGTACAAACACTGAAATTGGAAAGTGCTGGCAAGGAAATGTTGGAGGAACTGTACATGAAGATGACTCATTTTGCTTGTCCTTTTGAAAGATGAGAGAATTATTCTGCCTGGATTTCTGGCTGAAATTTGAAGTTCTATCCTACTCAGCTCTGTCTCTTAATAAGGTAACGAAGACCTGAGTAATAAATTCCACATAGGCCTAGACAGAGGCATTTCCAATATATTTAATTTTTTTCCTAATAAAATACACTATTAAGATGAAAAGCATATTAAAACATTATGCTATAAGAAATACTATAGGAACTAAGAAAAATTTTGGCAAATTAAAAAAGATGTTCTTAGTTGTTAGTGTTTTAGATTTTTCTTAAAATATCCTGAAACCACTTTGTTCTCTTTCCCATATTGTCAGTGCTATTTATCCTGAGTCAGACATAAGTATACTCTTGTTTTTATATTTTATCCTTCTGGAGCTGTTTACACTAAAAATTGCCTCCACACAGAATTGCTTCCCTGTGGCACAAACCACACTGTTTTGTTTTGAGATTTCAAACATCAGAAGTAACTTTGAAGTGTTCTAAGTGCCTTGCACTCAATAATGTGGCACCACTCTCTCCTACCTCTCTACTATTTCACTTGCTCCTTCTCAGGTGACTTTGTGACATCCTCCCCTCTGACTCAGCTTAGATATTGGCATTTATCACAGCTATTTTCCTATCCCTTTAGTTGCTCTCCCTGGGAGATTTTATTGTCCTTATCTTGTTTATGACTTCTAAATCTGTATCCCCACACCAAATCTCTCCTGTAAGCTCCAGCCCTATAAGCTTAAATGTCCACTGAAGTTTTCCACTTAAATGCCCTACAAGCACCTACAACAAAGACTGTTCAAAGCTGAGTTATCCCCATCTTGATACAAATCTACCTTGCTCCTTCTATCAATGAAAGGGGACATCATCCACATAATAGCCGAGGTAGGAAACTGGGGATTACTACATGTCTTCTTCATGTCACTTGTGTTCCTCCTTCTTCAACCACAGCCATATTTAATCACCTTGCTCTGTAAACATCATTCCAAAATATCTCTAATATCTATACTGTATTCATCCAAATCCACTATAATCGCTTACACTAAGACCTGAACAGTTGCTATTCTGCATGAAGTGATAATTTTACAACTGGACTCAAGACCAATTATGTTTGGGTGCCTAGGTGGCTCAGTCAGTTGAGCATCTGACTCCTGATTTGGGCTCAAGTCATGATCTCATGGTTCATGAGATCTAGCCCCATGTCAGGCTCCATGCTAACAGCACAGAGCCCACTTGAGATTCTCTCTCCCTCTCTTTCTACCTCTTCTCCTCTAAATAAATACAAATAAATAAATAAACAAACTTAAAAAAAGTAGACCAATTTTATTGATACACCCTCTTCCCAATCCCACCCCCGCATTGCCAACAGAATGCTATTCTGAAAGCTTATATCTCACTGTGTTTACGTCCACCTTAAAACCTTTGGGTTAAAGAGCAGTTTCCTCCAGATGACTACAAAAGTTCTTTCTAACTCAGGTTCTGTTTTTCTCTCCAAGAACATGCTTTTTTTCTAACTCTAAGCTCCATCTTTACTAAACATTTTCTTTAAATTCCTAAATATGCCATGTGCTGTCTTAATTCTATGTATTTAGTATAAACATAAGATATGTTCTTCTTAACTGAACATGCCTTTAATTAAAAATTTTTACTAGTGCTCTGGGTCTCATTTAAATTGTTTCATCCCTTCCTAATTCCTGCAATCACTTAAAAAATACACACACACACACGCACACACACAGGCACACACATGCACACACACACACACACACACACACACACACACATCCAACCTACTCCAGTAATATTCCTTAATCTTTTCTGCTCTTCCTTTACACATAAAATTTCAAACTCAGTATCTGCATGCTTGTATAAATGAATGCTGTAAGCTTATGCTTACCTCTCATACTTTTAAGACATGATTAGTTTCTGAATTAATCTGTATAAAAATTATTTTAAGAAAATGAACTTCTCATACCTGAGAGCTGAAGGTGCGTAGTGGGGAGCAATGATCATAAAGCGAAAAGATGTAAAGGTTCCCGAACTCCTCAACCTCAGAAAAGAGAAAGGCAGTATGTGTGTGAAATTCCTCAGACTGTGGTGGTTTGTTTGATGCAGGAAACACTCAGAGTGACCTTGAATGTGTGGTTTCATTTTGCGCTATTCCATGAAGTAGAAAACTCCCCCATACTTATTAGTTTACCTATCCTACATATATTTGGAATCATAATTGGTATTCATGATTGTCCCCAGGGATTTTTGAACTTTTCTTGATCTTGATTCAGTCTTCATAACATTCATTATTTTTGTCTAATGTCTTACACAGGGAATATCTTTCCTTTTTATATCTATTTTGTCATATAGCTTTTTAAAGTATATGGATGCATTTTGATACATTAACCTCTATTAGGACAAAAAGAATGACTCTTACAAAAGAAATTTATAGATTAAAAGAGACTAAAAGTACTAAATATAAGACAGGAAACCATCAAAATCCTAGAGTAGAAAACAGGCAGCAACATCTTTGACCTTGGCCACAGAACTTCTTACTAGACATGTCTCTGGAGGCAAGGAAAGCAAAAGCAAAAATGGGGACACCTGGGTGACTCAGTCAGTTAAGTGTACAACTTCAGCCTAGGTCATGATCTCATGGTTAATGAGTTTGAGCCCCACATCAAGCTGTCTGCTGTCAGCACAGAGCATGCTTTGGAACCTCTGCTCCCTCTTTCTCTGCCCCTCCCCCACTCTCTTGCGCTCTGTCTCAAAAATAAATAAACATTTAAAAAAAAAAGGAAAAGTGAACTATTGGGAACTCATCAAGATAAAAAGCTTCCACACAGTGAAGGAAACAATCAATGAAACTAAAAGGCAACCGATGGAATGGGAGAAAATATTTACAAATGACATATTGGAAAAAGGGTTAGGATCCAAAATTTATAAACAACTTACCAAACTCAACATCCAAAAAATAAATAATCCAGTGATTATTGGGAAGAAGACATGAATAGACACTTTTCCAGAGAAGACATCCAAATGGCTATCAGGCACATGAAAAAATGCTCAATATCACTAATCATCAGAGAATTACAAATCAAAACCACAATGAGATATGATCTTATACCTGTCAGAATGGCTAAAATGAATAACTCAGAAACAACAGATATTGGCAAGGATGTAAGAAAGGGGAACCCTCTTGCACTATTGGTGGGAATGCAAACTGGTGCAGCCACTCTGGAAATCACTATGAAGTTTCCTCAAAAAAATAAAAATAGAACTACCCTACAACCCAGCAACTGCACTACTAGGTATTTATTTACACACTGTATGTTAGCCAATATGACAATACATTATATTTTTTTAAAAAAAGAATAAAAAGTAGCCGATTCGAAGGGGCACATCCATGCCAAAGGTTATAGCAGTGCTATCAACAGTAGCCAAATTATGGAAAGAGCCCAAATGTTCATCTAATGAATGGATAAAGAAAATATGGTATATCTATATAATACTGCTTGGCGATCAAAAAGAATGAAATCTTGTCATTTGCAACAATGTGGATGGAACTAGAGTGTATTATGCTAAGCGAAATAAGTCAGAGAAAGACAAATATCATATGATTTTTCCCATTAGGGAATTTAAGAAACACAACAGATGAACAAAGGGGAAGGGAAGAAAAATAAGACAAAACCAGAGTGAGAGGCAAACCATAAGAGATTCTTAAATACAGAAGATAAACTGAAGGTTGTAGGAGAGGTGTTGGGTAGGGAGATGGGCTAAATGGGTGATAGTATTAAGTAGGTCACTTGTTCCGATGAGCATTGGGTGTTATATGTCAGTGATGAATGACTAAATTCTACTCCTGAAATCAATACTAGGCTATATGTTAACTAACTTGGATTTAAAGAAAGAAAAGAAAGAAAGAAAGAAAGAAAGAGAAAGAAAGAAAAGCCACATTCCAAGGATCAGACTGGAATGAATCCACTTTAGTGAACCTAAATCAAGGAAATCATGGACAAAAAATTAATTAAGGCAATAATTTTAATAATAATAATTATAACAATACTGGAGATCACATTCTTTATCTTTTATCTTGCTATTTACAATTTACTCAGAAGGTCCAGAGCACGCTGAAATGTCAAAATATCCTATGAGAATTGTCTCTTAGCACATACCAGAAATGTGGACAGATTGGAGAAGGGAAGATATATGGATCATTATGAATTGATCAATGCATCACAGATGCATTTCAAGGTGGCACAATTATAATGGGTGAAATTGCAGTTCCAGCAGTGACCTGAGCACACATTCCTTAGAAACTCACATTCTTAACTTCTAAATTTAGCAACAGAAAAGATTGAATATACTAAAACAGAGTCAAGCAGTGCAGTAATAGATTGAGTCCAAGTTGGAGAGAAGAGAAAATGCCTTCTAAGTGGGAGTATTCAATCAACTAAGAGAGTTTAACATGAATTTATTTTTACAAATATTCCAAACTCCATGATTTAATATCTCTGCTAAAGGATATCACAAAGAGCAAAAACATTATTTAATAAGTAATTCAGCCAAGAAAACAAATCAGAAGATACTAAATCTAACGGACAAAGGCTTGACAGATAACAAAATATTTATATAATCTCCACACAAAGTACTTATTGATTACAAAAGGAAAAAATAGTAACTGCACAATGGAGTCATAAGACACCTCCTTAGTCAAGAGGTCAATGTTAACATCATAAGTAATGAGGGAATTTAAATTGTGTGCCTGCCATGTAATGGATGCAATGAGAATACATCATTACTTCTCATTTTTATGATATTTTGCCAAAGATGCATTACCAGAATTGAGTCATAAGGAAACATCAAACAAACCCAAGTAGAGGCCCATTCTTCAAAATAGCTGCTGGTAATCTTCAGAAGTTTCAAGGTCATGAATGTCAATGCAAGACTGTGGAGTTGTTCCAGATTGAAGGGAATGAGAGATTAATAACTGAATGTTGCACATTATCATGAACTGAATCATTTTGCTATAAAGGACATTTTTGAAATAATTGGTGATTATAAATGGTGAGGATGAATTAGATGATCCTAATATATCAGTTTTAATGTCCTGATTTTTTTGTGTATATATTTGTTTACCCAAGAGACTTTTGTTTTCTTGTTTTTTTTTAGTCTTGTTTTGTTTTTGTTTTTGTTTTGTTGTCTTTTTTTTTGTAAGCAATAAAGAAATATTCACTGAAGATTTTAGGATGATGGGGCATCCTGTCAGCAACTTATTCTCAAAAGTCTTGGGGAAAAATGACTCTCTTATTATATTTACCACTTCACTATAAACTTGAAATTACCTCAAAATAAAAATAAAAGATAATATGTTAATTTATATTTATATTAAAAGTATCATGATTCTATTTTATTATGAACTTTCTATTAGTTAATGTTTAATACCAATTTTTATTTTTATTACTTGTGAACATTTTTATGATGCACAAATAAATTGTCATCTATAATGTTTAAAATATCTTTTCCACAGTGTCTCAAGTTATTTGTGGCTGCTACTCAAAAAACTAGAATCCCAGAAACTTAAGCTATTAAGCATGCTCTTGAGTTCTAGTTTTTTGCTTCTTTGTTTTTTTTTAAATTAGAGTTAGAAGGGTGCCTCTTAAACTTGACTCCACATTAGACGCAGTTGATGAAATTTTTAAGTATTCGCAAGGTCACTACCAGAATTGAGAAATATCAGTCTAGAAAGGTTTGTAATGATGATGTGTTTTGCTTTCTGTTTTAGAATCTATTGTGAAAAGCATCTTTTTTTATACAAGGGAATTAGTAATAACACAACAATCAAATATAATAATTGTTTTATCTAACACATTGTTTCAGACATTGTTGATTTTTGAATTTTAGACAAGAAGTACTTACCTACTAAGTTTTATATAAAATCTGTGCAACATGGACACATTCATTCTGTGAAATGCTTTGTAATTCTTCATTTTCTTTTTTTTAATTTTTAGGTTTATTTATTTTGAGAGAGACAAACAGAGAGAGAGAGAGAGAGAGAGAGAGAGCGGGGGGAGGGGCAGAGAGAGGCAGAGAGAGATCCCAAGCAGGTTCTGCACTATCAACATGGAGCCCAATGCGGAACTCGAACTCATGAACTGTGAGATCATGACCCAAGCCGAAACCAAGAATCAGACATAATGGACTGAGCCATCCAGGGGCTCCTATAATTCTTCACTTTCAATAGGACCTAGCACAAACCAAAAAGGTTTATAATATTCCAAATAATTTAGAGCTTATTTACCAAAACAGTTGCTTAGTAATGCATTCTGATTTATTAAAAACCAAATGACCACTTTGTTTCATCATATTTCAGTCTCTACTGACACAAATATTACCAATAATTTTCCTGTGTCTGCCTACACATCACTTTATAGTACATTCAAATGATGTAAATATAGGCCTTAAGGTCAGAGTTTAGGTTATATTCATGTCTATACACTTAGCTCCAAATAGAATGCCCAATCAAGTCAAGTGAATAAATGAATGAGAAATTCGGATGAAAATAAACATTTTTCGTTTTTTTCATTTGGTCCTTCAAATTATAGTGTGGCTGTTCTTTATCCTTCCTCCTCATATATAAAGTTATTCCAACTGTTATATGTTATATTTTACATTTTTTTCTACAAAAAATGTTTTTAAAAAAATTCTCAGTTTTTTCATATAGAAGGATAGCAAAGCAAGAGTTATTAGAATATTGCTTATAGGTTGTAGCTGGATGCTTCTATAATGAAAAGTATCAAAACATGACCACTCTCAGTAGAGGGGCTTTATGTATGCAATGACACTTAAATAAACTTGTCTGTATCAAGGTATACTGAACTTTTTAGTAGAAGAAATTATTCTACTTAATAGGGACCATTTGTATTTATGTAAATAAAAATGGGTAAGTGCAACTTATAAATTAAAGCTCTATTTTATAAACACTTTGTCTTTTTAGAATATCAGCTTTCCTCTGATGCTAGTATCTTGCCCACCTTACTCTTTTCTACTGCTAAGTTGGTGAATTACAGTACACTGCAGTCTGGTTTTATGCCTTTACTTGTCCTTGGCATTCTCTTTGCCTCTTTATGGTAACGAGCCTAATCCTCTTTTCAGTGGGCTCCTGTGGGGCTGTAGCGTCAAGACTCTCAATAAAAAGCTGAACAGTTCAACAATTTTTATTGACTCTTTATTGAACAGCCCTTAGGGAGCTAAGCATAGAAAAGAAGAGATGGAGAAAAGTAGTGAAGAGTAGCGTCAGTCTAAGGACACGTAGCACCAGTCCAAGATACCTGGCAATGTCAAAAATTTAACAGCATTGCATCAGTGCACATCTCCTGATGCCAAATAATGAGGCACAGAGAATAGAAACAAAAGTGGCATTGAAGTTACGTTTTTCTTTTCTTTTCATCACGAAACACCTGAAATTATAGCAGAATTGTGAATGGTGAAAGTCAACATCTTTCTGTTTCTTTTAAGTGAAATCCTAACCTTCAAAATATAAGAACTCATGTTACATAATAAAGATTGTAAAATCTGCTAACATTGAAGAAATTCCTTCACAACCACCTGGCCTTCTTCAGACCCTTCCAGTCCTGCTTTCACAGTACTCATATCTCCTCTGTCAAGCTGACGGAAGAAGTCATAGGGCAATGAAAAAGAGCAGTTCCATCCACAGAGGAGGAAAGAAGGCTATAAAGTTGAACATGATTCTTAAAGGAGAATGTTTCTGGTAGTTTACAGACAGCAGGGACTGGGCACCACTGATATTTATTATTCCTTGAGGAGTCAAAAGAAGCCTTACTGAAGGCTCTTGATGGCTTTTTGTTCACTAAGATATACATGTTGCGTAAAGCTGTTAAGGAAAACAACTTTCTATGGTCAAATAACTTGACCAACTAGAAAAAAAAATAGCATTGAACTTTGTAGAATTCTCTGAATTATACAGTGTGGTAAATTTTCAAGCAAGGGAAAAATATGCAACATTTCCCAAATTAAATATTTACTCTTCAAAGCCTTTTGAACATAGAATATGAAAAAGGTAGAGAATAGAAAGGTAAGCTTATTTTATTTTTTTAATTTTTTTTTAACATTTATTCATTTTTTAGACTGAGAGACACAGAGCATGAGCGGGGACAGGCAGAGAGAGAGAGGGAGACACAGAATCCGAAGCAGGCTCCAGGCTCTGAGCTGTCAGCACAGAGCCCCATGCAGGGCTCAAACTCACGGACTGTGCGATCATGACCTGAGCTGAAGTCGGATGCCCAACTGACTGAGACACCCAGGTGCCCCAAAAGGTAAGCTTATTTTAAATAACTCATTGGCATAAAACATCAAAGAGCACAAAACGTTTCCATCATATTGTAAATTAGTTTTGATAACTGTCCTGTGAATGAAATCAGACAATTATTATGCATAAACGTCTAAGAAATAAGGAAACTGAAGCTAAGCAAAGTGACACAATTAATGATATTATTGTATCAAAGACAAAAGTATGCATATATTTAGATTTCTTTCTTCCACTTAAAGTTTCCAAGAGAAACAACTCTAAATAGATTGGCCTGCAGAATAAGGATCCTTCAGGATTTACTCTTTTGGCAAATTTCAGCTATAGGGCTGTTTTTCCTCACTATAGATGTCATGGCATCAGTCAACTCTGCTGCCCAGGAAGGGATACTACAGGTTCTACATCTGGGAATTTATACCTTATTAAATCAGAATTACTGAAGAGTTTACCAAACATACACACACACACACACACACACACACCAACACACACAAAGAGAGAGAGAGAGAGAGAGAGAGAGAGAGAGCAGTAGCTAATCGACTAGAAGAAACACGAGAGGCACCTTGCTCAGAGATCAGAACCAAAACACCAGACAAAGTAACTTGGTGGGTTTGGTCCCCCATGATAACACCCCACAGATGATGTAATGAGAGCCAGATGTCATAAACCTACATGTTTGGAAAGATCATCCTCTAGGAAAGGGACCTAAAAATACAAACATCTCCGCTTATATACAATCGTGAATATCTACTCTCCTAAGAGTAGAGGAGAGTCCTTGGGTCCTTACCTGTTAGAATGTAAACAGATTTCTCCAGGGAGAAGATAAGACTGTCTCTGAGTTTACCATCCAGGATGTTTTACCTTTTGAAATTGTAAATACATAGAAAGAAAATGTTCTACATCTGTGAGCGAGTCAGCCATCGTTTCCATTAACTCAATTAATATTTTAATATTTAATATTTTAAAAATATATAGGCATGTGAAATACATAGAACCCCAAGTCAAATTAGATCTTTTGTATAATCATATATTGAGTCATGGCCGCCCTTTTATCTAAGAGGAAATTGCATGGGAACAAATATAATCTGTTGGTTGGGAAGTACAAGATGTTCCATGTGAGTGTCATACAGAAAACATCATGGCATTAACAATCTAATTGAAATAATTCTTGATGAATCATACATAAGATGGCCATGTTGTTTTCAATCAGTTTTGTATCCAACAGAGAATAAATACTATGCATGTTGATGGCAATTTGAGGGACTCAAAAAGACATTCAATACTTTCTTCTGCCACACAGGAAGCAGAGCTGTCAATTGATTTAAAACAATAAAACAGAATGAACATCCTGTTGTGACTCCCTGGGTTTTGGTGTGTTAGGCTGACCTCTTAAGTCCTCTCACACGATTTATGTCATAAGAGAGGCTACATCTTGTTCTAAAGACAAGAAGGACATATGGGGTGCCTGGGTGGCTTAATTGGGCATCTGACTTCAGCTCAGGTCATGATCTCGCAGTCTGTGAGTTGAAGCCCCGCATCGGTTCTGTGCTGACAGCTCAGAGCCTGGAGCCTGCTTTGGATTCTGTGTCTCCCTCTCTCTCTGCCCTTCCTCTACTTGTGTTCTGTCTGTCTGTCTCTCTCTCAAGAATAAATAAACATTAAAAAACATTTTTTTTAAAGACAAGAAGGACATTGAATTATTCTGGATGACCATGAATGGTGTCATAGAATGCCTTTAATACACATTGATGTATAAAACTGATCAGTATATTATAAGATCAGCAAATTAGTATGATCTTTTAGTTAATAAAGGACAGGTTCATAAGTTAAGAGTAGAATAATGCAGTTTTTTGCATAGTTTATTGATTTGATTTTTAAAATTATCATTTGAAAAGAAATTTCACCATATCTACTTTATTCCATCCTATGTAAAATGAGACAAAGACAAGTTACTAAAAATATTTTTTAGAAATTGAATTAAAAGAATAACAGGGGACAATTCTTTTATTTTCTTTCACCATTTCAATTTTTTTCCACATTTAGAAATCAAAAAAATGTGAATTATACTTATCTAATCTCTTAAAAAGTATGTAGATCTTCTGTCAAATCTTTACAGAATAAGATAGGGAGACTCCAGGTCCAGAAAAGGCACCTGAGAGGGGAACTGAGTTTGAATATGTGGTTTTATTAAAGAAATATTGGGATCAATGTTATCCAAACAGCCAGGGTGTCAAATAGCCATTTGTCTTTATTTCCTACAAATGCCACAATGACACAGAATCTGACATTTTTTCTTCTTTTTTCCTTTGTTGATTTTTTTTTTTTTTGGCTTTTTAGGAAAGTACAAATCCAAGTGCAAATCTGAGGTCTAGTTAACACCACATGAGATGAAAAAGAATATATTAAATTACATTTCTGGTTAAATTAGAACAATATGATTCCAAAGAATTCATCTTAATCCAAGTCTTTATTTATGAGAAATATATTGGCCTATATTGACTCTAAAAACTTTGTAACTAAATTCACACAGTTTTGAATTTATGGAGATTTATAAGAGATCAAAATCTAATTCACTTTACGGATGGAAAGCCAAGCAAACTGAAACAAATGAAAATATGTTACAAGCAGATCACACTTTGCATACTTTTTTTTCCATTTCATCTTATTTTACAGATGTTTAACTTTCATCCTCTTATCTCCTAACAAATTACATTCATGAATCCTGTCGAAGATACAAATTATAGTTTCCATATAAACAGTTCCCAAAGTCGTGTACCAAAGATGTGAAAGTTTTGATAGTAATATTCCATTTCTCAGTTGAATTTCAATACAGAAGAAAAATAAAATTAAGGTGAAAGCTGGGGCAAAAGTTGATATATTTATGTGGCTCTGTCTCTTCTGGATATATTTAGGGATGTACATTGCATTTGTCGGGGAAACTATTCCTGTCAAACAGAATGCATATAAATCTGCCCTTCAAGCAATAATAATTGGACATGCTGTCTGGGAAAAGAAATAAGGTTTCCTGAGATGCTACAGTGTAGAATGGAAGCTGGAAAGATGGCATGGACAAATTGTCTGATACCTGCGTGTAGAGTACAGACTGGTGCTTACTGGAAAAAGCCTGAGAGTGGCTTCAGAGACAACAGCCAGAACTTTGAACTAGAGATTTTCCATTTGAGAGTCAATTACTAGCTTTCTATCAGACACTAATTGAAACTCACCCTATGGCCAGGACATCAAACAATCTTGAAACCTGAAACACGTATGATGTCTTGGATGATATTAGAAAAAAAAAAATTCCATCAGGGAAGGTAAGGCCCAGAATAGTTCTATAATAAAATGAAAATGGTTTATAGAGGATCATGCTACCAAGGTAATGTAAAGAGGAGATACTTAACAAGTATGGAGCCACTTTTCCCTTTGGACTGATTTTGGAACTATGTAAGGAGCTGCCAGATTCTATCATGCTTGAACTGCACCCTGCAAACAACACTCAACTGACCAACAAAGAGCTGCTTGGTTTGTGGATGGCAGTTCCAAGGTGAATAGACAACAGCCTGTTTGGAAGTCCACCATTCTAATCAAAGAAGGTGGGCTAACTTGCATGCTTCTTGAAATGATGTCTTGATTTTTATAGCTCCAGGCAGGTGGCCAATGGCTTGGCCATATGGTCAGGCAGAAGGGCAATGGAAACAGCCCGGTAGAAATCACTACAGGAAATTGAAAGGTGTGTTCAAGTAGAACATGTCAATGTCCACCAGAAAAAAACCCCTACCAGTGCTGGAATGTGATTGGAATAATACAAATTATAGTTATCACATAAATACTTACCAACATTATGTACCAAAGACGTGAAAGCTTTCATAGTAATATTCAATTTTGAATTTAATTTTAATGTTCACGAAAAATAAAAGGATCCCATTTAAACATTAATTTTGTCTCAAATTTATGTTCTACTTCTACATTAGTTTTATTTACTTTAATTATACCATAATAGAACTTGAATCATTATTAAAGTTTCCTTTATTTAAAAAATATGTTTTTGGAATAGAGATGCATTTTATTTCAGAAATGTCATAATCATAACAACCCAGTTGTACCCATAGCCGAGGTTTTATTTATTTATTGGACAAGTCTTTTTGAGGGAAATAAATCAGGAAAATTCCCTGTTCTAGTGCAATCTTTCTTCTAGTAAAAATGAAAAAGAAAGAGACAACATGAATTCAGATGTTTATCAGGGCTGTGAAGGAAAATAACTATTAGGAGAAAATAAAGATAGAAAACAATTGGAAGAAGCCACGATTGAAAATTTTGTAGGTCCCCTGTGTGGCTCAGTCAGTTAAGTATTTGACTCTTGATTTTGGCTCAGGTCATGATCTCATGGTCGTGGAATGGAGCTCCACACTGAGAGCATGGATCCTGCTTGAGATTCTCTCTCTCTTTCTCTCTCCATTTCTCTGCCTCTCCTGCACTTGAGCTCGAGTGCACTCTGTCTCTCAAAATAAATAAGTAAACATTAAAAAAAAGAAAAAGATGTATTTGTAGGCAATTGACTAGAGACATAAAAATGGAAACAGGGAGATCTGTTATAATATGATCCACATATGACTCTCACGGAAACCTTGAGCAAAAAAGTGAGGTTTAGGGAAAACAGTTTCCTGCTATGTATGGGGCACCACTCTTGGCACTGATGATTTATCATTAAATAAAACAAACTATCCTAATCTCATGGAGCTTACATTCTAGTGGGAAAGAAAGACAATAAATAAATACACAAATTAAAAGAGATGTTCAAATGAGTGAAGTAACAAAGAAAAATATAAAGCAAGGAAGTTGTGTCAGAGATTGGAGAGAGGTTGTCATTTGAATAACATGATGAAGGAACTCCTCATTCATAATATTTGAGTAAGACATAAGGTAATGAAAGGATACATCCTGCAGATATCTAAAGGGAAAGCATTCCAGACACAGCAAGCAATCAGTGCCAAGGCCCAGAGGCAGAAGTATACCTGAAGTTTGAGAAACAGTGAGGAATACATGAGTCTGGATAAAAGAAAACCAAGAGTAACAGATAAACTCAGAAAGGTTATAAAGAGACAGATTGGTTACTTTAAATATTTAAGTTTTACTGTTAGTGATATGGTGTACAAATGGAGAGGTTTGAATAGAAATGTTAGTATGTATTTTTTAATCAGTTTTAACTGGTTGTACCAATTTTTGAATACACTATAGAGGAAAAGAAAAGAAACAATAGGCTATATCAATAATCTTGCCACAGGATAATGTTAACTTGGACCACAGTTGTATCCATAAGGATAATAACGAGCACTTCAATTTTGTCTTTTAAAAAATAAATAAATCTGTCCTTATATCCTGACTAATTAGATGTTAACTTCAAAGTAAATCTTCATTTCAATTCAACATTTTTTGAGTAACTACAATACATTAAGCTTTTTTCTAAGTCATGGAGATACATCAGTGAACAAAAGAAACACAATTGCTTACCTCATGGAGCTTATATTCTAGAATACTAGGGTCAATTTTGACTTAGAGATATTTTTCCTGAGTAACAGGATTGGTGGCAGGTCCACCAAGGAAGGTCCACTAAGTGAGATTGGGAGGGTTGTAGGTAGAGACCATTTGGAGAGGGAGCTTGGAATTTTGTTTTCAAACATATTAATTCTGAAATTCTGTGAAATGGGGAGGAGGCAGTTTAATATAAAATCTAGAAGCCTGAGTTGAAGAGAGAAGACTAAATTGAAGACTTACATTTATTTATTTTTGAGAAACAGAGAGAGACGGAGCACCGGTCGGGGAGGGATAGAGAGAGAGGGAGACGCAGAATCTGAAGCAGGCTTCAAGCTTCAGGCTCCAGGCTCCGAGCTGTCAGCACAGAGCCTGAGGCAGGGCTTGAACTCACAAACTGTGAGATTATGACCTGAGCTAAAGTCAGAAGCTTAAGTGACTGAGCCACCCAGGCACCCCTAAATTGAAGATTTACATTCATGGGTCATTAGCTATAAATGACAAAGCCCTGAGACAGCATAAAAATACTAAAGAAGTGGGTGCAGGTAGAGAAAAGAAATTAGTTAACTGAGTCATGAGAAACTCTAACATTAGAGGTTTGGGAAATGAAGATACATCAGTAAACAAGGAAAAGAAGGAAGCAGCAATGCAGCAGAAAGAACAAGACAGTGTTGGTTCCCAGTAGCCAAGTGAAGAAAGCTTTAAAGAAAATGAAAGCAATCAAATCTATCAAATGCATCTGTAAAGTTAGACGAAAATTGAATATTGAGTGAATGGGTTTCAGAAAAAAATAAGAAGAGAGAAATTATAGATTGCGAGAATAGACAAGTCCTTCAGTTTGGTGGTAAAATATACGAAGTAGATTGAAGGAGAAGTAGAGGCAGGAGAGTCCTTGGCTTATCTTTTATAACTATCTAGAATGTATCATCTGCAATGCTGCACTGCACTTTGCCAAATGTATATCTCTTCAGGGTTCTTCTTGGTTTAACCTCTCTTCATTGCCTCCCTGAGCAATCATCCCCTTCCAAAGAATGTTTGTAGCTCATTAGCAGAGGCTCTTCACAATCTGTTCACTGTACGTTTCTCCAGTTTCATGTCTTAGTACTCACCCCACCCCACCCCACCATGATCATCAACACTTCATGTATTACAGCCAACAAATTATTAGCAATTGGCTCTGCTTTTTTTCATTCCTCAGTGTGTTTTCTCATGCTATTTCTTTCAAACAAAATATTATTTTTCTTGCTTTTTTGGTTAAGTTAATTCTGTTTCAGTTTTTCAGGATAGCTGAAGAACAGGTAGCCTTCTCCATATCTTAGTATCAGTTTTTCTTTTCTGTGAGGTCATAGCACCAAGTGCAAATTTCTGTTATAATAAATATTGCAATATAAGGAAAATTCCCCTTCAGGTTTAATAAATCCCTTAATAAATTAAGCATCCCTTGATAAAAATGACTACATCTTCCAAATAGTTAATATAAGCATCTGGATCACATAAGAGTTTAATAATGAATAAAGGGTGAATGAGAAGAGCTAAAAACTACTAAAGAAATAATTCTAGAAAGAATGCTAATTTATGACTACCCCAAAACCTTAATGATATATCCCAGAGCAGGAGAGCTGGGACTCTGAAACAGAATTCAAGGTTAGTTGGAATAGAATATTTTTCATTAATTCTGTGCATAATATATCAGATTATGATGGGTGGCACATGTAGATTAGTGAAAAAGGTATACAATTTTATCAAATTACAGGTATTTTAATGTTAGCATTAACATATATAAAGTGTAAAATAACATATATATGTATATATATAGATAGATAGATAATTTTCAGCATTCTATATGTATCTATTTCACTAAACAGTTATGCTCAGTATAAGATAATAGAAATATCAGAGTTATAATATGTACCTTAAAATTGTAACTACATGGAAGAGAGAAAAGAACATACTTTGGATTACAAATATTGTGACAGTAAAGTAGGATAAAATACAATTTTATTTGCACTGATACAAAGTTTTCTAGATGGACTAATAATTTGGTGTCCTTCAGAACATATCTTATTTTTAAATAAAATGCTGATTTCTGTTTATGTAATTCATTTCTTCTCCATTTCATTTTTGGTTTTCCCAAGTAATAAATTGTTAGGTTGCAGATTAAAATGTTTAAAATTTATAAAAGAAAATAAATCACCCATTCACTGTAAGAATCATTAAACCATGAAATATTTACTCTCAGAATTTTGTTGACTGGGAGCTACCAGCCCTCAAGATTCATAGATCTTCTTATAATTACATCAAGGTTTAGCATAGGTGATTAGAGATTATTGGGTTTTTCAAGTTTTATTATTGTTTTTAACTTTGGAAGACATTGTTTACTTCACTGGCATCAAGCTCACATAGAAATTTCTGGTCATGTAAGGAGCTGCTTATTGTAACTCGAGAGGACCGTCAACTTCCTTTTTGTTTCTATAGTTGTTGAAAGTTGTCTCATATCTTAACACCTCATGTGACTACCTGTCTCATCTAGAATGAATGGGCTTAAAAAGGAATCATAATTTAATTTTAGACAATAAATAAGAGAGAGCAAGATTTTTACAATCCCTCTGGAGGAAAGAAGGCTGAAACATTCATGAAAAAAAGAAAAAAATGGGTAAAATCAGAAAAGAATGAATTTAGAAAAACAGAGAGAGATTGAAAATAGATTTCTTTTAAAATGGCCTAGATAGAACAAATCAGGAGACTATAGATGCTGGAGAGGATGTGGAGAAACAGGAACCCTCTTGCACTGTTGGTGGGAATGCCAACTGGTGCAGCCACTCTGGAAAACAGTGTGGAGGTTCCTCAAAAAATTAAAAATAGACCTACCCTATGACCCAGCAGTAGTACTGCTAGGAATTTATCCAAGGGATACAGGAGTACTGATACATAGGGGTACCCAAGGGATACAGTTACAGGAGTACAGATACAATGTTTATAGCAGCACTCTCAACAATAGCCAAATTATGGAAAGAGCCTAAATGTCCATCAACCAATGAATGGATAAATAAATTGTGGTTTATATACACAATGGAATACCACGTGGCAATGAGAAAAAATGAAATATGGCCCTTTGTAGCAAAGTGGATGGAACTGGAAAGTGTTATGCTAAGTGAAATAAGTCATACAGAGAAAGACAGATACCATATGTGTTCACTCTTATGTGGATCCTGAGAAACTTCACAGAAACCCATGGGGGAGGGGAAGAAAAAAAAAGAGGTTAGAGTGGGAGAGAGCCAAAGCATAAGACACTCTTAAAAACTGAGAACAAACTGAGGGTTGATGGGGGGTGGGAGGGAGGGGAGGGTGGGTGATGGATATTGAGGAGGGCACCTGTTGGGATGAGCACTGGGTGTTGTATGGAAACCAATTTGACAATAAATTTCATATATTTTAAAAAATAAAGTAGAATAAAATAAAATGGCCTAGATAGCATAACACTTTCCAGTTCCATCCACGTTGCTATAAAAGGCCATATTTCATTCTTTCTCATTGCCACATAGTATTCCATTGTGTAAATAAGTCATACAGAGAAAGACAGATACCATATGTTTTCACTCTTATGTGTATCCTGAGAAACTTAACAGAAGACCATGGGGGAGGGGAAGGAAAAAAAAAAAAGGTTAGAGAGGGAGGGAGCCAAAACATAAGAGACTCTTAAAAACTGAGAACAAACTGAGGGTTGATGGGGGGTGGGAGGGAGGGGTGGGTGGGTGATGGGCATTGAGGAGGACACCTGTTGGGATGAGCGCTGGGTGTTGTATGGAAACCAATTTGACAATAAATTTTATATTAAAATAAATAAATAAATAAATAAATAAATAAATAAATAAAAATAAAATGGTGTAGATAAATATTTTAAATTTTGGTGGTGGCAGGGGTGGGGGGAGTTCCTTGGTGGTCTAGTCGGTTAAGCATCTGACTCTTGATTCTGGCTCAGGTCATGATCTCACAGTCTTGAGATACCACCCAATGTTGAGCCTGGACAATGTTGAGCCTGGAGCCTGCTTGGGATTCTCTCTCTCTCTCTCTCTCTCTCTCTCTCTCTCTCTGCCCCTCCCCCACTTACGTGCATGCAGGCTCTCTCTGTCAAAATAAATTTGAAAAGCATTTAGAAAGATAAAATAAAATAAAATAAAATAAAATAAAATAAAAATACTCTAGGCACAGGTGTTCTGTGACTTCATCTATTGCATAATGGATTGTATTTCAGGTACAAGATCCATAGCAGGACTTGAAACAGCTTGGTGAGATTAGAAGGAATATCAACATTTTAAGAGGAAATGTTTAATTAAAAAAAGCTTGGTTTAAAAGAATTATTCAAACAAAATATTTTGTTGTAAACTACACAAAGTTTTAGAGGGATATAGAGAGAGTTATATACTAGCATTTTGATATATTATGTAGTCTAAAGCTTGTTGACTCAGATGAGAAGGGAATGGAAAAGTATTCAAGTCAATTTTTAAAAGAAAATAAATAAATTAAAAGATTATAGTCAATATAATCTGATGTTAGATAAAAGTTATGTTTTTTTTCCATCTAATTCTATAATTTTAGAAGAATATACCAGAAAAAAAATCTATCTTCTGGCATATGGACTTAGACAAGCCACTGCTGATCGGGTGTCATAACCCTATCTTTGATGTGAAACAACTGAGAGAATATTAGTATGTGGAAATACATAAGTATGCACAAGATTAAACAATATCTGTGCTAGCAGTGCTCTGCTTTTCTTCCCTGGTTAAAGGATATGTCAAGTCTTGTCCCTCAGTCCATAGCTCACGATGCACAGAAACAGGGAAAGAAGTATGCCCGGGATCCTTGAACGGCCCCTTTTTCTCTGGATGATGAATGCAGCCCTAGACCAAATATCCCTTGTCCTCAATAGCATCGGTAAGCATCATTATCAGTTAATTCTGCACATCCGTGAGAGCTACTCAGAAGTAATATACCACATATTTATCTTTCTCCTTCAGGAGGATTAATCTCCTTGAAATAAAATCTGCAGTGACCCATGGCAAAAGATGCTTTCTATAGTAAAATAACCCAAAGCCATGACTCTTTTATGTAGTTGCAATCATTCAGAAAGAGGCCAGTGCCCTCTGCTCATCCATCAGAGGAAAATAAAGATGTTAAAATTACTTGTATCAACAATGAGGACATTTGATTTACCACCTGTGATATGTGTGGCCGAGAGGCTGGGCGCTGCCTCACAGATGCTGTACTTGAGATGTTTCCTGAGTGTTTCTGAATAGACAGGCAGGAAGGCTGCTGAAGAGGGGTAGGAACAGCCACCACCATTCTCATGTAGATTAACGGTGCCAGTCTGTGTCAGCCCAAGAGAGCAATCAGAGAGGAAAGGAGTTTGTAAACCTCCCTACCATTTGTCTTTTTACTCTCTCTCTCTCTCTCATCTATCATCTATTTACAAATCATCGACCATTACCTGTATCCTGTTCTCTCTTTTCTCCCATCCCAGTTCTCTCTCTGTTTCTACTCTTCCCTTCATATCTCTTTTGTATGACATCATTGTCATACAAAGCATACAGAGCAGACTCTGACTAGATGGCCCAGGATTGAGTCTAATAAGCTCCTACCTTAATAAATGTGTTTCCTTGTGCACATTATGGAACTTCACTGCCCTCAGTTTTCTCTTCTTTAAATTAGGATTAGTTAAGAGGCTTAAGTAAACATATTAGGTGCTTAGAGTTTTGCAAGTGTTGTGGAAATGTTTGCTATTCTTACCAGACTCCATTACTCATTGATACATAATGAATCACTACTTCTCTCATTCTTTTGTAGCATTACTACAATAAAGTTCAACCTTTATTCATTTATTTTTTTTAAATGTTCATTTATGTATTTTAAGAGAGAGAGAGAGAGAGAGAGAGAGAGGCAGAGAGATAGGGAGAGAGAATACCAAGCAGGTTTCTCAAGGTCAGCACAGAGCCCAGCATGGGGCTTGATCTCCCAAACCTTGAGATAATGACCTGAGGCGAAATCAAGATCCAGACCTTTAACTGCTTAACTGACTGAGCCACCCCAGGCAACCCTATAATTCAACCTTTATAGATGGAGTAAATAATATCAGACTTATCATTAAATTTTGAGGACTGTAATTTGTAAGTAAAATGTGTATCATTAATGACTTTTTTTTCAACGTTTATTTATTTTTTGGGGACAGAGAGAGACAGAGCATGAACGGGGGAGGGGCAGAGAGAGAGGGAGACACAGAATCGGAAACAGGCTCCAGGCTCTGAGCCATCAGCCCAGAGCCTGACGCTGGGCTCGAACTCACGGACCGCGAGATCGTGACCTGGCTGAAGTCGGACGCTTAACCGACTGCGCCACCCAGGGGCCCCATTAATGACATTTTTAATATGAGTTCTAGATGTGCATGATTTTATTTCCATAAATGACTTTAAACATTCTTTACAAAATTCCTAAAAGGTACTTTTTAAAAAATGTTTATTTTTGAAAGAGAGAGAGAACACGAACAGAGGAGGGGCAGAGAGAGAGGGAGACACAAGAGCTGAAGCAAACTCCAGACTTTGAGCTGTCAGCACAGACCCTGATGCAGGTCTCAAACTTGGGAACCACGAGATTATGACCTCAGCTGAAGTTGGACACTTAACTGACTGAGTTACCCGGGTGCCCTGATACAGTTAGCTTTTGACATCTATGTCATTCAGATTTTTGCTCCTTAAAAATACAATTTTGGCAAAGAGTGGTGTAATTAAGATAAGCTCTAGGTGCTTGTCAACATTTTAAAAAATTTATTTACTATTCATCTCTTAACACTTTAATTCTATTGCAAACACATTTATAATATCTATTTTAAAATGGTACTGAATGTAAACTGATATTATATCAATTTAGCATATCTGATTTATTAGCATATCTGCATTTAGTATTTACTTAATAAATTTGACTTTATTATATATATTATCTGTTAATTAAATTATCATAACAATTTTTGAACAAAATTTGCTTTATTTAAAAATCCAACATAATAACTGATACGTTGTAGGCTCATAAATATTTGTTTTCTTCTGAACAATATTACTCAAGGTATGTGATGCCCACATCTATTTTATTTATATTTAAAATTTTTTTAATGTTTACTTATTTTTTAGAGAGAGACAGAGCGTGAGTTGGGGAGGGGCTCAGGGACACAGTCCAAAACAGGCTCCAGGCTCTGAGCTGTCAGCACAGAGCCCGATGCAGGGCTTGAACCCACAACTGTGAGATCATGACCTGAGCCAAAGTCTGGTGCTCAATCAACTGAGCTATCCAGGCACCCCCTGCACACATCTATTTTAAATAGCATTTGAAACTATTTAAATGGTAGCATTAATCTGTAGCCCCATTCAGTAGAAAAATAAGAAATTGAAAAAAAAGACCTGAAAATATTCTCCATGAAATCTTAGTTTATGTATTATTATACACATGGACAGGAAAAAAAAAAACACACACACACACATAGACCAAAAAAGCCTCTAGCTAAACCTTTATTAAGTTATTACAACCTGAGAACAACTTTAAAACAACTGGTTTGCAGAAAGCAAAGAATTTAAAGATTTTCTAGCACAGATGGGAGAAATTTGGTCAGAGTATACCTGGTTCTGAAAATTGTTTGCTGGTGAATTTCTCAGAAGATATGGGGAAACTGAGGTTGTATTTGTCATGAGCCAAGATAAAAGACAGCAAGACTAGGGTCTTAGTTTAGTAGAAGTAGCTCAGGCAATATGAGGTTAACAAAAGTATTATAAATGAACAATTACGGGTTACTATGGAGTGGATATTTGTGTCTCCCCCAAAATTCCTATGTTGAAACCTTAATCCCCAATATGGTGGTAATTGGAGAGTGGGACTTTGGGGAGGTAATGAGGTCATGAGGTCGAGCCCTCATTATGGAATTACTGCCCTTATGAAAAAGATACCAGAGAGCTTGCTTCTCCCTCTGCTCTCCTCCATGTGAAAAAAAAAACAACAAAAAAAGAACCATCTGCAAGGCAGGAGGTGAGCTATTATCAGACACCAGATCTGTCAGCACCTTAATCTTGGACTTCTCAACCTCCAGAACTGTGAGAAATCAATTTCTATTATTTAACCCACACAATCCATGGTAGTTTTGTGATAGCAGACAGAACTAAGACAGTTCTTAAGGTTTAAGAACTGGGTTCTTAAGGGTTTAAGTCCTTCAAGGCTCAATGGGAAATTTTTGGTCCTTCAGGGTCTCAGTCTTTATTTTCATCCAGCATTAAGTTCAGGGACAACATACTTAAACAAAAGTCAGAATCCAAATTTTCACTGCTATTTAGTATTTATAAGTTTGAAAAACTTATAAGGTCTACAAGCTTAGGAACAGTTGAGTTTTGAATGAGATCATTTTTGTGTGTGATTTCAAGTGCATGTGTGTGTGTGTGTGTGTTGACTTCAATCACATTTTGGGTTAGTTGTTGTGTAGAAACAGAACAAAATGCAACATAAGACTAAGATGCCAAGGATAGCTAGAAGCTGATTTTCTAAAAGGCTCTAAAACACTTCCCTTAGCCACCCACCTATATTATGTGTTCCTAACAAAGAATACCAACTCCATCCTTCATTTGAGTTTGTTAACCAGATGACCCAGAAGTTGACATAGTCATCAGTTTTCCACGCTTAATTATATTTTGCTTTAATCTTTATCCTATTTGTCAGATGTTGACAAAATACCAAGGATTAGACTTTGAAAATCAAATCACAGAATTAAAGGTAAAACAAACTGAAAGTTCTATCATTGAACTTTCAATCTAAACTAGATAGAACTAGAAATCTAAACTATAAAAAATTAAAAAGATGCCTATAAAAAGGAGGAGATAGACACAGAGAAATTGTGTGATAGATAGTGGCTCCTGGCATTGAAGTGTCTTTGTCTGGGAATCTTAGGTGGAAGCTGTCTATATATGGAAGTCTGCTGCTTAATTTGAAGTTTTGGGGAAAGTTGTCTCCTTCATAATGCCATCTGTTCCCAAAGAATCTTGAGAGATCTTCAGTACAGTCATACCTCATTTTATTGCTCTTCACAGATATTGCATTTTTTTACAAATGAAGTTTCAGGACATCAGTGGAGGAAGTAAGTGCAGATGTGGTGGAAACAGCAAGAGAACTAGAATTAGAAGCAGCGCCTGAAGACGTGACTGAATTGCATGATAAATCCTTAATGGATGACGGAATTGCTTTTTATGGATGATCAAAGAAAGTGATTTCTTGAGATGGGATCTATTATTGGTGAAGATGCTGGGAAAGTCATTGGAAAGACAACGAAGGATTAAGAATATTACATAAACTCAGTTGATAAAGCAGAGTTTAAAGATGGTTTGAGAATGACATGGTATGAGAGGATTGACTTCAATTTTAAAAAAAGTTCTACTATGCGTAAAATGTTATCAAACAGCATCTTATGCTACAAAGAAATTACTCATGAAAGGAGGAATCAATCAATGTGAATCAATCAATCATTATTTTATTTTAAGAAATTGCCACAGCTACTCCAACCTTCAGCAACCATCGCCCTAATCAGTCAGCATCCATCAACATCAAGGCAGGACCCTCCATCAGGAAAAAAGATTACAACCTTCTGAAAGTTCAGGTGATGGTTAACATTTTTTAGCAATAAAGTAGTTTTAAATTAAGGTATGCACATTGGATCTTTTTAGACATAATGCTATGGCACACCAAATAGACTACAATATCATGAAGCATAATTTTTATATCCACTGGGAAACCAAAAAAATTCATTTGACTCTCTTACTGTGGTGGTCCGGAATCAAACCAGAAATACCTTTGAGTTATTCTTGTATTAAGCTGGTAGGCAATGAAGACATCATGTCATTGTATCATGTTTTTATAATTATGAAATGTGAATCCAAAGATCTTTGTTTTTAACTTAATTACTGGTTAACAGATGAGAGTTCCTGATATGGGTCATTGCAATAAAGTTCAACAGCAGACTAAGAGCTGGTGGCATGCAGGAGTGTTTGTACTTAAACATGGAACAAGCTGTCTACATCCCTAATAAAAAGTTTACATATATTGTTTTAATAACTTATAATAACTTCAAATAAACTTGCAAATTTGATTTTATGAAATCATTTGCTGTTTTAATTTTCACTGATGACCTACAATGATAAGGGCAATTCATTTCTGTATGGTGAGCAGTGTCTTAAAAAGCTTATTTGTCTTGGTGGCTATCAATGGGCAATTCTCTGGCTTAATAAGTTAGTTAGCATAATAGACATTGGGAACACAAATGTAGAAATTTTTTGTAAGTTTGCTTTTTTTGATTTCTAATTTATTTTTCTACTATTTATGCAGTTTTCTTTTGATGAGAAAATCTTCTAGCCATGCAAAATATGGACAGTCAATAGCAAGAACATATTCATATCCATTCAAGAGATCATTGTAAAAAATCCATCTGCAAATGTTTAAATAGATTTTAAGGCTTTAGTTCTTACCCATATCTCACTTTTATAGTTTGGCCAGGGTTACAAGTTTGGCATCTGGGACCTGAGCCAGAGAGCCAGAACATCCTCAGCAATTTTGAGTAAAATAGCCCTAGCAATGTGAGTTTAAATTTGATGTCAATTAATCTCTACTATGAAGGTAAAACTAACAGCCTAGGGCGATAAATTAGGTTAGCCAAAATTATTAGAATGCAGGTGGAACACCCTCTTGGGACCTAACACAGTCAGTGTGTCGGGATTGAGTTCATGATGACCCAGTGAGGATATTAGCAATTTTTCAGTGACATTTAATTTATGCTGTAAAACATAACACAATTGTCTCTTATTAAGTGACAGGTGCATTAAAATCCAGAAGTAAAAGAAATTTGGAGACAATTATTGTATTTTTAGATACCTATGTTACTTTAAGTATATATCTTGAATTTAGAAAGAGAAAATTATATATATGCATTATACACACATATAAACATATATAAATTATATATACACATATATGCATATATATGTATATATGTGTATATATGCATGTATATATACATATATATGTGTATATATATGTATGTGTGTATATATATATGTATGTGTATATATATATATATGTGTGTGTGTGTGTGTGTGTGTGTACTGAAACTATGACGACTGGACTTTTAATATGTCCTTTTTATCATTTTTATTTTATTTTGTTAAACAAAGGATATTCACAATAGCTTTTAATTATTTATAACTTGGTGACTGCCTCAAACCTAATTAATTTTAGTGTCCTTTCTTCTATAAAATAAAGAAGCAAATTATTGTGTTAACAGAGATGGTTAAATGTGACTCTAACTTCCAGGAAAATTAAAATAGGAAATTTGGAAAATAAATAAATAAATAAATCTTATTTGTTTATTTATTTATAAATGTTCAGTTATTTTGAGATAGAGAGAGAGAGGCAAAGAGAGAGAGAACAAGTGGGCAGGGGAGCAGCAGAGAGCAAAGGAGAGAGAGAATCCCAAGCAGGCTCTATGCTATGAGCGCTGAGTACATTATGGGGCTCCACCCCTTGATACTTGAGATCATAACCTAAGCTGAAATCCAGAGTCTGATGTTCAAACGCCTGAGCCACCCAGGCGCCCCAGAAATTTGAAAAATTCAAACCACTAAATTTCCCCTAACACAGAACGGGCAAAACACAAAGAGTGGTAAGATTTTTCAGCAGGGGCAGCAATGGATGTCAGGGAGTCCCAACAAAACTCTCTTCCAGCATGTTTTTGCAACAGTGTGGGAGGGAACTAGCCAAAGAAGTTATCCTTGACCCAGTGGCTTACATAATCAGAGTAGGGAGGGCTACAAGAAGAATTGCCCAAAAGCTACAAATTTGTACAAAAGAGCTACAAATTTGTACCCAGGGCACCTGGGTAGCTCAGTTGGTTAAGCCTCCGACTTGGGCTCAGCTCTTAATCTCATGGTTAGTGAGTTTAAGCCACACATCTGGCTCTCCTCTGTAAGCACAAACCCTGCTTCAGATCTTCTGTCTCTCTCTCTCCCTCTCCCTTTTTCTCTCAAAAATAAAGAAAAAGAAGAAAACACATTTTAAAAAAAGAAAGAAAAGAGCCAATCTACACAATAAGAGAAAATAAATGAGGTCTTTGTTACTGTTCTAAACCTGCAAAAACCCAACAGTGCTTTATTTGTTAAGAGGTAAGGGAAATATTATCAAGATCATTCTAAAATTCATATGGAATAGTAAAAAAGTAGAAACAGGAACATGCTATAAAGGAAAAGTAAAGGAGGATGGCAGAATCTAAATTGGCCTGATAATAATATACTAGACCAATGATACATGACAACACATTAGAAATGGACACTGATAGATCAGGCAGTATACAATATGATAAATCAGCATATCAAATTGCCAAGACAAAATGGGGTATTCAATAAATTCAGGTAGGATATCTTGGTAGCCACAGAGAAAAAAAAATTCTATCTGCATCTCACACCTAGCATCAGGAATAATTTCAAATGGATTACATATTCAAATTTTTCCCCATTTTTGAAATTGAAATATTTTCCTACATATTACAAGTTCTGTCATAAAAATTAATGTCAGGTAAAAGCTCTTGTATTATGGAACTTACCCATCAAGATAAACTGTACCATGAAAAAGGCAAAGTATATTTATAGAGTGTAAACACAATAAATAGTAAGGAATTCTAACAGGCACTGTATGATTGTTAGATCTATAAAGTCTCTAAATTATAAAAGCAAAAATTTGAATGTTTTGTAAGTGAATAATAAGCCCAAAATATAAGAAAATAGGAAGTAATAAAAGCGGAAAAAGTTTAAAAAGGAAGAAAACACATTTTAGAAGAAATTTATGTATATGACGAATATAACTATTATATAACTAGTTTTGCATAATTTAGCATTAGGAAATTTTCAAGAGACCTAAATTTATGATCAGATTCCACATTTTACATATATATGTGAATATATACACATATACACTCCAGACACATATATATATGCTTGCTGCTGTTATATTTAAAAAGATGATTATCACATATTGGGAGCTGATGTTTCCAAGTTTAATTTTACATGTTTTCCTCTGAAGGGGATGAGAGGGCATGATCACACATGCTAGAGTGAGGAAATCAATGGGCCATAGAAGCTGAGTTAAGTAATTAAGAAAAGAAATGAGAACATGAGGAGAAGAATAATAGTAATAAGATAATAAGGTCAATGGATTAGAGAACCTGGTGGGATTTCTTTGTAGTAGAGAATGTAAAGTAAGTGAACTGGAATGAGAGGAGATAATGATCAAAGAAATGGAATGTTGAAATGGGTATACTTATCGCCAATGGCAAGGTCCATGGCATGATCTTGACATGTATGGCTGAGGTGAGGTAGGGGACAAAATTACTGAATGTGAATCATTATGAGCACAGGAAGTAAGAAATTAGGAACAGACTATGCAATTGGCACTTTTATAATTAAAAGGAGTTAGATAATTTGAAAAAAAATGTAAAGAATATATAATGGATTAATAAATTTTGAAAATACTAAAGCATTTCTATATGCTGAAATAATAAACAGAGGAAAACAGATAGCTGGAGAAAGAAAATGGGTAGAACACAGAAACAGCAAAATATTTGAGAAGATGTGAATGGTACCTATAACCCTTGGGGAGAGATTAAAGTTGCTTAAGAGTAGGCAAGGCTTTGAAGAGTAAAAAAGGGGACAGTGGATAGAAGCAAGTAGCTTATATACATTTTGTGAAGGTAAGGAGTTGAGGAAGGTTGTGTTGATAAGAGAAGTATATAATCTAAAAGTGGACAATGAATTGGGGCTCCTGGGCAGCTCAGTCGGTTGAGAGCTGGACTCTTGATTTCAGCTCAGGTCATGGTCTTAGGGTCATGGGAGCTAGCCCATTGCTGGGCTCCATGCTGGGCTTGGGGCCTGCTTAAGATTCTCTCTTTCCCTCTTTCTCTGCCCCCCCCGCCACCCCCCCCCCCCCCCCGCTGTGTGTGTGCTCTCTCTGTGTCTCAAAAAAAAAAGTAAGGAAGAAGTGAATAAGAGAAATAATGTTATGTTTTCCTTAGAAGTGACCTTAAGTAATATTTGTAAAATATTGTTATACAATTCTGAATTGTCATTTGAAAATTGTGATTAACATTATTAAAACCCTTTTGTACCATTGTCTTATCTTCTGTTTGCTGCAGACACTGAGATAGCAAATGTTTTGGTTCATTCAATGTTTAAGGAGGGCAGATGAAAAGGAAACAAAAGAGAGGTAAGGGAGTGAATATGTTACTAATATGTTGTATTTGAAATTATGTTGGATAATGAGTAAGTAGAGATGGGAGGGCTACAAATAGGATGAAAGAGGTAAAATCTGTCAATTAGTTGCAGTGGTTTAAACAGCATCTCCCCTCACCCCCAAAATTTCTGTTCACCTAATCCTCAGAATATGACCTTATTTGGAAATATGGGTTTTTAGATGTCAGTTAAGATAAGGTCTTCCATGATTACAGTGGGCCTTATATCTAATAACTAGGGTCCTTATAAGAAGAATAAAGTACACAGAGACACACATACAGGGAAGGACATGAGCTGACACAGGCAGACATTAGTGTGATGCTGTCACAAGTCAAGGAAACACAAGGAGCCATTCGAATCTGGAAGAGGCAAGTAAGGATTCTCTCCTGGAGCCTTTTAGAGAATGTGGCCATGCCAACACTGTGGTTTCAGACCTGTGTGGCTCCAAGAATGGGACAGAATCAATTTCTGTTATTTTAACCCATCCACATTGTGATAATTTGTTACAGCAGCCCTAGGAAATTAATAGAGTTGTTGTTATGGGAATGACAATTTTGGCATTGGCGGCATGTTAGCAAGTATATGAATCAGCTTTGTCAAAGATGAGTTGGCCATACGTTTGTGGGTCTAGTTCTGGGGTTTCAGGAAAGAACATCCAATGGAAAAAAGACAGCCTCTTTAACAAATGGTGCTGGGAGAACTGGACAGCAACATGCAGAAGGTTGAAACTAGACCACTTTCTCACACCATTCACAAAAATAAACTCAAAATGGATAAAGGACCTAAATGTGAGACAGGAAACCATCAAAACCTTAGAGGAGAAAGCAGGAAAAGACCTCTCTGACCTCAGCCGTAGCAATCTCTTACTCGACACGTCCCCAAAGGCAAGGGAATTAAAAGCAAAAGTGAATTACTGGGACCTTATGAAGATAAAAAGCTTCTGCACAGCAAAGGAAACAACCAACAAAACTAAAAGGCAACCAACGGAATGGGAAAAGATATTCGCAAATGACATATCGGACAAAGGGCTAGTATCCAAAATCTATAAAGAGCTCACCAAACTCCACACCCGAAAAACAAATAACCCAGTGAAGAAATGGGCAGAAAACATGAATAGACACTTCTCTAAAGAAGACATCCGGATGGCCAACAGGCACATGAAAAGATGTTCAGCGTCGCTCCTTATCAGGGAAATACAAATCAAAACCACACTCAGGTATCACCTCACGCCAGTCAAGGTGGCCAAAATGAACAAATCAGGAGACTATAGATGCTGGAGAGGATGTGGAGAAACGGGAACCCTCTTGCACTGTTGGTGGGAATGCAAATTGGTGCAGCCGCTCTGGAAAGCAGTGTGGAGGTTCCTCAGAAAATTAAAAATAGACCTACCCTATGACCCAGCAATAGCACTGCTAGGAATTTATCCAAGGGATACAGGAGTACTGATGCATAGGGCCACTTGTACCCCAATGTTCATAGCAGCACTCTCAACAATAGCCAAATTATGGAAAGAGCCTAAATGTCCATCAACTGATGAATGGATAAAGAAATTGTGGTTTATATACACAATGGAATATTACGTGGCAATGAGAAAAAATGAAATATGGCCTCTTGTAGCAACGTGGATGGAACTGGAGAGTGTGATGTTAAGTGAAATAAGCCATACAGAGAAAGACAGATACCATATGGTTTCACTCTTATGTGGATCCTGAGAAACTTCACAGAAACCCATGGGGGAGGGGAAGGAAAAAAAAAAAAAAGAGGTTAGAATGGGAGAGAGCCAAAGCATAAGAGACTGTCAAAAACTGAGAACAAACTGAGGGTTGATGGGGGGTGGGAGGGAGGAGACGGTGGGTGATGGGTATTGAGGAGGGCACCTTTTGGGATGAGCACTGGGTGTTGTATGGAAACCAATTTGTCAATAAATTTCATAAAAAAAAAAATAAATAAAAAATAAATAAAAAATAATTAAAAAAAAAAGTATATGAATCAGAAGCTTGTAAACTTACAGTGATTTTTTTTAATGTAATTTCAGATTGGTGCAGTTTCTGATACTGTCCAGGTCCATGGTGAGGTGATGTTGAGGATATTACTGCACAGCAGGAAAAAAGAAAGAAAAGAAAAGAAAAACAGATGGTGACAGGTAGATGAAGAAACTGGTTGGAGAATCCAATAAGGATGAGTTTTCCAAGAATGGGTGGAAGAGTTAGTCTAGAGAGTTTGATAATGAAATAGGAAGGAAACACTTCCAAGAATGAAGAACAATTTTAAGCTCAATAAATGGAAACAAGAATAAGGAGCCATTTTATTCTTAGAAGAAGGAGAAATCGTTTAAAGATGCTTTTTTAAATTTGAATTCCAGTCAGATCACATACAGTTTAATAGTAGTTTCAGTGATTCAACACTTCCATATAACACCCAGTGCTCATTACAACAAGTACCTCCTTAGTCCCCGTCATCAATTTCACCCATCCCCCCACCTTCCTGCCCTCTGGTAACCATCAGTTTGTTCTCTATAGTTAAGAGTCTGTTTCTTGGTTTGTAAAGATGGCATTTTCTACTTTCATCTTTCTTCAATAAATAAACACAGTGAAACAGTATCTCACCCAGTCAGAAAAACAGGTTCTTTCTTCTTCTTTTTCTTTTTTTTTTTTTTTTTTACTTTTCCTTGTTTCTAAAAAAATCTACAGGCTAAGTGTGGTTGATACATTTTTCCAAACACAGTGTTCTAGAGGCCTTAAAAAATTTTTTTTCAACCTCATTTGTTGGACACACTCTTCTTTTTGGCTGGGAATTTTGTTAACCCTTTCCAGCCTAGGACACAATTAGGTAAATTCAGTTAGGCGGTTTATTTTTCACTATTCTGTAAATTCATTTACGCTGCATTAAATTTGAAATATAATTAACGACAACACCAATAAAAAGACACTGAGTTCCACTCAACAGTATCACTTTCCCTTTTGAAAAATTTTGTTTTTTAGGAAACATTTATATACGTGACAACTCAATTATTAAATATTGTTTGAGTATTCTTCACCTGGGATCATATATTTAGTGACTGTTATATAATGTGACCATCCTAAGAATTATCAATTAAAAGATAACTAGGAAATAGTCCTTGTCTTGAGGTTGCTAACAGAAATAATACATGAAAACATATAAATAAGATTTAAAGTGCCAATGTTAATGACAACATGTACGAGAGATGTGGGAGCAGAGGAAAGATATGAGTCAAGCAATCTTCATGCTACATGAGAAAAATGGCACAATCCTGAAAAAGGAGGGCTCCCTCAAAAAACTTCCGATTAGTTTTTCCTTAAGCTGGATAAACGGGAACTCAGAAAAGGAAAGAAATTAAATTGATTTGAAGGGAAATAAAAACCTGATATTTCTTATACACTTGAGTTTTTGGACTAAAATACATATCCCCTTCTCAGTATTAGAGATGATGATTTTTCAGAGCATGTCTTTTTTTTTTTTTTGTCTATCTTCTGATTGTCTGAATTACTTCTCATACATTTCACTATATATCTGAAACAGTATTCTACTAATCTAGTTTTCTTTTTTCTTTTTTTCTTCAGACATTGAATCAAAAGTAATCATTGAAATATTTTCCCTGTACCTGTTGTTTGTTAAGGTTCAGGTCCTGAGCAAAAACTACGTGGAAACGTTTTTAAAACCTCATTTGAAAACCAGTATTGACTTTAGTGGACTTGGTGATATTTGCAATCTTTGAATGTAAATCGCTCTAGTCACTAATCCTACACCTTTCTTATGCCCTATAGTAGGAAGGAAAACAGACTACAAGCACCGGCATCCTGAGCTCATTCCAACCCTGTGCATAGTTTGTTATTAGGCATTGGTGGCACAAAAGAAATACAGCCATTCCTTATCCCAGAAATCCTTAGTTGTTACCAAGATAAGCTGAGAATCCCAAATACTTAAGATTAAAATAGCAAAAGAACAAATGGGAAAATCTGACTTATACTGCAGTGTCCCAAACTTTGCAATTCAAACGTAACTACTTCAGCGGGACATCTTCTAGATGGTGTTTAGCAAAATTTTCCATAAATATTGAAAGAAATCTTCAATCAAATGTGTTTTGAAATGCCAGTTTAGACAACACTAAATAAGTTTGTTAATTAAATTACTTAGTTATATAGTTACAAAGAAATATACATATATATATATATATGCATATGTATTTAACATTTTTTAATTCATTTTGAGAGGGAGGAGGGGCAGAGAGAGAGGAAGAGAGAGAATCTCAAGCAGGCTCCGCTCTGTCAGTGCAGAGCCAGATGGAGTGCTTGATCCCATGAACCGTGAGATCATGACCTGAGTCATAATCGAGTCGGACACTTAATTGAGCCATGCAGCCACTCCAGTGTACAAAGAAATACATTTACATGATACTAAATGCCAGGGTTGTTTCCACATTGTTTGTATTTTATTAACTTTTTATCCTAAGGTAATTCTAAATTCACTTTCACTATAATAAATAATACAGATAACATCCATATAAACTTTATGGAGTCATCCCCAATAGTAACACCATACATAAACTTTACATAATATCACAAACAGGAATTTGAAGTAATAAGTTTATTTTCAAAGATGGCTCAGAGTCTGACAATCCAATGATTCTTGTGATGCTCTGGTAAGAGGGGCAGTAGTATGCAAAATGCCTAATTTTCCTTGCATGTGTAACCTTTCATTGTTTTATATTTTTTCCTTTAGTAAGCCATGCCATGATATCTGTATTCTATGGACTATGCTCTAGCAAGAGCTCCTCAAGCAATACTATACTGGGCTCACATCTTAAACTCATGTCCCATAGTTGATCCAATATGGTTAACAAGTTGAGTTTTCTGGATGAGAATGTAAGAGGTTGTCTAGATGTAAAAAGAGGTTGGTTAGGCACAAAAGAAATTGACAAAATGTAAAAGAAGTAAGTGATACATTAGTTTATGGTATTCAAAAAAGTGAGAATGTTCTGATTCTAAGGATGATAAAGTGCACTAAAAGACAAAAAGAAATTTTGAACATAATATAACTTCAATATAATGTTATTTGATGAGCAGAATTCAAAATTATCTGTATTCTTATATTTTAGTATATATTTGACATTTTTAAAATATCCAAAATGTGTCAGACTTTTTGCTAGGGGCTAATGATACAACAATAAATAAGACTAGACTTAATCTCTACCCTCAAAACACTCAAAGGCTAAATCAAAGTCATGTTCAAAAAGATAGTTTTAACAATTGCAGAGATACATGTAAAATTACTTTTTTTTCTATAGAAAATGTTCTTTTTGTTTTATCCACAAGCATGGAGTAATCATTTGACAGTTTTCCAGAATAGATTGTATTTAGTAGTCTCAATGATATCACTATGTTATCTACTCTAAGGAACTATTTTATAAAAAGAAATAAAAGGAGTTTGAGGCAAACAAATATTCAGACAGTGAAGCATAGGTCATTTCTACACGGAAAAATCCAGTGGCAAATTTACTGATATACAGCCGGGTATATAAATAAATAAATAAATAGCCCTGTTGAGATATTTCTATAGCACAGAAGAGATCATCAGAGGTCTTCTGTAGGAAAAAGAAAAAATCTATGTGATTCTTTAGCTAATTTTAAAATAACCATACTCTATTAGGGTCCTGCTTCACAAGCATTTCTTTTTCTTTCTTTTTTTTTCATAACACCTTTATTGATATATAATTCACATACTATCAAATTCAGCGTTTTAAAGTATACACCAGTGGCTTTTTGCAACTGTCACCATTATCTAATTTTAGGTTATTTTGGTACCCCCCAAAAAGCCCAGTGTCCATTTAGCAGTCTCCCTACTTTCTCCTTCCCTAAATCCTGACAACAACTAATCTAATTATCTCCATGGCTTCCTATTCTGCAGATTTCATTTAATGAAATCATTTTTTTAAATTTAATGTTTATTTATTTTTGGGAGAGAGAGTCAGAGCATGAACAAGGTGGGGGCAAAGAGAGAAGGCACAGCCTGAAGCAGGCTCCTGGCTCTGAGCTGTCAGCACAGAACCTGACAAGGGGCTCTAACTCACAAACTGTGTGATCATGACCTGAGCCAAACCTACAGAGCCACTGAGGTGCCCCTCATTTAATGCAGTCATAAATATTGTATAATTTTGTGACTGGCTTCTTTACTTAACATATATCAGTACTTTATTTCTTTTATGTTGAATAATATTCCATTGTCTGTATATACCACATTGAATTTGCCCATTCATCAGTTAATGGACTTTTGTACTTCTTCCACTTTTTGGCTGTTATGATTCTTCCCAAACTTTTTAATGTATCTCTGCGAAGGCATTTTTATCCTAATATTTCAAATTTGAAACACTAGATTCTTCTCCCCCCCCCCTCTCAAATTCCTATAAAATATATCGTAGGAGAAGACCCTGGTGTGGTATGGTGCTTAGCTGGTAGCAGTATGTTCTGTTGCTTCAATACTTATGATTTCAAATTTACGTGGTATCTCCCAGCCTGATTTAGTTGTCACACCACTGTGTGTTTCAGACCAGCTTGTTTATTTAATTGCATGCATGCCTCTAGAGGTCAACAAATTTTCAAGAAAAATAAAGTCTGGCCCACATTGGAGAAGAAAATGCCATCTGAAATATGGAAGTGACTTCCTCTTTCATATATACTCTAAGTGCTGTTATTTGCACGGAATACTTTGGTGGCTTTTTGGTACAATTTGAGGACATCGGAAATAGTGCAGGAGGACCATTTCCCTTGAATGCTATTTCCCTTGTTAGCCTAGGTTAGTTCAGGTTTACCATGCAAAAAAAGGCAGAAGGAAGGAATTTAGATATAGTCTTAAATTTTTCCAGTTACATTTGAATAAAGCTTGCAAGTCTAATTACACAAGGGGTTTTTGAGATAAAATGATAATAGAGTTCATTTTATTCAATCACTATCCGATAATTTAACCTATACCATTATGTCTCTAATGATATATTTATTTACTTATTTAGTCCTTTTTTTCCTTTGTCAGGTAATTTAACCTATACCATTATGTCTCTAATGATATATTTATTTACTTATTTAGTCCTTTTTTTCCTTTTGCCGAGCTGATCTAGGCAATGAGATCATAACACAAATATGATTCTTACCTACAACAAATGTACATTTATGTGGGGAAAATTGATTAAGTAAATAAACAAATTGCTGGTTTTGATAGATACTTTTAAGAACTAAAGAATGATAGCATGGCTACGAAAGGCACATCAATGAGATCTTTTAGCTGATATGTGATGGATGAGAAAGAACCAGCATTAGGAAGATCAGGGGAAAAAATATCCAGCAGAGAGTAATTCCAATGAGGCTTCGTGGGAATGCGATATACATGCTGATAGTATAGAAAAAGTTGAATGTGGTTCAAGTGTAGTAGGAAAACAGCACAGAAATAAGATGAAGAAATGGTAGAGGATCGTGCAAGGGCTTGTAGGGAGTTTGGGTTTTCTTCAAAGTGCACTTGAAACTATTGAAGTATGTTTATTAAGGGCTAAAATGAATCAACAACTTTGTAAAAGACCATTCTTGCTGCCATATGATAGATAGTTTAAATAATGGGATGTTTTTAGTGGCTTTTAGAGTCTTCCAAGCAGAAGTAATAATGGTTAACTCTAGGGATATAGTAGTGGAGATGAAAAGTAATAACTTCCAGCCTTTAGCTGACTACTCCTGGAAACAGTACCTCCAAAGTTTTCTTATTTATTTCAGAGATGTTGGATTGTTAAAAGGCTTTCTTGGGGAATAAGTTGGTTTTTTGCTTCATTATAAGTACTATCAAATCTCAATAGCAACAGCAAACTTTATCTTTCTTCTTACTGATATGCAGGTCAGCTGTGACCTTGCTAGATTTGGATGGACTTAGCCCGAGAGTTTTTGCTGGGCCCAGGTTTGCTGTGTGCATTCCCAGTCTCTTTGGAACAGGGGCTACTCAGGTAGTATTCTCATGGTAGTTGCAAATATTACTAGAGGCCAAGGAAAACCCGTTAGTGTGTTTGAATCTTACCTCGGAACTGGAACCCTTGTCCCTTTAAGTCACTTATTTTCCAAAGCATGTCAAATGAACTTGATTAACATCAATGTGACAGGGAAATATACCATCTACTTTAAGTGTAAGGGTTGCATGGACACATGACTAAGGGTATGGATGTATAATTCTGATATAGAAAGTAAAGAATTAGAAGCAATATCCCAATCTACTATATCTAGTAGCTATAATTTTTGCCTCCTAGTTCCTAAATTTCTCTCTGCAGTCACACAAAGAGACCTATTTCTTTAACATAATAGATGTTCAATAATTAAAAATTAGCTTGACATAACAAAAAGACCTACATATTTTCCAAGAAAAAGTATTTAATGTCTTTAACTATATCTCTGGTGCTAAAGTAGTATTACAATACTTGACTGTGAGGCTCCAAATGTCCTTTCAAGTCTTATCTCCTGTCATGCTGAAGCTTTTGTCCATTTTTTCAATCACACAAGCTGATTCATGACTCCCTAAATGCATCATGAACTTTCAACTTGCCATGCATTTATTCTAGCTATTTCCTTTAGCTAAAATATTCCACCTCCACCTTGTCATCCTGATAAAATTCTTTTTCTTTTTTTAATACCATATTCAAATATCAAATCTACTGTAAAGTCTCCCCTGATCCTGCAGGCAGGATTAATAGGTTCTTTATCTATGTATTATTGTATTCTTTTAATGCCATTCATAATGTCGTTATTGGAGGTAGAATGTCTTTTCTTCTCTCACCCTCTCAGCTGCCCAAAATATAGAAATTTCTTCTCACTTATGGCATTAGGAAGGATACATCTCTCAACATACTATCATTTTGCATTCACTGAAGAAAACAGACACTATTCTAGTATTTCAGTGAGAAAATGACATAATGGAAAGAAATAGATGCTTAGAAAGTGTTGGGCATGCTGGAGGAGCCCAACTGATTAGGTATCCAGACACAATTCCAAAAACATCACAGAACTGATCTGCCAGAGGCTCCTTCTGCCCTATGAGGAAAGAAGGGAAGCATGAAGTTGCCACTGGATCCATTAGCTTAAGAATGCCCTGTTCTAGCTGGGTTTTGGGAAGGGTTGAGGGCAAGATGTTATCAGCTGTTCCCTCAACACCCACATACCAGAGCTTGGGTCTAGCAGTGTTGTTGCAGAAACTTCTACATCTCTGCAACCTGGCTTGCCAGCAAAAAAACTGCAAAAAGCAGCAGGAATATTGCTTTCATCTATGTTCCACTTTTCAAAACCTGCATCAGTACATTTACTTGCGGAAGCTAATTTACATTCGTATACCTAATCAGGAGGGAGTCACAAAAATTGACTTTTTAGTTGTGGGAAGTAATGTTAAGTGTGAAATACACCATATATCTGATAGTTTATTCCATTCTTAGTCTTTCTGCACTTTAAGAGGAATAGCAAGTAGCTGATGGATGAGCTAGATCAAGTCTGACAAACATTGGTCCACATTTATCTGTCTGTGTAGACTCAAGGTATTAAAACAGTGAGAAAATAAGCCATCCCTCTTTTGTGCTTTTGAGTCTTCACTTAACAGGGTGTGAGGCAGCAGCTTCCCAGCTAAACACTCTTTCTGTATACAAGCCTCTTCCCTTGATCCAACTCCAAGTTCTGGTTCAGCAGAGTGTTCCAGAAACCCAATTCTATTTTGCCTCAAATCTAAGCAGTTTTTTTTTTTCAATCCTGACTTATGGAGGGGAAAAAAGGAAAAGAAAAAAACAAAGCAAAAGAAAACAACAAACAAAACAACAAAATCAAAGGGGAACAGATTAGGATTATATTATCATTCCTTAATTCCAGGATTTCTATGTTTGGAAGTCAGTCACCAGGGCAAGATCATAAACTATTCACTGTAAACAGTATTTTCAGGGCTTAGATTCTGGTAGGCTTTCAAATATTTTAATTAAATTTAAGAGAATATGAATCTCATTTAATAGTTTTTAATTTCATGTGTTAAAGAGACAACATAATAATGTCAGTAACCGTCATCGACAATCAGATAGGTGTAGGTTCAATCTCGGCTTTAGCTCTTAACAAATCTGTGACCATGACCCATTATCTCAGCTTCCTATATCTCTGTTTTTTTCACCTATAAATAATATACAGTATTACAGTATAAATAAATACAGTATTTTTCACCTATAAATAAGGTATAGTATCACCTATAAATAAGATTTCAGTATTACCTACGGTCTTGTAGGGCATATGCAAATATAAGTGGATAATGCTTATGAGAAAATGTGGTAATGACTAGATAACTAGTGAGAATCAGGTTTTTTAAATTTTTGTTTTGTTTTGTTTTCCTTCCATTCCTTGTCTCTGCTGTCCTTAAAATTCTTGTCACTAGCCTCAGACAAGATCAGTGCATTATATTTCCTCTCAAGTGTGATGCCCAGAATTGAATGCAATACTCTAGGTGTGGTTCATCTAACACATCTATAGAGGGGAGATTACCACACTAATTTTAATTAGATGTACCTGACACATCATTAGATTATTTGAAAAACAATTTATGCTATTGATTTATATTGCATTCAATCAATCCTTTAGGTTTTCATACCTGCTGTTTTAGGAGCATGCTTACATTCTTATTGTACTCAAAGTAAAGAATACGCATAGTTTTGTATTATGTTTCATGTATTAAATGTAACCTATTGTCTCTTATTAACTTACTGTCCAGATTCTTTTATGCTACTTGCTGCTTCTATGTACTTGTGATATTTTAAAACTTTATGTCATTTGTTTATAATCCTTTTGCATACCATGACTAATCTCACCAAAGTATATATAAAAATTATTGGTTAGGAAAAGCCTGATGCAGAAACTTGGATTGTTCACTAGAGATGCCAACTTTCCAGGTTGCCAACAACTTTATGAGTACCGATTATCTAGTTCATCAAATTATCAGCTTCCTTAATTATGCTCATTCTCCTAACATCCCTCAACTTATTGCACAAGGATGTCATGATATATTTTGTTAGATAATTTGAAGAAATAAAGATGCACTTGACATGATAAAATATAGCTATCATATTGTTTGGACGAAAGAAAAAATCCTATAACATCTTGATCAACAGAATATTTATTTGAATTTATTATCCACATGTCTTACATTTTTGATGTAGTACAGCATGGATCTTTATGAGGCAGCTATTGTGGTATGGTAATCAGAGTTATCCCTTTGATACATATTGTGCTTTTAGAGTTGAATTATTTAGCTGTTATTTTTTGAGCAAAGTACAATTCTTAGACTTTTTGATGTAACTCAGGCTATTAATATTTAATAGAGCCACTTTGGTCATAATTATCATTATATGAATATTGTTCAGCCATACAGGCAGTCCTGACTTACAGTGGCTCAACTTACTATTTTTTGACGTTACAGTGGCACAAAAGTGATACATATTTAGTAGAAAGTACTTTGAGTTTTGAATTTTGATTTTTTTCCAGGATAGATTGCTAGTCTGCAGTATGATGCTGTGAGCCACAACTCCCATTCAGCCACACAAACCAGAAGGTGAACAACCAATACACTTACGGCCATTTGCTGGCATACAACATCCTGTCTTTCAGTTTCAGTACACTATGCAAAAATGACATGAGATTTTCAATACTTCATTATAAAATAGGATTTGTGTTAGATGATTTTGCCAAACTGTAGACCAATGTACATGTTTTGGGCACACTTGAGGGAGACTAGGCTGGGATGCCTCGGTGGCTCAGTTGTTTAAGCATATGACTCCTGATTTTGGCTTACTTCATAATCTCAAGATTATGAGATCAAGCCCCTTGTGAGGCTCCAATGGAGCCTTCCTCCATCTCTGCCCCTGCCTTGCTCATGTGCATCTGTGCATGCACTCTGTCTCAAAAAAAAAAAAAAAAAAAAAAAAAGGGAAGGCTAGACTAATCTATGATATTCAGTAGGTTAGGTATATTAAATGCATTTTCAACTTAATGATAATTTCAATTTACTATGGGTTTATTGGTACGTAATCCATCGTAAGTCAAAGAAGATCTATGTTAAACCTTGAAAGACTAGAACTCTATGCTTGGATTTTAAAGTTGAACAAAACAAAATACTTACCCAAAGTAGCTTGTATCAGTACTTAATCCTATAAAACGGTATGAAGAAAATCAGTAATAATTTCAAGAAAAATACAAACTTTCTAATAATTTTTTTTGAGTAGGCTTCATGCCCAGCACAGAGCCCAACATGGGGCTTGAACTCACGACCCTGAACTTAAGACCTGAGATTAAGACCTGAGCTGAGATCAAGTGTTGGATATGAGTTAACTCAACTGAGCCACTCAGGAACCCTCCTAATAATTTTTAAATTAACCTAATTTTCTACTATAAACCCAAGTTTGGTTCACTGATCAAAGTCAGATATCACAATGTGTTTCTGATGAAATTAGGGGACAGGTTGACACTGAAGCATCTATTTCAGTAAGTCAATTGTAAGAGTTTAAAGGTCTGTGTGCTAGAAGAAGGAAAGAGAAAGACAGAGATTATTTTTCACTTGTGTCACCTCCCAGGCTCAGCCCTCTGACTCTTAACTGAACCCCATGGAGAACGAGCTAATGCAGAATCTGAAGTACTTTTCTCACCCTGAACCCTTTTGTTTGCTGCTGCTTGGCTGCCATATTCTGTAATACAATGGTTGGTCTACTTTTGAACAGGCCCAGAAGTTTTAACATATTGAGTATGCCAAAAATGTAGTGACAATCTGGTACTTCTAGACGTATGAGCATGGAGAAGCGCCACCTTTTATGGCCATCAGTGTTTATAACATTGACAAAAGTTGTAGCTAAAGGGTTGAGGACTTTACAGAATGAAACAGATTGAAATGAAAGACTGGAGCAAGAGATTAAGACCATGTTATATATTCTTGCTGTAGCTATAACCGTAAGTGTTCTTTGTGTGTACACATGAGACAACATTTGTGAATGTTCAGAAATAACTAAGATTTTTGAGGGTATCTGGAGATAATATATAAGTAGCTGCAGCCAGAGATTAGCAACATTTTGAATAGTATTGTTAACATGATCTATTATTTATTCACAGGCTGTCAAGAGTAAAAGAAACTAGATTTTAATTGTGAATTATTACTTACTCTAAATAAAGTTGCTATATAATTTTTCCTTTTACATTACACCCCCTGGTCCATTCCCTATTGCCCTTTAAATATTTAATGCATTTTGAATAAATGGAAAACAGTCTGACACATATTTTTGATCTTTTTCAGGACAGAGGGCATGTTTTATTCACTTTTTTTCAATCCTTACAATATTGTGGAATATAGTGTACATTCAGTAACACTTTTTATTATAAATATTGAATTTATGACAACATTTTGAATTGTTAAGCCATTGTGCTTTGGTTAAATTTCAATAAGTAACTCTATTTAAAATAAGCTAGTGAATTTTTCCTCTGAGTCTACTTTGAGATAAGCTATTTTGGATATATGAGATAATCCAAGCTTTCACACATCACAGAATCATCATATTTTAGAGACAATAAACATGTATAGCCAAACCTCTTTTAAAAACAAGCCAGTGGAAGCTGGTTTGCCAATAATACACAGCTCAAGTTTGAACTTTGAGATTTAAATTTCATAAAATAGTTTGCACCCTATGGAAAAAAAAATGTGAGTCTACAACGCTAAAGATATAGACAAAAATTATAAGAGGGAAGTAAAAGTAGAAGGCTCAGCTTTTATTAATAGTGTTTTTTTGTTTGTTTGTTTGTTTTTGTATGGATGGATCTTTCAGTAGTAAAACCCATATTGCCTCCTATCTGCGAATGTTGGTATGCTGGGTCAGTTCCTATGATCCTTTTCCTAGATATCTTAGAATAAAGAATTCTTCAAGTGCACACCAGTATTTCTCCATTGATTTCCTAATTGCCTTTCTCTTTTTATTAACAAAACAAAACAATTCTTTCAATTCCACTTTTTTTTTTTCTTTTCCTTCAGTTGTTTTATGAAATCACCTAGGATGTCATTTTGCTAGAACAGTATTTTCCCAACTGGACAAAATATTGTAAGGCTATATTATGTGACAAAAAGTAATAAATCCTCTACTTCCCTATCAGAATCTTAAGTTTTCTTCTTGGCCTTAGATCTCTCTCAGTTTTTCAGGACAAGTGACTCACCAAAAAAAATAAATGTAAACAAACAAACACATACATACATGCATACATGCACACATACATAAAATCCCAGAGAGGGGATTGTTTCTCAAAGTAGCTTCTGTTCAGAATAACACTTTTAAATAAATAAAACATATGTTTACATAATTTCAAACCATTTAAAATACATCTTGATCATAACAATAGGTTTTAACAAATTCAATTTCATTTCTTGATACAAAAAATACATTGGGGCGCCTGAGTGGCACAGTCGGTTAAGCGTCCGACTTCAGCCAGGTCACGATCTCGTGGTCCGTGAGTTTGAGCCCCGCATCAGGCTCTGGGCTGATGGTTCAGAGCTTGGAGCCTGTTTCTGATTCTGTGTCTCCCTCTCTCTCTGCCCCTCCCCCATTCATGCTCTGTCTCTCTCTGTCCCAAAAATAAATAAACGTTAAAAAAAATAATAATTAAAAAAAATACATTAAAAAGTTTTCTAGAAGGTACTTACTCAAGGCAGATTCGTTTTTGAAGAACTTGTAGGTCTAATGGAAAGTCTAGTTAATGAAATATACCATCAGTGTGGCAATACTGGAAGTCAGAACAATTGAGAATCTGTCTGGGGTCCAACCTTAGATCTGCAAGCACTTTATATGTGTGTGGATGATGTATTCAAACAACCAATCCATCTTTTCATATATAATTTCATTCTTTGATGAAAAATATGCAACTTTAATTAGTCCAAATTTACCTGATTGAATTTTAATATTATAGAAAATATTTGAGACGTAGTTTTTAAGGGTACAAGGAAATATCTTTTAAAATACTATAAATAATGCAATTTTAAAGTCAAGATTATAACACTAAAAGAAAAATTTGTTGCTAATAAATTCATGGAGATGTCATTATCAATGTCGTATGCAACAGTAAAGAAACATATTAACAGCTTAAGCTATTTCATAAACAGGAAAACACTAGTTAACAGTGAAAATAATAAAATAGTCTGATTCTTCCTTGATTTAAAAATTATACATTGTATTTCATATAAATTTTCAAGTAAAAAAAGATTTTATTTTTAAAACATGCATGCTTTATGAAATATTCTTAAAATGTTGCTCATAAGTAATTTTGATTTAAATAGGATCTGATTTGGGGCATCTGAGTGGCTCAGTCTGTTAAGCGTCTGACTTTGATTCAGATCATGATCTCATGGCTTGTGGGTTCAAGCCTTGTGCTGGGCTCTGTGCTGACAGCTCAGAGCTTGGAGCCTGCTTCAGATTCTGTGCCTCCCTCTCTCTGCCCACTCCCTGCCCCCTTCCTCATGCTCTCTCTCTCGAAAATAAACATTAAAAAAATTAAAAAATAAATAAATAGGATCTGACTTATTCAAACTGATCCAATATAATTGTTTAATGTAAATATTAAAAGATCACCACTTTTTAATTTATTGAAGTTATATTCAGGGTATTTGGGGCAGGATTAAAATATGAAAAAAAGTACTCTTTATATGACATTGAAAGCTGATGCCAGAAATTGTAAAGTTCAACTTCTAAAAAATATATCAAGAGATGTAGAAAAAAATCATATAAATATTTGAATCAGGTACAAGCTGTAAAGACAAATGGTCTTTGATGTTTTAATCCCATTACACTTTACCAATATTGTCTCACAAATGTACTATTCTTCAAATGTGACACAGATAAATTTGGAAACGAATTTGAAGAAAGGCAAAAAGACTTTGCTGCCAGGAACTCTAATAAGTAAAATGCTTTCCTAACTTGTCATAATTGCCAATAATTGTAATTCATGACTTATAGAGTTTACTCACTGAAAAACTAACAATAATATTTTTAAGAAATAGTAATTAAGAAGCTAACAGAAAATATGTACAAAAGCAGTAATTTCCATCTAATTTTAAAGTATTTCTTTCAAAAATTAGTCTTTCAGGCTAACAGATCCTGACCCAGGCTCCCCAGATTCACTGGGCCATGGCTTTCTACTCCATTCAACTGGTGACACTTGTCAAAGATAAAGATCAATACTAGTTAGAGTGGTAAGTACAGGTTTTAATCACCAATATTCTATTGCAATAGAAAATAGAATTCAGGGTAAACTGAACTCAACTTCAATTTTTACAAATTTGACAGAGAGTTTTGAAGGGAGGATGAGGGAATGAGAAGGGGGTTGATCAGGGGCTCAGTAAAGTCAGGGAAATGAAAAGCTACAAAAAGGGGGAACGGGGTGTTGGCCCAGGTAAAAGCCACCTCGTTTTATTAATGGTGTTTATGGAAGTTAATCTCTCCTCCCACAGAGACTGGGAGATAGGAGCCTACTATTTACTACAAACAGTAAATTCTTTTGGTAGCCTTGAGTTTTCTGAGGCAGGCACTTTAAGAAGGCCTGCGGTCATCGGAGTGATGTGGCTGCTAGAAACTATGTTAGTGTTTTGTTCAAGTCTTTATAGGTCAAGGTTAAGGCTTAGTTGAGAATGCAGTTTAGAGGAGCCTGGCTAGACTTTGGTGAAGAATAGAATCTTTGTAACCCTCCAGGAAGATCACCTGGCAACGAATAACATTTGAGAAGGTTATGGCAGAGATGGCTTCATGCATGTCTGACCTGTGAAATCATACAGGGCTCTGTGCTCAGAACGACCCTGTGCTGGGTCAATGTTCTACTGTGCTGTTATGAAAATCTTAATTTTTGAACAAGAGGTCCATGTTTTCATTTCACACTGGTCTGAACAAATTATGTAGTCATTCTTGGGCCATGAAGTGGAAGTTTGGATTTCCACTAGAGAGGCGTATTGCGTTCTGTTACTGCCTTTAGCCATCATGTGTTATAGCTCTGCTGCCACCCTCAGAGCTTCTCTATTTTCATGAAGGTGAACTTGAACTAAGGGAATCAGAGAGTGCAATGGTGGATATATTCTTCTCCCTTCTTGGATGCTGAGGGAATGTTTTCAGACATAGTGTTTCTAAATGACTCTTAGAACAGCTTCCTTTGACAGCCAACAGATGTGTTTTCTGATGTAGCTAAGGTTTGGTAACACACTTGCATTTGTTATTTTCCTTCCTTCCCTGCCTAAGTCCCCTTTTCCCTCACTCTAGGATTAGTCTGTGTTTCTGCCTGTTGCAATAAAGCAATTGCACACATATTTGGCTTCAAGCTAGTTTTCAAAGGTACCCAAATGAAGATATTCAGGCACAGTGAAAATGTCCACATATTTTTTCTTCTTTCTAAATGAAATATTTAGGCATTAATAAGAATTATTAAAGAATAATAAAAGAATGATTTCTAATCACCACTACCAGTTGGTTATGGAAACAAGTGAAATATTTTTCTGGGAGTTAATTGAGACCAGTTTCTGAAACATTAGCTCTTTTCTAAGTTGTTCCCTTGGACATATCCCTAATACTTTTTTTTTTAAGTTGATTTATTTATTTTGAGAGAGAGAGAGGAAGGCAGGGGAAGAAAGAGAGGGAGAGAGAGAATCCCAAGCAGGCTCCATACTGTCAGCATAGAATCTGATTTAGGGCTCAATCCCATGCCCCTGAGATCATGACCTGAACTGAAATCAGGATTGGATGGTTAACAAACTTAGCCACCTAGGCACCCCAGACATATCTCTGATACTTCTAACCATTCAAACATATTTAACAAAAGACAAACATTAATTATATGCCATAATTTAAAATATTTTCCATAAGTTACATGGCATTTAATTAATATTTTAAAAATACTAAGTAATTGAACAATTTAGATATGTAAAGTACTGAGTTAATGCGCCAAAGTCTATTTATGTTAACTTCAAACATATGGTTTCTGAAAAAAATTCTGAGAAATGTCCATTTTATTTATTTATTTTTAATTTTTTAAAAGTTTATTTATTATTGATAAACAGAGAGACACAGAGCATGAGCAGGGAACGGGTAGAGAGAGCGGGAAGACACAATCTGAAGTAGGCTCTAGGCTCTGAGCTGTTAGCACAGAGCCCGACCCGGGCTCAAACTCACGAACCGTGAGCCAAAGTCGGTTGCCTAACCAACTGAGCCACCCAGGTGCCCCAAGAAATGTTGATTTTAACCAAGTATGTAAAAGAGTAAAAATCATTTTAAAATTGGAACTTAATGTCTTAAGTATATGCATATATATTGTGGTTAATATTGACTATGCTTACGTTTATCATTTCATCTATGCTAATTGGCATTATTCCCTAAAGAAGAGTATTCTCTACTCTATCTCATAACTTTATTTTAAGTAGTACCATGGTGTTTTTTTTTTTTAAGTCAATCTGTCAAAATTTTCACCACTGTTAGTCCTTTTGGTTTCAAAGTTGCACCAAAATTGAGAATAAAGTCCAGTTCTTAATGTACATTTGAATTGTTCCTATTTGTCTCTGAGCATTACTTTGATTTTTAAACAATAGGATGTTCCAGGCTCATTTTGAAGTTTCCCTGCCTCAGATCTAGGACCATTTCATAGAGAATGGTATTTAAAAGTCAAATTCTAACTATTGAGGCAACTATAGTTTCATTATTTTTAATTTCTTTTGGTGGGTAGAGTTGAAATATATGTACATTTCATCAGGAAATATATCCTATAATTTCATTAAAACTAATATCACAAGGATCTTCCTCATATTTTCTATTTCATTACTTCATATTTCATTTTCTCTATTTCATATTTCTGTCTCTTCATCATAGTTTGCCCTTTAAGGTGATACAATGGAAATGTAATGTATATTTTAGTATTTCTACCTATAACTTGAATCTAGTAATTAGGACACAACCCAGATAGTTGCCTGAACTCTTGTCCATAGCAAGAATTTTACTAAAAAAAATGTTAAACAACTTTATTAATCATGTCAACCAGTAATTAATTGATCAATTGCCAACATTTCAGAAGAAAACTCAAAATCTGAGGATTATATACACAACAATGAAAAAACCCTACATGACATAAACAAACTATAGGATGTCAACCTTAAATGTTTATTTATAATTTATGACAGTTGCCAATTGTTTACTCAAAATCTATCCTCCCTCTCTTTTTGTGTACAAGTTCACCTATGTAGAGACCACACCTATGAGTCTTTCTTACATTTAAATGTACTCACATTAACACATTTTTACCTATGCTCTGTAAACCCAGGAGCACCCAGCTAGTTCTTTGAAATCAGGACAAAAGTTTCCCTGGAATGAAGCTTGAATCTGTACTTTAAACAGTCTGTAATATTCTTCCTTACATAAGCCATGAAAACAGCTGCTATGATTACACATTTCTTGTGTATTTTACAGAATCACGGCAAATGCAACCTCAAATCGATTCCATTGGTGCACTGGGAGAAACTTCAATGGATTGTGTTTTGAATAAATATTAGAAAGCTTATGAGATACTCTGAAGCTATGAATATCAGTTAAAAAAGCCAACAGAAAAATCTTATCAGAGGTCATATAAACTATACAGCAAATGACTTAAGATCATCCAAAAAAATAAGGAAAAAATATATTTAAGAGGCCATGAAATAAATATGTGAAAATGTGAAAAAGAACAAATCCAAAATTTCAGGAATGAAAATACAGACATGTTATTTTTGTAAAATGAATAGTTTTCCTTAATAAAACTATAGACTGGAGGAAGGAGAAAAGAGTATCTAACTGTAAGAACTGTGGAAAATTTTCTGAACTTGGTAGAGAGAAAAAGAGGTAAAACATTTGAATGTTACTCCAAATAAATCACAGATAATCTCCAAAATATATTTTACTGTCTTCCAATAAGAGAGCAGAGAGAATTTGCCTATGAAAACTCTGAGATGAATAGCATTTATGAGTCTCTTTTATTTCCCAAAGTCTAATTGGTTTTATTAACTTCACAATGTGTGTTCAATGACAGATACCTCATTAGGTCCTAAAAGTATTTTACCTTGACCAGATAATTTCATCACCAACCTCTCCACTCCTGATACCAGAGAAGTTTTACTGAATTAACCAAATTATCTGTATCTACAATTAACCTATGTAAAATAGGAATTTTTAAGTTGAAGTATTTTTGTGTAGTTACAAACATGTGTATGGGTCATTGTTAAATATGTAAGTCAAGATGTTTGACTAATAGGTTATAACTCTTATGCTATTGTTTTTTTTTCTGCAAAATATTGAAAAATGACATTCCTTTTTTAACCCCAGGAATGCAGACTTGTATAAGGGTACACGCAAAGAATGTGAATTTTACGACTTAAATGTGGTCCTAACTACTCAGAAGACGCTGGCAATTTTTATTTACATTGTGGGTGTATCTGGACTGGGCAAAGTCCATTCAAGTTATCTCAGAAAACTCAAAATCACAGTCATCCTTAGATGTGTCCACAGTGGATTGTGTCTGGCTCTTCTGAATGAAATAGGTGGTTTACAATCTATTGTTCTTATTTGGGAATTTAAAAGTGACTATACTTTATCTACAAAATTTAACTGAGAGAATAGTTTTAAAAATTAAAATACAGTCTTCACTAGATTCTTATTACATCACCTACTGCAAAATAATTTGTTAACTACATTTGGTCTTTACTCTCAAGATTTAAATAGATATCTTTCTTGAAGTTCTAAGATATGCATTAATCAATTGCCTAATAGATTTTGAGATAATGTTAAAAATACCTAATAGATTTGGCCCAGTGGGCCACATCCCGTACATATGGGCTAGAGCATGTTATAAAATGGTACTGTCTCTGGAAATTCACCAGGCCCCTTGGTCTCCCTGTCATGCTGTTCCCATCTACTGTTCTTTCCCTGCAATCTTGCCACCCTCTGTGCGCCATCATTAGGAACCCCTGTCCATCTGCTGCAAAATCCACCCTGTTTCCTCTACTTGGCCAGCAGAGAGACTATGCAATGTCAGATATCAAGCATTTGCTCACAAGCAGGCACAGATTCCACCATACCTGGAGTGTCTATTTTCACTTTTTCTTATTCTGGAGTGATTGTGATATTCTCAAGGTGAAATCTTCACCATGTGGCCAATGCTCTGTGACTTCATGAAAGACATTTGAGTTTCTAACAAGAAGCATGTTAGAAACTGCTGGCTTCACTTCACTGGCTTTTCTTTTTATGCCTTGCTTGTTTGATGCTCTGTTTCTTTGGCTTGACATTCTTTTTCAACTTTTAATCTCAATTAAATAGGAGGATTGAATAGATAATACTCTAGACTGCATTTTTGGCTCATTTAGCAAAAGTGTACCTAAGTAATATATCCTTGGATGGGAGTAAAAACAGAATTTATTTTCCATTATTTTCATGATACCTTTCCAATTAATGAGTCTAATTAGGCAATTCATAAATCTTCCAAACTGAATGCTACGCCTATTGTCTGTGAATGTGAAATATCATGTGGTCTGCCTTTGGAAGGCAAAACTCAGAAACATGTCAAGAGCAAGAACATTATAGGAAAAAAACAGACTGAAAAAATTCATGTGTCAAATTTGTTGACATTTGTCAAATTTGTTGTTCTTATAAAAGGGGGTGACATGATACAGATTATTGAGGTCAACAAGAGAAATTCTTGACAGATAAAGAACTCTGATTGACCTAACTCTAGACTTTCTAATACAAGTATATTTCATAATCTTTGCTAGATATGCCAGAAGACTTATGGTTTAAATATTCTTCTATTTAATTTACTTTGTATTTTCAAAGTTATTTCTCAGAAAACACAGAACGTATCTAGTTGTATGTATTTAACAATTTTTTTATATTAGAACCAACATTTTTCTTCTATTGGAACCATCTCAAAATTTACCATCCACCAATACCAACTTTCTTTCTCTCTTTTTCTTTTGGAATACATAAATTGAAATACTAATGAAATCTGTATTCCTGAAATAGACTCATGAGATTATATAAAATGAAACTATTTTCCTACTACCACTACCAAATGTTTCCAGTTTAAAGAAGTAAGACACACTCTGAATTTCCTTGACTATTAGGTGTCATGTAGAGCTTTGCGTTTAGCAGGTGTTCTAGTAATCATATGCAAAACTTGACAGCACATTGAAAAAATGTTAATCAAATGTTTTTACAGGTTTTATTGGCTAATTATGCAATCAGAAAATTCACGCCTTGTTTTCAGTGTTAGACTTAAAAGAATGAAACAAGCTGGGATGAATAGAAAGGGTAGGATAGTGAGTAAGGACAATGCTCTCAGCCTTGTTTGTGGCAAGTAACCTTTCACTAATGAGGAGAATTTGCCCCAAGAATTGATTCATTTTTAAAAGCATGCACACTTTCTTAGAAAAAATGTCATACTTCATTAAAAACATACACAGTTAATATATCTGGCAATAAAGAACAATGAATATTGCGCTTGGCAGAGTTCACAATTAACAAAAATTTTCATTCTCCTCCTTGGTAATTGTGTTGATACTTAGAACTTTATACTGATATTGGAGTAGTTTTTCAGTACCTAAGATTTTTGAAAAGCAGGGGAAAATCTACCTCTAAAAAGAGAATAACAAGCCAAAAATCAGAATATATTTCTTATTAACTTTAACTGTGGAAGGAAAACAGATGGTTGGAAAATTAAAGCCTTATTCATATCTGTTCACTGGAAAAGCTCAAAGCAAATTCTAAGTAAATGTACCAGCATCCACGTCCTTCAATGTAATAACAGCTTTAGGAGAGTGATTCAGAGCACCTGAGGGAAGTGAACCAAAGATCCTCTTGACTTTTATTTATTACACAGTGGAGAATGACCACAGATGGAAAAAGAGAAACAAGTCTTTCCGGCAGGATAAAGAATGAAAAAGGCAGAGAATTTATTAATCTTCCACAAGACCAATAGTTAGCATTAAAATTTGGCCAACATGAATCTCATAAGAGAATAGAATTTGACCACTTAACAAAAGTGCACACACACACACACACACACACACTCCCAAAACTGAGCAAGACAATGTTTCTTTTCAATTCTTAAAGCTTTATGTTTTGGTAAAGTTTACTTTTGTTGATTTAATAAATGTTGAATAAATGAATACATTCACAAAGACTAAAGAGAGATGCTTATGGTACAAAAGATCCAATTTTTATTTTTAAAGATACCACAGTTCCCAAATATAGGCATGATCTGTAATTTCTTACACATTTTTATTTAAATTAACTTATGTCTTACCCTGTGTTCCCAATGCACCAAGTTTATGAGATTTTAAACTCAGACATTTTTAGACATTTCCACCTAGTATGACAGGATTTCAATCTTAACCAAGTCATAAAGCAGCTGGGAAGAACCACTGACTACATTCCATTGCTCCACTCCAGTATAACTTGAGATAGCCACTCTTCTGCCTTCTGGTTCCTTCAGATCAGGTAACCCAGTGTTGATGTGTGGTCATTATAGGGACCTCAGACTCTTTTGTGAGTCTGAGTCATTCACTGCCTAGAATACTTTTCCTTGGGTGTTAAATTTAGTCAATACCCTCTGAGGACTCTGGTGCTTCTGTCTTCCCAGTTTGAGAGTTCTCTAAAAAACAAACACTTCAGAACATCTTTTAAATCAAAGTTCCTAGAAATTTGTGCACCAAAGACCCTTTTGATAATCTGATGATGCATATGGATCCTTCCTCAGAATAATGTATTTAAAGAAAACAAATGAAAAGACGACTGATTATATTGTAATACATTATCAAAATATTCTAAAAATATTGTGATATAAATCTGAGTACCTTCATTAACATATTAACAAGTGTTATCAATATATAGATGATTCTCATTATTATAATGATTTTGAAGCAGCAATAACCATCAAAATTATTTTGACATATATGTAACAAGTATGACACGATATAAAATATATATAATTTGTATTGGTAACAAGGTCCCAGGTAACTGTTAGTATTGTTGAGATTTGTTTTCACATTAATAATTGAAAAAAAATGCTAAATTGTAGTTGGGGCTAATCGGGAAAAAAATGAAAAAGTTTAATGTTTTACATTTACAGAACCCCTAAGTTCTCATCTATGGGTCTCCAATTAAGAATTCCCTCTTTATATAATTTAGGGTTTTACAAAATTCAGCAAGTATCAGAAACTTCCTGTTGTTTTATCTTGCCACTCTTGATGCTATTACCTGAGACAAGGTATCACAAAGCCTGGCTTTCTGATTAATCAGTAAAAAGAGAATTTCAATGAAGACAAAATCAATGTAATAGTTTGCTATATAATTTTGCCATATATATTTTTTCATAGGATTAAGATCCAATCTGCTTACCCCTCTCAAAAAGTAATCCTTCTGTTGTATGGCTCTAAATTCTGAAATATGCCAGACTCAATACAGAGGAAAATACAGCTTTAGAAATAGTCAAGGAAATAAGCAATGTTCAACAATCCTCACCCAGCACAGCACTGCTGCATAAATCCACAAAAATCCCATGGCTCTTCAATTTCTCCAAGTGCCTGTTTCTCACATGCTTCACACCTGGTTTTTATAAACTATACTTTGCCTCTACTGCCAGAATCCTTGTCACCTGCTCCATGTTATTTTCTCTGCACGTATATGTCTCTCTGACCAGAGGGGTTACCACAGAGGAAGACTTTAATTCCATTAGGGGTTTGGCACTAGCAGGGTCCAGGTTTAGCCTCAGGGAAGCTTTCCTTTTTAGTCTTACCATTCTAATTACACCTCAACTGCCTTCTAATTTGGGCAGGTTTCTAAAATTTACTGTGAGGTCCTGAAATAACAGTGGCTCTTGGAATTAAATTTGCGGCTTGCACTATGGTAATAGCTTTGAATGTTCAGAACCTTCATTCTCATCATGGTGTTCTATTTTCTCCATAATAATCACTTAGGCTCTGGTTCTTCATGGAACCAATTCCTACTTAGCTATATGGATGGGCTGAGAGTTGTCACTATCCAGCTTTAAATTTGTAGAGTTCCCAGTGAGAGGTCTCCACATCCATTCTTCTATCCTAGATGAAATGTTGGTTTAATTTACTATTTTAATTAGCATTTCGTGAGAGCTGTATAATTTTATCTGAAATGTAATTAGGAGTTGGGTTTGATGTGAAGTAGAGTGAAGTGGGTACTATGGATTGAGCAAGAAAGACAGAATGAAGATGTCAGAGCTAAGAATATTCAAGCCAAGTTTACGTTGCTCTACCAAATATAACTGTAAAGAAATAGAGAATTGATGTTAGGGATTTTTTTTAGTGAGTCAGATGTTGACTCATTTCTTGTTATATCCACTGGCTTGAAACCATCACAAAATCAACAGTGGAGAAAAATTTTAAAAACATTTTAAGTGCTTTTTCCGTTAGAAAATGGAACGTTTTTCCAAAAATAATAGTAGAACTAAGGAATGTGCATGATAATTAACTGCCACTGAATGAGGAAAATGACTTCAATGTAGAAGTACTAGATGTGAAAAAATAAAATACATGAAGAGATGGAATTACTGATTGTTCTACACAGAGTAAGCAAAACTGAATATCTTCATCTTTAGAGACTTCTTCCCTATTTTCTATAGAATAATTTTCTTTCTTACCCTTTACACTTACACTAGTTTTGACTTAGGTGCAAAGGAACTTAGTTCTACATATAAGCTTTATTAACTGCAGTCCAAGCAGACAAGAGGAGATATAGGGTCTCTCATAGATGTATTTGATGGTTGGTTTAAGTCGTGTCTCCATGATACACAGTAGTCCTCCCTTATCTGTAGTTCTGCTTTACATGGTTTCAGTTACCCATGGTCGATTGCAGTCCAGAAGCATAATATCATCCTTCTAACATATCATCAAGTGGTCAGTAGTAGCTTAACACATTGTCCCAATGCCTCTGTCATTCACCTCACTTCATCTCATCACGTAGGCATTTTATCATCTCATTTTATCCCAAGAAGAAAGGTGAGTACAGCACAATAAGATATTTTGAGAGAGACCACATTCACATAATTTTTATTACAGTATATTGTTTTGATTGTTCTATTTTATTATTGGTTATTGCTGTTAATCCCTTGCTGTGCCTAACTTATAATTAAACTCTATCATATATGTATAGGAAAAAACACAGTATATGTAGGTTTCAATACTATCTTCAATTTCAGGTATCCACTGAGGGTCTTGAAATGTATCCCCTGTGGATAAGGGGAAATACTCTCTGTGCAGTGCTATCCCCAAACCTGCCAGTGAGGCATAAAACAGTCTGCACTTTCTATTTCATAAAACAGACATGATAGATGTGGATAATCTCATTCACAAATTTTGCCTTTGATTTTTTTAATACAAAACAATGTTGGAAATAGAATAAAAGGAAGTGAAAGAGAGCAGTATTTGTAGGCAAATTTGGATGTTCTGAGGTGATTATGATTCATCAGTCAGAAAGCAGAGTGTCCAAGAAACTGTCACAAATAGCAGCATCCTATGGAAACAGATCCCTAGAGGTCAAAGACATGTCTTCTGCCTCCAAGTTGTTTACTCCACTCAGCCTGTAATGGTTCCACCAATCTGTATATAACTGAACAAATCTAAAAAATGAAACTTGATAATGGCTACAATTTATAGCTATTTAAATTGCTAGAAATAATGACATTTTAAGTGATGACAATGATACTGTAACAATTTTTTGTTTTAGAAATTTTTTTAAAAATCATACTTAGGTAAAATGCCCAGAGCTAATACAAGGATATAAAGAACAATTTCATTATCAGTCAATGCAATCAATATAAAGAAAACTAAAAAGAGTTATCAGTGTGAAGGGAAAATGAAATATTTCATGAGTCCTACACAGGCTCCATTGGTTTAAATGAAAAGGAAAAAATAGAATGGATTAAAATGTCCGTCAGTAGTTTTTAATAAGTTCTGGAAATCACATGCTTAATATTTGCTAATAAATAGTGGTTTTAGTACCTCTAAAATGGACATTTGTAATAGCAGGGTAATCTTAAAAGTATTTTACATATATGGAAGTAAATAGTGTTCATTTGTGATATTCATCAGTAAAATTGTATAAAATGTTATAATTTTTGGGGCGCCTGGGTGGCGCAGTCGGTTAAGCGTCCGACTTCAGCCAGGTCACGATCTCGTGGTCCGGGAGTTCGAGCCCCGCGTCGGGCTCTGGGCTGATGGCTCAGAGCCTGGAACCTGTTTCCGATTCTGTGTCTCCCTCTCTCTCTGCCCCTCCCCCATTCATGCTCTGTCTCTCTCTGTCCCAAAAATAAATAAACGTTGAAAAAAAAATTAAAAAAATAAATAAATAAATAAAATGTTATAATTTTCAAAATATAGGCATGATATTTTGCAAATAAATGTGTGAGATATGCTATGTAGGAACTAAGCACATACTAAGATAAGATGATAAAGAATCTGTGGTATATCTGACTTTTTTTTTTCTTTCTTTCCACATTCTTTCTTTCCTTCCTACATCCATTTTTCTTTCCTTCCATGTTCCCCATTTCTTCTATCTTTCTTTTTATTTTTAATTCAGAATTCATTGATCACTTTTATCAGTCCAGACTCTGGACTAGTGATTCAGAGCAACATAAAATATAGTGCTCAATTTGGAATAACTCAATATTTTGGTGGAGAAAGGCTTACAGAAGAGTATATTTTATGAAATGCTGTGTGCTATATCATAGCTCTCTGCAGGAAGCTGTTGGACACAGAAAATGAAAGAATGATGAAGTCCTAAAAGTTCAGAAAATTGGTAAGTTTCAAGTAAGATTGCATTATTTAGATAATTACAAAGAGTTCAGCATGTTGAAGTTATTGTGTGATCAACAAAGATGTGAAGAGAGAGATAGGCTGCATAACATCTGGAGGAGAACTGAGTAAGTTTAAAGAGTTTTAGAGAGAGAAATTCATCCATTGACTGAATTCAGTCAATGAATCCATTAGAAACTCAATTTAGTAAAAATTATTTTGGGTCCCTCTTAGGTCATTTTCCCATTTTTTTTTCTTATTTCACAAAATGTGATTATGTGTTCAATATTCATCTGCTTATTAAATTATAGACTATAATTGAGTTTATTCTTTTAGTAAAAATGGGAATATATTTATATTATGATTGCTATAGTACCAATACCAATCACAGTGCCTATCACAGGATAGGTGATCAATATTATTTACTAAATGAATAAACAGATGATTTTAGTCTAGTCTATGAGGAATTTATAGTTACATACTTCGTAGGTATTATTGTTAGAATAACGTGGAAGGAGGAATTATAAAGATACCTCCAAGATTTCTGTTCTCTGGTTATTCAGTCAAATGCTAATCTTAAGTCTGTGAATGAACTTTATAGATATAATTAAGGCAACTAACTAGATAAACTTAAGATTTGGGAGATTGTTCTGGGTTATCCAGGGAAGCTAAATGTAATCACGTGAATCCTTAAAAGCAAAAGAAGACAGAAAAGTCAAATGGAGAGATGTAGTGGAGGAGAAATCTTAGAGATTCAAAGCATGAATGGGAATCAACATACAGGTATCAAAGGGAGGCCGCATGGAAAATATGAGAAATAATATGAGCCCTCTCTAGGTTCAAAGTCTGGCCTGGCTGATAGCCTAGAAGGAAACAGAGACCTCAGTCCTACAATTGCCAAGAAACTGAATCGGGTCATTAACCTGAATGAGCTTGGGAGGAAATTCATCTCCAGAGTCTACAGGAAGGAATGCCCTGTTAACATCTTGGTTTTAGTCTTGTGAAATCCAGAATAAAGGACCCAGCTAAGTCATACCATGTCCAGAACTGTGACTCATGGAACTGTGAGATAATAAATGGATGTTAATTTAAACTTCTAAATTTGTGGTAATTTGTTATAGCTCCTAAAACAAGCAGTAATAATATTCTTTCCTTAAAATAAATATTATGAGAAAGAAAACTTTGAATAATGTCTCAAATATTCAAATTTTGCTTCAGTTTAAGGCACACTAAATAAAGATCTATTATGTTTCCAACATGATGCTTTTCAAAGCGAGAGAGAAGAAAATATTTGAGTGAGAATTATACTGTCAGAACTCAGGGGTCATTACTATCATCCCTCTCAAGCATCCTGAGTACTGTATCCTATCACAGGCTTACAAGTGCGATGACTATGGAAAAGAAAGGGATGGGGTATCTATTTAATGTGAAAGGAGAGTGAAGAGAGAGGGTTTGTCTGCTGGTCTCAGTAGTCTCAGCGAAGTACAAGATTTCGTGCAAGTATGAAGCAGTCAGGATTAAGTGTGGAATTTAAGCAGAATCTGAGAAAATAATTGAACCATGACACATTATAAAGGTTGCTGGGAGTTCCAAACAATAAGATGATGACAAAGTATTTACCGTTTTACTTGTTGCACCTCACTCATCCCAGAAAACTCAGGCCAGGTCATTCGAAGAATTTTCTGCAAATCAGAAGTTGTTGGGTTTTGTTGGTTTGTTTTTTATTTTTTTTTTATTATTTTTTTTAATTTTTTTTCAACGTTTATTTATTTTTGGGACAGAGAGAGACAGAGCATGAATGGGGGAGGGGCAGAGAGAGAGGGAGACACAGAATCGGAAACAGGCTCCAGGCTCTGAGCCATCAGCCCAGAGCCTGATGCGGGGCTCGAACTCAGGGACCGCGAGATCGTGACCTGGCTGAAGTCGGACGCTTAACCGACTGCGCCACCCAGGCGCCCCTGTTTGTTTGTTTTTTAATTTCTGCTTCTGTTTTGTTTTGGCAAAAAAAATGGATATGCTCTTTTAAATTTTTTTTTTTCAACGTTTATTTATTTTTGGGACAGAGAGAGACAGAGCATGAACGGGGGAGGGGCAGAGAGAGAGGGAGACACAGAATCGGAAACAGGCTCCAGGCTCTGAGCCATCAGCCCAGAGCCCGACGCGGGGCTCGAACTCCCGGACCGCGAGATCGTGACCTGGCTGAAGTCGGACGCTCAACAGACTGCGCCACCCAGGCACCCCTGGATATGCTCTTTTAGAAAGAGAAGATAACTTAGATTTTCTATGTTGATTTAAATTGGTTAGATCAATAAATAGCCCGAACAAGCATGAAACTAGGATTCAACTCCTAATGCTTAACATATGAAAAAGTATTGAACCAAATCAAATTTACTAAAATCTATAAATATTATGTAAAACAAAATCAGTGTAAATTAATGGCAAACTTGATGTGACTGATCATGTTGTTTTGCGGAATGAAACAATTTACCATGAGATGAAGTTGGCACCCATGGCTTTGGAGTTTTGGCGTTCATCCTGACATGCATTTCCATGTGTTCAGTCATTCTCTGCAGCTTTGAAAAGCTACATGGGCCTTTCCCTGCCTTAAATACAAGTAATTTATTTACAAGTAATCTTGTCATTTTATTATTCTCTTATTATCCTATCATAATTAAATACAGACTGCTTTATACCAACATATTTCTAAAGGTATAGGCATTATATTATCCACATATTCTAAATATGCTTATATTAATTTTAAAATCAAATACTATGTATTTTATTTCAGGATAAATTAATAATGAATATATGTATATGATTAAATAAATGATAAATAAGCAACATGATGATTATAGACTGACAGATAAATCTTCCTCCTGCTGATCCCCCAGTCCTTCATCCCCCACATTGAGTCAAATATTGTAATTCTTATCATTCTAGAAATAACTTGTTTATGTATATGTATGTTGCAAGTGTGTGCATGTACAATTAATATACACCCATCCCTTTATTATACAAGTGAAAGCGGCTCTGGATCTTGTTATCTCCACATAATAAGAAGTCTTTAACATTTTCTCTTATCAGTTCCTGAAGATTTACTTGATTGTTCTAGCAGCTATAGAGTATTCTGTTTGTTTTAAAATAGTCGTTTATTTTTTTTAATTTATTTATTTATTTTGAGAGGGGGCTTGCAGAAAGAGAGAAGGAAAGAGAGAGAGAATCCCAAGCAGGCTCCACACTAACAGCATGGAGCCTGAAGCAGGCTGGATCTCACAAACGACGTTGAACAATTTTATGAGGGCATTTATCCACTGACATAGCATCATGCAGAATATTTTCACTGCTCTAAAAATCCTCTTGCTCCACCTATTCATCCTATATTAATTTGCAGGCCATCTACAGAATGAAAACGTACGGAACACTGAAGTAGTGCCCTGGAAAGGATTTTGTGAAATACTTTTCTAGAGGTTCTATAGTGGGTGAAGTGAAATTTCACTTTAAATTTATGAGACTTATATTGCTCCAGAGCAAACTGACAATCGCTGTGCTTCCTTACATAGCAGAGAATGGGGAGAGAAGTGGAGTATGCAGAACTGCCAAAAACCTTGGGTTTCCCCATAGACTGGTGGACCCCGTTGAGGTCTCATGGTCTACAATAATCAGGGAGAAAAATAAAGCATGTACAACTGCTCTTTCATGGAAAACACCAATGAAGACAGAAATGTTATTTATTTAGAGGATTTCGTTTAACGTAAATGATTGAGGAAAGGAGATGGAAGAAGATTGAATTAAAAAAAAGAGGATGAAGAAAGGTAATTTTTTTTTTTAAGTAAGAAATGGCAGGAGAAGGGAGAAAGCTAAATAAAGAAAAGTAGAGGAGAGACAAAAAAACTGGGTAAGAAAATTAAATTCAGGGTCAGAGTCTTGGAATTTAATGGTAATAAAAAAAAAAGAAGCAATAGCAGAACATTGGCCAGATTTTAATATTCAGACAGCATCAAAATAGTTTTCACTTACACTTTTCATAAAAGTTATGGTTTGAATTCAATATCTTCTATAATTTGGCTGCAACAGTGTGGAGTTTTTAAATTTCCATTTCATTTACAGGTTTTAAAGTTGGCTGCAAAAATCTGTTCCCAAACAAAACTCAGACCTACCAAAAGAATTAAACATATTTTATGTACTTTCAAGACAGTTGTATCTCTCTCCCCCAAAAAAATTAAAAAATAAAAGTGTAATATTACCAGTCTCCTACTCTTACACATGGCTAAGATAGGAAAAGATTTTGATGTCAAGCATTATATATGCCATTTACTCTTCAGTAAAATAAAATAAACATTTAACCACATTGAGATAGTGATGTTTATAAAGAGCCTCATATATGCTGGTATTTTTAGATGTGTTTTATGATGTATTCATAAATAATGGATCTATAACATGCAAATATATTGCTGAAATGTATTTCTAACATGCTTGGAAAGAGATGCTGTGCTTTTAAAGCACATGTTTTGAATTTTATTAACAATAACACAACATGTGGTTAGCCTTTTATTATCTGCTTTATAGAGGGCACTTACTAGAGATATTTTATTCATACTTTATTGTCACATAAAAAATTAAGTTTGTGCACAAGAAATAGTCTAGCAAGTTATCTTATATCATTATGTCAGGTTAAAACAAAAATCTATATCTTTATTCCTTAAGAAACACTAATGGAAGATATTGATAGGTAAATGATAGGCAGATAAAGATACATAGATACATTTAAGAATTGGTTAATATATACAACATATGGTTCAGATTACACAAAAAGTATCATATTTAGCAATGTTCATTCAAATAGTTATTATGATTCTTTATTAAAACAGTTATAATTATTACATCACAATTTTATTTACAATAGGGACCTTATTTATATCCTTGTAAAATTTCTGAAGTCTAGTAGGAACTATATTAATAAATCCTTAAAAATTAACATTATAAAATATATGCTAATATTAAGTCTTCCAAATTATGCTATTCTTGTTAATTCATAAACCATTTATTATTGAAGAATACAGTAGAGTCTAAACACCTGGTAAATGAATTTTCATTGAATAAATAGATAATTATAAAATAACATAATATAAAGTCAAGGTGTCCTTAATTCATACCGGTTCAATATAATTAACATTCTGTATTATTTTTCATTATAAAACATATTTTAAATGCAAAATATATATCAATTAATTAAGTTTCATCTTGTAATTAATGTTTTATACTGTACTTCAATAAAGGGACAATATTTTATGAGTACCTTTCGATCATTGACTTAGCTGACCATAGCTATTATGTGTTATGGCTTGTATATAATTAAATGTATGGATTCATACAAGGCAGTAAAATGCCAGAAAATTAAGAATATTTTTCAGATGATTTTCATTGTATTAAAAGTATTCTCATCTCTTCTCTCTTTTGTTTATTTAGGCAAGAGAGTATGCCTTCCTCCAAACAGATAAGGAGTTTGAATTACCTCAAACATGGTGGAACTCCTCCATACCTGTGGGCCTATGTGCACTGATCCAGTATTTCCCATGTAGTTTTGTACCCTCTTTGGTGAATGAAATAACTTTTTGCGTTTATATCATATATGTGATATATATATATATATATATATATATATATATATATATATATCATATGCTTTAAAAATATAACCAAATTGACCACATTTTGAAAACCTCTGCTTTAATAATTCAAAACAAAATAATGATCTATGTAATGTTTGAATGAGGGATTTTTCTTTATTTTTTGTTTTATGTAATTATTCATGAATCAAGTCTTGTCAAAATATAACCAGTAATATATTTCAAAGATTACTTTTTATTTTTATTACGAATATATACATGAGTAGCACATAATCCATGCAAAATCTAAAAATAAAAAAAATGGAAGAAGGAAAAAAAGTGATAACCCACAAAAACCCCAAATATAATTAACATTGTGGTTATATGTCATTCTTAATTATACGTTTTTTTTTCATGCTTTTAAGTAAGGTTGAAGTCCCACTACCTTTGACAATAATGTATAATTCTTTTGAATCACATAATGGAATCATAAAGGGTTTTATCTCAAAGATATCAAAGTTAATGAAGTATTCTTATTTTAAATATGAATACACATATCTAAAAGTAGAATATCTCATACAGTAATTATTATACAATAAAGTTTAATGTGTGGTCATCTCCAGAATTAAGCAGGCCTACATATTTTAAATTTTTCTGATTTGATCATTGAAACCTTTATTTTATTGCAATTACAAAATGATTTTTTATAGTGATGTGAATAATTTCCTGTGAGTTTTAACCAATGGCATTTAACTTATGTGACTTGCTGACATGGTTTTGCCAAATAACTTTTTGAAAGAAAATGGATGAAGGAACCAAATCAACATAAAAAAAGTGCTCAAGATCACTAATCATCAGGGATATCACCTCACACCTGTTAGGATGGCTATTATCAAAAAAAAAAAAAGATAAAAATTGTTGGTGAAAATGTGAAGGGAAAGAAACCTGTACACTGTTGGTGGGAATGTAAACTGGTGCATTCACCATGGAAAACAGTATGGAGACTCCTCAAAAAAATGAAAAATAGTATATCATATAATCCAGCAATCCCACCTCTAGGTATGTTTTTTGATTAATTTTGTTTATAATATCTTCTTTAATTCTCCTCAGAACACACATTAATTGAAAAAAAATACCATATCATGCAGAAGTAAAATGAATAATTGAAAAATAACCCATCTATAACAGCATCCTAAAGAACAAAGCTATTAGTTTTTAGTAAAGCCTGAGACTAAGTTCAGTCAGTGGTGGGATATGCCCATATCATTATGCCTCTTTTAAAAAATTTAATTAGACATACTTGCTCCACAGAATGTTATTTGATGTTTTCTCATCAACCTTAATTACAAAGATAGTGTTCTAAAGTACCTCAACAATATTGTTTTCTTAATTCTTTCATATATAATATTTTGTTGTTTTGTGATCCTTTTTTCATTATAAATTCTAGCTGATTATTATTACCATATAGAAATACAATTAATTATAATTGATTAATTAATTATAACTTATTTATTTTGTAACCAACCACTATACTGAGCTTTCTTATTAGTGTCAATATGTCATGTCATTACCAAAAATGATAAAACTGCCTCTTCCTTTCCATTATTTTATAATGCACAAGTATATTTCTTAACTTCTTGCATTATCCAGAACTTCTATATAATTGTGAAATAACATTAAGAGAAAAGATATTTGTATTGTCACTATGTCTAATGCTGATTGCCTCTGGGTGTTCAACACTAAATTTGACCATGCAGATTGATTTTAAATAATATTTACCATGCTAAATACATATCTTCAATTACTAATTTTCTTTAAAAACTATCATTTTGCAAATCAGGAGAAAATTCAAAGTTTTTATTTAACACATTTTGTAATATATTACAAATGACCAATTGGTTTTGTTCATTTAACTGGTAGATTTAAGGTATTAGATTATTAGACTCCCCAGTGCTTATATGTCCTTTTTGTTATATTGTCTCTGATAACTTACATTTGCTGTTATTTCTCATATATTTTATGTTGTTATTTTTCACACTAATTTTATAATATGTTATCGGAATTTTTTCCAACTATATTCACAGATTTTTACTTATAAGTGTACTTTCTGACACTCTTCATATGCTATGATATATAGATGTGTTAAATTTTTAAATATATAGCATTTAAATTACTAATATCATTGAGATTTCTAAATACTTTAGTATATATTTTATCTAGTACTTTATACTACCATTTTATATTCATATTTATACAATATCTATATCATTCCTAATATAGGTCTTTATGTTTTCCCTATATTTCTCTATATTGTTATCATATTATTCTCTGTATTGTTATACACTTTTACTATTTATGATTGTGGTGTATGTTTATTACTATTATCTAAGAATGATAATGCTCTATGATTCATATCCACATATCTTCTATCCACCATTTAAGCAGACATTTATATTTTTGTGAAGTTATAATATCTATTAGAAAAACTAATTGCAGTAAATTTGTTCTTAAAGTATAGCATACTTGTGTATATATAAAACCATTTATGTTTGAGTTTTTAGAGGATTTATAATTTATTAAGACAAATAATTCTTAAATGAACAGTAGTGTATATAAGTCTTCTGTAAATTTATGATTTTTCTTTTGGATATATTAATGGAAGTAATAGATGGCTCAATTATAATAATGAATACTTAAGGGTCTTCATACACATTACAAATTGACTTCCAAAATAAGTTAAATAAAGCAAAGCCTAAGAGTTTCCCTTAAATCATTTCATTACATTTTATTACTGTTACAAAAATGTCTGCAAATTGAAAATATCAATGAGAATTTTTTTCCCACTTAGTCTTACATCAATTATCAATGAGATTAAAAATGGCTTCCTAAGATTTTCCATTTATCCCCTTTTGAAAATGTATTCTTCACCTTAATTGACCTTTTGTTAGTTATGCATATGTAGTGTACTATCTTTAGGAACTAGTCCGTTCTTTTTAGCATGACATTCATAGAAGCTTGAAAGTAGATTCATGCCCCATTTCTGGAAAGCACACCTGCAGTACTCTGCAGAGTACATTGCTCTGTGTAGTGGAGAGTGGGAACCTGTTATGAAACAGGGCCAGTCAAAACTGATCCCTGTAATCAACATAATGTTGATAATATAAGGACTTCTTAGGGGTTACTAAGCCCAAAGGGGTAAAATTTGGTACTTTTTATACTCAAGTTTCAAGATCAAGTGGAGAAGGCTAAATGTACTATGAGAAAGTGAGGGCAACACAGAGAAGGAAGCAAAGCTAAGAGAGGGGAAAAGGAGAAGAGTTAGCAGAAAAGGTAGGGGAACAGAGAAGAATGAGAGACAGAGTCTTGATTCCATTATGTAAGCTTTGCGTTCTTCTGCATATGAGGTTGCATCTGTTGTTGGAGTAGTTAATATAGATCAATAAAGTTCCTTCTGTCTTGAACTGGTTTGACCTCAATATCTTATCTGTGTACAGAAACATACAGACATTGATAGCATAAGCCGAATATTTTAACAGCAAACTAAATTGTGGGATCAACAAATTCAAGTTCTGAGAAGTAGCAGAAAGTATTTCCAATTTGATTGGAATTTGATAATACTTTTTATATAGCCACAAATAAGCTGCTTAAATTCCTTCCTTTTTCATCTTTAAGTTTTTGTTGCTGTTGTTGGTTTGTTTTTACTTTAGAGAGAGAAAGCACAAGTGGGGAATAGGGAGAGAGAGAATCTTAAGGAGGCTCCACCCTCAGTGTGGAGCCCAGAGAGGGGCTCAATCTCAAGACCCTGGGATCACGACCTGGGTCAAAATCAAGAGTCAGACACTCAACCGACTGAGCCACACAGGCATCCTCTTTTACAGCCTTAAATTTTGATGATACTAAAGGTCTTCTTTCTCCCATTCTTCCCCCTCCTCCTCTTCCTTCTTCTTGATTATAGTTGACACACAATGTCACATTAATTTCAGGCGTGTGCTTGGTGATCCTATTTTCATTCAACCATCTGAAATGGGTAGCTTAATTCTAGTTAAGAGTAGTAACACCATGGGGTGCCTGGGTGGCTCAGTGTATTAAGTGTCTGAATTCAGTTCAGGTCATGACCTTACAGCTCGTGAGTTCAAGCCCCGTGTAGGCCTCTGTGCTGAAACCTCAGAGTCTGGAGCCTGCCTTGGATTCTGTCTTCCTCTGTCTCTCTCTGCCCCTCCCCCGTCTGTGCATGCGCTCACACACGCTCACTCGCTCTCAAAAACAAATAAACATTAAAAACAAATTTAAGAGTGATACACTCGCTCTCAAAAATAAATAAACATTAAAAACAAATTTAAGAGTGATAACACCTGGATACTTAAGAGCATTACCAGAAAATGGGAGTTTGATGCAAGAACTGAGGTGCATATTTTTGAAGGGGGGTAAATTTTCATCTCTTTTTTTTTCTTTTTTAACAATGGGCAGTAGCATTACGATAGACATAGCTATTTTTGAAATTATATTTAAGGGAAAAAGAGCCCATTGCCAAAGGAAGGATTTTCTTTGAGACCAGGATTTCCTCAAATCTATGTGACCCTACTAGAATTTTCAGTCATATAAGAGCATGCTCTGTACACAGAAATCAGGGGTGGACATATAATTGAAGTTTTCCTCACTTTATAATACTCCCTGCCCCTGCAAGAATGATAGTTCCTAGCAGTGATCACAGTACATAATAATATCTTTCATTAGTATATACAAAAATTGAAGGTCAAAAGAAATTGCTCTGCTGAGGATGTAAAAATTGGATCTTATACCTTATGCATTATCCTCATATTTTATTGGAGCATTCCTATTATTATTACTCATTTCATGTGAACATTATATTTTAAACAGAAAACTTTATTTTGTTTCATTTTTTTATTAATTCCATCATCTAAGAGTTAGTTTCAAAAATTTTATAAAATATCAAAATTTTTAAAATTTTCTTGGTACTTTGAAATTTTATAACTGTGAGATCATATAATTCATATAATGTGAAATCATAATCATGTAATCATACAAATTATGATTCACATATTACATATACATTTCTCTTTTGAAAGATGAATTTTTTTGAAATAGAATAAAATTTATAAGCGCTCTTGAAATAATTACAAAGCTTATACTTAAAGCTTATATGGATAAATAAACTGTGGTATATCAAGTCAATGGAACTTTATCCAGTACTAAAAAAATGACCTATCAAGCTATGAAAATACATGGAAGAATCTTAGATGCCTATTACTAAGAAACAAGCGTATCTGTAAAGGGTACATACTGTATATGATCCGACTATATGATATTTTGGAAAAGGCAAAATATAGAAAGAGCACAGAGATCAGTAGTTTCCAGGGGTTGAGTTGGAAAAGAATGAATAAGTGGAGCACAGAGGATTGAGGACAGGAAAATACTCTGTATGATACCATAATGATGGATACATGGCATTATACATTTGCTAAACCCATAGAAGGTACAACTATAAGATAAACTATGAACTATAATATAAACTATGGACATTGTTTTCATGGTTAAAAGCATTTTTTAAAAGATAACTCATTGACAGTAAAAAGAATATAGTGAAACAAATCAATTGGTAGTATGTTTACAGCTGTTCATAAGACTGATTTCCTAAATTCCTATATCTGACAAGATAGCAAAGTAATGCTATCTGGAGTAACTTGGGGATGTGTCAGCTGTCTATTCTTGAAGACTATGCTTCAATGAAGTGTTGAAGAGCACTCTGCCACCCAAGCACTTAGAATTAGGAATGCAATTAGACGTAGATAGCTTCCATTTTACATACTAAAACTACGTTTAGTTCTATGTGTGATTCCTGAAGAGTTTGGCTAATATCATTTTATTACCAAGTCGAGAGAGCAATATATTGAAGTGTTTAAGCACGTATATTTTGGTGGGATAAACCTTGGTTTTGAATCTCAGATACATATGTCATTAATTCTATTGTCATTCTATATTTGTTCATCTTTAAATGATGACAGTAATTGTATCTACCTTCTAGGAATACTTTTTAAAATGAAAGTCTCATGTTTTCAGCAAAATGGCTAGCTCACAATAGCATCTCAATAATGAATATTGGTTTCCATTACTTCTCAATTTTTTGGCATAGTTAATATGAGGGTCTCTGGATGTACTGAGGTACCTAAAAACAAGGTCTGCCAAGCTAAGGGTTCAACCCTAAATTGTAATAAATGCTCTAAATAAGTGACTGGAAGATCTTTTGAAAGACACTCTGATCACTGAGCCTGCAAGTATGTGTTTGAGGAATTTAAACACTAATGCTATATTCAAAATTCTGAGTAACATCAAGTTTCTGTGAAGATAAAGCAGATCATTGATTTAGTGTTTTGGCAGTTAATATGGTAACTTGTACTGACTTTACTCTTGTATAAAGAGGTAGCTTCTGGGTGCTAGTTCAGTTTTACAACCTTAGAAACAAAACTGCTATTTCAATAACAATACCCAGGGAACTGAAGTGTGGAGAGTTTAGCTAACTTGCCTTAGTTTACAATGCTAATAAGACTATTAGCCACATATTTTTGCTGCCATAACAAGAAAATAGGGGTGCCGGGGTGACTCGATCGGTTAAGCATACAACTCTTGATTTCAGCTCGGTCATGATCTCACTGTTTGTGAGATTGAGCCCTGCTTTGAGCATGGAGCCTGTTTGGGATGCTCCCTCTCCCTCTCTCTGCCTATACCCTGCTTGTGTTCTTTCTCTCTCTCCCAAAATAAATAAATAAAATAAATTAAAAAAAATAGACAGCCATATATATTTTGTTTATTTTTCAAATAAAATCTACTAGAGCTAAATGTTAGATTTGTTGTTTTGTTTCATTTCACTAAGAGGCATGTTAAGGTCTTTATCATAGATTAAACTCTTTGTTGTTTGGGATTTTACAAAGAGGTACCAATAGGATTTGCTAAATTGTGAAAAACAACATGCTTTATCATTTGTGTCTATTAAGTCTACACAGGAAAATTCTTATTCTATACAATTAATGGCATTTTAGAATACATAACATAGTGTTCCCTACTGTACTTGTCTACTGTACCAACAGATAAAATGTTTCTACCTATAGGAAGCCTATTTTTAGTTGCATTACCAAAAAATGTTAAGCTACATACTTAAGCTACAAACACTGTATCTGAAAATGGTATTATCATCTTTTTTGGTCCTGCAGCAACATTACCACTATATAACTTTTTAATTTGGACCTTATTCCTCATGAATGGTTGTGACCTCACTGAAGAATGCCAAGCAGCACAGTTCAAATAAAAATAATCAGTAGGATTGACATGAGTCAAAGGTGTGTCTATTAAACTAAAGTTTGCTCTCAGGTATACCACAGACACATGATTTCTGTATGAAGTATATATATGAAATACATATATTTATAAATATAAATATCTAATATAAATGTATAAGTATATAATTTATAAATAATTGTATATTTATTTTAAATATTATTTATAAATAAATTTATATATAATATATAAAATAAATAAATATATAACTATATAAATATAATATAAATATAAATATTTATAAATACAAATGTTTTGTTATATTTGTATAAATATATATTCAGATTTAATCATAGAAATATTTATCAAAACAAAACATTTAATTAGGAAAATTAAATATTAGAAAATTAGTTATTAGATAAAAATTATTAAAGACTGAACTTTCTTTAGCAATTATGTGGAAGAATTATTTTTAAAAGAATAATGTCTTGATGAAAATTGGAAAACTGGGATCTAGATCAGGATTCAGCCTAAATCATACACTTTTGTTTACTAACTGGTATAACTTCTGAAATACAAGGAATGGAAAAGGGGAGAGAAGCGGTTCTTGCTTTCACGAATTTTGATATACAAGGGAAATGAGTTGGCAAATGATTATAACTTAACCAGAGCCAGAAGATAATTTCAAATAAAGTTCTATTCACATTGAAATTCTATTAAATTGGCAGTCCCTGGGGAAGATTTTTATGAATGATGTGATATTTGAAAAGCAGCCTGTGAGCAAGATTAAGAAAGGAAGAGACAAAGGTAGAAGGAAGAGACAGAGCAAGAGAATTAGTTCTATAGGAAGAGATCTCACATAGCAAGAGTGATTGAAATGAAAAAGGAAGAAATTAAAAGAATCAAATGCTTGACAGGCCTAAGCTACTGGGAAGGCCTTGCTAAGTGTGCAGAGCATGGCCTTTACATAACTCATTTATTTCTTTCACATTTGCTAAAATATCTTGCTAACTAATCCCACAAGAGATTTTCTGATAAACCAAAATGTCCATCCATTAAATCTGTTAAATAGATCTAAATATCTAACCTGCTTGAAAAATACATTATCATCATCACTTAATTTTTTTTAGGAAATCAAATTAACTTACAAATATTATTGATGACTTAAAATTAAATTAAATACTGTGTCTTAGACATTTGAAAACACTATTATGTAACATCCAAACCAGATACATGGGCCTCATTGCAAGATAAACCTCTGGACTGAAATGTTCTTACTGATATGTCACTAACTAGTATCCTGTCTCTTGGTAATTTCAAGAATTGTTTTTAATGATTCTAATTTTGGGGGATTAAAAATGTCTTTCCTAAGTATCCATTTCATATATTATTGCTCCAGAAAAGTGATTTTCAATTTTTTTTTCAATTCTAATATTTATTTATTTTGAAAGAGAGAGAGCGTGCATGTGCACGCATGGAAGTGGGGGAGAGGCAGAGAGAGAGAGAGATAGAAGGAGAATCCCAAATAGGCCCCACACTGTCAGCCCAGAGCTCAATGCAAGGATCAATGCAAGAACCTTGAGATCATAACCTATGCTGAAATCAAGAGTCTGACGCTCAACTGACTGGTGCCCCAGAAAAGTGATTTTTATATACCAACTTACCTCACTTTTCAAAATTCCTATTTTTCTATAACATATTTTATATACAAAAATATAATCAATTAATAAAATACTAAGCAATGCAGGAGAAGATGTTTATATAGTACAACACTGAAATTGAAATAGGAATACTATTGAAGCTACTGGGTCTACACTCCGATGGAAACACTCTCAGTCCTAATGCCAAAAGTAGTTACCAGTCTGTGTTTTGTACTCATTTCCCCCTTCTTGGCAATACGGTTTTATATGTCTTCATATACATGTTTCTTTAAACAATGCATTATGACGTTTTTAGTACTTTGGAAATTCATACACGATATTATAATGCATATGTTCTTCTGAACTTCTTTGCTTACTTAATGTCATGTTTGTGAACTTTGCTATATTGATGTGTGTAACTTTATTTCATTCACTTCCATCTCTGACAAGTGTCTCCTCAAAATATACTACAGTTTATTCATACTTTCTTCTATCAAGGTACATAGAGTTAATTTTAACCTGTTATATTTTTCTATTAGAAAGTAAGCTGCTATAAACATTCTTATATGCATGTCTAGAATATCTAAGGTTACTTGGAAAGTAATTTTCCTAGGACATTTGCCCAGGAATGGAATTTTGGAGATTGTATCTTTATGAATTTAATATTTTTTTTTGATTTTATGCATCAGAAAAAGCTTTTCACAGTGCATGGCTTATTGTTAATTTTTTCATAGTCTCTTTTGATGGTAAGCACAAGTTTTACATTTTAACATAGTAGAATTTAGTGGGGTTTTTTGCATTTTGTTTTGTTTTGTTTTTTAGTTTGAGATTTTCTGTTTTTAAAGAAATGTTTCCTTTGTATAAGGTCATAAAAATAATCTACTATAATCTCTTCTAACCATTTAAAGTTTTATTCTCACTAATTTTGCAATAGTCATCAAATTGTTTTTACAAATGAGGAAGATATAAAATTTATTTTTTAACTGGTGGTGGCCAATGAAATCACATGTAATTTATATCCTCATGATTTTCCCATAGATTTCAGTGGCCATTCAGCTGTGTACCAATTTCTAAATACAACTGTTTCATTATTTGTAGATGACGTAGTTACACATCTGCCTACTCACACAAAAAAGCACATATTCTTGGTGCTATCATGAGAATTCATGTACATATGCAGGGCAGCAAAAAATTTGAGGTACCCTATATGAAAACTCCCAGCTGAAGTTGAGGAAGGTGAGGCATTGCCTTTTTACAACTCTTATACTGTAAAAGAGAGTCATTTTTAGGCTTTTTAGAGAGATTTATTTTGAATTTAGGTGAGGTGGGGGTTAATGGTAATTTTGCTGTTTAATATAGCCCCCAAGCATAGGGTTGAAATGCTGCCCAGTATGACAAAGTGTAAGATAAGAAGTCCGGGATGTGCCTTATGGAGAAAAAAATATGTGTTAGATAAGCTTTGTTCAGGAATGAGTTCTGGTTGTTCTGGCCATGAGTTAAATGCTAATGAATCAACAATTATATTAAATGAAGTGCCTTTAAGCAGAAACACACATAAAACAAGGTTATGTATTGATTGACTGATGAAATGTGATCAGGGGTCCTCAGGAACCTAATCCTCTAATACCCCTAGGAGCTGTGGTTTAGCATTTACTAATTGAGTGTTTGCAGATTATTTATTGTAACATTACTGTGCAGAATGTGAATCAATTTAAGGTCTTGTTCTTTTCCTATACTCTCTATTGTACTATCTTGGTCTGTTTTCATATTCCTGTACCAATTTTATACTTAGCCTGTAATTGCTTTGAAATAGATATAGAAACTTCATGGGTCACATTCCCCTCTGTGTTCCTCTTCTTCTTCAGTAGTATGTTATCTGTAGTCCTTTGTATTTCAGCATATATTTTATATTCTGCTTGTCAAGTCCAAGGTATCCATCCAATTGATCGCATGACATTGGATATATAGACTTAATTGGGGAAATATTTTTTGTATCTTAAGGATAGTGATCCTTTCAGTTGATGCTTTTGATTTATCTCTTTAGTTTTGTCTTTTTTAATGTATCCTCAATAAAATTTTCTATGTATCCATCCTTCACATTTTTCATACACTTAATCTAACATAACATAGTTTTGTTTTCAATTTGGTCATTTTACAAACACATGATTTTAGCTTTGCTGATGTTTAGGATTACGATTGATTTTTGGATGTTGATTTTACAGTTTTTCTAAACTCTACTCTTTTTTCCAATATTTGGACCCTAGATTCTTTTGGGTTATCTATGGATACAATATATTATCTCTGAAAGATGAGAGAGTTTTCTTCCTTTGACTTTTTTTTTAATCACTCAATCCTTATATTTTTTCTTACTGTATTAGCTCATATTACAGTGATACAGTGATATTTACCAAGCTTATTTACGTTTTGATATTTATAAAATTATAATATTCAACTTAATTATGAAGCAAGTTATAGATTACTTTTGTATATACGTTTAATCAACTTTAGAAAGTTATCGTTAACACATAATTTAGAACTTTTCTCATGAATGGCTGTTGAATTTTATCAAAGGTTTTTATTTTTGCAGTTAAGTAAATCCCATGGTTTGCTCCTTCCTTATCAAAACATTATAAATTCCATTTTTGCCTCACTACACTTCTACACATTTAGCTTTATGAGTGCCTTTTATTATGGCTGTTTTTTGATTTATTGTTTTTGTCTTGAGCATTTAAAAAAACATTTTGCACAAATATGGACATATGAGGATAATATTTCTACCATGTTTGCTATTGATGTTTAACATTAATTCTGGAAAATTATCATCAATTTCCTTTTAAGTAGTAGATTTTGAGCCAGTCTCTTAATTCTCTCCCTCTCTGTCTCTCTTTTTTTAAAAATTTTATTAGATATATGTTGAGCTTTAGTAGTCTATCTTCCATATCCCTTATCCTCCCTCATATTTTCTATTTCTTTCTGTAATATATTGTAGATAATAATTTCCTCAGTGATATCCCTTATTTTGTTTTATTTGTATTCAACTGGGTAATAATATAATAATAATATAACCAATATAACCAATATAACCAATCTTTTAAGTTTTGCTGCTAGCTAGTCTTTTAATTATCAGGTTTTTTCGCCCCATTTCTAGACGTTCTATTTAGTTTTTTCATATCTGCTTTATAATTTTTATTTTTTCTTTTCTATGTTTAAGCATTGAATGTACAATCATTTTATATTTCCTATATGTTCATTTCGACATACTTGAGATTTAGGATCTTTTGCTTATTTCAGCTAATTCGTGGTCATGGTGTCTTGATTTTTTCGTATATGGTAATCTTTACTGGGACCTTATATTTGACTGAGCTTACATTTGAGAGCCCTTTAAGTGCTGCATTTCAGATGCTTATCTCCAGACATGATTTTAGAATGTAGACGCTTATAATTTCCAAAATTAACAAGTATTAGTTTCATTGTAATTACCACTTATTCTCTTAACTTTCCCTCTATCTTTCCCTTAACATTTCACAATAAGTAGTAAGAAGAAACGAGGTTACACCTTCAACAGGTTCCTTGGAAACTACATTAACTAAATATTGCCTAGAAATTTTCTTTTCCTTGCAATTGTAGGAAACAAATCCATGGTAGATAAAGCCAGTGTTTTCTTCAATAATAGATATAGTCATTGAATAGAAACATTAAAGGTACTTCCAGTGAGGCCTGAAAAGTAAACAAGAAACATATTCTTGGAAACTGAAGGAAAGATGATCCTTATTATTATATGAGACTAATTGATTTTTTAAAATTTTTTTTAAAAAGTTTCTTTCTGAGAGGGAGAGAGAGAGAGAGAGAGAGAGAGAGAGAGAGAGAGAGCATTTGAGCAGGGGGAGGGGCAGAGAGAGAGGGTAACAGAGGATCCAGAGCAGGCTCTGCACTGACAGCAGAGAGTCTGATGCAGGATGAGATCATTACCTGAGCAGAAGTTGGATGCTTAACCACTGAGCCACCCAGGTGCACCAAGACTAATTTAAAATGATTCTTGTTGGGGGCGCTTGGGTCGCTCAGTCAGTTGAGCCTTCAACTTTGGCTCAGGTCATGATCTCTGGTTTGTGAGGTCGAGCCCCCTTCGAGCCCCGTGCGGGCTCTGTGCTGACACCTCAGAGCTTGGAGCCTGGAGCCTGCTTCGGATTCTGTGTCTCCTTCTCTCTCTGCCCCTCCCCGACTTGTGCTCTGTCTCTATCAAAAATATATCAATGTAAAAAAGAAAAAAAAATTAAATGATTCCTGTTGAGGTGCCTGGATGGCTCAGTGGATTGAGCAACCAACACTTGATTTTGGCTTAGGTTTTGATCTCAGGGTCATGGAATCAAGCCCTGGGACAGGCTCTGCTCTGAGTGTGGAGCCTGCTTATGATTCTCTCTCTCTCCCTCTTCCCCTCTCCAATGCTCATGCTCTCTTCTCTCTAAATAAATAAATTAATAAAATTAAATATAAAATTAAATAATATAAATAAAATAAAACGCTTCTTGTTTAATCATTCCCTTTAATGGTACCAAACAAAACTATTTCAAAATTAAAGTGCTGGATTATGCTATGCCAGAAAACGAACTTTTGTTACATACAAGTGAGCTAATACAGGGATTACTTTTTAAAATGTCTCTTTAATGAATCTATCTGGTCATTCACTAGTTACACAAACAGAAAATAAAACTGAAGCGTATGTACCATGCTATGTGATGTAAATTTGAGGGATACCACTGCAAATAAGATCATTATCTTAGTCAAGGGGTTTACAGTTAAATTTAGCTGTCTCAAATTTTCTTCTCATTCTTTACATAAGTGGGCTGGAACTCATGTCTCTGAGTATACAGGCTTGGCACAGTATTTGTAATTCCACACCTTTCTGTCTCACTCAAAAGACCATTGGAATACAACAGGAGAATGAAGTTATATTTGAGATAAAATTGAATGCCTCTTATAATGACAAAATTACAAAATAACAATAACATAGATACCCAATTATTAGTATTAGCAAATTAATTGGGAATGCCTTATGGTAATCACAACCTACTTGTGAGTTATAACCCTATGAGAATTTCTGGTATATGCATTAATTTTTCTGTTTGTTTGTTTTAATTTTAGGGAGAGAGAGAGATCAGAAGAGAGAGGGAGAGGGGCTGTGGGACAGTAAGAGGATCTTAAGCAGACTGCACCCTCAGCATGGAGCCCAACATGAGGCTTGATCTCACAATGCTGGAATGTGAGCCAAAATCAAGAGTCAGGTGCTCAACTGATCTAGCCACCCAGGCATGAATAGTAATTAGTGGTAAAATTATTAAAGAACTAGAGACTTTGAATGTTTTAACCATCTTACATATATATATATATGATATATATTTATTTATATATATATTCTGAAGAATATTTGTTTAGCACAATATGGCTCTGATTTGCTTATCACAGAATTTTAGAGCTGCTAGATCAACTCTATCACTTTAGAAATAAAGAAACCAAGGCTCAGAGATGTGCATCTGAAATTCACAGCTTTGTTCTCTGCAACTTTTATCCAAAAGATTTTTATTAAAATAAAGAAGTTATATTTATCAAATTCGTAGATGACAAAAAAAGAGGAAGATATAATATGATAGATGGCAAAATTAAGTTCAGACAGTTCTTGACAGAGTGGATTGATGTACAGAATTCAAGGGTATTGTACTCAACAAGAATAAATATAAATTAATGCATTTATGTTAAAAGCTAGGCAAGTATAAGAAATGATGAGAATTGGATCCACTACAGTACTCGTTAACAACCTTTAAAAAAATCTTTTGCTGGGGCACCTGGATGGCTCAGTTAAGTGTCTGACTTTGGCTCAGGTCATGATCTCGTGGTTTGTGACTTTGGTTTGAGAGTTTGAGCCCTGCACTGGGCTCTTTGCTAATAGCTCAGAGCCTGGAGCCTGCTGTAATTCTGTGTCTCCCTCTCTCTCTGCCTCTCTACCACTTGCACTGTGTGTCTATCCCTCAAAAATAAATAAACATTAAAAAAAAATTTCTTTAATCTTTTGCTGAGAGGCACCTGGGTGGTTCAGTTGGTTAAGCATGTGACTCTTGGTTTTGGCTCAAGTATCTCATGGTTTCATGAGATGGAGCCCCACTGTGCTGACAGCAAAGAGCCTGCTTAGGATTTTCTCTCTCCCTCTCTCTCTGTCCCTCCCCTGCTCATGCTGTCTTTGTCTCTCTCAAATTAAATAAATAAACTTTAAAAAGTAAAACAAATATTTTGCTGAATATGAACCAGTAAAGTTATGTGGCTTTTAAATAATGAGTGTATGGATTGACACAGTGTCCAACAGAAGAAAGATAAGTACTGAGATCGATCCTATATAAACCATGTAAGAATAGTGTGCATTTCTTGACCCATACCAGAGGCTCTCATATATTGGTTTCTTTTCTGAGAAGAGTATCAAGAATCTTTAGAGGGGCACTTGGGTGGCTCAGTCGGTTAAGCCTCCGGCTTCAGCTCAGGTCATGATCTCATGGTTCGTGAGTTTGAGCCCCGCATAGGGCTCTGTGCTAACAGCTCAGAGCCTGCAGCCTGTTTGAATTCTCCCTCTCTATCCCTCTCCCACTCACGCTGTGTCTCTCTTTGTCTCTCAAAAATAAATAAATGTTAAAAAATTTTAAAGAAATAATCTTGAGAAATTAGGTGATTTAAGGATATTCAGATAATTGAAGGAGGAATGTACTCTGGGTCTTCATTGTAGAGTTGTCATGAGGGATGTGTCAATCAAGAAGATTCATGTGCTAAGGAACTTTAATATAGTCTTTTATTATTTAAGAAAAAAAAGGCTGAAAAGGTTAATAGGGAATTTTGCTGCAGAGTGTAAGGTAAAATGAATCCTGATTAAAAACCAGAAAGCCTGAGGGTATGTCTCAGCTAAAAATTATTAGATATAACATCCTGAAAAAGCTACAACCACTTTCTCAACCACAGTTTTGTCTATAAGCTGGTGATAGTAAGACCACCTTGTCTATTTCATAGGTCATGATTAAAGCAAAAGAAAATTATGGATGGAAGTGTTTTGCAAGTAATGACTATACATATACCAAGTTTGTAGTAACTTTGGTTCAACAAAGGTGAAATGAGAATGGTTGTCTTCAATAAAACACCATGGTACCCTCTAGATGCTTTAAAACAGAAGCCAAAACTCACATGTCCAGGATCTTTTAAAAGGGAAGTCTTCTTCAGAAAATAAAATGTATTAGAGGGATGTGAGATCACTGCTAACTCTAAGAATCTAATTTCTGAAAGGAAGAATTACACCTTATACAAAATAATTAAAATATTTTATTCTTGATGAATTATTTTTCAATAAGTGATCCTAGGTATCCACCCAGAATTCTCATTTCAAATAAATTTGATTGTTCTCCACTTGTTTTGGAAGGATGGTAGTTCTTGTGACATAATAATTTTCTGTTTATAAATGAAGACCAGTATTCATATAAATCCAATTGCTGATATTGGTAGTAAAATGAAAATGGAGAGAGAAGTCACTTCTTTGAAATGGGTGGCTCTTAGCTATCAAAAACATCTGGATTGAGAGTAGATTATCAAGTTTGGAAGCTGGCAATTACTTACCATGTAAATAGATGAATCATATTCTCTATTCAGAAACAATCACACATAGTAGTTTCTAAAAAAAATTTTATATGTCTTCAAACACCTCAAGGATGGTCGGTCTGTGTTATTGTTTATAATTTGTATATTTTGAAGCCATGAGACCTATTTCCTAAGAAATGTCAAAGTCTATTGTATTCAGAACTAAAGCCAGAAAGTCCAACAATATTTCTTTGAGTATTTCCACAGTGGGTCTGTCACTGCTGTTCTCTTATAGCAGATGTGTATCTATCACTGAGATGTTTAAGAATTTGTTCACCATTCCTTGAAAGGAATGTCTCAGCTGAAATACTGTACATTTGTACCTTATAAGTTACCAGTCATAATACACTAAATTTTAATAGAAATTGAATATTCAACTCTGCAGAAAAATAAAATGTATAAAGTAAAAAAAACAAAAACAAAAAAAACAAAAACAAGCAAACTGTGAAGTAGCCTTTGTTATCCATTCAATAAGCCATACTAATGAATTACACTGATTCTTTTATTGAAATGTATTGAGCTTCTTCAATTATTGAAAGCAACAATGCATACTCTGTGAATAGAAAAAAATACCTTCATATCAAGAAAATTCAATGTAAAGCCATTTGACCTCCTATAGCCAGATTATTAGTGCAATTTAAAATGTGGCTTACTCTAAGTCTCAGTAGGGACATTTCCATATTTTTTGGTCTTTTTAATGATGAAATTTACATTTCTATAAGAAAAATACAGTATTATATTAAAATTACCTATTCTGACTCTACTTTCCCTGCCACTATATGCTGTATTTTTTCTTTCTTTCCTTCCCTATGTTTCCTACCTTCCATCCTCCCTTCCTTCTTGCTTCCCTCACTTCTTTCTTTCTTTTGTAAGAGTTTTGATTATTGAAAGACTGAATTATGTAAGAATATTGATCCTGTAGGTACCCAATTACAATAAAAAACTGTGGTTACCTTTCCCAAACCAATTTAGACTAGCTCAATGAATGACTAAGAAGACGATTTATTTCCTTTCTCTTTTTTTTTCCTTTGAAAAGATTCATATTTGATCTTATATATAAAAAAGTGATTCTAAAATAACCTCTCAGAAATAGGTTTTGGTGGCTAACATTATTTTGATATAAAAAGATAATATTTACAAAGCAATATCCTACAACTAAATTGCTTATGTAAAAGCCACTGCTTTGCTTGTATATTTTCAGCAATTTTTATGATTATTATTATTATGTTTCACCTAGTGGTTTTACTTGCTGATTTGGCTTTCTCTAGATGTAGCTAGAGATGTTTGTTCCATATATGATTTCTTAAGTTTTGGTCATTGTATATTTCCAACCATTATGAAAAAAAAAAAAAAAAAGGGAGAGTATCCTAGCATAATCAGCAAAAAAACACTATGACCATAGAAAATTTAACATTTTGGAGAAATGAGCTTTAAAATAAAACAAATTAGGGGTGCCTGGGTGGCTCAGTTGTTAAGCATTTGACTCTTGATTTTGGCTCAGGTCATGATCTCACACTTGGTGAGTTCAAGTCCCGCATCAGGCTCTGCATTGACAGCGTGGAGCCTATTTTGAATTCTCTCTCTCTCTCTCTCTCTCTCTCTCTCTCCTCCTCCTCCTCCTCCTCCTCCTCCCCCATTCACACACACACTCTCTCTTTCTCAAAATAAATAAATAAACATAAAAATAAAACAAATTATATATGTAAATATATAATATATATGTATATATTATATATTTGTCTAGAAGAGTGTTATCACCTACTTTACATTCTTTTAAATGCTTATTTATTTTAAGAGAGAGAGAGAGAGAGAGAGAGAGAGAGAGAGACCATGAAAGCAGGGAAGGACAGAGAGAGGTTCCCATTCAGGCTCCGCAATGTCAGTGCAGAGCCTGATGCAGGGCTCGAATTCAGGAACTGTGAGATCATGACCTGAGCCATAATCAAAAGTCAGAAGCTTAACCAACTGAGCCACCCATGGGCCCCAACTACTTCACATTTTGAAACATATAAGTAAACTCATAAAGAAAATAGATTTTGTATTCTTAATTATTTGAGTAAAATTTATATTTATTCAAAATGTTAATTCATTTATGTGTTCTTTACAGAATTACTTTTATTATTTGCATCTTTTTATTTATTAATAATATTATAATATATGTTAATATTGGCAAAAAAGTTAAATTTTTGTAAAATATTGTGAACTAATTTCATTGTTGCTGTGATACACATAGGTGGAAACATGAAGAAAAGACTACAAAAGTCATTTGTGGACTAAATGAATCCCATGTGCAAAATGGATTCCACTCAGGATCAAAGATTGGGGACACTGAGATTCTAAACCATTTAGAGAAGTTGCAAGAGTTGACTAATATGGGTAATAGGGAGAGAATGTTGAGACACGAAAGAAAGAAAAAAAAGAAAATAGGAAAAAATTAAGAAGAAATAATACTCTATACTCTGAGACACTTAATTATGTAACGACACTGCTGCCCTTAGGTAAATGGCCAAGTACCTGATTGTCTCTGCTGACAACTGCACTTACCTGAAATAACAAAGCTCCCTCCCACCCCATTTCTTATAGGTTTATTTGGCTTGATGTACTTCACAGATTAGTAGGAGTGTGTTTAAGAAAAAGTAAAAGGGAATAAGAACTTCGAAAATTATCTACCGTCTGATTATCTACCCTACTTATGATAAGGCTAATATTGAATACTTAGCACTGTGCTAAATATTTCAGATATCCTCAATCTAATTTTACACAAATCTATTTGGCAAATTCTGTTATTATCCTCACTCTATGAATCTGAAAATGGACCTTTAATAGAATGTTACACAAGTTCACAAACTAGTTAGTTTTACGGATCTGTGACATGAAGCCATGTTTTTTGGCTTGCAAACCGGCGCTGTACTGTGCTTTGCATTCTCTGAATGGTCAAATGTCATTTCAGTCTGTGAAAGATATTGCAGGTGAACAGGTGAAATCTTCTATCATTTAACAATAGTATATAGATTGCTTCTCCAGTTGCTGATTATTGCAACAGGCCCAGCCAAGTAGTATTAAAGGTGGGGTTTGAAAGGATAACTTGCAAAGCAAGACTATCTTGGTCCTAATCTTCGCTCCCTCACTTACTAGCAATTGATTTATTTTTCTGTGTTCCATCTCCTCCTATGCACAATGAAGTAAAAATAGTACATGCAGCTGAAAATATTTTGGAGAATATGAAGAATTAATATACATAAAGCAGTATCTAAGCCTAATCATACCGTAATATTTTCAATGTTTATTTAACACTTGCTAAATAACCTATAGCTTTTAAACTTACAAATTGGGCCCCAGAAAAATACTAGTATCGATAAACTTTGGTGGTGGTGCGGAACCCTATTCTTAATAAAAGTTACAATGCAGCAACTTAAAGATCTGTAAGTATTACAGATTGACCTCACCCTAAAGGAGGTAATCATCTGAGGTTGTCTAAATGTTAATGGTTCCAAGAAGTAGCTAATTCAATTCAGTACTTGCAAGTTATTTTGACTGAGGAGTGCAATCAGAGCCTGGCTTACCTCTGGCTTCATTCCCTATAATCAATAACATCCCTAGAGATACAGAACACATTGCAAGGTTTAAATAATTGCACACAATTGTTTATTCAGTTTTGTAAGTTCGTATATGTAAATGATGACACATTCTGTCATTACTGAAGGCCTCGTTTGATCATAATGTGTCACTGTAATAACCATTTAATGTATAAAATAATGGTTGAAGTACATAAAACGTTGTGTTCAAGTTTAGAATAGGATTTAGATCCTAAGTCTATATACTAAAGCCTACCAGATTTAATGGTCCAATTGCTGGCTGTCATTCTTACTCCAGTAGGTAATTATTAACTGCACCTTTTTTGCATGATTCTAAAATACACACTTAAAAATAGCAAATAAATCTTGAGATTTAACAGTGTCTAAAATTCTCTTTTGAGTTTCATAAAAATATTTATCAGTACTTACTTAAAATATAGAAATTAAATGATGATATGAGATATGAATAAGGCATAAACAATGATAGTAAAAATCAAATAAGCTATATATTTTTTAAAAGTTTGAGTCAAATGAAATATTAAAAAGTGAGGCCAGTGTACTAAAACAAAAAAGAAATACCAAAGGTCTAAGATAAGACTTCTACCTGTGACAGTGAAAGTACTTTAGCCTCCAAAATGCAAAATAAAATGCATAATTGAGGAAGTTTTAATTTTTATTATGAACTCACTCTAGTCTCAGGTTCTGGACATTTATGCTGAATATAAGTTTCTTAAAAGAGTGAATTATTACTTTCTCATATTTTATATCTTATAATACTTAGAAAATAAGTTGTGCATAGCCATTGCTTAGCAATTATTAAATTGAATTCAAGGACTTTTGACTGGCTATGATAATACTATCTTCTCATTTATCAAATCTGTTTCTTGAAAATCATAAATTTTCTAGCTTCTGGTAACTTCAGTGTTGTTATAGTGAATGGAAACATGAACTAGCATACCTACTCCTGGATCTCACACATTTCTTGTTAATATAGGATGAGTTCAGTAACCTGGTTAGCCTGTCAAAAAACACTGAAGAGAAATCCTTGATTTTCCATTTCCAAATGTAATTTCTTCCAACTCTTGTGATTTTGAGATTGCTGAAAACACATAGGAAGGCAATGTAAAAAGTAAAGTCTAAATTGTTTTTATTTTCATAATATTTCTCAGGTATTCAGGCTAATTACTGTGTGCTTAGACTATATTAATTATTCAGCAGCTATTAATATTGTAGTATAAATTGATATAAATTTTATAATGTAATGGCTGCATTATTGTCATTGCCACAATAATAAATATTAAGGAAAATGATTGATTATAACAATTTTTCTCAGAAAAATTATAGATAATATTTGCTAATGAGATAGTCCTTCCAGAAATCTGAAAATAATGAAATGGCATGAATGTTCCAAATTTTTTTCACTCACATCTCTCCAAAACAAGGAAGCAACATAAACTAATATTTTTCTTTTGAGAAGTAAGTACCTGGGATTCCTTTACTTGTAAGGTTTGTGTTTGCTAGGTTAAAATTCTATATTGTCTCCATTGTCAATGTCAAACAGAATCTTCTTGTTTTCTTACTGGGGTTGTTCAATTTAAAGATTAGCATGATTAAAGGAATTATTAACTTTCTAATTTTATCAAATAACATTTTGGTGTGATATCAATACCAACTAGATATACATTTTTTTAATGCATTGGCTAATCTTTGAACTTGAGCACTACAAACTAATTTACAAAGGATTCTCTTTTTGAAATATGTGCTAAATAACAAGGTATCAAAAACAATGGTTCCATTCCTAATTGAGACATACATTTTGCAATGATCATAATACCTGCATTAAGGGTGTTTAAAATTCACAAAATGTTTCTGCATGTACTGCTTTGTTCATTCCTTAAGACAGATTTATCAGATAGGCCTTATTACATTTTGCAAAAGTAGAATCTTAGGGAGACTGCAGGTTTAGCCAGCCTTTTACAACGAAGAAATAACAAGTCTTGTGGGTTCTATATCCTATCATGAAACTTATGCTTCAAAACTTGGACACTTCATAATACAAAGCATGTCTTAGAAAAACAAATGTGATGAGAAAGCAAAATGGATTGTAGATGTTAGATGGATCATGAGTATTAGAAATATTGTCATAAGCATATTAAACAAATGATTACTATTTTATAGTCTTTGAAAGCTATTGTAACAAAGAAGGAAAACGTACCCTTAAAATTTTATATTAAATATAATTCACATAAAGGAAATACTGAAGATATAACTTTCTGAATTATATGTTTTAAGTTTGCATGTGAAAATAAATTGCCATACTACTAGTAAGACATAATAGACATATTAAAGAGAATTCAGAAATCCCATTTACTTTGTTCATATATAAATTTCCATAGTCTTATTATAATAGAAAACTATGACAACACCCCTATAGCTCTGTATCTTCAATTTTTTTTTTCCTTTTTGGGCAGGAGGGGAAAGAATATTATGCTTGTTCCTGGCAAAAAAAAAATTAAAATTTTACTTTTAGCAAAGGCTGTTTGCATTATTTTTTCCATTATGTTAGTGTCTAAGAAAGTTGATTAATGATCAAGACAAAAAACTAGCTGGGAAAAATGAATTTGAGTTAACACTGAAGGGTAAGACTGCAAATGCAATTCACTTTTTTTTCCCCTCACTTATTAAATGCCATTGCTTCTCAAGGGGCATTTTAAAGTGCTCTACACTAAAACTAAAACAAACAAACAGAAAAAGTCAACCAAATGTACCTAATAGTTTCTGAGTGGTTATTCAAAATAAGAAATAAAAAATCACACATTTTCTGAGTATATAAAAATATTACATATGTTGTATACCTGAAGCTAATATAACATTGTATGTTAATTATACTTTAATCAGAAAAATATTATAACCCATTTGATGTATTACATGTACACATAGAACTTTATTTTCCTATCATTGAGTCTGGAATTGTAATTGCCCTCATTCCATTGAGCTCTGTAGTGAGCTTTTTTCTCTTATTTCTCCCAAATCACCATGTCTGTGCTAGAGATACCCCCATGGAAATCACCATTTGGTATTAGAGATACTCACAGAGGTAGGGTAATGGAAGGCATTCTCACACTAAAGTAGATTTGAGAAAAATGAGAAAGCTTTGTTTAGATTCTCCATGTCTGAATATCCATTCTCAGATCCTTCCGTACCCAGTTAATGGCCCAGCAGTTCATGCCATATGTCTTCAACTCCCTGTCTTTCTATCATCATTTTACTCAAATAAGTGCTTTGTTTATATTTAACAGTTTTTCAAACAATACCTTTCTGAATAGTCACTAGGAGATTTTGAAGAGTAAGCCACTGCATAAGTAATCATAATGAACTGCTGTAACTATAATACTTTTAACTTTGCAAATGGCATAGATAGATAGAAATTTAATTCACTATATTAATTTTTATACTCCAAATTTTGAAGTTTCAATTATATACCTCTAACAAATTTAAGAACATATTGAAGGGTCAAAATTTCTTTTAAATATTGAAACTGTTATATAAAAATCTACATTTAATATTTTAAAGCAGGGCCAGCAGCCTCCTCCCCACTTTTGTAAAGAACCAATAGTAAGTACTTTAAGCTTAGCTGTCTATAAGGTTTTGGTCACAAGTACTGAACTTTGCTGTTGTAAGGCAAAGCAGCCACAGTCTGAAAATAAATGAATGGGAGGGGACAGTTTAGGTTCATAGGCTAAACAGTTTGCCAACTTCTGCTTTAAATCATAAGTGCAGATGAGAGAGATACACAAATTTTAAACCAACATTCCTGACAAACTATTTTCTTTGCATGAAAATACTCTCTCATGTAATCTTAAGCAAGTATTATTAATCATAGCTGTTTAAAGTACTCTTTTGTTGCAATTGTGTATGAAATAGAATTGCATTTATTTTTTAAGTAAGAACTTTGTTTCAATGTAAGTGGTTTATTGTTCCATATTAGAAGTCTTATTTCTCTTTTCTTTTCTATAATAGTGAGAAATTGTGCCATTAAAATATTTATATTTAGAGTTAACAGTTGCATGCTTACAAAACAAGCACCATCAATAATTTTCACTTTGATGCTTTTTATGATAATACACAGTAATTGGATTCAGCAGTAAATCCAAACACAGCTCTCAGGCATTGATTTTCCAAACAGTTCTGTCAAAATTATGCAGGAAGAAATGAAGCAGTAGCTTGATGAGGCATACCATGAAATGATTTTAAAACATGCTTATTGAGCAAAAGATACAAAGATGTAGATAGTTTGCTTCTTTCAACAATCTTGGCAATAGCACCCAGGTTGTTAACAAGAGTAGCTGTCATTTCTTTATTGATCATGATCCTGATTTACCTTACCTAAGTTTAAGCAAAAAAGTGATCAAACCATGTTACCAGAAAATTACTAAATGTCGTGAGTCTTAAATAATATTTTTTCTGTGACTATCTATCCATGGTATACACTATTTCATGCAGAGTAGAAAAATATAATTAATTTCTTGAATTTTGTTTAGTTTGTCAAGATTGTGGATGCTTCTTCAATTGGTTCACTCTTTGCTGTATTTAATACAAGAACTTGGCTATTTAACATCCCAAATATCCTTAATAATTTTTTTTCATTTTTTGTTTTGTTTATCTATTTTTGAAAGGGAGAAAGAGCATGAGCAAGGGAGGGGCAGACAGGGAGGAAGACAGAGGACCAGAAGTGGGCTCTGTGCTGATAACAGAATCTGACATGGGGCTCAAACTCACGAACTGTGAGATCATGACCAGACCCAAAGTTAACCGACTGAGCCACACAGGTGCCCCTCCTTAATGGATGTTTAAAAATCTCCTGGTCGGGGTGCCTGGGTGGCGCAGTCGGTTAAGCGTCCGACTTCAGCCAGGTCACGATCTCGCGGTCTGTGAGTTTGAGCCCCGCGTCGGGCTCTGGGCTGATGGCTCGGAGCCTGGAGCCTGTTTCTGATTCTGTGTCTCCCTCTCTCTCTGCCCCTCCCCCGTTCATGCTCTGTCTCTCTCTGTCCCAAAAATAAATAAACGTTAAAAAAAAAAAAAATTTAAAAATCTCCTGGTCAATTCAATTAATAACTAATATCAAATATGTACAACTTAAATTTGAGTGAAAACAAGCAGTCATTTTTAAGATGACCTATGTTGACTAACTTCATCGACACCCCTATCCACTATAAAATTAAAAAAAAATTAAGCATGAAAATTTTATTTGATTATCCTAAGATAACAATTACATTATTTATGAATAAAATATGTAAGTTAATAATCACATTTCCATAAAATTTAGCCTCCAATAGGCTCATTACAATTTTGCTTATAACATTGAAAAGTTGAAAGCAATCACATTATTTGAAATAAACAATTGATTAAATAAATTATGATCCCATTGTGTTCTACTATGTAATAATACTAAAGAAGAAAAATCATTGGCCTGAAAAATGTGAAAGATTCAATACAAAACAAAAAATTATATATATAAAAAAGTGTGGTAGGATAGAGAACAATATTTTCTATACTACATTGTTAGAAGAAAAAAATTCCGAGTTACTTAAATTTATGTGACTGGCACCTAATAAGTGCTAAACCACATATTTAGTATAAAGGTCTTAAAAGTTGGAAAAAGAGAGCCATTAAAAATCCCCAATCTTTTATGTATCCGAACCCCTATGAAGAACTCGGAGGTTAAAATATTATATAAATAATAAAAGATATTTGCAAAATGTTTGCAAAGTGTTACTATCCATGTAATCATTTCACCAACCATATGAAAAGTACTATTCTCTCTATTGCATAAATAAGGGAACTAAATCTTAGAGATGTTACTAAACTTACCAAAAGTCTCCTAGTTGTAAACTCAGAGCCTAGACTTAAGCCTAAATTCAAAATTCCTATTTTTTTCAGCTGTTGAAACATACCTCACCTCTTTATCACCTCTTTTCAATGTCATTAGAAATCCCATTCTAGTAACTTTTGATAATTTGCAATAGTAAGGAAGAAATGGGATTTCTTTTAGTCTAGTTTAACTTATAAACTGTATTATTCAATATTCACTTGTGAAAAGGGAAGTTACTCTAGATATTTTAAGCAGACAGGCATTTAACAGAGCCCATTGCTCATAGTTATTAATTTATTAAAATTTCTGTACAATATTAATATTTTTATAAGCTCAGTATAATAATTATTAATATATGCATTTTTTAAATCAATTCACAATTTTACTTAAAAATATTTCAGAAGGGCGACACCTGTGTGGTTCAGTCAGTTGAACATCCTACTCTTGATTTCAGTTCATGTCACGATCCCAGGGTCGTAGGATCAAGCCGTGTTAGGCTGTTGCTGAGCATGGAGCCTGCTTAAGATTCTTCCCCTGTTTCTCCCTCTGCCCCTCTCACCACCCCCGACTTGTGTTCACTCTCTAAAATAAAATTTTTTAAAAAGTGCTGCTAACAGTACATAGATTTTTTTTTTCTTTTTACTGTTGTCTTTCTGTCGGTCTCTGTCTCTTTTCCCTCTCCTGATTTGTCATGGTGGTTTTATTTTCTACATAATCCCATTCTAAGTAAAGAAAAAGTAAAATGTTTAATTATTAGCATCAGTTCTATTTCATGGCTCATCTCTGGAGGCTGCCTCAAATTGGTGAAAGAGAGGAATGTAAACAACACTCATTTGTAAGAAGGAAAGAAGGATCTATCCAAGCAAGTAACCCAGCTGGCCTAGGGACCACTCATGTGCACAGGGATACTTACAGGAGGGCATTACTCAAGAATGGTTAAGCCTCTGCACGGGGATGTGCTCCATACCTGAACTGGGTGGGTAAGAGCTTCCATCCCACAGAGAAGCTGCCTTCAGCCTTTTGCTCACCAAATGTCCTATGAAGCTGCCAGCCTGGGGCACCCACCTCTGCTATGCCACTTCTCAAGACAGTTGGTTTGCAACCTTGGGAGCTTCTGGAGTGAAATCTAGGAACTGTACCCATACACGGAGGACAAGTGAAGACTAAAAAAAGGGGCACAGCACTCCAGAACGGTAGGGGGAAATTTTAATAAGCAAGAAAATTGACACGTAAAGCTTGTCTTGGGTGGCTGCAAGATGAAAAATCTCACTCACTCATCAAATGTTAAAAGTTATATAGGGGCCTTAACTGGGTTCAGTCATGTGTACTGTCCAGAGGCTTTTAACAACACATTCCTCTTTCAAGGCTGTGTCCTTAAAAATAGCTCTTGCTGTAGGAACAGTGGACAGAAAATATGTTCTAAGGACAGGGGAGGAGGTGAGGAACCTCCAATTGTCCAGGTTCAACTCACAAGTCACCCAATGGTCATGTCTTCTCAATGACCTACTCCAACAAAGACCTCAAGTGGTGTGCTAATCTAACCCTGCCTCTGCTTACATATATACATAGGGACACTCCTACACCCAGGAAGGCCAGGATAGATCCCATGGTGGTCACTGGTACATGTCCATGGTGTCATCAGACTCCACTTAAAAAATATAAGTGCAGTGATAAAATTATTAAGAATCAAAACAGCAACTACAGAGCATTCAGCCTCAAGGGCAGTACCTCTTTGAGCTCAGGATCTTGTACAATTGCACTGGTTGGACGCCCAGAAAGAAGAGTTGACAGCAAGTCACCAGGGATATACATGGGATAGCCAGACATGAAATACCTGGATCTACAAGATGAAATTGTGAGAAGATATAGAAACCTAAAGATGGAAAATCTGGAATGGATATTGGGAATCTAAGGCAAAGAATTTCAGGTAATGGGTGGTAGTAACTGAAGAACCAGTAGGGCCTAAGGAAAGATGATAGAGAAGGGGACTGAAATATAATAACAGGGCATTGACCTACAGATAAGCTAAGTGTTAGGGGAAAAGACCTGGCAGGGGAAACAGCAGGAGAGAGGAAATGAGAGCTATTGGAGGGAAGGTCAAGGGAATACAGACATGATACTAAAGGATGGAACCAAAGAAGTATAACAAAATAGTTACACATCGCAAGGGATTCTGAGGGATGGATACCATGAAATTAGTTGGACCTTCAGTGGGGAAAGAGACATAAAAGTAGAATGAAATGGTCAAAGAGAACTTGGCTCCACCACTAATTATTAATATTGTAGCACTATGGGCTCGAACATTCAGGAAACATCTAGGAGGTAAAATCAATGTCTTTTGAATACCAGAAGTATATATACCCAAAAGGATAAAGAGAGGCCTTGTTCAATTCTGAACCATCTTCTATTCTCAGATGAAGACAACAGGTCCTACATAAGATATGTTTTTTAAAAAATCACGCAAATAATAGTTGTTTTTTCTGCTTGCTTAGCATTCTTTCAGTCTACTAGGCATCCTATGCCCTATCTTTGAGTCCACTAGGCATCCTGTCCTAAAATGCCTAGTGAAGCTTGTGAACCAAAGTAGTCACCCTGATGAGCTCTGAATTGTCTTCACATAATTTTTCCTTTTTAAAATTTTTTTCAAGTTTATTTATTTTTGAGAGAGAGAGACAGAGTATGGGGGGGGGGCAGAGAGAGAGGGAGACACAGAATCCAAGGCAGACTCCAGGCTCTGAGCTGTCAGCACAGAGCCCGACACGGGGCTTGAACCCGCTAACTGTGAGATCATGGCCTGAGCCACCTAGATTAGCAGACTGAGCCACCTAGGTGCCCCTAACGTTTCCTTGTTCTTGAAGAATAGATTTCCAGATAAAAGTCTCAATCATCCAGTCCTGTCAAATCCAAGACACCTTGCAGTCATTCTTCATTTTGTCCCATCTCTACCCCTTCAGTTAAATATAAGACCACAAACTTTTTATCAAATGGTTGTTCAGCCATACCCTTCATGATCTCTTCAGAACAAGCTTTATTACTTCTTGCAATATGGACAGGCTGAGCAATTCCCAAACCCTCAACTTCTGGTTCATTTTGCTTAACAATTCCTCCTTCAACTCATTTCTTAACTTTTTCAGGAAGAACCAAACCACTCCTTCAATACTTTACTTAGAAATATCTTCAACTAGGGGCACCTGGGTGGCTCAGTTGGTTAAGTGACTTTTGATTTTGACTCAGGTCACCATCTCCCAATAGTGACATCAAGTTCCATGTCAGGCTCTGCACTGGGTGTAGAGTCTGCTTTAGATTCTCTCTCTCCTCCCTCTGCCCCTTCCCTGCTGGCGTGCACATGCTCTCTCTCTCTCTCTCTCTCTCTCTCTCTCCCTTAAAAAAACAAAACAAACAAACAAAAATAAGACAGGTAAAAAAGGGGGATCCCTGGGTGGCTCAGTCAGTTAAGCGTCTGACTTCAGCTTAGGTCATGATCTCTCAGTTCGTGGGTTTGAGCCCTGCATCAGGCTCTGTGCTGACAGCTCAGAGCAGGGAGCCTGTTTCAGATTCTGTGTCTCCCTCTCTCTCTGACCCTCCCCCACTCATGCTTTGTCTCTCTCTCTCCTTCAAAAATAAATAACCATTAAAAAATTAAACATATCCCCTCAACTAAATATCCATTTGCATTACTCACAGGTTCTATCTTCCACAGGCACTAGAATACACCTCAGCCAAGTTCTTTGCCACTTTGTAACAAGGACATTTTTCCTCTAGTTTCTAGTAACGTGCTTCTCATTTCCATCTGGAACTTCACCAGAATCACTCTTAATGTCCATATTTCTAGCACATACCTCAATACTCACCAGCCTTCACCCATTACCCTGTTCCAAAGCTACTTTCACATGTTTGGTATTTGATATAGCAGCACCCCACTTTTTAATACCACATCTTGGGCTGCTATAACAAAACACCATAGACCAGGTGGGTGAAACAAAGGAAATTTTTTTTCACATTCAGGAGGTTGAAAATAGGAGGTCAGGGTGCTAGTATGGCCAGGTTCTGATGAGAGCTCTCTTCTTGGCTTCCAGATGGCCACCTTCTTACTGTATCCTCACATGACAGAGAGAGCTGTTCTCTGCTCTCCATTCATATAGATCTCACCATAAGGGTCCCACCAACTTTATATCATCTTCTAAGTATCTCTCCAAAATCTTACCTGCAATTTCCATCATATTGGGGATTAGGACTTCAACATATGAAAATTTGGGGAGACATAAAACAGTCTATAGCAAGCACTGTGCCGATATTTTTTGTGTCTACAACTACAAAGTGAGATTTCAAAAAAATGTATCTCTAGAGAACTCTTTTATATTGTCACCCGGCATCTAAACCAAACTCAAGGTGGTTAAAAGCAAATAATATTTTTTTAGAAAAAGTCCCTAACCAAAAAAAAAAAAAAAAAAGGAAGAAAGAAATAAGACTCTAGCACAAGTAACTGACAAACATGCTTCTTTTTCACCTATTTGTCATTACAATGTTCATGAACAGTGAGCATATTTGATCACTTTCTGATTCCTCTTGAACAAACAGCTCATCAGTCTCTTTCTAGTGAAGCAGAAGGCAGCTTTCAGATTGTGTCTTTAGAAATCCATTTTCATGTCTTTACATCTAGGACAAAAAATTTACTTGAGCCTCTTGGGGCACTTGGGAGGCTCAGTCGGTTGGGCGTCCGACTTCAGCTCAGGTCATGATCTCTCAGTTTGAGGGTTCAAGCCCTATGTCGGGCTCTGTGTTAACAGCTCAGAACCTGGAGCCTGCTTTGGATTCTGTGCCTCCCTCTCTCTCTGCCCCTCCCCTGCTCACGCTCTGTCTCTCTCTCAAAAATAAATGAACATTAAAAAAAATTACATGAGCCTCTTGTCTGACTCAGCTAGCTTGATTTTGATTATTCATTTAATTTAGCAATACCTAGCATACTGTAAAGCTATGCTGGGGCTTTGGGATTTCCTTTTTTGTGGACCACACATAAGTGAATGAGAGTCTCTGACTGCTTATATTTTCCACATGTGTTCTTTCCTCAACTGGAGGAAAATCTTCCAAACAGCATCTTTATAAACCCTTAAGTTTTCCCTTCCATTTGTCCCTTGATTGAATCATTAGTTCAGTTTTTAAATTTTACAATTGCTATAATACTGTCATTCTGAAACAAAAGCAGTATAGCAAAGTGTTTAAGGGTTCCACTATATAGACTGTTTAAATTTTGAATCTGGCTCCTTGATTTATTTCTTGTGGTTCTGTGATCTTGACAAAGTTACTTAAACACTCTCTTCCTCCATTTTATCACTTGTAAAATAGGGATAATTATTCTGTGTAACTGATAAGATCGTGGTAAGTATGAAAAAGACTTATATGTAAAACCTTAGAAAATTCCTGGCACCAAAAAAAAAAAAAAAAAAAGTCATATGAAGTGTGCTGTAATAATTGTGAAAGTAGATTCATTATTTTAATGATAATATCCTGTTTTGTTATTAAAATTCATAGTCAAAATTTGGTCAAATGGTTCACAAATGGTACTAACTTATCCTATCAGTGATCATTTAAAAATATTATATAGCACTGCTAGGAATTTATCCAAGGGATACAGGAGTACTGATGAATAGGGCCACTTGTACCCCAATGTTCATTGCAGCACTCTCAACAATAGCCAAATTATGGAAAGAACCTAAATGTCCATCAACTGATGAATGGATAAAGAAATTGTGGTTTATATACACAATGGAATATTACGTGGCAATGAGGAAAAATGAAATATGGCCTTTTGTAGCAACGTGGATGGAACTGGAGAGTGTGATGCTAAGTGAAATAAGCCATACAGAGAAAGACAGATACCATATGGTTTCACTCTTATGTGGATCCTGAGAAAATTAACAGGAACCCATGGGGGAGGGGAAGGAAAAAAAAAAAGAGGTTAGAATAGGAGAGAGCCAAAGCATAAGAGACTGTCAAAAACTGAGAACAAACTGAGGGTTGATGGGGGGTGGGAGGGAGGAGAGGGTGGGTGATGGGTATTGAGGAGGGCACCTTTTGGGATGAGCACTGGGTGTTGTATGGAAACCAATTTGTCAATAAATTTAATTAAAAAATAAATAAAAATATTATAAATTGTCACATAGTTTGAAGTATTATTTCTTTCAGAATTATATGTATTTTAGCTGCTAATCAAAAAAACAGTCAATCAAAGTACATGAACTTGTCATGGAGTAAATGTGGCACCAGATTTTGACTCATCAGCTTGATGTTAAGAAAGCTTGTTAAAAATGAGGAATCTCAGGGGTCCTTGGGTGGGTCAGTCAGTTAAGCATTGGACTTCTGCTCAGGTCATGGTCTCATGGCCCTGAGTTCTGGCCCACCTTCTTTGGATCTTCTCTCTCTCTCTCTCTCTCTCTCTCTCTCTCTCTCTGCCCTTCCCCAATCTTGCTCTCTCTCAAAAATAAATACGCATTTTCAAAAAATCATAAAAAATGCAGAGTCTCAGGTTCCACCAAGATGCTCAAGTGCTTCATTGGCATGCTAAAATTTGGGAACCACTGCTTTAAGTCACCTTGCAGAAATAATTCCCTACCTCATTTGTAACTAAGAAGGGAACAAATGAATCTGTTTAACTAGTGAGCACACATGTGGAACTGAGCATATAATTAAAGTTGACTTGTTTTATGATGGTTATCTTGTCTTCAACAAACTGGTTTTTTGTAATGTATATTCAAATTATTGCCAAATGAATAGCTGAAAATACATTGTTATATTTTATGTACTTGTGTTTAAGAAGATATAATGACTTGGAGTTCACACTGGGTTTAATAAAGCTTTAAAAGAGATTACACTATTCAAATGACTTGTAATTTCATTTAAAAATATCATCTAGGAATTTTTGTTCACCCAAAATGATTGATCATCTCAATGGTATATCTCAAAAAGATGGTTAGCTATAATTGGAAAGAAAATTTTAAATATTCCATCTCGACCATCAGACTATCTCTTCCAGCTTTTCATTATTCAGACCAAGCATTGTCATGAAAATGAATTCATCAATGTAACAGAGATAAATGAGCCAACACAGAACAGACAGAACTATCTTCCGGTTCTTAGGAGGGAAATTGTCTCATTGCCCTATTATATCAGTGACAAAGATGTCTGGACTTTATGAGCATCTCTTTCCATTTAGTCTTTTTTAAATATTAATGACACAATGATTTAACCTCAAAAGTAGGTTCAAGAAAGTGCTTAGAAAGTACTTCCAAGGTTGAAGACTGAAGATAAAACTAATCAAATTATCTGAAAGATTCGGACAGTTGATGCATGCTGAAGGATATTATTAATGTTAACTTGAAAAATGTAATTTAAATAAAGCAACCTAATGAGTCACAATATTCATATTTTACACATAAAATACCTTCTAGGGAAACATCTAGCAACATAATCAAACATGTACTGTCTTATATACATAATTCATTATAGAGGGTATTTTAGCTTGAGGCCAAACTCTATTAGCCGTTCAGATTCAGGCATCCATAGGCAGAACTGAGAAATAGTGCATTGAAACCATATAGATTCTACTTTCATAAAGGATTGATGTGCTTTCTGGAAGAAAACTTAAATTTAAAGGAAGTTGAATACATATTCAAGGAGTTTGTTTTATTATCAAAGTCTTGATTGTCAGAAGGGAGGAATGATTCTTAGTGTAGCAAGGCTTCTGTCACTAACATACATCACCTGTCTGGTATATGGAAGTATGTTTAGATCATATAGAAAGGTCTTTTTAAAGAGATTATTTACACAAAGTTTAGTAAAACACTTAAGGAAAACCAGCAATGTATTGCAACACATATAACAGTACAATTAGGAAGTAAGGGAACCATAGAACATGTTGGCAGTGTAGTAGTCTGAAGTTTCCAGATCAGTAGGATATTCATAGTGGAGTATGGTCAGAGACAGTGGTGAAAAGTTAAAAAAAAATCACTGTTCCTTGTGACAAGGAGATAATAATACTTCTGAAAGAAGCACTGTGGTAGCTGCTTGGACTTGTACATCAGAATCAGTAAGAGAAAGATTTCACTATGAGGAAGTAGAATCAACAGGGAATAAATACCATAGTTATCAGTAATGTGATCAAATTTTGCCCTCAGGTTAGACCACTGGGAATAATTAAAATAACACCATACTATTAAAGAAATAAGCTGGGGCCTAGGCCATTAATGAAAAAGCATATTTATTTCTGAGTGGGTGGCACTATTATTATTATGGTGATATCTGACTAAAAGGAAACAGAGAGAGACATAATAACTTGTGCTGCTTACTTTTCATAATCACATCTCTAACACAATAATACGCACTCACAGAGGTATAAACACAGAGTGAGCGAATTAACAATCAAGAGCACAATTCTCAGGGCACCTGGGTGGCTCAGTTAGTTAAGAGTCCAACTCTTGGTTTCGGCTCAGGTCATGACCTCATGGTTCGTGGGCTTGACCCCCACATCAGCCTCTGCACTGACGGTATGGAGCCTGCTTGGGACTCTCTCTCCCCCTCTCTCTCTGCCCCTCCCCTGCTCACTCGTTCACTCTCTCTCTCTCTCTCTCTCTCTCTCTCTGTTTCTCAAAATAAATAAACTTAAAAAAGAGAGAGAGCACAATTCTCAAGATAAATGTGAGCTGCCTATTACTGTCCTCCCTCTCTAACTACAACACATTGAATAAACTGACAGGGTAGAGATATTCCTAATAACAGATGGACATTGCTGAAAACACATGCAAAATATGAGAACAATGTAAATTCAGTAGTTTGGGCTTGAACACAGAGAAGATATAAAAACTGGCCCACTGAATTCCACACCCAGAATGCTAAAAGAGGAATGTTTAAAAGGAAATAACATTCGATTTTCTTTTTCCCTTTTTGGTCTGCCTTCCTAAACTAGAAAAGTCTATTGCTATTGGCCTGATGCAACCAAGTAGAGACATGTAAATTTTAAAAAAAGTCCTATATTTATATTTATCCTTTCAATGAGTTATGGAAACCTCTTGCTCAACCCTAAAAGGTGGGATGCTGGAAACTGAGGGGCAATGAATAACCAGATTAGCAAATAAAGCTAATATATCACACACAAAAATTTTTTTTAATATGATTAAAGCCTCCAGATGCTTTTGTTCATTTCTCCAACTATTGACACCATGTTTTTCAGCATATGGAAAGACCAGGATTTAACTGTTCCCGTTGAATAAACATAACAACTATCAGATAATTTATGCATACTATCTACAAAACAGAAAATGAACATACAAAAATCCAAGAAGGATTTTATATATCAGAATAAAAGATTCCATGTTCTCAGGAAATTAAAGAGTAAAAAAAGACCCCGAAAAAATATTCTAAATTGAGATACAAGAAAGCAAAAGATAGATGAAATTTAGCTCATGAGATCAGCTAAAGCTAATCATATTTCTCATATGTGTTATGCTTCAGAAAATGAATAGAAGAAAGGACAAAATTGAAAGCCATATAGAAATAACAAATTTGAACATTGTGTACTGAGAGCAAATCAGAGAAAATTAACTAGAAAATAATAAAGATTATAGAGATTAGAGAGAAGAGCAAATCATCACCATCTGCTTCATTTGTGTTGGCTGAGGCTCTACAGGCAGGAAAGGCAACCTAAGAAGGAAGGATCTCAATGTAGTTGACTTGCCATCAAGTGGCTTTTAATTCCCCATGGAATAACACTGTTCTGGAGGTTCAGTATAGGGGTCCTTTGCTTTCAGGTTGGTTATTCAGAGGTCGCAGTAAAATAGCTGATATTGCTAAGGGACAGTCCATGCTGTTTGGCCCATATATAGCTTCAGTCTGCCACCATGACTATTCTGTTCTTGGGTCCATTCAGAGGTGGATGTTTAAGTGGCTACATTGTTTAGCCAATTTGATTGTTTGGTGCCTCTTTCATGAGAGAAGCTTTCTGGTGAGAATTAACATGTGATGAAAGACATCACACTTCATGCTCCTTCTGATCTGTTTATTGAAATACCTCCACCCAGACCCTTGTGTCTTCAATTTCTCAGATCATTTTCTTCTGGAAACCTTATCACATAATTAGACCATTGACATTGCCTAGGAATCAGTATGTAGTTTTTCTCCAGGCCACTTTTTCTGCACAGTGTAGATAACAAAGTGTCCAACCTGCAGGTGGGAAGATTTTCTCTCTCCATTGACCTCTAAAGTCACCCCTGAACATGGCTAAAATATGGCTACTGTCCATTTTCACCTTGGAACTATATCCAGGCACTAATCTAATTTTTTCCTCCATATTAAGCTTGTTATACAGGACCTTTTGTAGGGCACTAGGTGTAAGCTGGGGGAGGAATGCATGCTAGTTTCATGTGGCTGATGAAACAAATTATCATAATCTTGGTTGCTTAAAACAAAAGAAATTGATTCCCTCACAGTTTTGGAGGCCAAAAATCCAAAATCAATTTCACTAGGATGAAATCCAGCTGTTAGCAGGACCATACTTCCACTGGAAGCTCTAGAGGATAATCCATTCTCTGCTTCTTCTAGCTTCTGATGGCTATTTTACTCCTTGGCTCATGTCCACATCACTCCAATATCTGCCCCCTGGGTTGATTTGCCTCCTATTCTTCGTCAAGCTTTTCTCTGTCTCTCTCTTAAAAGGACATGTTATATAAAATATAACAATGTGTCTTTTTCTCTCCATTTGCTAATAATTAGAATATACATTACAAAAACATTCTATTGTGAGAAAGGTTACCTATAATTTATAAAACAAATTTTTATTACCTGCTTATTTCCACATATTCTCACTAGTTAACAAGTTCTTCAGTCTCGTTTTTAGAAGTGAAGTAGATAATTGTAGATAAAGGCACAGAGATTACAAGATGAAAAACAAGTACAGAAATTGGGCTCATTTTATAGGAGCAAAATTATGTGTGTTTTGTTCAGTAATTGCCACTTAAACAATGTACAGCTCTAAATGCAAGGACACACAATAGTGAACAAAGTATATCACGCACCTTTAAAGAATATATTGTAATTGATTATGTATCAGGGAGTAATGAGTAATAAATAATGGTTCCTGACTTTTTTAATTTTTTAATGTTTTTTTTTAATTTTTATTATTATTTTTTTTATTTTGAGAGTGAGAACAAGATAGGGTCAGAAAGAGAAGAAGAGAGAGAGAATCCCAAGCAAGCTCCACGCTCAGTGCAGAGGCCAACAAGGGGCCTGATCTCACCAACCATGAGATCATGACCTGAGCTGAAACCAAGAGTCAGATGCTTAACTCACTGAGCCACCCAGGTGCCCCAGTTCCTGATTGTTTTTGTGATTAAATATTTTACTTTATTTTTTGGGAAAAATTATCTTTAAACTTTATTTTAATTCCAGTGTACTTAACATATGGTGTCATATTAGTTTCAGATATAAATGATTTCAGAATATAGTGATTCTGCAATCCCATATATTCCTCAGTGCTCATCAAGATAAGTGTACTCTTAATCCCCTTCACTGTTTTACTCATCCTCCTCACTACCTCACCTCTGGCAACCATCTGTTTTTCTCTATAGTTAAGAGTCTGTTTTATTTTATTTTTATTTTTTTGGTTTCTCTCTCTTTTTTCTTCCTTTGTTTTGCTTCTTTAATTCCACATATGAGTGAAATCATATGGCATTTGTCTTTCTCCGACTGGCTTATTTTGCTTAGCACTATACTCCCTAGATGACAAATAGCAAGACTTCATTTTTTATGGCTAATTAATATTACATGATATAAATATACTCCACATCTTCTTCATCTATTGATGGATACTTGGACTGCTTCCATAATCTGGCTATTGTATATAATGCTGCAGTAAACATAGGGGTATATATGTCGCTACAAATTTGTGTTTTCATATTCTTTGGGACAATACCCAGAAGTGCAATCACTGGATCATATGGTAATTCTATTTTTAATTTTTTAAGGAACTTCCATATTGTCATCTACAATGGCTGCACCAGTTTGCATTCCCACCAACAGTCCATAAGGGTTCCTTTTTCTCCACATCCTCACCAAAACTTGTGGTTTCTTGTGTTGTTGACTTTAGCCATTCTGACTCATGTGAGGTGATATTTCATTGTAGTTTTGATTTACATTTCCCTGATGGTGAGTGATGCTGAGCATATTTTCATGTATCTGTTGGCCATCTATATGTCTTCTTTGGACAAATGTCTGTTCACATCTTCTCACTTTTAAATTGGATTATTTGGTTTTTCTGTGTTTTGAGTTGTGTAAGTTCTTTATACATTTGGATACTAACCCTTTATCAGATATGCCATTTCCAAATATCCTCTCTGATTCAGTATGTTGTCTTTTAGTTTCTCTGGTTGTTTCCTTCCCTGTGAAAGTTTTATTTTGATTTAGTCCCAATAGTTTATTTTTGCTTTTGTTCCCCATGCCTCTGGAGAAAATATCTATAAAGATGTTACAGCTAATATCAGAGAAATTACTGCCTGGGTTCTCTTCTAAGATTTTTATGGTTTCAGGTCTCACACTTAGGTCTCTCATCCATTTCTGTTTATTTTTGTGTCTGGTTTAAGAAAGTGTTCCAGTTTCATTCTCTTGTGTGTAACTGTCCAGTTTTCCCAACAACATTTGTTGAAGGGATTGTCTTTTTCCCATTGCATATTTGTTGAGGATTATTTCTGTGCACTCTATTCTGTTTCACTGATCTGATATTTTGAATTATCCTGGGCTCCATCATTTTTAAGCAGACACCCAAGCCACAACTATAGAATAGAAATTAAGCAGTAAAGTTCTTTCTAAGCACAAGTTATATACACAGTTTTGTATCAGCCATGTTAGAATCTGACTCATACATATGCTCCAACCTTCATATTATCAGAGATCACTGCATACCTTAGAGAACATAGCCTGTCCGTAGTAGTTCCGGACACAGTGACCAAAATATGTGTGTGTGTGGGGGGGGGGGGGGGGAGGGATGTGCACGCATGTATGTACATGTGCATGGGGCATGGGTAAAGACAATAAAAAATGAATTATACATGTGTCAGAAGGTCTCAAAGAATTTTAAACAATTTTCAAAGCTATTTATTTTAAAGAGTAACTGGCAAACTGTTAGTTTGATTTCTAAATTATGTCTTTTAAGTCCTGTCTAGTTTGTCTATCTTAGTAAATTAGTTGGTAAGTCCTTAGTTTGTCATCACTTTAAAATATATTAAATGTAAAAATAACAATTTTAATAATATATAAGAAAGAATATTAGGAGTATGTTATATATATTCGATTCACTATTAATAATACCGTATTATGGTCTGCAACTTGACAATAACTCAGGAAAAATTCTTTATATTTTTATTTCAAAAACATAATGATACTTTTGCTTTTTTTTTTTTTTGGCCTGGGTGTATTTAAAACCAGATACGTGAAATGATTTAAAAAAATAAAAATAGGGCTATAAGTTTAATGTATTCTTTATATTGCTAGTCACATCCTGCCAAGTAAATGAAAAAAAAAAGACAATAAATTATTTTAATTTTTAGTTGACAGTGAAGCATGCTGCATAAGTTAAGCATTTAATGTTGCTTCAGAAATATTTGACATAGACTTCAGCTGCAATTACCAAGATTTCTTTACCATTATTTGAATTCATTTGTTCACATATCATTTATTGAATAATATCTGACACCACAGTGCTAAAGAAGCTACTCATGCATGGAGTTAAAGAAAATGTTGTTTTTCTTATCCTTTAATAATGGGTGATAATGAAAAAAATCATCTAAATTTTCTTTAATACATCTGACAAAAACATAAAGTTATTTTCATAATATTCACAGATGCTAGAGTTGCTGTAAAGGATTTTGTTTACATGCTTTGTATTTGTATACCTTAAAGCTATACATATAACTTATTTCCTATAGCATAAAAAGTAGAAGACTAATATAATAATAATTAATCTTTTAAAATATTTATTTATTTATTTATTTATTTATTTATTTATTTAGAGGGAGAGAGAGTGAGAGAGGACGAGGAAGAGAAAGGAGACAGACCAAGCAGGCTGCACGCTCACAGCAGATTCACCACTGTGAGATCATGACCTGAGCCAAAACCAAAAGTCACTGCTTAACTGACTGAGCCACCTCATGTGCCTCAGTAATAATTAATCTTAATTGAAAAGGTATTGTGTACCTAATATACGCTTAATACTTCACATGTGTTATCATTAATACTTCCATCAATTTTATGCAGCAGATACTATCATTTAATATTCTCTTTTTTAAATAAGGCTCAAATTAATTAAATTCCCAGAATATGTATATATTTCATTACCAGAGACAGGATTTAACACAGGCCCAACAACAAAGCCTAGGTTCTTTCCATTATCCCATACTGCTTCTCACATGATTAAGACTGTGTGTTTGTGTTTATGTGTGGGTGCATATAAACAAATGATGCTTTTAGTTAATTTCTTTCAGACTGAATGTTTGAAAGAATATTTCAAAGAAAGGAAGATGTTGATCTGTGTTGTATCCTGTTTATTTCAAATGTACATTAGAAATCCAGTGTAGTCCTACTACAGATTAATTAAAATAGCAAGTAGAATTATTGAAATTATTTTGTTTATTGGTTGATTTTTTAATTTATTATAAATAAAACTTTTCCTGGTTAATTAATCAGAATTGTTCATGACTGTAGACAATGGCTCTTTGTAACTGATTATATAATATATAAAATTCTGCATTTCACTAAGCATTTATGCTACTCTCTATCGATGATATGCATTGAGTCTATATTCATATTTCTTCTCTCAGCATAAAGTTATCTATATATGCTTTCTCCCCTTTTTATCCTTTTAAATTAGTTTTTAAACCATATTTTCTTGCAGTTGGATTTACTTATAATTTTACTAAATTTCAGAAATTGCCTTTAAAACAAAATAAGAAACTCAAAAATAATGCTTTGATATTTCAGGATCAATGTATAGCAATTTGATGATACCTATTCCCAATGAAAGAAAACATCCTAAACAATATGAACATGAAGAACAAAAATTAACACAGACTCAGTGTATTGACCACCATCTTGTTAATAGGTGTTAAGGCCGGATCACGGTGACTAATGTTCAACACACCATCTTCCTTCTCAATTATTCTGATAGCCTCATTCTGGCCTCTTGCTGTTCACTGCAATCCCCAAGTATTCTCCAATCTCAGGACTTTGTAATATGCTACCTTCTCTAACTGGGTCATTCTTATCTTGGATATACACAGGTTTGTTTTTTTTTTTTCATTTATCTCAGCTTCCTGCTCATGACACCTTTGGAGAGAGACTTTCTCTACTATAAAACAGCAAGTTCTTAACTGTCTCCAGGCTCTACTTATTTCAGTCTGTTTTATTTTATTCATAACACATGTAACTACAGGACATATTACATATTTATATTTTATTGTTTTATTGTCTGGTTCCCTCTATATTAAAGCAGGCTGCAAAGCAGGTATTCTACTAATTTTCACTAATATATAGCCATTGTCTATAATAGTGTCTAGTTTATACTAGACATTTTATGCATTTTAATTAATTAGTTAATTAATTAACTATACCCTAATTTTTAAATTTTACCACTTGTACTTAGTAACTTTTAGATTTTTCAATTCCCCCCAAATGAGGTGTTTTTGTAAATAATTCTAATTGTGATACATGAAAAATATATCACAATTTAATATACACACTTGCACATAATGTGTTATTTTCTGAGCACTTGTGGTTTTCAAACTAATCTTATTTTCTGCATTTTTGAAAACTTGAATTAAATCTAGAGAATAAGATATAGTATTTTCTGTAGAATCAAAACAAGTTTTATCCCAAGTACATTTTTCTTTCAGATCACCTTAAAACAAATTACTTTTTAAATTCTCTTTAAAATTACAAAGAACATCTTCCTAATTGCACCATTATTTTATTTTGGCACACTAATGAAATATTTATGTTAGTGGCTCTTGAGTAATTTTAACTTAATAGTGATTTATGTTAAATTAATTGTCTTAAAATACCTATTAATTTTTATACTTTAGGCATAAATTAGCAATGGATATACTAATGATTTACATAAGTGACACTGTTGATTTAGAGGAGATCATTTAGCTTTAAAGATAAAAATCTCCAGTTTCCTCATAATTGTTATAGAATTACTTTTATATTTGAGAAAGAAAAACATTTGTCTCAAATCAATAATAATTTATCCTGTTGTTTTAACTTTAAGTTTTTAGATTTATATTGACAATGTATCCCATTTAATCTGGCTTACTTTTCTATTGACTGATATCAGAATGTTTGGACAAAAACAGGAGTTCCATGGAAATACAATCCAGATGACAGACTCCATGACATGAAAGAGGCATAGTACCCAATACAGTTCTTAATGATACTGACCACTGCCAAAGTTTGCAAATCTCATAGCTGGGCTTTCCATCCTCTGCTGAAATGTGGCAGTAAAGATACTAGGTTCTGATTTGATGATACTATAGTTCCAACACTTAAATAGAATTTATTGAGAATTATAATTGAAGCCCAGAGGCTGCAATTACTGTGAGGAAACTGTGAGACTAGGGAATCTGCTAAGAGCCGGTTCCATGTGGGTAGATTCAGTGTCAGAGAAGCTGCCACACACATAGAGGAACACACAATCTTCCACTGGTTCTCTTCAGAGGTGAAATCTAGCTAGAGGTCAACTGACAGGGAAGCCTGGGAAATAGCCCTACTGCCATCAGCCCCTACGCATTAAAGACTAGAGCAGAGGAATGGCAAAGAAAAAAAAATGTCTTTGGGACTGCAGGTCCTGGAAGGTACAATCGATCTTTGTTTTCACTCTGTGCACATTGTTTCTTTCTTTTTTGCATATTTACTTGTCTCAAAAAACCTTCTTACTTCTGCCTAATATAAAACAGTGATCCCTCACATAAACAAAGGATCTTTCACTTTCTAACCAGTGATGTGGGGAAGACCCATGAACTAAATGCCAAGTCAAACCCAATCAATACTCTTCATACAAAGTAACAAAGGAAAGAAAAGAGAGAAAAAAAGAATGTACACATAGTTGCTACAGTACTAATATTTAAACCTGAATACAGAGTTTCAGCCAATTTATTTCCTTTTTTCAATACCCATATCATTTAGCCCTTATCATCAGTTAATATCGAAGTTCATTGTTTTGTCTTACTTTTTTATCTGGTAGTAAAACATTATTCATTAAACATCTGAATTTGTAGTGATTCTGCTTTTAGTATTTTGCTCTAACATTCCAGCCACCTAAATTGTCTGAGGTCTAGATATTGACTTCCTTGAAAAAATTGTGTAGCAGCAACTGAATTTTTTCTTGATAAATGGCATATATTTTCCAACCAGCAGTAGCAGTATCAACTCTCAGTTTAATAAGATCACTAATGTTCCACTGATGAAAATATCCTTGTTCAGGAACTAAGAACTATACAATATCAGAGCAAGTTTGCAGAAACAGGATGCCAAAATTCTCTAGTGGATTAATTGGTAAAATGCTAAGAGGCATCATTTCCACCTATATTTTTGGTTCTCTGATCTATGTAATCTGGCCTATGGTAGACTTGTAGATTAGATTTGTAACTGATTCAAAAAAATTAGAGGGCAGCTCATAAACCTTATGGGGTACTGTTTACCATTTGGCACCAAAACTGACTCCTCAGTTGGCCCATCAAATTATATTAGGCCATCTTCTTCTGTATTATGGTGTATGTGGTAAGCTGATCTGATTATCTAACTGCTGAGTGCCCAGCCTGCCAAGAGCATAAGCCAAGAGTAAACTAAACACTAAACATGGAACCACTGTCCAGAAAGAACAGCCAACTGCATGGTAGTCTTCCCATCATTGAGAGGTGGTCCGCCATCACTTTATCCTTACTTCACTGAGTATATAATTTCAGAGTAATAAAGATTTTTTAAAAAACTGTTTGAAATGTATTTTTTAAAATTAAAGAGATTAGGGGTGCCTGGGTTGTTCAGTCAGTTGAGCATGTGACTTCAGCTCAAGTCATGATGTCTTGGTTTGTGAATTCGAGCCCTGCAACTGGGATTGCTGCTGTTAGCACAGAGCTCACTTTGGGTCTTCTGTCCCCCTCTCTCTCTGCCCTTCCCCTGCTCATGTTTCTCTCTCTCTCTCTCTCTCTCTCTCTCTCTCTCTCTCTCTCTCAAAAATATACATTTAGAAAAAATATAAATAAATAAAAGTCAGAGAAATTATATTAATTACAACAAATAAAGCTAAATTGTTTCATTATAAAATTTGCCAGAATGGAAGAATTCTACCTACTTTTTTTCCAAAGGTTTTTTGGAAAGTTAGCTTTTGATAGAACACAATGTTAAACCACAACAAAGAGTAGCACTTGTAAGTGTGCTCAATCTCTCTCATTCAGAGATAATATTTATCTTAGTTTCTATATACTTGATATTTTCTTTGCGTATTTTCCTTAAAAAAACCTTATCAATCATGAATTCACTTTAAAAATATAATACCCACACATATAATTCTCATTGGGTACAGACTGTTATTCTTCTAATTTGTTTAAGTCAAAAATTGAATTGAAATGACAGGAATTTCAAGCAGCCCATCAATTAGAGATTGGCTTAGCACAATCTCTAAGCCCATCTTAGAGATTTAACAAAATCACTAAGAAATAGATAATGATATTTGAAATAAATGAAGTGCTGTTTTACCTCCCTACCATGAACTATAATTAAAATAACAGTAACAAGGTGATATCAATATTTGGCCCAGATGATGACTTTAATCTGACAGTCAACTTAATTTTAAAATATTATGTTCTGCTAAAGATTTTCAGAGAAACTTCCCCTATATTTTCATTGCTTCTAATGAAAATACTTTTTTCCTGCCCAATATTTTACATTATTCTAGTGAATTAAGTTCCTGTCATGTTTTCTGCACTTCCTATAATTTTTTACATAGAATATAATTTATCACATTAAAAAGTATCAGCACCTAATACACATAGCTTTCAACTAATTTTTTATAACTAAAATTAAGTGTTAGCATTTATAAATCTAGTTTTATGTCTAAAGAAAGAGCTAATGTCTTTCAAATAGTCATGCTTAAATATAAACTTACAAACAGGATGTGAGAATTAGCATTCTCTAGAGGAACAGAACTAATAGAGGGTGTGTGTGTGTTTGTGTGTACATATTACATGTGTATGTACATCTTATGTAGTGTAGCTATCTAATTACTTATCTATCTACCTATCTATCTATCATCTATCTAGAATGAGAGAGTTAGGGTGAAAGAGTAAGAGAGAGAATGCTTGTATGTGAGAGAAATTGATTAGTTGATTGAGTGATTATAAGGAAGGTTCATCTGATTGTGGAGGCTAGCAAGTCCAAAATGTGCAAGGTAGGCCAGCAAGCTAGAGACCCAGGAAAGAGTTGATGTTGCAGCTCAAACCCAAAATCATTCTGTAAGAATTCCTTCCTCTTTGGGAGAGTTCATTATTCCTCTTTTTCTTAAGGGCTTCAACTTATTGGATAAGGCTCACCCGTATTATGGAAGATTATCTGCTTTTTTCAAAATTTATTGAATTAAATGTGAACCTCATTTTTTAAAAATACCTTTAGAGCAATATAAAGGTATGTTTTATTAAATATGTGGGTTCCATTGCCTAGCAAGGTTGACACATAAAATTAACCATCATAAAGTGACAAAAAAGAAAAGGTTGTTTTTGAAACTATAAGGTACTTGTATTTCTCTTGATTAATTTATGTACTCTCTTTTTTAAATTAAGTTTATTTATTTTTGAGAGAGACAGAGAGAGAGAGAGAGAGAGAGAGAGAGCAGCAGAGAGAAAGAGAAAGAGGGAGAGAGAGAATCCCAAATGAGTTCCGTGCTATTTGCACACAGCCAGAAGTGGGGCTCAAACTCACAAACCATTATATCATAAACTTAGCCAAAAACAAGTTGGATGCTTAACCCACTGGGCCACCCTGGTGCCCCTATATACTCTTTCTTCTAAGTGGTATCTTTCTTTCTTTCTTTCTTTCTTTCTTTCTTTCTTTCTTTCTTTCTTGTCACCTCTTAAGAACGAGGAAAAAAAAAAATGTGATCCATACAAGAAAACTTCTATAGAATACAAATCATTGTTTGTCATGTTCCCATTATCTGCTATTAGAAATCACATACACTAATATGTATTATTGTTCAGATTCTTTATATAATTTCATCATTAATTCATTAAGAACACTTTTACTGGGAAAGCTCTTTTCTTTCCTTAAGGTGCTGACAATCAAATGAAGGATACTGAAAAATACAAATATTATAATATGCTATTGCAATGTGACAGTAATTGGAGAGTATAGAAAAGAAGCATATAAGCCAGTATTAATGGGTTCATAATGGAATTACTTCTACAAGAGGAGACTTAACATGATTAAAGATACCCAAAGAGTGAGGCATAACGCAGTCTTAGAGAATCAATTTTCAAAAGGAAATACCCATCAACTGTGATTCCTACAGAAAGTGGTCTATTGAAAGGAAGGCATAGAAATTGGCCTTTAAATGTGGCACATAGTAGAGCCTTTTTTTTTTTTTTTGAGAATTGCAAGGGACTGATGTCATAATGAACTTCACAGAGAAATACTAAATGAAAGATGAAGTAAATATCATTCATGAATAAAATTCTTTGAATATATCAGGTAAGAATCATGATGGTAAAAAGCATATATTTGATTAGAGTAGATTTTCATTTAAATAGTGCTTGGATAGACCTTAGATAATTTATGACATTTTTTCAAAAAAAGTAAAGGAGATTTGTCAGCTTCAGAAGAAAAATATGGCTAAAAATATTACTGCCATATATTTTAAAATTTGGAACATTTTTTTTTTAATTTTTATACCTTTGCAGACATTTCATTGTGATCTTATTGATATTTGAAGTTTTGGGGGTTTGTTTATGTGACACAAGAAATGCATACACTTTCTAGTCTAAATTTAGTTAACATTTAGTTAGGTGGGTTTAGATTATTTTGACAAAAGTATTTTCACAGTTTTTTTATGTTAACGAGTTAACAATTGACAGTTTTGTAATTTTTACAGCATCATTGTAATATGTTATATTCCTAATTGACACAATGGATCTGGCATGAAAGAGGGTTAATTGAAAGCATACAATTATCAAAATTATAGACATACATATTGCATGAATATATAATTCCATTTATTTAATATTTATTAAAAATAATTATTAAGTTCTTATCTGTTTCTCTTTCTAGAAATATTAAGGAGAAAACTAATAAAATGATATTCTAGTTGCACTGAAAAATTTAATCTTCTGTGGTAAGGATTCATACATGCAACCAACATTTAAAAGCTTAAATGAAGTATGGACTTTGATTTTATTACATTGGTGATTGTTTTGAACCTAATTCTCATCACATTTCATTTTTTTAATTGGGTTTAAATTCACATACAGTGAAATGAGTAAATATTAAGAATATCATTTGCTTAGTTTTTATGTTTGTACATACCCAAATAACCAACAACCTGATCAACATACCAAAATTTTTCATCTCCTCAGAGTATTTTCTTCTCACCCTTCCTTGTCATTCTTTATCTCAATAGGAAACCAATCTTCTATTTCTATCACTATAAATTAGTTTCATGCTTTCTTGATCTTCATATAAATGGAATTATTCAATATGTTTTGGAGATTCATCTACATTGTTGTGAATGTCAGTAGTTAATTCTTTGTATCTTGTTCAGTAGTTATTCATTAGTTGAAATACCACATTTGTTCTTCAATTATCCAGTTAATGAACAAATTTGTCAGTTATCTGGGTGGGTTGTTCAAGTTTTGATTCTATGAAGCTGATATAAATATTGTTTTTTAAATCTTTTTTTGTCTGAAAATAATTTTTCATATCTCCTGTATGAGTACTTAAGACTAGACTTGAATAAAAATGTACATGCATGTTTAATTTTATAAATAAGTGTTTAAGAGTTTTCCAAGGTGTAAAATTTTATATCCCTCCAGCAAAGAATAAAAGTTCCAGTCATTCTACATCCTCACCAACATTTGATTTTGCCAATGATGTTACTATTAGTTATTTAAGTAATTGTCAAATTTAATGTGACATCTAATTTTCCAGACAATAATACTGTTGGGCAATGTTCTTATTCCAAATGATAACTATGGAGTTACTCAAAGTTTTAATTTTGTTGAATTCTAAAAAACATTCTCCCCTCCCCCTTGCCTAGAAATCTTTGCTTACCTCATGTTGTGACTATATTATTTTATGTTTCCTTAATATTTCAGGTTAATTTTTGCATTTTATATGAGTGTTGATACATTTATCAAGTTATTTCTGCACTGTTTGCTGAACAGATTTTCCCTTTTGTATCAAACTGTCTTGGTACCTTTTTAAAAAATGAATTCAGATTCTTTTACCTAAGGTATAAATCCCAGAATTTTTTTTTTCAACGTTTATTTATTTTTGGGACAGAGAGAGACAGAGCATGAACGGGGGAGGCGCAGAGAGAGAGGGAGACACAGAATCGGAAGCAGGCTCCAGGCTCTGAGCCATCAGCCCAGAGCCCGACGCGGGGCTCGAACTCACAGACCGCGAGATCATGACCTGGCTGAAGTCGGACGCTTAACCGACTGTGCCACCCAGGCGCCCCAGAATTTTTAATATTAATAATGATATTTCAGTATTTCTTGGAGGCCAAACTGATACAGATGACATAATCATTGAGAATTTGGCACTTCTTGAATTCTTGAGATTTCATTATGATTTGGAAAGCAAATCATAAATGTCATTGGTAAATTTAATAAGTATATCCATAAGATAAAAAATATTTTTCAGAGCTTTATCTAACCAAATGTAGTCATTGAACTGCCACTACCCAAACATATTCACTATTCTACATTTGAAAATAACTACACACTTCCCAGAGCACTGAAATACTCTGTGTAAGGGTAGAAATTAAAAATACTAAATAGTTTGGCTCAGCTTTTCAAAATTATAGCTGACGCTATAAGGCAAATGTTTCAGTGTCTCTGAATAAGACACCTTGATCATATAAAAGTATAAGTATTTTGAGTATATAATCATATTTTATAGAAAACAAAAAATAGAAATCTGACAGATATTTACAAGTTAGATATATGGAAAAACAAAAATGTTTATATAATCCAGATTAGAGTTAGTATTATTTAAGTAGTATTTGTATTTGTGATATCATTTCATAATCAAAGTACATTTGCTTAAGTTTATTTGTAAGAAGCCCTCTTTTGACATTGCTGCATTTAACTCTAACATATTTAGTATTTATTACTCTATTTTCAAATTTCTGTTTATTTAAATATTGGTCATGGAAATTTTTATTTACTTATTACAAATTTTTGTAGAAAATAGTGTTTGCTAAAATATAACTCACTATATAGGACCATATTAATTTCATTTGTTTACCTCACATGTATGTAAATGACTTGACTTCATAGACAGAAAAAAATGTTTTTATTGTGTGTTATAAAGTTATCCTTACATGCCTTTTTGGAAACACAAATTTTGTGACTCTAACAGATTCATTTCCAAGAAGCAATGCAAAGTGAGTTTTCCCTGACAAGTGAGAAATCTCTTCATAATTTTTGGATCCATTTTCAATCTAAATATCTTAAATTGCCTGACAAAATCATCAAACGCTTCCTGCCATTTCAAATGAATGATAATTATAAGTTAGAATATTCTAATTTATTGTATGTAATGAGTAAGCAAAGAAACCTAATAAAGGTCAAGCCAGATGAATGTTTTAAGCCATTCATTAACAATGTAGACATAAAGAGCCTGGAGAAGATTACCAACAACATTAACTCCCTCATCCATTGAAACTATTGATAGTTCTTTTCATTTTTGATTGTTATATTTTATTTTCATAATTTAAACACTGTGATTTTTTTTTTTAATTTTTTTTCAACGTTTTTTTAAATTTATTTTGGGACAGAGAGAGACAGAGCATGAACGGGCGAGGGGCAGAGAGAGAGGGAGACACAGAATCGGAAACAGGCTCCAGGCTCCGAGCCATCAGCCCAGAGCCTGACGCGGGGGTCGAACTCACGGACTGCTGCGAGATCGTGACCTGGCTGAAGTCGGACGCTTAACCGACTGCGCCACCCAGGCGCCCCAACACTGTGATATTTTTAATTTACATGAGATTTGTTGTCTGCCTCTGTGTCAAATCCCTAATAGACTTTGAAAGTTGCAGACATTTTGGAAAATACCAGCGAATAATATCCAGTAAAACTAATTACAAGATGACGATGAAGTAGACATAAACATATTTACAAATTGAGAGAAACGGTCATTATAAGTAGACGATGGGAGGTTGTGAACAGAGAGATAAGAGGGATATGTTTTGGAAGTCTGAAATTAGAGTTCACTACAGAAGAAGATGGAATGCATTTGTTTTTGAGGGATTTTCCTGTTGATTTAATATTCTATGGTTTTTGTTGTTGCTGTTGTGTTTTGTTTTGGTTTTTGGTTTTTGTTTGTTTATTTTATTTTAGAGAGAGAGAGTGAGAGTGGGGAAGAGAGGCAGAAGGAGAGGAAAAATCTCAAGCAGGCTCCACGCTCAGTTCGGAGCCTGACATGGGGCTCAATCCCATGATCCTGGGCTCACAACCTGAGTCAAAATCAAGAATCAGATGCTCAGCTGACTGTGATTAAAAGTGGTTGAACAAAGGAGTAACAAGCAGAGCTATAGACCCAGGGAAATTAGAGATTATTGTGATTTTTTTTGCCAGTTATCAAAATACAGTCATGCAGTTGATAATGTTTACCTCTACAACACCAATTAATAGCATCAAATGAATAAAACAGGAGTTGGGTGTAATAATTTTTTTTTTGGAACCACTATATGCAAGTGAGTTGTGAAGGAGTCAGAAATTTAATCATACAGCTGATTTTGTCATTAAGATAATGAAAATTAGATTTTGAAATGACAATTTACCATTAAACACAGTTCATGCAGGTTACCAAAATATGTACTGACATTCTGATCTCATAATGTATACACGTTTTTATATTTCATGACCAAAAAGAATTCTACCAGAATTTTAATTCCTTCAGAGAAAGAAATATGTTCTTATATCCTCATACTTATTACAAACATACAGTACAATGCCCAGCACACGGAAACTACTAAAAAATAAAAGTATGATGGGGCTCTTGGGTGGCTCAGTCTATTAAGTGTCCAACTCTTGATTTAGGCTCAGGTCATGATCTCACAGTTCGGGGGTTTGGGTGCTGGGTAGGCTCTGCATTGACAGTGCAGAGACTGCTTGGAATTCTCTCTCTGCTCCCCCCCCCCCTTTCAAAGTACATAAACAAACTTAATTTTTTTTTAAATATAAAATAACAAAAGAATGAGAATTCATATTATGGTCCTTTCTTGTCGCTCTTGATACACATTGACACCATTAAAATGAACAATAATAATAGAAACAACTATTTTCCAAAGTCTAAGTTATTTTACTAAATTGAAAATCTCCTTTTAAGTTATTTTATCCCTAAAATATTAGATGTGGGAAAGATTCCAAAGAGAAGACTTATATGTGTATGTATTTTCCTATACCTGTTACTGAACCTAGTTTAATTATCTTTTCCAAGTACCCTTTGACTCTTACTCAGACAATCAAGCCACCTTTGATAAATTAATATCACTTAGGGTCTCCTCATTTCTACAAAGCATGATTTCACTCCTCCAATTAAACTTTTAGAGCTGCTGTTCTCTGCTGGAAACCAACCAAGTTGGTAATATTTTGGAGGAAAAAAAAAAGAAGCATGTATTTTCTCTCCAAAACTAAAAGAGCAAAAGAATTAGGATGAACATGTATCATGGGAGAAAATATGCAATAAGACAGGGCATATCCAAAAATCCTCTGTGCTAGTATAACAAAAGTTCCACTGTGATGATAATTCAGAAAAGCAGAGATTAGAAAAAGGATTAGAAAACGACTATAAGTTTTTATTAAAATCTTGAAAAATTCTCGGTAATGTTGTAAACTATGATGGTGCACTGGAGAACAGGAAATCTGATTCTAGTTACTCTTGCCTCCTATGGTTGTGCTAATTTTACATCTCGGCATAACTGATGACTATGTCCAATGTCTAGTGGACTTTGGTGCATACTAGCTTTTCAGTTAACTGTACAGCGGGGATATATGGTGTCATTAATGTCAATGCCAGTGCCTAGTATGGGCCAGCATTGTTCATGATGATAGAGTCATAAATATCAATAAGATATATTACTTACTTTAAAAAGGACACAGACTGAACAGTTTTCTAAGTGTCTGACCTGATGAACAAATACACACGGCTGATATGGAATCTCTAGAATCATAGAAATATCAGACCATCTAACTTATCTCTGCATTTAAAATTTCTAGATAATTTAAGGGAAGAACATTCAAATAACTTATTATGTATTCATTATGTTATGTGTTAGCTATCTTCAAACATCCAAATGGATCCTCATTAAAAGAGAACACAACCAGAAAAGTGATTAAAAAGGAGAAGGGTTTCTATTGCTGAAGATAAGGAAAAAAATTCTTCAAATTTTGCATTTAATATCTACCTCTAAACATATAGAAAACTAGTTAATTTACACCTTGAAAAGTTAACAATATAAGTTTTAATGTAAAACTGAACTTAACGGTATCTAGATGATAAGAGCTGCTAATGAGGGGTTTGACAGTGAAATAAAATATAAAACATTAGAAAATGTCCAAAGTGAAAACACCAGAATAATTAATAAAAGTAAGCAACTTAAAAATATATGTGTTTTTTAAATGTAAAATATACAGAGACATTTATGGTGTTAATAGCATCATTATGGCAAGAAGAGATTTAGTAAAATGTAACTGTTTTATGGAGTAGCATTACTGCTGGCCATGGCTACTACAGATAGTTTCTACAGGTGCTATGGGAGTGCTATTGGGTAGCTTCATGTCTTTTATGTTAAAAACATTCAACTGTGGGTGTTTATTTTCTTGTTCTCCGCAGTAGAGAAGACTTTTCTGGTATCATTATTGCCCAAAGATCTTTGTTTCTATCTTTGTAATTTCAAGCTGATTTGTAACTAGAGGATTGCCCATTCTTAATATCACCTATAACTTTATGTAGATGATTCTCCAGTCAATATTTCCAGCCTTTTCCTGTCTCCCAAGAAACAGCCACAAGAATCTAGCTTTTTTTTTTAAAATCAAAACCATGGAGGCTGTAAACATTTTTATCTAGCCTAAGTACTTAACTACTATCTATATGTGGATGACTCCCAAATTCTCTCTCTAGCTTTTTCCACATTCTGATCACCAGATATGAATATCTAACAACCAGAAAGAAACATCTCAACTAACATCTTGAAAATCAAACTCCTGATTTTCTCCACAAACTTTCTACTCTCTGATCTAGGTCATTTAGCTGAAGGGCAGTTCCACCTTTTCAGTGACTCAAGCTATAAATCCTAGAATCACCACTGCATTTCTGTTACTTTACAACCCACATCCAATTATTTAGTGAATTCTGTAGTCTTTACCCTCAGAATATACTCAAAATAAAACCAGTTTTTCACCTCAACCAGTGCTAACACCATGACCCAAGCTCCTTCTTCACTCTTACCTAGTTTATTATAATAATTTCCTGAAGTATCTCTTTATTTACCTTTATTTCTTTTAGTCTATTCGTACAACACCAGTCCTTTTAAAATGTGAGTTAGATCATGTCCTTTTTTGCTACAAATCCTCCAATTTAGGTTAAATTCCTGTTCTCTGTTACCTTTCTGACTTTCCTTCACACCCCTCATGTCCAATCCCCAGTTAAACTGGTTTTCTTGATATCCCTCAAAATCTGTAATCATTTTCTCCATAAAAGCTTTGCACCTGCTCTTTTCTTTAACTTTAACATTCTTTCCTGACTTCTTTCAGGTCTTGGCCTGAATCATCTTATCAGAGATATCTTTCCTAATCACTTTATTTAAAATATCAGTGTATTTAAAATGCCACCATCTCTCAGAAGCTTCTTACTCTATTTGGATTTACTTTATAGCCCATATAGCCAGTTGACATATATGGAGTTCTTTCTCCCGTTTCCTCCCATGAGAATGCAATCTCCAGTAGGACAAAGTCTTTGTTTTGTTCACCAATGTATCATTACCAGCTAGCACAGAGCCTTGTATATTGCAGAAATGTAACAAATAACTGTCTAATGAACAGATTATGAATAACAATTCAACAACAAATTACCAGTGAGCACATATAAGAATGGCTGCTTAAGGGTGCCTGGTGGCTCATTCCGTGAAGTGTCAGACTTTTGATTTCAGCTCAGGTCATGATCTCATGGTTCCTGAAATCCAGCCCCATGTCAGGCTCTGTGCTGACAGTAAGGAGCCTGCTTGGGATTCTCTCTCTCTCCCTCTTTCTGCTTCTGCCTCGCTCATGCTCTATCTCTCTCAAAATAAATTAATACACTTAAAAAAAAGATGGCTGCTGATTTTAGGTATTTCTAATAATATGTTTTAACTTCAATCTCACATTCAATTTATTCTATGAAAAATGTATCATTTTCTTTGATTCTTTGCTTCACTAACATTATCAAAGATATCCTGATTATCTTTGTTATGTATAATCAAGTAATTTTTGGTTTACTCCTGAGCTTAAACCTCTCTATCCAGTCAGTTTCCCAGTATTCTCAGGATCTAAGGCACACAATAATTTTGGTGGAATCTTCCGTGCTAACATTCTTTAAATGCTTGTATTAACACAATTCCAATAATCATATTTGTTCTTATTCATTCTCTCCTCTAGATAGTCAAGGTGAATGAAGTAAGACTCTTTATGTATTAACCATAATGAAGGAAAATATGAACTAAAGTCTCTTATTAAATACATTTGTTTAGGGAGCCTGGGTGGCTCAGTCAGTTAAGTGTCATGACTTTGGTTCAAGTCATGATCTCATGGTTCCTGGGTTCAAGCCCCATGTCTGGCTCTGCATATCTGGCTATGCAGTGCATAGCCTGCTCAGGATTCTCTCTGCCCCGACCACTCTCTCTCTCTCTCTCAAAATCAATAAAATAAAATATAAAAAAAAAACAACAAAAAACATTAGTTTATCCTTGAAAATAAAGATTACTTTTATGTTTAAAAATATATTTATAAAACTATAAAATAAATACAAATAAATATATTTATGTAAAATATCATAAAACAAAGTAAAATGTATGAAAATACATATAAATACAAATATAATAAATATAAAAATTAAATATATTTCTGAGTGGATTTTTAGGAGTTAAAACATCATGTGGACAGTTTTATCCATGTATTATTTCACAGTCTAGAACCCTCAATATTTAATCTAGGAGGTAGGAAATACAGCAATAGCTTGGGCATTCACTGTGAGTCCAATTTAGAAGCAAAGGATCAATTACAGAACAAACAGAAGGTATTGTTTCTTCACAGTGTGTATTTTAAATAGGTGCTTGAAGCTAGCACCTATTTGGTATTAACCTCCCTTTTGGAGCAAGAAAATATTTCAAAATACCTCAAAACGAAAGTCACTCAGACTTTGTCTAGCATTTTCAGTTACAGATGACTCACTATTGCAGAGCATTAATCATTAACAAGCATTTTTTTTTTTTTTGGTCTTCTATCAGGTACCAGAATTTGTTCTAAGTTGTGTGGTTTCAGCTTTAAATGAGACCAAGGAAGGAACTGTATTTTGAAACTCACATAATACTAAGAAAAGACAAACATTAAGCACAAAACAAGAAATAAGATAATTTTAGATTGTTGCTGTGAGATGACAGGGAGAAACCAGGAGTTAACTTTAGAACAGTTGTTAAAAACAGGGCTCTCTGAGAGGTGACTTACAAGCTGAGAACAAAGAAGATGAAATGAGCCAGGAGAAATTTGGAAGAAAAGTGTTCCAGTAAATGTGAAACGAAGGTGCAAATTTTCAGTATGTTCGAAGAACAACAAAAATGTTCAGTGTGCCTTGAGAAAAGCGGGAGTGAAAAGAGAGTTTTCTAAGTGGTGAGTTGAGTTGGAGAGAGAACATAGCTGGATCCAGTGCTGTGCAGGGCCCCTACTGGAGATAGAGGCAAAAATCAAAACACCAGTGATATTGGTTTTGTCCTTAGGTAACATTTTGCTACTTTGTTCATCCTGGCTTTTTAAATGATTTGATTTATTTATTTATTTTTATTTATTTTTTTTTAAGGAAGACAATGAGGACAGGATGAGGATGAGTAAGAAGAGGACAGGAGGAGGAGGAGGAGAAGGAAGAGGAAGACACTGCCATGGGCCAGGCCCAGGAGGAGCCCTAGGGATTACACCAGCACATCCAGGACTGCACTGAGGCCCAAGAGCTCCTGCCACAGAGGCAGCCATGACAAATAAGGTCTCTAGGAGACTGGAGAACTTTCATTTTTTCTAGGCAAGTTCTAATTTGGGATGGATTTTGGTTTTGCCCTCTCCCCTCTTTTTATCTTTAAACTAGTTTTTTATCTCATTCGCCTTTAGCCCTCAGCCCTCATTTTTCTTGATTGACACCTTTGCCTTCTTTCTCTTCCCTCTCCAGATCGCTTAGTTCCTCTCCAACCTGTGAGCACAGGGGTGTGAAGGAGAAGCCCCGGACCTGAGATTCCATTTGCTTTCCTTCTTGGATCCCAGAAAACGGCAGGAGAAGAGTATGGCCTTCCTCTGAGGCCATCATTGGCTACATTATTATTTATCTTGATTAACAAATTTCTGCCTGAGGCAAGTACCTCATTGGCCTTAAACTAGTCATGGCCCTGCTACATCCTTGTTAATATTCAAAACTATGTTTGGGGGCTCCTGGCTGGTTCAGTCAGTAGAACAAGCGGCTCTTGATCTTGGGGTTGTGAGTTCAAGCCTCATGCTGGGTGTGGAGGCTACTTTAATTTTTTTTTTTTTTAACATTTTAGTTTTGAAGGAGAGAGAGACAGAGCCTGAGCGGGGGAGGGACAGAAAGAGAGGGAGACACAGAATCCAAAGCAGGCTTCAGGCTCTGAGCCATCAGCACAGAGCCCAATGCAGGGCTCAAACCCATGAACTGTGAGATCATGACCTGGTCTGAAGTCAGACGCTTAACCAACTAAGCCACCCAGGGCGCCCTGAGACTACTTTAAAAATAAAATCTTAAGGACAACAACAACACCAACAACAACACAAAACTATGTTCAAATATCACCTTCTTTTTTTTTTTTTTAATTTTTTTTTCAACGTTTATTTATTTTTGGGACAGAGAGAGACAGAGCATGAACGGGGGAAGGGCAGAGAGAGAGGGAGACACAGAATCGGAAACAGGCTCCAGGCTCTGAGCCATCAGCCCAGAGCCCGACGCGGGGCTCGAACTCACAGACCGCGAGATCGTGACCTGGCTGAAGTCGGCCGCTTAACTGACTGCGCCACCCAGGCGCCCCCAAATATCACCTTCTTAATGTGCTCTTTCCCAACAAGCCATGTAGGTGGTGCATAATCATCTTTCCTCTGCTTTCTGAATCAGTTCAGGTAGATCTACTAATTAGCATTTGAATTACATCCCCAGCAAACAACATTTTATTTACATTATCTAATTTAGGATTTTCCATGTTGTTGTTGTTGTTATTCAGAATGGAGATCTCAGAAAACTATAATCATGATATCTCTATTTAGTCAAATGCAACTTCAAAATTTTCTGAGATATATTATGGGTCAGTAGGGCTAAATTTAGACTTTGGGGAAATGGAAGCTTTTATAATTTAGGGGCCTTCTTTAATGAAAAAAAATAAAACTATAAATATATAATCTGCTGTGAAAGTAACTATTTAATTATGACAAAAAAAAAACTAACTCAATTACCTGAGCATTAGAGATATAGATCTCTTTCTTCTGAAATTTCTCTAGGCTGTTTTTCAGAAATTTTACCAAGTAATGCTTCCTGATTACCACCTGTATTTACCTCTCCACCTAGAATAGGCTACAATATCTAGTAATTTCAGGGCCACCAGGGGCTTGTAGAAGTGTAGGCTCTGAAGCTTAAAGATCATTAATTAGTTTAATGGCAAATCCATTTCAGCATCTCAAACAGAGTTCCAGCAGGAAACCAATGGAGACAATTCAATATTACACGCCAGAGGTGAGAGCAGGACTAAAAGCCCACAAAGTGATGTAAGGCACTCAGGTATCAGAAACAAGAAATTCTCACCATCACCACACTTAGGTGAGGGAAGGACAAAGTTCAACAGATGCTCAAAAGTACTGGAACCCATTGAGGCCAAGTGGAGAGGGAAACTGTTCCCTGATCCCAGGCCACTGTCTCTTCTGGGATGAACCCAAAAGACAGTAGGGCAAAGGAACCTAGATGATGCAGTGCATAGAGATTGGTGTCTTGCCTAAACAAGAGTAGAGTGAAAAATGGAACTGGAGGGACAAACTGAGAACATCCAGCCCATGTGTTATTTGACTGTTTTCACATCTACTAAGATTGATTACTCTTGGGGCACCTGGGCTGCTCAGCTGGTTAAGTATCCAACCCTTGATTTCTACTCAGGTCATGATCTCACAGTTTGTGAGTTTGAGCTGGCATCGGGCTCTGTGCTGACAGTGCAGAGACTGCCTGAGATTCTCTCCCTCTTTCTCTCTCTCCCCCTCCGGCCTCAAAAAAAAAAAAAAAAGATACATATATATATATATATATATATATATATATATATATATATATATGACTGATTATTCTTTGTATTTGTGTGTGTGTATATATATATATATATATATATATATATATATGACTGATTATTCTTTGTATTACATGAATAATTGCCTGGGGCATTTTACCTCTTATCTGGCAATAGTCTGACAACACAAAGTGACCTAAAAGTAAATTTTGTGAAAGAACCCAAAAACATTGAGTCAAATTTCCTAGCTTGAAGAAGAAAAAAGTTGTATGGGCTTCTCTAAAGACAACATAGAATAGATATAATTAGAAGATAATAAAATTTAAAAGAATGAAAGTACCTTTTATATAAACCACACTATTTTTATGGGCAACCAATATAACAACTCATTTCTTCTGTGGCTTATTAAGAATTTTAGTCTTAATCTCTTTTTTTCAAAAATGTTCATTTTTGAGAGGAAGCATGAGTGAGGGAGGGACAGAGCAGGGGTGGAGAGAGAGAATCCCAAGCAGGCTCCATGCTATCAGCACAGAGCCCAATGCAGGGATCCGTCTCACCAACCATGAGATCATGACCTGAGCTGAAATCAAGAGTTGGGTGCTCAACCAACTGAGTCACCCATACACCCCTAGTTCTTCATTTCCTATTTTCTCCATGATTCAGTATATAAATCCTCAGCTTCATGAAAGTTTATTGTTTTGTGAAGTTTATCACTAATATGTAATGGTGGATTGTGGCTATCAGAGTCATTTAGAGGTGGGTACTTAGTAGTTTCAATTATTTTAATTTACTTATGAAACAACTAAACTGATCACTAGTTTAAACACTGTATTTACTTTTGATAGAGGTGCAAACCTATTACATAAAATAATGCAATTTTTACTAATCACTTAAAAATATCCTCATAAAAATAAAACATCAAGTCCATAACTTCATCAAAGTTTGTTACAAATAACACTCTTATTTTAAAAAATAAGATTTCTGAAAGATGAGATTAAATTTTCTACATTATTGAATTGAACAGAATTCATCGGATGTATAGGAAGGCCAATTAATAACTAGGGCAAGTATTTATAAGTAGAAATACATAATATGGTAGCTCCTGCCCCTTTGTCCGCTTCAAATGACCAAAGGATATTTTGGTATCTACTCTCAGTTTTAAGGTTGACAAAGGATAAAGTATTCAATTAATGGGACTTGATTGCACCAAAATGATCAATTAGAGGGACATGACTCATTTTTGGAGAGAGCCAGGTCCAATCTGAAGAAGGGTATGAAATGTTCATAAAGAAATACACTTGGGAAAATCTGAGATTTGATACAATTCTTTAAATCACACACACACACACACACACACACACACACACACACACACCCTTTACATCCCCTTAGTAAATAAGTTAGTAAGCATCAAGAAAAATTTGAATTTAAGAATTTAGTAGTAGAATATGTGTTGACCCTTTTGGCCGACTGATGGGCAGATGGGGAGGGAGGAGTGCTGGTTCTGCCCATTATATATCTTAGAATCTCAACCCATGAGAATAATAACAGAGAGCCAGCTAGCTGTTCACTAAATTTTGTTTCTACCTGGGTAAATAACTTTATGCTATTTCCAGTTCTATCATGTGACTTCACCTATGAGTTAGAATAGAAGTGAAGCATGACACGTTTGGACAAAGCTTCTAAGAAAGAGTGTTACCTCAGCTAAGACCACATTCTTCTTCAGCTGAAAAACTGTGGAAGACAAGGTGGCCAAAGGAATGGCAAAGATACAGGATAGAAAAATAAACAGATTTGGACCTTGACTCACTACACGCAAGAGAACCACCTACCAACAATGTCCACCATCATCTATTGCCTGAGTGTGAAATAAAATTGAATCATATGCAAACCATTTTGTACTGTATATTTCTTTAATTTATCCTAATACAGATATACACCTAAATCATTCAAAACCAATTTGAATTATTTATCAATGGTCAAAAAAATTTGTAGGTGAGATAATCCAATGAAGTCTTCTGGATATTTCTTTCTCCCTAACTCTGATTCAATTAGAAATACAGAAATTTAGATGATTATTTTTCCTCTAAATTGAAATCTTTAAAAAGTATATTTTTACAAAATACCTTAAGACATTTGGGAAACCAGGGGGAAAAAAGTAGTTAATAACTCTAGGAAAACACTTTCATCACATTCACCCATATGAGAAATTGTTCTTCACATTCTACATATAAATTTATGATTTGTAAATAATGAAGCTAAGAGCCCTTGTGAAATAACATGAAAACAAACTCATTCATTTAAGTGAAGGATTTTGTTTACAAGAAGTACATTATCAAGGATGCATTATCATTGCTCATGTTGGTTAGCTAAGGTTCAGTTAACTGAAATAAATAATCTTTGTTATCAAAAGAAAAGTGAAAGATATCAGTTGTAGCTGACAGGGAAGAAATTGATTTAGCAGTGTTTGGAACTTTTTGTGAATACTCATAATAGTTATAATGCAGCATGGCAGAATATAGCTCAAAGATAATTGTCTCTATTTTATTCAAGCTCCTAGTAGGGTAAGACAAGCAAAACAACTGAAGATAAAGAAAAATGTGAAAAAAATTCTATAGTAAAATATTAATTTCAAATCACAGTTTTAATAAAAAAGGATCTAGACTAAATACAAAATTAACTTGACATAGAAATTGATATAAAAAAATGTTTTAAATCAATTAAAAGCACCTTATAGGCAAGAAGTCTTTTAAAATTAGCTCTATAATGACAAGAAAACTATAAATTAGAAGTAGAGTTAATCCAAAATTTCTACTGTACATTTTCATATATTTCTCCATTTTCATAAAGTAAATCTGGTAGTTGAGATTTTATAATACTCAAATAATAAAAAATACCTATTAAGCAGTCATTTCTTTTTTAAACAAAATATGACAGTCAATTGGATTTATTTATGCTGACTGAATAACTGGATTGATTTTGTGTGTATGTGGGCTGTAGATTTAACCTTGGAGTCAAGGTAGAGTCACACACACTGTAACTAACAAATGTGTGTGCTTTCAAACCTCTTATGTGACTTTGTTTCTGATACACAATAATGTAACCAGATGAAGATATATAAGTATGATTTTATTCAATGAAGTGAAATGAAAAGATTTTCGGTGAAAACCTGCAAGTCAGTATAAAGGTAGCAACTCTCCTAATTTTAGTTATTCTCCAGAGAATTTTCTTTCCCGCATTCTATGCTTAGCACAAAATCCAAGCAAATTATTTCAAGACTGGAGGCATGTATATGTGCAAGGAGAATAGCATGAAATATTCTCTTTCATCTTCATGTAATTTAAAAGATCAGATATGGCATCACCTTCGTGATGTGGATACTCCTCGATATGGAAACCAGTGGGACAGAATAAATCAGAAAAGAAAAGGGAAAATAAACAAACAAAAAAACATGATGAGTAAGACAACATAGTATAATTAAAACTTGGGGATTTAGTGGTTAATTTTGGCCAAAGTACATGAATATGGTTTAGTGGTAACACTGGAAGTCCAATTCAAAGTAATGATATGCTATACATAATTTACATTTTTTCAAAACTTATTCGCATGTTATTCAATTTCCATAGTAGTTTCTAAAGTTAGACAAAAATTATTCACTTTGCAATTGAACCCAGAAGAGATGTTATAAAGTGGTAGGGAAAATTAAAGATATAATAAAGACAAAAATCCTACATTTTCACATTCTTACACTCTAACCTTTAACTTGTAATATTAAAAATATTATAGATCCATGTTAGATACATTTGCCTTCCAATTTCAACTTAGAAAAGAGTCTCAGATATTTGCAATGGTCATCAATAGAAGACAGCATTTTCCTTGTGTTTTTCCTACCCAAGCCAGTCTAATGAAAGTATGTGTATGGACATGTGGGTATATGTATATGCAAATATGCACACATATGCCACTAGATATAGAGTATCTTCAAGCAAATTTGAAAAGGGTGATCTCTTTTAGTGGATACAGTCCTACAGGAGCATATCTTAATGAATAGACGAAGCCATTTTTTCAAAGAAGAAAATGTCCCTGCATTCACATAAACAGTATCACATTATGCCAGACCTCAGTCATCCCCTCAGCTAGGTACCTTTATGGAGTGCACAAATTGCACTATCATAGGCAGACACACAGATACAATAGTATGAAGATCAGTCAGATGTTTATTTCAGGGCCAAAAATATGATACTAACTGTCAAGAAAGGACAGAGTTGGGTGGGGAATTATAAAGTCAGGGTGTTTTCCCAGTACAGCTAACTGGTATTTGCACAAGAGGAAGTTACTATTTGGCAGTAGCAATATTCCTGTGTATATGTTCCTGTGGTTAGCAGTTTGGCCTTGGCTGTGTTAGCAATTCCACTCACCTTTCTCCTTGACTTGAGAGCTAGACTCTTTGCTAATTGTTCTTATCTCGCTTTCCCCCTCATTATCCCCACCCTATGTCTTTCTCAATTTTAACTATTTAGGGTTGAGTACAAGGAGGGGGCTTTTGATCATTACGTTGGAAAAGAGAAAGGCCATGAAAGTGACTTCTGTTCAAGCTGACAGTTTGCTTATTTGAGGGGAAAGTCACTCTAAGACATAGAGCTATAGCTACTGAAATAGCTCTGTTTATACCTCTAGACATATTTTCCTCAGATAATTTGAACTGCTAAAAATTTACCTTTCCAGTGGTTGCCTTATTGTGGTAAAAATGTCTCCTTTCTGAACTAGTGTTTAACAATAAAGGCCTGCTTTTTAATAGCTTTTAGAGGAGCCATACAGAATGTTTCCTTTCTAATACTTACTTGTTTATTGTTTGCTTCCGAGGCAAAGCATTCCCTTCACTTTTCTATTGGATCCTATGATGACCTTCAGAGAGACACAACTATTTCAGCCAGTTCCACTGTGTGCTGCATTCACTAACTGCCCACTAACTAGCCACCTGGGAGATGGCCTACCTAGAATACTGACCAGTCTTAAGATAAAGAAGATAACAATGGGTCACACTTCTAGTGTTCTCTACATGGATCTATTAGGCTTTTCAACTTCAGAAACTGAGTGCTAAGACTGACTAAAAAAAAAAAAAAAAACAAACAGAAGATGCAAAGAACTAAAGTCAGAAATTATAGCAGGGACATCACTATCAACCTACAGAAATCACAATGAATACTAGAAATTCTAGTATTAGAAATACTATGTATAATTTTACGTCAACAAATTAAATAACCTAGATTAAATGAACACATTTCTTGGAAACACACAAATTACCAAACTGACTCAAGAAGAAATGGAAAATCTCAACAAATCGAAAACAGACAAATAAATTGAATCAGTAATCAAAAACCTCCCAAAAAAAGAATAGCCCAGGGCCATATAGCTTCACTAGTGAATTCTACCAAATATTTAAAAATAAAATAAAATAAACACCAACCCTGAGTGATACTCATTACTCTGATATCAAAGCTAGACACATCATAAGAAGGGAAAACTGGGCCGCCTGGGTGGATCAGTTGGTTAAGCATCTGACTTTGGCTTCAGTCATGATCTCATGGTTTGTGGGTTTGGGCCCTGCATCGGGCTCTGTGCTGACAGCTCAAAGCTTGGAGTTTGCTTCAGGTTCTGTGTCTCCCTCTCTCTGCCCCTCCCCTGCACATGCTCTTTCTCTCTCTGTCTCTTGAAAATAAATAAAAACATTACAAACAATTTTATAAAATAGAAGGGAAAACTATACATCAACACTTCTTATGAAAATAAATGCAAATATCTTCTAAACAATACTAGCAAACTGAATCAAACAGCATATTAAAAGGGTTATATACCATGACAAAGTTGAATATATCCCAGCACTGAGATTTAGAATCCCTGTGGTTCTAAATAAGATAATCAATCACTATACCACACGTTAGTGTAATGAAATAAAGAAGTCACATGGTCATCTCAATTGATGCAGAGAAATCATTTGACAAAATATATCACCTTTTCATAACAAAAAAAATTCAGAAACCTAGAAAGAGAGGGAAACATTCCCAAAGAGAAAAAGGACATTTATGAAAAACCCACAGCCAACATCATACTCAATGCTGAAAGACAGAAGGCTTTTTCCCTAGTATCAGGAACCAGACAAGGATATTTTACCACTGCTATCCAATATTGTATTTGAAGTTCCAGCCATAGCAAGACACATAAGAGGAAATGAAAAGTATCCAGAGAATATCTGTGTGACATTGAATTAGGTAAAAGTTTCTTAACTGTGACCTCAAAGTCATGACTCATAAAAGAACAACTTGGAAGAGTTGACTTCATAAAAATAAAAGAAGCAACAAATCTAGTATTCAAAAGACACTGTTAAGGGAATTTATGGACAACATATTCACTGGAAAAATATTTTTCAAATTATATCCGGTGAAGAACTTTTATGCAGAATACATGAAAGAACACCCAAAAGTTAATAATAATAATAAACACCCAATAAAAAATGAATCAAATATTTGAACAGGCATTATACCAGAGAAGATATACAAGTAACTAACATATACAAAGATAAATAACTATAGGAAAATATGTATCTTAATAGTAAATAGGGAAATATTAATTATAGCAAATGGGAGGATGTGGAGGAACTGTTTCGCTCATATGTTTTTGTGAGAATGTGAAAAGGTGCAACCACATTGGAAATAGTTTGTCAGATTTTTTAGTAGGTTAGACATACATGCACTTTATGATCTAGCCATTCTACTCCTAGATATTTACTGAAGAGAAAAGAAAGCAAATATACATACAAAAATGTGTACACAAATGTTTACAGCCTCTTTATTTTTAATAGTCCTAAACTAGAACTATTTAAATATCCATCAAAAGGTGGATGGTGTCAAGAACTGTAAAGAGTATGAATTTTTCATGTACTTTCTATTTTTAATGTTTAGTTCTTTATTTTGAGAGAGCATGAGCATGAGGAGGAGATGGGCAGACAGAGAGGAAGAGATAGAATCCCAACCAGGCTCCGCTCTGTCTTCACAGAGCCTTACAATGGGACTTGATCTCACAATCCAATCTGTGAGATCATGACTAACAGAAAACAAGAATCGGTCGCTTAACCGACTGAGCCACCCAGGCGCACCAACATTTAACCTACTTTCAACCTAAAAATGAACTTGCCACAATTTCATGGCAAAAGACGTGAAACTTCTGGGTCAGAGAAAATGGACATTATAACCCAGAGCACAGCAATCAACACAAGTGTCATGTTCATACTTGTTTTCAAGATGCAAATTTAACTTACTTTTTTTTTTTTTTAAGTGAGCTAGATGTTATCACTGGCAACAAAGAGTCTAATGCAGCACTAGGAAAGGCATGTTGAAGGCAGGTTTCCTGATGTAAATTGAGTGGGCTTATTTAGGGAATATTAGGATCAATGAAATTCCTTCATCATGATTAGGAATTTGTAGTCATTGATTTTTGTTTTGCTAGCTTTTTTTTTTTTGAAATCAGAGCACTTTAGTATTGTTATTACTTACAAATGGGAAACCTATGCAAAGAAAGTGTAAAGTTTTACTGTCTTCTTATACTATGTCTTATCAGATTATGTTGCAATAATTTAGAACAGAAATAGCAAAGAAAGCAAAAGCACACTGCTAAATGATATATTAGCCACTAGACAACTGAAACCTAAGACCTGAACTTAATATTACCAACAAAAAACTTCTGTCATTGGTCAAAGTGGAATATGGAAGTGTAAAATGAAGGTCTCCAATGGAGATCTAACATTGAGAAGCATAAGAGAATGTCATTGGCTGTGTATCATGTAAAGATCCTGTAGGCATATATGTAGTGAGAAATAGAGGAAAATAAGCAGAATAATAGAATATGGTGTACTACAGGTCTCTGACAACTTCTGAAATGTCCACCTATTCACTAACGGATAGTTCAAATATTTCATAATCTTGCTATAATCTTGCTTCAGGGTAGAATTATATGCTTATAGAATAAGATAATTTTAGATAGTTATCCCTTTCAGCCAGTCCCACCTCTTCAATATTCTATTCCAGTGCTTGCAATCATAAATATATGAACATCATAAACTTTCCATCTAACTGGGGAAATGAAAATATTTTGTAGCTTTAAAGATGATATTTAAAATAAAGAATCAAAAAGGAGGATAAAAGTAATATTCAGAAATGATAGCATCTCTAAAGCACTGAGGAAAACATATTGGATATAACCCTCAGTATTTCAGTAGAAAGAAGCCATAGTTATATTCTTTAAATTTATTATCTGTATTTCAAAGAATAATTGTCTTACCAGTCAACTCCTACTCAGGATTATTCAATAATTAACTTATATTCATTTAAAACACATGAACTGATACTTAGGAGATGTTCCTCAGAAGTATACTGGATGAGATCAAAAGAATCCATTGTGAGATTGAATACTTACTGTGGAAGAATATGTATGCTTGTTGGTATACCTTGATTTATAAAACATAGAATGATGATTTCGTATAGGTCTCCCTTAGTGCACTTAGAAAAAACACTTGAAATTATTTTCATAAGATTAATTCATAAGGTTCTCCCTGAAGCTGATATATTTATGGAGATTTGGCATAGGTAGAAGATGAAAGAACAGGATAAGAAGAAAAGAGGATTACATTCAAGGTGCATGTAAGCCAGACATTTTATTTTGAAAATCCAGTCTCATAAGTAATATTTCTTGACATCACCATCATTCCATCCTCCTGAGCTTAATGCATACAAATCAACATTGTTTCTTCTCCATTTTTTACTTGCTCTTTTTCTACTTGCTCTTTCCTATTTCCTGTTTCCCTCCACGTCCCAGTTTTCACCAGTTCAATTATATTCCCACACAGCTGCTACCCTGGTTTGTGCTCTCATTACTATACAGCTAGACAATTATTTTAACTCTAACTGATTCCCATGTTGCTAGATTCTCCTCTCTTCCCAATCTGGCTGACAGATTACCTTTTTGGACTTCTCCCCTACTGCTTTTTTCTTAAAACATTTGTAAAATCTAGCTGCATGAAGTTAAAAATAAGCTTTGTTTATTTTTTAAAAATGGTAATAAATAAGATCTATGTACCTGTAATAGATAAAGTGATAATGAAAAATGCTTCCCCAAGGCAGTCTAGGAATTTATGACAAAAATTATATCAAATTTCTTATAAATGATACACATTTTTGTACTTATCTTTACACTTGTCTCACACTATCATCATACAATTTTTAATAAACTCATAAATCTTCATACTAGCTTTACATTCATTTATGAAAACTGAGATCAAAATATATTTCTAGAAAAAATAAGAAACAATAAGGAATGTATATTTTCAAATTGTTGATTGAAATGTCATTAGTATGATTAAAAAATACATGACAGGGGCGCCTGGGTGGCTCAGTTAGTTGAGCGTCCTACTTCAGCTCAGGCCAACATCTCGTGGTCCATGAGTTCGAGCCCCGTGTCGGGCCCTGTGCTGACAGCTCAGAGCCTGGAGCCTGCTTCAGATTCTGTGTCTCCCTCTCTCTCTCTGTCCCTACCCTGCTTGTGCTCTGTCTCTCTCTGTCTCAAAGATAAGTAAACATTAAAAATATTTTTTTTAAAAATACATGACATATTTTCTATAACAGAGTATTAAATAATATCAAGGTGCATCCAACAGAAGGAATATTTACTGCCACCACAAAAATGTATTTCCCAGTTTTTAATTGATATTAATATATTTTCAGTAAAAAATGTAAACATTCAAAAGTGAGTCTACATTGTGTATGCTGTATTTAATTTACATTTAGCAATTATATTTAATGTACTGCAGAGGATAAGAGCCTCTAGTTTCTAGAGCCTGGTTGCCCATGTGCAAATATGGGCTAAACTGCCTATGAGTCCTGAACAACCTACTTAACCTTTCAATATTTCCATTTCCTTGTAAAATATATATAAAACACATAATAAGAGCATCGATATCATGGATGTGCTATGAAGGTTTAGTGAGTTAATACTACTAACTCTTTATAATACAGATCCTAGCACCAATGGCTTATATATTTCTTCATGGATTTCTGCATTCCCAACTTTTCTGAAGTGATCAGAGATATTTTTGTTATAATTGGCATAAATATACTATGTATTTATGTCTTACATATATTGGGACTGTTAGCATACTATTATTTTATTCATCCATTTTACAGATGAAAAACAGCAGATAAGTATTTTCAAAATATAACTCCAAAGTTATATGTTTAGGAAGTCACTCAGTGAGGATTGGTATCTTATCATAAATCTTATCTTAAATCATATCTCTAAATCTTATGTTTTTCTTATTGTGTCATTCTGCTTTTCCAAACCTGGGCAGGAAGAGGAAAACGATGTAATAATTGAATGCTTAAAATTAAAGATAAAAAAAGTAAATGCACCACCTCTGAAATGCATAATTTTTATACTTCACTCTCAATTTTCTTTTTTTTAATTTTTTTTTTAACGTTGATTTATTTTTGAGACAGAGAGAGACAGAGCGTGAATGGGGGAGGGTCAGCGAGAGGGAGACACAGAATCTGAAGCAGGCTCCAGGCTCTGAGCTGTCAGCACAGAGCCCGACGCGGGGCTTGAACTCACTGACCGTGAGATCATGACCTGAGCCGAAGTCTGACACTTAACCAACTGAGCCACCCAGGCGCCCCCACTCTCAATTTTCAAAAGGGAAATCTTTTGAGCTCACTTGTTGCAATTTCTTCATCATTCTTTTCTATGTCTTATGAGGTCATGATACCATTTTCTTCTCAAGATCTCTCAGCAGTACCACTCTCCTTTTCTACTTTTTCATCTTAGATTACTTAGGACACCATTATAATTAGTCTACTGAAGATACTATAAAATATCTCCACCCTCTTATGATCCATGGCCAAACCCTAGCGCCTCATAAGATCATGCTTTTATTCTCTGGGCCTACAAAAGAGGAGTTCATGATTGTGGGTAAAAATTACACACTTGGCTAAAGTAGTTTTATTATACTTTTTTTTTTTTTTTGAAGAGAGAGAGAGAAAGAGAGAGAGAGAGAGAGGGAGTGGGGAAGGGGCAGAGGGAGAGGGACAGAGAGAATTTTGAACAGTGCAGCATGGAGCCCAATGTGGGACTCAATCTCACAATCGTGAGATCATGACCTGAAGCAAAATTAAGAGTCAGATGCTTAACAACTGAGAAAACCAGACACCCCTAAAATAGTCTATTTTAAAATTTGAGATATGATACTTAAAACTCCACTTTGCCACAAATACCACTGCATTTTTCTTATAGGCCACATCAGCCAGCATCTGCAAATTCCAAACTCTGTGTTTTTCCTGGTATTTTCATTATTCTGCTTCAGGTTGTAGAAGTTGTTGAGGCTTTACTTCTCATTATCATGATGTCTTTTTACATATCTCTCATCCTCCTTGGGCTATCTAGGGTTGGTTCTTCTTAAGATGTTGACAAAGGAACAAAAGGTCAAATGTAAAATTGCAGGACATCTTGTGGGCTAGGATCAGAACTGACATACTATATCCACCTAAATTCAATTGGCCAAAGCAAGTTACACGATTGGAGCCAAAGAAAAGGAGAAGGGCACATACTCATTCCACCACTGAGACACGCAAAGTGTGAACGCAAACAGGAGTGATGACATTGAGGCAATAAGGAAACCTACTTAAATGTGTGATATTTAGCAGTATTTCATTTTGTGTCTGTAGGGGATGGGGGGGGTGGCAGTTTGTTTCAGAGGCTATAGGAAGCTAACCAATCCAGAAGGTTTAGTATTTTGTAGTACATTTTCCAGAGACTGAATTATTTCATTTTAATCACCAATTAAATGCTATGTCCCCAAATGAACTCATGATACTTTCTTTTCTTTCTTTCTTTCTTTCTTTCTTTCTTTCTTTCTTTCTTTCTTTCTTTTTTTTTTTTTTTTTTACAATTTTATCTTTTGTTGTCCTTTGTTGTTCTCTCATGAGATCAACCAATTAGGCGCTTCAGGCTATTTTCCAGACTTTACTCCTTTTTTCATTATGAAGAAACATTGGTCAAACAAACAAACAAAAAACCTCTGCAATTTTCAGAATTGTATAAAACCAGCTTCATTGCATTATTTTGTTTTCACAAATATTTAATGTAGTAAGCACAAGCCACCGAGCATTTCAGTTTGAGGCAGTAAATGATAAAAACGATTTCAACACAAATCCCCTACCAAAACAATTACCTCGGCCTCACTCTTTGTCTTTGGTTATTCTAGGTGAAACTGTCTTCCTCTCTACTAATTTCTGTTTTGGAGTAGTTTTTTTTTTCCTGCTGAGATGTCAGGGCTGAAAGGCTAACTGGGCTAAGGTTTACATGTTACTTCTCCTTCCCAAGATGATTCTCAGGAATAATGTCCCAAAACCATCTCTATTGAATGTATGACAAATAACACAGAAATAAATGAAATACTTGAATTTTTTAATGTTTATTTGTTTTTGAGAGAAAGAGACAGTATGAGCAGGGGAGGGTCAGAGAGAGCAGGAGACACAGAATCCGAAGCAGGCTCCAGGCTCTGAGCTGTCAGCACAGAGCCCAACGCGGGGCTCGAACTCAGGAACTTTGAGATCGTGACCTGAGCCGAAGTCAGAGCTTAATGGACTGCGCCACCCAGGCACCCCTAAATGTTTATTTATTTTTGAGAGAGAGAGACAGAATGTGAGCAGGGGAAGCGCAGAGAGAGGGAGACAGAGGATCTGAAATAGGCTCTGAGTTTGTCAGCCCGGATGCAGCGCTCAAACTCATAAACTGTGAGATTATGACCTAAGCCAAAATTGGACGCTCAACCAACTGAGCCACCCAGGTGCCCCATAAATAAATGAAATACTTTAAAAATTCATAGCTGTGGGGCGCGTGGGTGGCTCAGTCATTTAAGTCTCCTGCTCTTAGTTTTAGCTCAGGTTATGATCGCATGCTTTGTGAGTTCTATGCCTGTGTAGGGCTCTGAAGAGCCTGCTTGAATTCTCTCTCTCTGCCCCTCCCCCACTTGCATGCAGCTCTCTCTCTCTCTCAAAAAAAAAAAAAGCCACCAAAAACCAAAAAAAAAAAAAAAAAAAAAAAAAAAAAAACCAAAACCCATAAACTTAAAAAGAAATAAAAAATAAATAGAAAAATAAAAAGTCATAGCTGTGGGGTGCCTGGGTGGCTCAGTCAGTTGAGCGTTCGACTTCGGCTCAGGTCATGATCTCACAATCTGTGAGTTCGAGCCCCGCGTCAGGCTCTGTGCTGACAGCTTGGAGCCTGGAGCCTGCTTCAGATTCTGTGTCTCCCTCTCTCTCTGCCCCTCTCCTGCTCATGCTCTGTCTCCCTCTGTCTCAAAAATAAATAAAAACATAAAAAAAAAGTCATAGCTGCTCCTTTTATTTCTGTAATGTTTTCAATTTGTCAGTTTATTTAAAAATAGTTGAAAAGATGAGCCACTTACATTGAAGTTTCTTCCACTGATCTATTTTTAAAAATAATTGTTGTTCATTAAAATACCCATACTGAGAAAATGCTTTTAAATTTAAAGTTATAAAGAGCATATTCATTATTCCCAGTTAATTTTCATACACTATAAAATGAGTGTAGAGTAAAAATTCACATTTATCTAATTTTCATATGCTGTGAGTTAAAAGCAGCTAAATATTTGAGACTCTCATGGAAGAAAACAAAGAGAAAAAAATAGAAATATTATGGTCAAGGATGATACCTGAGAAGCAGGCTGAAGGAAGGATTTGAGAAAAAGCCTATTTTTAGAGGATAAAATGACATCATACTTTGCAAAAATAGAGTACAGATTGGAAAATAAGGAGTAAACATTGCAATTATTTCATATATTTTGAATTTCTCTAACATACCATTGATATACTTTGGCAAAATGCCAAAAAAGTTAGCATTCAGGCAGATCGTCTTTATATCAATCCCTCAAATATATGCTGGACCATTTGCACCATCTGCTGTGTAAGCTTCTGCAGAGAGAAGGACAATAGACATTTCTGGACATTCGTGTTAAAATGCAATTCAAGGGGATATACTATATCAAAGTGAAAGAAACCAAAATAGAGTGGAAAAAAGGTTTTAGTTCAGAACAGGACAGAAGAGGAATGAAAGCTAAATCTTTTCATCATACCTTGTTTTTGGTGTGTTTGGAAATATTTATATAAAAAGTTAATATTCCATATTAATATCAAGTAAAATAAATCTTTATCAAGCTATTCTTGAGAATAACTAATAGATTGAGAAATATATTCTTGGGGCCACACTCATTAATTGAATGCACTGTGGACATCCCCACATTGCAGGGAATGAAAATTGATTTTTTAAAAAGTATTTTTGTGTTAATTTATTTAAATATTTGTAGAAAAAGTGTACAAGTATCAAACTGTTATAAAATATGTACTACATTCTCTCAATACAGACGTTTTGTTATCGAGTTATTTATGGCCTGAATCCAAGGTTGGATTTAGATAACTGTACATTAATAATATTCTGGTTTCAGGGCACCTGGCTGGCTCAGTCGGTTGAGCATCTGACTTCAGCACAGGTTATGATCTCGTGGTTAGTCAGTTCGAGCCGCACATGGAGATCTGTGCTGACAGCTCAGAGCCCAGAGCCTGCTTTGGATTCTGTGTCTCCCTCTTTTTCTGCCCTGCTCCCCCTGCTCACATTCTGTTTGTCTCACTCTCAAAAATAAATAAACATTAAATAATAATAATAATAACAATAATATTCTGGTTTCAGGGGCATCTGGATGGCTCAGTCAGTTAAGTGTGAGACTTCAGCTCAGGCCATGATCTCACAGTTCTTGGTTTGGAGCCCTGCATTGGGCTCTGTGCTGACAGCTCAGAGCCTGCAACCTGCTTTGGATTCTGTTTCCCGCTCTCTCTGCCCCTCCCCCATTCATGCTCTTTCTTTCTCTCAAAAGTGAATAAAAACATAAAAAAATTAAAAAATAGTATTCTGGTTTTATATAGCGGTCTCTTTCTTAATAAACTCAATTTTCTTTCTTAGGCAAATGTCAATTCCTAGGTCAGTAACACACACACACACACACACACACACACACACACACACCTCCTTCTGAAGGAAAATACCAATTTCTCCTTTTCATTTCCAGGAAGGTCCTTTCTCTTCAGCTACTTCTCAGCTGACTTTAGTACATGACTGTGAAACTCATCATCAGGAAGAGTTACAAGATCTCTAGCTGAGCTCATTAACTCTTATCCTGGACTCATTAATTCCAATGTTCTCTCATGGAAACTAAAATTCATTTCTTCAATTTCTTATTTAGGTTTTTTAAGATTATTTTTATTTAAGAAAGCCAACGAAATATGGATTTCTCTGACCATATGAAAATAAAAAGTATCAAACTATTATAATAATTTGCGTTAAAATATTCATGCTTTCACCATCTAAAATATTTGTATTTGTGCTTTAAATATACTATAAAGGACTCTAGGCCTTTGTTTTTAACTATGAATATTCAGACACAAAGGCATATATATACCTTTAATGAGCTTACTGGTAGCCCTCCACAAGATATTTCTGCATCCTAATCCCAAGAATCTGTGACTATTACCTTGGATGGCAAAAACTATGATTAAGTTAAGAATTTTGATAGGAGGAAGTTATCCTGGCATTTTTACAAATGGGCCCTATCCAATGACCCTCCTCACATTAGTAAGACAGAGGGTAATTTCATAGAGACACAGACGGAAGCAATATGACCACAATGTTAGAAATTGGCATGATATGGCTGTATGTCAAGGAAAGACTATAGCCACTGGAAGCTGGAGAAGGTAAAGAACATATTCTTCCCTATAGCCCCCCCAGAGAGAGGGCGCCCTTGTCAGATCACAAAATTTTAGCTTCCAGAATTGTTATAGAATAAATTTCTGTTGGTTAAAGCCACCATTTTTGTGGTAATTTGTTACAGCAGCCTCAGGAAAGTACTACAGTGCACTTGGAAAATGAAAATGAAAAAAAGACTTGGGAATTTTCACACATCTGGAAATAATAGTGTAGAATTAAAGAATAGAAGGATACTAAAAAGTTCAACAGTTAGTATTTACAACTCACATTTATTGAATTGATGTCATCTACCAAGCTCTATGACAGCTATCACAAAGATAAATAAACATGATCTCTTCAGGAGCTTGTGATGTAGTGGCATGACCCATCTATTCCTTATGTAAAAATTAGCTAGAAGGCCAAACATCAAGATTTAATGGCATAAAAGGCAAACAATACTATAAGCAAATCCATTGCAACAGGTTTCTAGGCGGTGCGGTGTGATGGAAAAAATATGAAGCTTAAAGCCAAGCTCTTTGTGTCTATAACTGGGTGACCATAGACTACAAAACTGTTGTTGTTTGTTTGTTTTTGTTTTAGCTCATGTATTCTCATCTTTAAAAATGATTAAGACATTACTTAGGTCTAAAGTTGGGGTAAGAAAAAATGGGTTAATCTATATATAGCAAATATCATTTGTCTTACTATTCCTTATTAATGTGCCACCAGATTACTATACCTCCCATCTGAAAACTCTCCAGTGGTTTATTTTGGGGTGGGCAACTCATTTTACTTTTCATAGAACTTACTTAGATTTGGGGCACCTGGCTGGGTCAGTCAGTAGATCATGCAACTCTTGATCTCAGGGTCGTGAGTTCAACCCCCATGTTGGATGTAGAGATTACTTAAAAAAAATCTTAAAAAAAAAAAGAGTAATTACCTAGTTGTAGCACTAAATGTCCCATTTAAAACTAAATGTTTTTCTAATCCTAGGAAAACTGGAACAGTTGGTTCATTCTTTTTTTTTTTTTTTTTTTTTTATGGTCACCCAAAACATGGCCTATTGTGAATGATGTTCCTGGTATTCATGCCCTAGTGTACCCTAGTGAATCTGAACTGGCTATTAACTTGACTTACCAATAGAAGGCAGTCAAATAAATGGTCTGTGACTTCTAAACTTAAGCATTTAGAGCCTGTAAGCATTTGCATTTGTGTTTTCTGGAAACCCAGAACTGCAAGAAACCTGGCCACTGCTGGAGAAACTATAAGGAGAGGGGGCATAGATAGATGTATAGTCAGTGAGGCCTTGAGACTACATGAAGAATGAGAAAATTCCAACCAATACAGTGTTTCTGTTGAGCTTTCAAATGACGCCATGCTGAGCAACCAGTTAACTGCAAGTAGCAAAGAAATCCCAAGTGAGATCAGTAGGACTACTCTGCTGAATCCAGCTCAGCTCATGAAAGGGGTAAGAGATAATGCAAGGGGTATTTGTTTTTTTACCACTAAATTATGTGATTATTTGTTTGGAGGTGAAGTCACAGATAAGTGAAGAAGTCACAAATCGTTTGCTTTTCACTTGTACACAAACCAATTACCTATGACGATCCTCTTGTAGCATTTGCTCTTTTTTTTCTTTCTTATGCTAGCCCCCAGACTGACTTAAAACTAATTGCCCATAATAGAGTTAAAAAATATTTGCTGCTGTTTGTTGTTTTTTGCAGAGATATTCCATTGATTCTGAACATATTAAAAATAACATCTGGCCTATGCTTTAGGCACCAAAACAAACCTGAATTCTAAGCAGAGCCAGAATTCCTTCTCCTTTCCTATTCCATAAAGTATCGAAATAGCTGAGAACTCAAAGATTTGTGGTTTGCCTTGAGCCATATGTTTTAATCATGTGGCCAACCTATTCACTTCCCTTCTAATAGGAGCTCAGTCTACCAGATCACACAGGAAACACATACCACACCATACATTCTCTTTGTCATCTTTTACTCCCAAATCTGTCATCCATCAAAAGTCCTCTATCATTTCTGGTGTGCCTGGGTGGCTCAGTTGGTTAATTGTCTGACTCTTGATCTTGGCTTAGGTCATGATCTCACAGCTTGTGAGACTGAGCCCCAGGTCAGGCTGTGCACGGAGAGCATGGAGCCTGCTTGGGATTCTCTCTCCTTACTTCTCTTGGCCCTTCCCTATTCATGCTCGCTCGCTCTCTCTCTCTCTCTCTCTCTCTCTTTTTCTCTCTCCCTCTCTCTCTCAAAATAAATAAATAAAACTTAAAAAAAAAAGTCCTCTATGGGGCGCCTGGGTGGCTCAGTCCATTGAGCGTCCGACTTCACCTCAGGTCATGATCTCACGGTTCATGAGTTCGAGCCCCCCATCAGGCTCTGTGCTGACAGCTCAGAGCCTGGAGCCTGCTTCAGATTCTGTGCCCCCCTCTCTCTCCTTCCCACCCCTGCTTGTGCTCTGTCTTTCTCTGTCTTTCAAAAATGAATAAACATAATAAATAAATTAAAATAAATTAAAAAATTCCTCTACCATTTCACGAGTCACAAAAGGAAAGCTCCTAGGCACAACAATGAAAAGAAACAATATGAGTATGTTATTATAGCTCATGGTTCCTTAAATAGGTGCATTTCCTAATCCCTGAAGCTACGAATGTAATCTCATAGTTTTTTATATGTGGTTAAGTCAAGGACTTTGATATGGGGAGATCATCCTGTTGGGCCTGATCCATATCAACCACCATAGTCCTGGTCCTCATAAAAGGGATGAAGGATAAATCAGAGTCAGAAGGGAAGATGATGTGATAATAAATTAGAGTGATAAGCTTTGAAGATTGAAGAAGGGGCCACAAGAAGCCATCAGAAGCTGAAAAAGGCAAGGGAATGAATTCTCCCTGCCAGAGACTCCAGAAAGATTCAGCCCTACAGATACATTGACTTTTACCTAATAACCTGATTTTAGACTTCTGATGTTCAGAACAAGATAACAAATTTGTGTTGTTTCGAGTTTGTAATCACTTACTACAGAAGGAATGGGAAACCAATATAGTAATAGTTGGAATGATTACAGGTTGAAGACTATACTACAAATAGCAAATCTAAAAGTGTTGTGCTCTGCCTACATAAAAGCACCTGACCCATGACACAGAGTAGCGAGTCAATACCTTTTAATATTTTATACTCTTGGCAGCTACTAAAAGAAATCTGATGGTCTGTGTGAATATCTTTGCTTCCTTGAGTCAGCCTATGGCCAGGTGTTTGTTTCTCATTTTCAAAGGTAAGCCAAATATTAACATTTTTATTTTTTGCCTCACTTTCTTAGTGTAAGAAATTGGCTTTGTTACCCAGTAAGCAGTCAGACTATGTAAATTCCAGCTCGTATAATCAGGAGCTCAAATATATGTTTTGCTCAGACTTTGCCCACCCTTTGTACAGCCTTTTCAGGAGGTATTGCTTGGGTTCTTTATATTCAGTTTTGGCTGCCCCGCACAATAGGCAAGTAGCCAGGAGCTCAGAAACACGGTGCTCAGTGTCCTGGCAGAGGCATTGCTTCACCTCTTTAAAGAAGACTATGAAGGCTTATGTTTTTGGTAAATAAGGCTGATTGTACAAAAACACAATATTTTGATACAAAGAAAGCTGCCTCTTGCCAGAGAGACCAGCTTATCTCATGAAAAGGAGAGAATTAGTTCATTCCTCTTAATATGTTAATTGAAATTAATTTAAAATTACATTTTAAAGAGTAATTATATCCAGCTACACTAATCATTATCACACTGTTTACCAAGTTCTGTATTCTATTAGACCATGAGCTAAGGTTTAACATGTATTATGCAATGCCATGCAGATTTTCAAAATCTATATATCCTCTAAAGTACTTCCAAGAAGAAATGGAGGGAGGAGAGGGTACTGGTTATATCCCAGGAGGCGGATGCCTTGGGTTCAGTCTTCACTGCCGTGTATTCATTGTGTGATCTTTAGCAATCTACTTAGCCAGTGCCTTATGTCTTCACTTGTAACATAAGGTCAATAACACTATCTCTTTCATAAGATTGTTATAAAATTATTTTAATTCATAACTGTAAAGGGATTAGACCAGCGCCTGACCCCTGGGAAATGCTCAAATGTGCATTAAAAATAAATAAAGCCCGAAAAAAGTAAAAACATAACAAGGTGGAAATTACAAAAAAAGAGATCAGAATTATAGAGGTTAGTTGGGATAAAAAAGTTGAGTTGGTTATTTATTAGAGGCCATTTGGTTGCAAGAAATAGAAACCGTTAGTTAACTACTTCAATCCACAATGGGATATCCCACAAAATCAAATGGCAAAAAATATATAGTCAAGAGAGGTGTACATAAGAATTGGAAGATTGGGAGTCAAAATATTTTTGCTGAAATTTTATGAATTTTTGTCTTTGGCTCTTTTAAGCTTGTTTTCTCTCTCTCTCTCTTTTTCTTTTCCCCCACCTCCTCAGCAGACTAACTTTGCTTTGGTGTATCCTTACAGAAAATTACTACTCAGTTTCCAGCTCTGCATGGCTCTGCAGCACCCAAAACAGAATAACATGACTATTTTGCAAGGAAGAACTTATATTGCTGTAGCTTTGGTCAGATTTTCACTTCAGTTTCATTAAAGTCTGTGTGCAATGGGAAGACAGGCAGGAAAGCCATACCTGCAATATCTACAATAATTTATTATTTACTGTCATAAAGAGTTGGGTTTTTTTTTCATTTTTTAATGTTCATTTATTTTTTAGAGACAGAGCACCAGTGTGGGAGGAGCACAGAGATTAGAAGACAGAATCCAAAGGAGGTTCAATGTTCTGAGCTGTCAACACAGAGCCCGATGCAGGGCTTGAACCCACTAACCATGAGATCATGACATGAGCCAAAGTTGGACACTCAACCGACTGACCCACCCAGGCGCCCCAGAGGTTGGCTTTTGAATGTAACTTTTGTTTGTTCTAAGGAAACTTCCAACTTGATTCTCTAATCTGGAGGAGAATTTAAAACTATGAAGCTTTCCATGTATTTAATATATTTAATCATTTTCAATTCATATAAAATATGTAGGTGTTTGAAACGATGATGTACAAGCATGGGCTTAGCCTATGGTATATTTAAATAAGAATAAGACATTTATATTTTTCAAGAAAGATCTTCCTTCATGAAATCAAAATATCAATTATGTGAATTAATAAAAAAGTAACAAATTGAGAAAAATGGCTAATGTAAATATGGATTTGGAGTCTATAAAAGAATGTTTGATATTCTTGGAGTGTTCACTGTTTGCTAACATAGAAGGTCTTACGAACTTGACTTCTGCTGTCACTAAATTTCCCCTTCTCCTCTAATCTGAATTGTTTGAAAGAATTATCATCTGTTGGTGTTAGTGTAAATCTCAGCATGTGACTCATGTTTTATCTGTATTTAAGGGAAGGAATAAGTTATTATTATTATTATTATATTTTAAAAAATACTTCTATAAATAGTATGATTAATATATCTGTTCATCAGGAAAAGTTTATATAATGTTACTGTGTGCAGTCTGCTGGTCCATAAAACTATCTGTGATTTTTGCCTTCAAAGATTCACAGATGACTAAGACAGATGGAAAGTCATAGCATTCTCAGATGGAGGTAAATAATAGCTGCTAGAGATTGAATATCTAGGAGATCACCACACTCAGAGTTGCTGATGCCATAATTATCCTAAGGAGAGCAATGTGAGATATATTGTTGTAGGGGAGAAAAAGTTAAAGCTAGAGAATATGCAATTGATAGTTTAGCGTGGTTGAAATATTGAAGTCAAGGGTAGGATGTGACCAAAATACAAGCAGGAGTAGGTCATGGAGTGTCTTACTCCACCTAATAAGGGTTTTAGGTTTTAGGCCATAGACAATAAAACTTTGAAAAATTTGAAGCAGAAAATTAGCAAAATTAGATTCCATTTTATAAATGAATCCCTCAAAATTTCTGGTTCAATAACATCAACATCAACATCAATAGCTTTCATCTGGGTAAGAATTAGAATTTGAGTGTCAGACGCAGAGGAGAGAGTAGCAATAGAAAACATGTTTCTGAACCAGATGATGGAGTTAGAGGTGGGTATTATGGAGTTATTTACCAAAGTGAGTTATACAGAATGTGAAGCAATTTTAAGGGGAAATATGATCTTTTTCTTCAGTTTGGACACATTGAGCTTGACACAATTATATATCCTGCTTGATAAGTGGATAAACACATTGGAATTCAAGAGCAATATCTTCTCACAGAAGCTTGATCTCATTCTACCTCCCTCCTGTTGGGCCGCTTAGAGTTCCTTACATGGGAACGCATCAGAGAGAAAAGTGTCAACAACTTTGCATGCATAGCATTTCCATATTTCCATTGTCTTTCTTCAAAAATTACTGATAAAAATATACATTATCGTCTTGTAGAAAAAACTTATTGTAGTTATACCTCTATATTTCCTATTGAAGTCTTGCAATACCTTTATATATTGCCCCACTGTTCTTTCCATGTAGTATACATAAGGTACATGTGTATCTTCTATACTTCATTTATCAGTGAAGGTACATCACTTGATTTCACAAGCTTTCTTTTTTTTAAGTTTATTTATTTATTTTGAGAGACAGAGGCAGGGAGAATGGGGAAGGGGCAGAGGGGGAGGGAGGGAGACAGAGAGAGAAAGAGAAAGAGAAAGAGAGTGGAGAGAGAGAGAGAGAGAGAGAGAGAGAGAGAGAGAGAGAGAATCCTGAGCAGGCTCCAGGTTGTTGGGGCTCCAAAGCACAAAACACGAGATCATGATATGACCTGAAATCAAGAGTTGGACACTTAACCTACTGAGCCCCTCACATATTTTCTGTATATCCCTTCACATGTGGAAACAGGCTCCTTTGAATTTCACTTGTAGGCAGTGGTGTAGAAGGAAATGTTTAACCACCAGTTCTCCAGAGAGAATGAATTCTGTTTTGCAGCATTTGCCAGTCTCTGTGAGGGAAGTGCCCCACCATTGTTAATTTCAAGTTTCCAATGAGATATCAATGACATAGCACAGACTTGGGAAGAGATGTGTACGATCAGCTCCTGCAATCCAGTGCAAGCCTGCTCCAATGTTCCATAGGTTTTAGGCCAGTAACATTCTCTTGGACAGAAAACCAAGTTATACTACAAAAAAGCATAAAGGGAAGACTTCTCCTATCTTGCAGATAAGCAGTATGAATTCCTCAGGGTGGAAGTGAAAAATGAACAAAAGTGTTACATAAGAACAACAGAAATTTGAAAAAAAAAATGAACATCTATGTATTAAAGGTAAAATTTAATGTTCTAGTATATTTTTTCTAGTATATACATATCTACACATTAATTTTTAAAAGCTTATACTTGAATATAAATCAAGCTTATACTTTTCTCCAAGGAATGTAGTTTAAAAATGTACAATAAATAAATCACTTTAGACTCTTGATAAAATATAATTGACATAAGTTAAATGGAATAAAAGGATATCAAGTCTGTAAGCCTCCCTCAACTATTTTTAGCTAAAAGAAAAATAAAGCTACTGTCGTATGGAAAGGATATATATATTGTTAATAATTCTAATGTTACTTTCACTTGAATTAAACTTTACAGTCTACAAAGCCCTTTCATTTGTGACATTGTGTTATGATGTAACCAAGACTTCTCAAGGCAGTCAGGCTATGTAATTAATATTAAACTTGCCTTACACTTCTGCCAAGGAGCACTTTCAATGCTCTCAAAACTAAAATTAATAGTTTGTACTGAGTGGTTTTTCTAAGGATTTTAGAATGTTTTATGCCTTTGTATCATTCATTCTCTTAAAATGTTTGGAGGTTGGAAGAAAATTGTACCATCTCTGCATGTTGGAATAATAAGTTCAAAGAAGAGTTGTGACTAGCCGTGGGTTTTACGTTGTGATACTCAAAAGACGATTCTCATTACTTTTGCTAAAATCTAGGGGCCTTAGGTAGGCCAAAAACAGATGGATCTAATAGCAAACACTACAAATAATCTATTAAGCTATCTAGCTAATGTCCTTTCTGTCCATCTCACATCTATCCACCTAACATCTATTTGCTTCTATAATCTGATGAAAAACTATTCTAGAATAAGTTTTCCTTTAATTAGCTGAATAGACAAGAAAACAAGCAGGCAAGGAAGCAAATGAAGAAACAGACAAAAATGACTCTGGCAGCTTTTAAATATACAAATTACCCAGGCCACCCCTCACAATCATCCCACAATGTACTTGAACCAGCATCCAGAAATTTTCTATAGAGAAAAAGAAGACAGTGGTTACCCAACCGCATTCATTTTAACTCTCAAAGTATGCCACACGTATGCAGATATTCATTAATGTTATGCATTTGAAAGTTGCCTCACTAAGTACTGATCTGTATTTTTAAGCCTGAATTCTAGAAGTATTAACTCGAAGACATGTAAGAGCACTTATTCCAAATTGTATGTTCCTTCTTTCAAAAGTGAGATATTAAGTGCATCCTGCCTGGTACTGTTGAATATCTGTTCATATTTCTTAAAAGAAAGGTATTTACATTAATATATTCATTTGAAGCTGTCATTACTGAAGAGCATTTTCCATCTTATATTTAACCTCTTACAAAAGAAGACTAAGATTTAGTTCCATGTAGATGAACTTCCCTTTGATACAATGAGGGGAAATAATGAATGGCAGATATTTATGCATAAAAGCAGGTAGCTGTGCTTGTGAATTAACAGTTTTTGGTGACAATTGCAGCAATGAACACAGTAAATCCTCAGGAGCTGTCATGCTCCACTAGGTGAATAATCTGCTTTTGATGCCTCCCTAAATATGTATTTACATGAATGATTGTAATGGCTATGAAGAGGCTATTATATCAAGCAAGTCAATAATATTCTTTTTTAAGAGTCTTAATCTGGTAGAATGTATTTTGTCAGTTTCCAAATGACAAGTTTCAATGATGCTTTCAAATAGGAAATGTTCTAAATTTGAACAAATGAACTTAAGAGTCCATTAGTTGTTTAGTTATATCAGATATATTAGTAACAGTATCCATTATCTGGAAAAAACACTATTTGGTGCTCTATTAATGCTCCATTGTTAGTTTAGAATATTATACCAGTTATCTATTTTACTTTGTCTTTGTAGTTATAGTTTAAGTATTATTTTTATAAGAACTAATAATAGTAAGCAAATTTATAAAAATAGTGTCGATCAATTCCTATTTTAAAACCATGAAAAGAGCTTCGGAATTGATATCTCAAGTGGATGAATGAGTGGATGAATGGATTTATAGACCCATAATTGGAAACATGTATATTTTGGGTCTACTTTCAGACTTCTTAAAAATAACACCCTTGTGCCCATCCTGCTTCTATATATTGTATGAAGCCCTAAATGTGAGCCTTATATTTGGAAAGAAAATAAGCAGGCTATGCACTTAGCTTTGCCTATTATGAACATATTTGCATATATATATTTGGCAACAGGCGCTAACCCTCAGAACCTTAGCTGAACTTTTTTACAAACACAACTTTTGATAGCTTTTATATTTGTGTTCATAGTTATTTTTTTCATAATTGCTGTTAATACTTAAAACATGATGAAGTAATGTTCAGTGCCTATTGTACCAAATGGTACATAGTAGATAATCTATATCCATATTTCCATTTCTATTCCTATTTTTATATCTGTTATAGATCCCAGAATAGTTGCATTGATTTAGCCAAAAGTATTATAGAATGATAAATACAGAAAACTAAAACTGTCTTCAAAATTAAAAAAAAAATATTGACCCTAACTACTATTACTAGTAATAATGAAAGTCTAAAAGTAATCCATTATATCATATAATTCTCATAGGCTTGTGACGGCATCATTATCCCCATGTCATACATGAGATATTTAGAGCTCAGGAAGTTAAGGTAGATTATGTACATCAAGTAGTCAGTAAGTTATCACTTCAGCTAAGGTCTTTGACTTCCAAATGCTTGCTTCTTCAAATATGGCCAATAGGATCTTTATAACCTTTATAACCAAAAACTTTTTAATTGAGTAATTTGTTAATAAATGAATTAAATTGTCCCATCCAAGTAAAGTGATTAGGTTTATCTCTGACAAACTCCAATCATCTTCATCAGATCAACCTTGTAAAACACCAGTTAACAGTATAACTAATTACTCAGTGCTAAGATTTTTGTAGAGTATAATTTTCATCCTCAAGGAATATATCTATTTCTATAACCTACTCATCATAGATCTTTCCCTAAGTGATTTTTACCACTTGTAAACTTTTAAGTTTAAACATATTTTTCATTTATGTATCACCATTTTCTCATGATAGTTAGCCTGAATCAACAAATTTAAAAGAAGAAAGTAGTAGCCATCTCAAGGTAAGTAAGTCCATCATGAGGCTTTCCTGCAAAGCAGCTGAGAGCATTTGTAAAACTTGAAGATAATTTTAATAATTGAGAGATGAGCAAACTACACAATAGACCTTGAAGTTGAGTAATTGATTATATTTACCTAAAATTACTATTTTCTTACTGTAAATGCCTACCGTACACCACATATGCAGTTTATGTCAAAATAATATTTCCAATTAACACTTGAAAGAAAACTTGAAAGAAAATATTTGTGTGAGGAATATTCCTTTAGGATTTTGTTTGTTTGTTTGTTTGTTTGTTTGTTTGTTTATAAAGAAGTACTGAAGCAATTACCATCCTTTGGTCTGGAACACTATCTGAATTGGGTGGAGTCATGTTATCACAGAATATAGTCTTGGAACTGGAAATCATTTCTGGTTTGTGCTTTCCCACATAAGTTGCCATTTGTAATCATTTTCACACTTGGCAGTTTTGTATCCTGCCTTGCCTGAAAGTCTTCATTCAGAATTTTCTTGGCTTTTTTCCAGAGAGGAAATAAAATCTAATTTCTGTTCTACTTTAAATGCTTCCCCTCATATACATGCATATCTGTGATAGTAGGACTGATTTTTCACTTTCTAGGCCAATGATCTGGGCCTCTCTGTCAGTCAGATCCGTTTGAATGTGGGGAACACTGATTCACACAGCAGACGCACTCATCTGAAGTTTTCCCATTCTGCTAATACTCAGCTTTTAACTGACATCAGCATCATGTGGCAAAATTGCTTCCAACCTCATTTAAACAGCTGCACATTGCAATGGATTTTAGTAAGTTGGTGAAGCATAACTGTGGGGATGTATAAATCAACCTGGACAAAGTCAGCTTTCAGAAATCTGGTTCCTGTTTATCTATCTATCTGTCTATCATCTATCCCTCTACATAAAAATATAGATATTATTTAAAATATAAGATAGGGGTGCCTGTGTGGCTCAGTCAATTAAGAGTCTGACTCTTGGTTTCAGCTCAGGTCAAGATCTCACGGCTTGTGGGTTCCAACCCCACATTGGTATCTGCGCTGACAGCATGGAGACTGCGTGGAATTCTCTACCTCTCTCTCTCTCTGCCCCTCCTTTGCTCTGTCTCTCAAAATGATTAAGCTTAAAAAAATTAAAATATAAGATAAAACATAGATATCTATAGATACATGAAGACAATGCATTAAAAATGGAGACTGATAAATGGTGCATAACATGCTGTTCTTCAATTCTGTGGCTTGAACCTGTAGACCCTGACTCTCTGCCTTTTCCATTGTGACTGACCCTCTCAGGTCCAGGCAAGTGAAATAACTCTTTGCTACACTATTCTTATTTTCTGAGCCATGCAGTAACAGCGAAGCATTTATTGCTGCTTCCTTTTCATCAATGTACAATCGTTTCTCTTTCTCTTCTTTTTTTCCTGTCACCAGTGCCAACTCATACAGGCTCCATTATTTTTTTTTAATTGCCATTATATAATGTTAATAGTAGTGGTATTTCTTTGCTCTCAACGCCTCACAATAACACAATTGTATTAGAATATATGTCAAGTCAGACAAAATTACAAATATGACTGAAAAGTCCATTTAGAACATCACTGCAATTTTTATTTTTATAAAGTCTGATCATTCAGCTTGTGTATCATTTTGGGTAGCCTAAAATTAATTCTTGACTATAAAATAATCACATAGTGTTTAGGTGACTTTGAGATAACTCAATAAAACTTCAGAAAAGTGTTCTTCCCCTCACGCTTTTTATGTCTTTTCCCTTTACACTGTATTTAACACACAACAACAACACGGAGTTTTCTTCAAGAGTTCTCTGCAGTGCTAAATGCTCCATCTAGTGGCATAATTGAGCCCTGGCAAAACTTAAAATATAGTAAGTTTGCATATGTTATGTATTCAGTGAGCTTTGTTGGTGAGACAATTGCTGAGAAATACAGTTACAAAATATATAAAATTGATACATATATTTTTTAATATTTCGGTTGAAAATTCAACATTTACATTACAGAATTATACTATAAATTTATTTAATGCTTTAAAGGAGAGTTATCATGTATTTCTACTAGTAACTTAAAAGAACTCACACAATGGAAGTAGTAGATATTGTATAACATTTATATTTATTTAAAATCTGAGAATGAGTTAATCCAAACATTTTAGAAATTTCAGGTAATTTAAATATAATATATGCCATATATCTTTAGTCTTTTTTAAACTGAACTGTTTTATAAAACATAAATATAATTAAAGATAGTCACTAGTCTAATCTTGTTCCTAACTTTGATATATACTTATCTAAATCAGGGGTCAGCAATTTTTTTGTCACAAAAAGACAGATAGTAAATATTTTTGACTATGTGTTAAAGTATATCCTCTCCCCAACCTCCAAATCCTTCCAGTGGTTGTTGTTTTACACCTTTAAAAATGTAAATAAATTAAAACAAAAACAAAAACAAACAAAAAACAACAAACAAAAAGCAGGCTTAGCTCTTGGACTGTAAACACAGACAGTGGATCAGATTTGGCCCACAGGACACACAGTGTGCCAACTCTTAATCTAGATATTACATTTACAGAATACAAACATTTTTCTGAATCTTCAAACAGATAATGACAAAGTGATATAACCTTTGTCTTTTGTTTAGTTACTGTTTGGAAAATCACTGTTAGATGAATATGTAGTCAGTGATCTTATAATAGAAAATTTCAAAATTACATTCAACAGGGTATCTAATTATTATTATTATTATTAGTTTTAATTTAGTATACCACAATGTTATGTTGGGTAGCATGAAAGAAAACTGCCAAATCTGAAAGAAAACTAAAGCAGATCCCAGTAGAGCTTAAGATAATACCACGATATTACAGGGATTAGAAGTCTTGTGACCAAAACCAAATAGAAGTTTTTTTGTTTTTTGTTTTTTTAAGAAATGATGGTTTTGTGAGAATCATGAGAAGAGAGTTTTTCACCTCTTTTTAAACAGAAAATGTTCATGTATTTTGTTGTGAATTCTGTAAAGGAAGTAATAATAATTCCTAGTTTTTCTGAGCCATTGGGGATAGCATTTTCATGACCTTGAAGTCAAGCATGGCTACATGCATTGCTTTCTCTAATGAAAAATGAGAATTGAAATAGGCCAATTCTAAATATAAACAAAAACAGTAGAATAACAAACAAATCCAGCTACAATAAGGAGTAAGTAAGACAATTCACAAAAGTTATTGCAAGGGTCTCCATGGTGAAGGGTAATTATTGAGATAGGGAAAACATTTAGAACGTAAGATATGGAAATGCCTATAGTGTTAGGCAAAAAGGATCATTTTTCTTTTACAGGAAGGAGTAAACAGGGCAAAAAGTAACTGACTGTGGGGCAATGGGATGAATAGAAGTGGTATGATTAGATAGAAGATCAGAGAATGTTTTATCTGGAGGCCAGTTTATTCTCCTGAGTGGCATTTAAGGAAAGGCAATATCCTAACTTAGGCCAAGGGTGGCAAAAGTTCAGGAGCCTGATGGAAGGAAAAGATCTTAAATAAAATTTGGTTAACAAGCATTTTGTTCCAATTGATCACTGGGGGCAAGCAGTTCCGCTAATCACTTATGAGGTGAAAAAGGGGAATCTGGAGGGTTCATGTCTAGCCTGGTCATAGCTAAACAAGGGGGCATCCGTGAGTCTCATCTAAATCATGTGGGAAAGATGTTTATTTATAGTGGACTGTTTCCTGGAACAAAATGGAGATTTCTTCAACTGTAGATGTTTTCTAGGATCACAGATCTGGATAAAATTCAACATTGTTAAAGCATCTAATTACCAGTGCCATAATAATTGTTAAAAGAAAATTTTCCACAGACAATTTACTGATCTAGTAGGCTCTTATTCAATGATTCATGAATCAGGTAGCATCCAGTCCAGCAATTAGAAAGGAACACTGAAGAGCTGAACCAGATGAGAGATTTTTACAAATCTCACAGTGAACAGGAATAAGGAAGTTATACTTGGCATTTACTGATTCGTTAAAGCAGGGTTACTTTCCTTACATAGAGCAAAGGGAAGTCTTGGAATTAGGTTGCTTACTCCTGCTGAGTAGGAAAGTGCTGAGTGGTTGACCTAGGCCTTTCTTTTCTGGGAGAGCCAGGGATAGAAACTCAGTTGAGTTTGGGTTTGTTGATGTGGGGCTTAGCATGAGTGACTCCATCTGGGACCTACTCTGGTTAGTTTAACATAAAACTTTGTTACATTGGTTCTAAAAGATTGGAAATGTCAGACATGCTGAGGCAACACCTGAAGCAGCATGCCTTAGTTCTCTAGGCAAGTTATAGACTCTAGGTAAGAGTGTAGTAAACCTTTATTGTTCCAAGACATTGAAACTTTGGGTTTTTCTTCTTATCTCTAGGTTTATGTATGCCAGATTAATGGAATTTAACATAATCTAACAGATACACTCTGTTCCAATACTTAAAAGTCAGTTAGGGGGCAATCAAGGGACAAATGAGTTGCTACTATTTGCTATTATAATTACAAAAATTTTGATATTTACTAGTTGGTTGGCCATTTACCTGATTTCCTTCTGATTCTTCGATAAGGGAAGATTTGTTTATAAAAATAAATAAATAGGGGCCCCTGGGTGGCTCCATCAGTTACACGTCTGACTCTTGGTTTCGACTCAAGATTCAGTTACACGTCTGACTCTTGGATTCGACTCAGGTCATGATCTCATGGTTTCTTAGTTTCGAGCCCCATATCAGGCTCTACACCAATAGTGCAAAGCCTGCTTGGGATTCTCTCTCCCTCTCTCTCTGCCCCTCCTCCACTTGTGCTGTGTTTGTTTCTCTCAAAATATATAAATAAACTTAAAAAATATGAATAAGTAAATAGGTAAGCAAATAAATAAATAAATAAAACTTAGATCCCAAAATGTATTGGGTAGGTTTGAGAATAAAATCTGAAAATGAATAGAAAGTGCTCAAGAATTTCTTCTTTTTCCCCTTTTTCCTTTTAAAGCAAAAGCAGTAAATAAGTGCATTTGACAGAAGTTGCGATTATCCAAAGAAACTATAGCTCAAAATTAAACAATGATTCACTGAATTAATGTGTGGGAATTATAGCTTATCTAAAATTTTAAAAATAGCAAGGGATGGAGGTTTCCATTCTATTTAATTTCGCGTCACTAGGCATAGTCTAATGGCCTCCTTTTGTTTTTAATGTAGCATTTACAAACATGGTTATTTATGTATGCTGATGAGGAACTTATAATAATTTTAAGAATGAGAAATAATTAAAATGTAAGCACCTTGGCCTTCTTTTAGATGGAGGATTTAATAGCCAAAACACACATCTACACATACTTTCCTTTTATGGGAGAATATCAGTATAAAATTATGTTTAATGTTCATGAAATAGCAGTATTTACTCAAATGATTTTTGGAGTGTATACATTATATTAAAAAGTTGAATAAAGAGGACACAATTTAGGCATAATCCTAATATTGACATTCTTTGCATTGTTCTTTTTGAACTCAAAGATATACATAATATCTCTATATATTGAAAATGAAGCAATTAATTTTATGTATGATAGTAAAAGATATCTGAATATGTTACAAATCATTTCTTGTGTTCTTATACAGGTTATGTAATTCAAAACTCTAGCACATGCTTATCTGAGAAGTTCATGAAATGAAGAAAACTATTTTAAATAACATGTAAATTACAAATAATATGCTAAGATAAATATTAATAAATGTGTAATTTAAGTATGCAGTTATTATATAAGATAATCTGAAAAATCACTACAATAAGATAAAAATAAAATCCTTATTCTAGAAAACACTTGAAAAATGCACTTTCAAAATTATATTGATGGCCTCGCCTAGATAAGAAACTGTACCACATACTGTCTTCTCCATAAGTGAGATAGTTTAAACTTCACCTAATTTCCATTATGGTTGAGTACAATTTATTGCATTAGGAGAACACTTTCTGTGTGAAGCTAACTGGCTTCCTGTAGAGATTGAAATCAAAATTTTGACTTCATTAACTATGCACACAAATCAACAAAATTAAGTGGTTCAGATTTGCCAAAGAAGAACAACTGTCACAGTAGTTTTTTAAACTTAGTATTTATGTTGGGAAACTTAGTCTATCAAAACCAAAGTGGTAGGGAGTCTCCCCAGTGTCACCTACATGTAACAGAGTGAAGATAGAATCTTGGACTTGGTATTTTTCCCATGATTGCTTACATTTTCTGGTGACTAAATTGGCCATAAATTAATGTATTGAAATTCAATTCTATTTTCTGTATGTCTAACAGAACTGTTAAAGAGCACCATAATCCTTTCTTCCAGGATTTAGTAGCAAGTATGTGCTATAATTTACTGCTCATGAGTGATGTCTGTTTTCTGCCATGTATTCTGGCTCGTTTTGACTAGGCAGCAATCTCATTCACCTTGTGCCAGGACATAGCTTTGTCTTCTGGAGTGTGAATTGTCACAAAAGAATAATGATTGTGTAATTCCATGTAGATATGAATTAGTTTCCAGACACATAAAATGAATCAACACTGTGAATCCACTAGAGATTCTATGCTTTGAGGTTGAAGTTTTGCAAATGATTGCTCTGATAGAAGTATGGTTTAAAAAGATTTTCCCTTTAATTAGTCTTTTCTCAAAATTTGACATATTATAAGGCAGATGTCAGGCCGTCTCACAGATGTACTGAAAAAATCTAAAATTTTCCCAGTTGTGAAAACCAGACTTCTTTGCATATAAAAGATTTTAAAGTGGCCGATGTTTTGCATTGAGGAATTAATTACATGCATGTCTTTAGGATTTATCCAATATAAAATGATTAGAACCTGAGGACAAGAGTTGACTGATCATAATCTTTAAAAGATACATCAGATGACTTCTTACAGTAGAATATTTAAAGGTAAGGTCAACATTTTACTTTATCGTTTTATTAAATGTCTTCTGAACCATGCTAGATGTAAAAGTAACATGTTAGGAGTAAGACCTTACCTTCAAGAAACCTTAGTTTCCAGCTAATGAAGGAAATAATATAGATTCCCACCAGAAGACAATATAGGGCACCATCACTAATGTGCTTAAAACTCATCAATGGATCACTATACCAGATAAATTCAAGTTTTGGAACAAGTTATTCAAGGGTCAGTGTGACTTGGCATATACCTATTTCTGCAGTGTCCTATCTAGATTTATACTTTAAAATGCTTGATGGATTGTGGTTCCTTCACACACCTATTACTATTTTACACATATGTTTCTTTTCATCACAATCTTACCTCTGCCTAAAATGCCCTTCCCACAAACCTTGGACAAATTTTTCCATATATCCTTAGGCCTTATCTCTGTCTTCATCACTTCAGGGAAAACCTTTGAAACAGCCTGTTTTTATTCTGTGTTGCAGTGGGGTTCTCTACATGTCTTAGTCTGGGCAGGTTGTTGTAATGGAATACCATAGACTGGATGGCTCATAAACCACAAAAATTATTCCTTATAGTTCTCGAAAGTTGGAAGTCCAAGATCAGGTGCTGGTAGATTTAATGTCTGGTGAGAGCCCACTTCCTGGTTCATAGAGAGCTGCCTTCTGGCTGTGTTTACATGACAGAAGGAGTGAGGGCGCTCTGCTTTATAAAGAGCATTAATTCCATTCTTAAGGGCTACCATCATGGCCTAATTACCTCCCAAAGGCTCTACTTCCAAATAACAGCATGTTGAGAATTGGGTTTCAACATATGAATGCAGCAAGAGCACAAACATTCAGTTTATAGAACTACATAATAACATAAGCTATTACATTGAAATTTCTGTGTATACATTTGCTTTTCTTCCTAGATTATCAATGCTAGTTTATGCATCTTCATTCCTCTGTCTTTTCACAAAGTGGTTGGCACAATATTGAGGGTCAAATATTGGTTAAAATGATTTTGAAAATTAGATAAATTTAGGGAGCGATAAAAGTCACTTTGCTTTATAGTAAAATGGAATTATATGACTATAAAATACGCTATGTCTTGATTATTCTTTAGGCATGTTTGTTTCCTATTTCAACTTTACGAAAGAATGAGCGACTGGAGAAGAGAAAGAGGCTTTAAGAAACCAGACTCATGTGTGCAACTAAAAATTGGTGGCATTAGAATGATTTACTGGATTTAGGAGTGGTGATGTTATCCAATGAGATCCCCCGCGTTGTTTTGTTTGTTTGTTTTTTATGGCCAAACCTGTTTTAGAAGTCCTGCGACTACTATCTATAAATGATTATAAAGACAATATTTCTAAAGCAATCAAGGCTATGGAATGATGGAAAAGATGCACACTCTCTAATTTTTGATCTAGACCAAACTGGAGTACCTCTCTTACAAAAATATATCAGAATGGAAACAGTATTCATAGTTAGCTGTATATAAATAGCTGCTGAGAGTTGTATTATTTAATCTGATAACTAGAGGATTCAATTCAAATATAAATTGGCTTTAATTATTTTAACAGCAGTGATTTGGAAGAAGTTTCAAGCTTATAACTACAAAAGGAAGAAAAATGAGTCAAAGATAAAGAGAGATTGTTTTAGAAGAGTGTACTAATATTTAGAATTTGTTTACTCTCAAGGAATTTCCCCACAGAAGTGGTTAATTTACTGTCCCTGGAGATAGTCAATGTTAGCTGGACAACAGCTGTCAAAGTCTCCATAGATAGGACCCAAGAATCTGCTGATGGTTGAAGTACCTGACATTTAAAGAAAATATCAATGAACCCTGATAATATAGGGTGTTTTTCATGCTTTTCTCACCCATTTTGTGATCCAAGGAATAGCATAAGGATGACAGGTTGTTTGTTGAAGCATAATAATCCTGTGGTCCTTTCAAAGAATTCTAATGGAAAATGTCTCCCCGAATGTTACTATCTTTTTTTGTAAGCACATCTAGTTCAACACTTAATAGACTACACATTATGGAAAATATGAGAGTTGTCATGACAACTAGATGAAAAATTCAGTTGATGTAATTCATTCCATATAATGTAGCATTCTCTTCCTTCCTGTTTATTTAAAAAATAATTCCATGCAAAGTCCATAGTCTGCACTGAAATAGCCTGCAGTATGTCTGAAAATATATACTGCAGAGTTAAATAAGACCTTAAAGAAAATTTATTTCATCCTGTCAGATTCTGCCAGTATTGTCCTGGTTCCACCTCTTTCTCCCTCAAGTCAATTTAGTGCCCTGAACACTGAATGTAGTATGCATACCCCCAGGCTTAAATTGAGCTCAGGAGGAATTTTTTCTTGACTTAGAGTTTGGTGAGCATAAAAAGTAGGTTAATTTTATAGAAAAGATTCAGAAGCAAATTTGAAATATCAAAGTGAAGCATATAATTCCATTTACAATGTACACAGAGGGCAGACTGAGTCACCAGGCAATTGAATGAAAGCCTGGAGAATTAGACCACAGCCAGGGTCATAGAGAGTGAATGTTATGAAAATATTTAATGAAATAAATCATTTGGATTTCAGTTTAAAATAATCTTATTCTACTTGTTTCCTAGGAAAATAATGTACCAAGTAGAATCTCATCACATTCACATCATATCACCTCATGTAAATATAGTGACTATATTAATGGAGCCAATATTGTTTTGTACATTTTCCTAGCACTATTGAATATTTCTAATGGTAGAAATAAGAGGAAATGTAGATATGACCAAATATAACTTCTAGTATATAGGCATTCCTCTTACTTCTTCCTCCAGTGAGTGGAATACAAAAACTCAGTGCACCAGGAATGTAGACATACTCACATATACCTCAGCTATTCCTTAAAGGAAAAATTAAAATTTTAGTTATACAATTAGGTGGCTCTTGTAATAAATTTATATTTAATTATTTATGAAAAACTGAGAAGTACAAGACTCTCCACAATCTGTTCCAAACTTTTCACTTACTCTATCATAGTTTTCTTCTTCCTGCCTTTTTTGGATTAGAGAAATAAGTAAATAAATTTAATGAAGTATACTGGCATCTGACAAGAAAGAATATATATATATATATATATATATATATATATATATATATGTTTTTATTAAAATTTTTGAGACATTTAAATTTCAGTGGTATATTATTAAATAGTACAGAGTCATTTAAAAATTGGACATTGTATTTTATAGTGTTCATAGTAAATTTGTTAGGTTTTATTAGAAGTGAAAAGTTAAGAAGAAATATCATTAGTCTTCATGGAGTGTTTTGCTTTTGTTTTTGTTTTCCTAAAGAAATCATTTAATTTAGTGTGAAATCCCAGACTCCCAAGCTAACTGGCTGGGTTTAAATGCTGGTTCAATTATCAGCTATATATTATCTCTGTCAAATTATATATCTTTGTATATCAATTTCTTCTTTGGCCAATATATTAATATCTATCTCAGAATGTTTTGAAGATTAAATGAGCTGATATATTTAAAGCACTTGGGAAAGATCTCAAGGCAGTAAAATAAGAGTGGATTTTCATATTTATCTTTATTATGTGCTTTACATCAATACTATATGCCTTAAAGACAGGAATTAGAAAGGCTTTCATTTACAAATCCTGATTATGTTTTAAATCTTAAGGGTATTTATATTTTTCTTAACAAAATTTCTAAAACAGACTATCCAGGGGTGCCTGAGTTGCTCAGTCGGTTAAGTGTCTGACTTGAGCTCAGGTCATGATCCCACAGTTTGTGGGTTCGAGCCCCATGTCAGGCTCTGTGCTGACAGCTCAGAGCCTGGAGCCTGCTTCTGATTCTGTGTCTCCCTTTCTCTTTGCTCCTCCCCTGCTCACTTGAAAATAAATAAATATTAAAAAAAATAAATACATAAAACAGACTATCCAAAGTTTCAGTTAGTGCCTTATAAATTTCATTAAGAACGGAGGTGATTTCCACAAGTCTATTTCACATCTACAGAGTAATGGTTGTAAAAAGGCATCAGAACCCACACAAGTATCCAAAAAGTAAGTGGTATCACAGAAACAAAGCCTTCTTCTGCCACTCTTTTTTAATAGGTATGATAATCTTTCCAGAAGCTAAAGAAGAAATCTTCTATCACATTGCCCAATGGAATAGAATCACCCATATATATTTAGACCAATGATGAGTTGGGGGTTAAGTGATTTAACTTCCTTAACATCAATATATCACCACCTGATTCCTAAACAAAAGAAAGGTCATTTTCGCAAGAAAGAAGACAAGAAAATGATCTTTGGGTCAGCAAATAGCTTCACAATAATCTTCCTCACTGAAATGAGTAGATTGGTCGACAGGTTCTTGCCTCCACCACTGCAGCTCCCTCTCCCACCAATGCTTTTGTATGGGTCCATCATTTTTTTAAAGCACATATATATTGAACTATTTGTACTTACTGTGGCAACATTTAAAAGAATAATTTAAAGAGGGCAATGTTTAGTAGAGAAATAGTGCATAACATTTTAAATTTAAATGGATTTCATGAATTGAATGTGAAAACAATGCCTCAGAAAAGTCTAGGAAGGAAGGAAGGAAAGAAGGAAGGAAAGGCAAGGGAGGGAGGGAGAGAGAGAGAAAGAAGCAGAGAGGAAAGAAAAAGAAAGAAACAAAGAAACAAAGAAACAAAGAAAGAAGCAGAGAGAGAGAAAGAGAGAGAGGAAGAGGGAGGAGGAGGGAAGGAGGGAGGGAGGAAGGAAATAAACTAGGTTAAAGATTTTCACTCATTTTACCTATTTCTCTCAATCAATTATATACAGTGTTAGGTTTGTTTAGACATTCTGGTCAAGTTCATTTTTTACTCTAAAAATAGCCTCTCAATCATACATTTTATAATTGCATAAAAATAATGAGGCACTCGGGAGTCAAGTGGTTGGCAGAAAGTTAGAGTCTATGCCAGTAGTCCTTGACTTGCATGCTGCAAAACACTGTGGACATTGCCAAAGGCAGATTTGTGTGTAAAATTAATTTTTGTTACAGCTGAATACATATACACTTAAGGTACTGTTGGTCAAATTGTATATTTAGATGAATGGTTTTAGGATGCAGTATAATGCATGACTCACCCTGCTACATGCAAACCCTTCATGACATATTATGATTTGTGCTGTGTGAATGTGTGTGCATGCATGTTATACTTTGGATGCTCTTCGAATCTGGCAAGCTGAAGAAAAAAGGCAAATCTTTCATTCACTCAAATAAGAGCTGGTCACAAGTCCACACCTAGATACCAGTTTAGCTAGGAAACAGAATCATTAGCTAGGAAGTCACATTCCAGGACAACTTCGAATTAAGGATTAAAGGGATGTACGAATTTTCTAAGTACAATAGCTATTTTGCCACAGTGCACGTTCAAGTCTTTTCCTGCAACGTGCTGGTAATTGCTACTTGGGACCTTTTCAGATAGCTATACCATTAGGTCCAGACTTGATATGACTCCCCAATATTAGTGAACACCAAGTACTTTTTCATAAAATCAACAAATCTGTTATGTGTCACCAAGCATGTATTAGGCTAAGTACATAAAAGTGAATAGCATATCTATCATGATGTCCAAGAACTTACAGTCCAGTATAAGGGATGGTAAACTTGCTTGGAAGAGCTAGGTTGTAAGTATTTTAGGTTTTGTGGGGTGACCTATGGACTTTGTTGCATCTTCTTCTTTGTTTTAGGTTTGTTTTATTTGTGCTTTCTTACCACCTTTAAAAATGTAAAACACATTCTTAGCTTGAGGTTCATGCTAAAAAATGTGTGACAAGTATTTAGCTCTAGTTTTCTAGTTTGCTAAATCCCGGCTTAGTTAATTAAATTTAAAAAAAGAAAGACTAGACAAAATGCACAGAAATTTGGAGACAATGATTGACTAAATGCTCTTCACTGATTAAGAACAAGCAATGACAAGCTTTTTGTTTATATTTGATAAGTTTTTAAAATAGTTCACTAGGTTGGTCAAAGCTTACATCATTAATAAATTTAATTAATAGATTAATATTCAAGTTTGGTTTGATTTCTTTATTCTTCGAAGACTATAGTAATTTGGTGGAATTTTCTAGCACTTTACTTTTCCAAGGGAGAAAATATATAACTTCTGCTCATTTTTGTTTCAGTGTTAATGAAACCCCAAATCTGAATAATATGTTATCATTACATTGGTTTGAAAAGCATCATAGAATTTTAGTACTGAATCAATTTAACTTTACCCTTCATAATCTTTAATGGGCACTAAATTGGTGTGAAAAAAGTAAGATAAGCTTAGTATTCTTGTTTCTTGCACTTGGGTTTCACAAAATATTCTCATACCACATTCGGTATGTCATTTTTCTTAAACTTGGGATCGTTATTTCTGTTATAGAACAATATCACTTTTCTTTGGACAAATAGGCACTTTTTGACCCCTCCAGACAGTTTATGATTAATCTACTAACCATATTTTAACAATATTATGGTTTAAATATGACTGTCCTGAAGTTGCTATGTAAGGACAAGAAGAAATCAGGAGGGAAAAAAAAAAAAACCCAAAACCTCCAGATATTAAAAAAATCAAATTGGCAAGGAGTGTTCAAATCCTAATAGTATTCAGAAATCCATTCACTAGCATGTTTCTTTTTCTTGAAATATAATTTATTAATGCATTAATATATATTTTGTAACTATAATTCATCAAATTAGTACACTAATATAGTTATTTCTCAGGATGTTCCATTGTTCTTTTCAGAGCAAAGATAGGCCTTTACAATAACTTTTTAAAACTCCCATAGACTCATATACATTCTCTTACTCATTGCTGTGGATTTGCATTGGGTCAACTGACTTAACTAAGCTGGTACTATTTTCCAACTCCATATTTCTAGATCATCATGGGCCACGGGAGACATTCTGCGTGGGATTTGGAAGACAAAAGTGAACCAGCGGCCAAGTTCTTTTTAGGCTTAGAAGGGCAGTGCAGAGTGAGGCGCGGTCGTAGTGCACACATATTGTAGCAGATTTGCTGGCTCACCTTGTTGGCCTGGGATAGCAGCCAGGCCCAGAGCTTCCTCACTGCCCGCCAGATCTTCCTCATTTTCTGCAACCCCTGGGCATTAGTGTCTCTTGCATTTCCCCTTCATCATCAAAACTGGAGACTGTGAGAGACCAGTACAGATTCCTGCTGGTCTTCATGGGCTCCAGTTTACTCTCCTCCCTTTCACACCTATCTTCCCTTACTGACAGACTGCCCTGTTCTTCAGGACCAACACCAAAAACAGAGCCAACAGTGTACATAAACTGGAACCAGTACCTATAATCGTACAAATTTAAACCTTTTGTGTAAATTCTACACTCTCTATCATTTCTAGTGGTTCTACTTTCATGACTGAATCTTGCATGGTACACTATCTCGAATATTAATTGCTGTTGTTCTCAGTTATTCGGCAACATTTAAATTTGCCACGTAATGTTGTGAAACATATTTTTCCTTTAAAAAGTTTTACTTAGCTTTACATTTTATGCTGAAGAGCAAAGTAATGAATAGTTCATTAGTCAGTGGGTGAACTTTTCACAATATAAACAATTTTTAAAATAAAATGCAATGGACTTTGCATTTCAAAATGTAAAATGTATAATGGAAAGCCTAAGATATAACTCTTAACATTTTATTATATTGTGTGCAATAAAAGAGTCAGAAGAGTACCTTTCCAAAAGCAATGTGAATAAAGTGGCTGCTGGGAAGGTGCAGCCTAAACACATATCCCTGATTCCTTCCCATAGTGTTACCTCCTTTCAAATAACACAGCAAAACATATAGTGCTTGTTTAGCTTACGTAATATGCAAAAGGTTCTTTTATTCAGGTACATTTCAGGGAATGGCTCTCGTTCTCTACTGTATAATGAGAGAACTGGAAAGCCACCAACAAAAGGTTTGCCTCTCTTCTACATCATGGAGATCTGTGCATTTCATGGCAAAATAAGGAGATCCATCTGTAGTATCCACATGAATGACCTCTGGAGGCTATCCTCAGTCCTGCTGAGATTAGAATTCCAAGGTACTCAGTACTGAGACAGAATTACTCAGTCTATAAGCAAAGAAGCTGATGGCCTCTTACATCCAGAGAGGGCTGTTACCAAGAGACTTTTCCTGTGCATCATAGCTCAGAGGAAACCATCTCCTAGCCCTTGTAATGTTGCACTCAACAAACATATGCCTCCCCCTATTGGCGTATTTACTAGTGTCTTAAGGACTCTAATGGACTGATCTGGAACTATGGAAAAACAAACAAACAAGTAGCTAATGAAGTAAATTAGTTATAACTTCTTTGAAACAAATTAGTAATATGAAAGAACAAGACGATGCTGAACAACATTGAAAGAGTACCAAATCTAGAGACATGAGAATATTAATTGAAAATAATGACAATCCTCTGAAGAGTTTCTGAAGAATGAAAAAACTTTCTAGAATTAAGCCTTGACTTCTAAATTTAAAAAATAATTCATAATACTTAATAGATTTCTACTAATGAGATATAAGATCAAGTTGAATATTTCACAAAACAGAGCAGAGATGCAAAGAGAAATAATCATGAGACAAGCCATATGAACAAAACCCACACAAAAATAATAATCTCAAAAAAAAAGCAAAGTGAAATATCAAAGAAAATAAACACGTAATCCAGGTAAGTTAAAAACATTAAAACCAAATACTGGGGATCCAGACTGTCTGGCTGTATTATTTATCAGACGTGACTTGGGTTTATGCCTCAGTTACTTCCACTCTAAAATTGGGAGAATCATATCAATAGCACTTATTTTATGGAATATTACTCTCTCTTTTTTTTTTTATTAAACCCACAATAATTTTTATTGACTCTCTAATCATGAAGGTTAGTGTGCCATTATTTGGGAAATATGTAGAACAGAACTGAGCGCTGCATTTGTGGGATCTAAGAGTAGGCGTTTCTTCTTATTATTAAGCCAGGCTTAAAAAGCTAATGAGCTATTTTGAATGGATACCATTAAAGTTGACAACTTATATGAAACCAACAATTTCCTAAAAAATAAAAAAGAAATTACCAAACCTTCTTTAAGAAGGACCAGAAAGCTTGAACAATTCTACTAAAAGAGAAATTACAGTAAGATACTCTTTACCATGATATTGTGATAATCAATTATTCATTAGGAATGAATGATAGAACTGGAAAATGAAAAGATTTATGACTCACCAAGTGACATAAAGAGGAAGAAATAGACATTTATCTACCCAAAATTTAACAAGAAACAAGGAAAACACATCAGAAGTTAAGTAATCTGACAGTTTATTAGCTAGCTGTGGAATGACTTAGAATACTGTGAAATACTTGTGTATAATGGTTACCAATTAGATGAATACTATGGCCAATGGAATGCATATATCATGGACTTTCACATCATGAATCTGTTAGAACATAAAAGTTACTATTACCGGAAAAAAAACTGGAGGTCTAAATCATTTATTTACTCGTGGTTGGGCTAAAATAAAATAAACGCACTCTACTCTTTCTTTCCCACTGAAGGTAATTATAAAATCTAGACAGAATGCATGGATCATGTGTGAGGACTTTGAAAAAAAATAGCAGGAATTTTGGAGAAAAAGACCAGAATTCTGAATGCCACAGAGCCAGCAGTAACTTTACCATTTTTCTCGTATTAGAAAAAAAAAAAAAAAAATCCCTAGCTAGAATGCAAAAACAGTCTGAAATCCCAAAGTGGACATGAGCATGGATAGAGAACAATCCAGGACAACCCGACTAGTTCTGGCTATATAGTAGAGACAGTGCATAACTACCTCTGCCCTCTTTTTTCTCCTTTCTTCATTTGCATGCCCTAGCCACCAAACAATCTCTTGGCAATGTTGCCTTAAATTTCTGTGTAATGGAAATCTATAGGAGCCAAAACCCCAAGGGAGACAAAACTGAAAAAATGGTGTTCTGATCTCATGAGTATGGGGCAAAACCTTGGTTTTGCTTTCTCTCTCTCTCTCTCTTTCTCTATCTCACTGCTTCATCTTGAATGCTGGGGATGCTGTAGAAATGTGCATCAGAGTGGGATAATTAAAGCCTCAGCTTTCTGGCTTTCTGGAGAAACAAAGGGGAGATATGTCTGCAAGAATCTGGCACTAACTGGCAAGCCAAAGATTTTGAGGTCTTAGCTCATAGAGACTACCGCTCAGGTCTCAGAGTCAGTGGGAACTACACCGCAGGGACAGCTTCAAATGGCACTGCAAAGTCTTTGAAAACTAAACTTACATTGGACCTATAGTGTACAGAAATTGGGTTGAAATTTGCAGCATGAAGCTAATCAGGTCAATTGCACAATTAAAGAAAAGGTATTAACATTTCCCATATGATTTAAACAAGATCAGAAATTTTATAACACAATATCCAAAATGTATAGCATACTATCCAAAACTATTTAGTGCATAAAGAACCAGGAAACTCAACTGGCATGGAGCAAGACAATCAAGAGAGAAAAGTGCCAAAATAAAAAATTGTTGAAATTAACTGGCAAAGATTTTTAAGCTGCTCTCTTACAGAAAGGTTTCAATAAGCAATTGTGAACACTCTTGAAACAAATATAAAATATAGATTTAGCCAGAGAATAGAATATATAAAGAAACAAAGAAATATAACAATAATAACAAACAATCACACAGGATGGTTTCCATAGTCCTTTGGAGATGACATAGAAAATAACATAGATAGAACAATAGAAATTATTTACTCTTGGAAAAAGAAAAATTTTTTAAAGATTAGAAAAAAATAGAGCCTCAGGGATTCTGGAAATACAATAAAAGAATTAACATGCATGTCAATATATTCCAAGGAGAAGAGAAAGTCTTTAATAATATTTAAAGAAATAATGCCTAAATATTTCCTGAGTTTTGTGAAAATACACAACAGATTCAAGGAACACAAAAAAAAATTGAAAAATGATAAACTAAAAAAGAAAGGGTCAGTCATATCACAAACAGTTTGAATAGAAATGATCTTCAAAACATCCAGAGGTAATCAAAGCATTATTTATAGGAGAATAATGATTAAAATGACTAGATATTTCATCAGAATCCATGCAGGCCACAAGGAGGTGGAAAAATACATTGTTAATGTACAGAAAGAATCATGTATGCAGAATTTTATATCCAATGGAAACAACATTTGGAGAGGAAGGTAAAATAAAGACATTCTAAGATAAAAGTAACCTAAAAGAATTTGTTGCCATTAGACTTACTCTAAAAAAAATTGCCACATCATATTTGTTGGTTGCAATCAAATTTTATAACTGACATGGCTTTTATGTAAGACAACTATAATATTAAAAAGAGATTAAAGGGATGTGTACAGTAGTAAGATTTCTAAAGTCCACTTTCAGTGGTAGAACATTGACTCTAGGTAGATTGTGAAGCAAGCAATAAAATTACATAAAAAGATGTAATGAAGAATGAAAAAATTAAAACGGAATACTAAAATATGGCTAGTATCTCAAAAGAAAGCAGGAGAGAGTAAATATAGGAACAAAAAAAAAGAGGAAAGAAAACAAAAGACAAATAATAATATAGTAGATCAAATTCCAAACATGTTAATAAATAAGTGTATAGTCATAAACACATTAATTAAAAGACAAGGATTGCCAGATGTATAAAAAGAAGCAAACAAACAAAAGCCCATTGCCTTATAATAATGTTTCCTAGAAATTCACTTTAAATGGAATTATATCAATGTGTTTAATGTAAAAAATTTTAAAAAAATATCCCATTCAAGCATTAATCAAAGACAGCTGCAGTGGTTATAAACCAGACAAAATAGATGTAGGAACAAAGAAAATTGCCAGATACAAAAATAGACATTTCATATTGATAAAATAATCAATTCTTGTAGAAGGACTAACAATCTTAAATGGATATGGCCCTTAATAGTAGAAATTCCAAACATATATAGCAAAAATTGACAGAAGTGAACAAAAAATAGTAGCTGGTTTCTTTCACTTACCATGTTTTAAGGTTTATCTATGCTGTATAGTATGTATCAGTATTTCATCCCTTTTTGGTTTACTGCATTGCATATGGATTTTTTCCAAAATGTATCCAAAATGTGTTTACTCATTTATCTGCTGATGTATATGTGGGCTGTTTCCACTTATTAGCTACTGTGAATAGTGCTGCTATGAACTTGTAAGTACATATACTTATTTAAATAACTATCCTCAATCCTTTTGGGTATATTCCTAGGAGTGTAAGTATAGGGTAATGATTCCATATTTAGCTTTTTGAGAAACTGCCAAACTATTTTCCACATCTGAACCATTTACATTCTCACAAGCAATGTATGTGGGTTTAGATTTCTCCATTATTCTTTTTGGCCAACACTTGTTTTTGTTTTTTTTAAATAAATAATTTTTATTATAGTTGTCCTATTTGGTGGGAAGTGGTACTTCATTATGGCTTTTATTTGTATTTCCTTAATTACTAAGTTTAATGATGTTAATTACTGATGTTAAATTGTCTGTACATGTTTTTTGGTCATTTGTATATATTATTTGAGGAAATTATTTACTCAAGTGCTTTGTGCATGATTTAATTGGAGTGCTTCTCTTTTTTGTTGTTGAGTTTTAAAAGTTCTTTATGACAACATGAGAAATGATTGGGAATCAATGTAAAATACTGAATTTACAAAATCCATGAGTGCAGTGTAATGCACAAATAGAAAATGAGAAAATAAAATTTGAAAGAAAAAAAGAAAGTGAAAAAGAAGAAAAGAACAAGTGAAGAGGGGAGGGAGGGAAGAAGAAAGCAAGCTCATCAGCCATTACTAGAATTCATTGCTATCCTAACCCTTTACCCTAAAAAAAAAAAAAAAAAAAAAAAAAAAAAAAGAAAAAGAAAGAAAGGAAAAAGGATAATTAAAAGGAAGAAATTTAATAGTTACATTTTTTTAAAGGATGAACTCTACTTTGTCTCCAATTCTTGAAAGAACCATTTTCTTCACGAGATAATGAATGAACAATTAGTGAGTAATATAATTAGAAAATAGTTCTGTCTTCCCTCAATATATAAACTCCCTATTGTTAAGAATTGTGAGGGGAAAAGCAGCATGACAAAGTTAATGTAACAGCTACAACAAATAAACCTGGAACTATCTCCTCTCTACAAATCATTGCATACCTACTACCTATAATATAGAATACCATACTATAGCTGCAATGTGGCAATGTTTCTGTATATGTGATTTGGTGGGGGGGGGGGCTACTTGCAAGGTACTTCTAAAAACATTATATTTACATAAAACTTGGAACTAAGTGCAGATACAAAACAGCCTCAAACTATTGCTACTCTGTCCTTTCATCCAAATCTAGTACAATTAAAATGTGTAATATCAAGGTAGATTGAGCTTTCATTTAGTTACTATCTCCTGCTTAATTTTTACTCAGTAAAGCTCTTTGAAACTCTTAGCATTTTAAAATGTACAAATGTGTATGCAGGACAGTAAAGATTAGAGTCCCCTGTTGCTCTCCAAACAATTGAAAGGAAAGATTTTGTTCCCTCAAAAATGTATTTAGTATGAGTGTGTAGGGCATTTTGAATTCCTTTGGAGGACATAGTAAATACTGAAACACATACGCACATATCATTTTATTCATTTCTATTTATAATAAAGCTTTGAATGTGGCATATTTCTGTTTACTCCTATTTTATATTCACATTTTACACATCTGTTTAAAAAAGTCAAAGAATGTGACAAATTAACAAATGTAATAAGGATTTTTAAATTTTTTTTTTCAATGTTTATTTATTTTTGGGACAGAGAGAGACAGAGCATGAACGGGCGAGGGGCAGAGAGAGAGGGAGACACAGAAACGGAAACAGGCTCCAGGCTCTGAGCCATCAGCCCAGAGCCCGACTCGGGGCTCGAACTCACGGACCGCGAGATCGTGACCTGGCTGAAGTCGGACGCTTAACCGACTGCGCCACCCAGGCACCCCTAAGGATTTTTAAAATGAATTACTTCATTTCCTTTCAGAAGCTTAGACTATTATTTTTGTTTCCATCACCTGTGCCATTCATATTCCACCACTTGATTCTCTCCTCATCTATCTTCATGGACCCTTCAGTTCCCAGGTGCTAACACAGCCATGTGCATGCTGCCTAGTGCACAGCAGTGAACAGAGCCATCATGTTGGAGAGCATCATCTTTGAATATTGCATTGGCACATGTTTCAGAAAAGAAGAAATATTTTCCAGATGCCTCCCACTGTTATTAATGTGTGACTTTCTTCTCAATCTTTTCCTCAAGACACCAAAGTTCTGAGTTTAGTTTGCTCATAATAAAACATTCATTTCCTTAATGCTTATCTCTATATCCATCATTATTTGGACCACAAAATTTTGCTACTTTAATTGAAATTTTCCCAAATATAAATTATATGAATGTGAACAGAATTTGGGGAGTGAGGGGAACACAATTACTTACAAATAGTTATTCATGGCATTGCAAAATATTTCAAATTGTAGAAAACAAGGGAATTTTCATTGTTTTCATAGAAAACAATAGGGAATTTTCATACCTTATATTATGAAGGTACAAGATACATTTTACTTATTCCAGTGAATTATCTTCATTTCCTATGAGTAAAATATTAAATCTGTTTATAACAAATACACAGATATTAGGAATTTAGATTTAGATCACAAGCTTATGAAAAATCTGATTTTATAATCAAACAGAATTAAAAGGAAAAACTGAAATAACGATTTGGATTATTCAGCTAGTTGGATTTTGTACTACTTGTAGGTAATTTCAGATTTAATTATATGCATTATAAACAGGGAGTTTGACACTTATCATCACCTGTATGATACATCTGTTCATATACAGACACATATATATTTATAACAAAGAGCCAAGTTAGATAACCTATGTGAGGCAGGATACATTTATTGTATAATTTATTTCATATCATCACCATCAAATCTATGTTTTTAGAGCTGTTCATAATTTCTCTGGATCATAGTTTATTTCTCCTTAAAGGGATATATTTCACCAATTTAAAAGATTCATTTTTAATGGTTTCACAAAAATTCTTCCAATGAGTTGAAGTCATAAACAAATAATCCTTGACAAAGAAAGCTTTATAATACCTAAAACTAAAAAATGATGGTCTAGCATATTTTGTTGGCAGGGAAAGTCTCTTGACCAGAATTATCCAAGTAGTATGAATAATAGTGATTAGCAATTATATCTCTTTACTGTGTACACAATGGCCAGTTGGTATGTTATTTCATTTTATAAATGATAATTACTAAATCCAGGCAGACAGATAGATAGATCACTTGGTTGGTAAGTCGTCTGAACTCACATTGCTTGGTGATTCAATAAATCCAAGATTTATTTGGTTGTTGCATTTGTCTGCCATGACCCTGATTCAGGAATCACACAAAATCCGTGACTGCACTAAGCCTCTAAGTTTTATTTCTTAACTTCTATAGAAACTCTTATCCAATGCCTGAATATCTATTACCACTATTTTAGAAAAAGATAAAGACTTTGTCTTCAAAAGAAAAGTTTAAGCAAAAAAAAAAACTGATAAGACATCCAAAGGAAAAGTTTTTCAGAAGCCATTTAAGTTAATATTTTTTGATAGGTCCTAAGAACTGTAAATCACATAAAAATGTCATGGTTTGGGAGGAATATATATGGAGAGATGATAATTGGTGATGTAGAAGTGGGTAAGGAAGCAGGAAATGAGAATAGGTAATTTAGGCTTTTATAATAAAGAACCCTCATAGATTGAGAATTTTACTTTTATTTTGCAGGAAACTGGAAAAGCATAATCACACTTAAAGAAAAAGAAGTGAGGCATTTTTCAATGGACAGAGACAGCAATTTTCTTTATCCAAAACCATTGAAGATATAATTCAGAAATAATTCAGACAGCAGAGAACCACAGTGTAAGGCTTTAACTATTGATGCATACATTAAAAAAATACCTTGACTTCCAGATGGTGTGTTCATTCTGCAAAATCCCTTTTACTGCCTTCTGCCATATTAAACACGTATTTGGTAAAGAAAGTCAAGGATAATTGTTTGAAGCCAATAAGGACAATATTGTAACCTGAAGTCAAAGTTGACTCATTTTGACCACACCTATAAGTCCCCATTAAGAATTTTGATTATTTACAGGAGTGAATGGAGTATTAGCATTGTTGGGAAAGGTATGGGTTGTAGGTATGTGTCCTTTTCTTATTGATATGGTATTTGATTGCCTGGGTTTATATTTTTTACCCCAAAATTGATTCTATGAATTATTATTTCTAATCATGATTTTATGAATTGTTTTTAAACTATATCACTTTCTATAATTGTAATGATACTTACTATTTAAAAAACATTACTAGATGTCTTCAATGAAAAGCTATATATGCATTTTTAATGTTTTTTTATTATTTTTGAGAGAGACAGAAAGAGTCAGAGTGCAAGTGGGGGAGGGGCAGAGAGCAAGGGAGACAGAATTCGAAGCAGGCTCCATCCAAGCTCTGAGTTGTAAGCATAGAGCCTGATGTAGGGCTTGAACCCATGAACTGTGAGATCATGACCTGAGCTGAAGTGGGACACTTAACTGACTGAGCCACCCAGGAGCCTGTATATATGCATTTTTTAGAGCTTACCATTTCAGGTTACCTGATCTTAGCTTTTTGATGCCTTTAAACTAATTTATAATTCTCCAAATTATAAATAATAGCAATGCATAAGTATTTTCTATAGATGTGAAAATGAAACCGGTTTGGTGAAATTTCAATAACTATACTCCCTGTAAAAAAAAAAAGTCAGTTTGGTGTTCATGTTATAAATTATTTCAGCAGTTTTTACTACATATTAGTTTTTGTTTCTTTGACTTCTCCTTTGCACTTGTTGAAACATCTCACTTGTTTCCTCACTCATAACGAGTTGAACTCTTAAAACATGGCCATTTTATCTTTGTATAAGTGACCATTTCACCTTTAAAAAAATCTTTTAACAAATGAAGAAGAAAATTTAGTTATACAATGAAAAGGAATTGTTCAATACTTTAATACACATACAGCTACACATACACATACACATAAAACTACATACAGCTCTGGTACAAAGCGGCAACACTGGCTCAGACCCAAGTCACACATACATCACTTTAGCCCCATTTCCCTTCAGAAACCAAACTTACGATAATCACTGGAATCTAGACCCATTTGGCCCAGGGATTCAAGAACAATCACTTCTTTTTTAGACTAACCAAGCAGGTCTAAATGATTCTCTCAGAGTAAACTTTAGACAGATTTCTTCCTGCCTCTAGGTCTCTGACCTCAGTCTTACCAGGGCCCTTACAGAATCCAGATGATCAAACTATAAAGTCCTTACTCTCTTTTCTTATGGCAATTACTTTTGAAATCTTGTCATTGAAATTCTTTATAGGTCCTCTTTGAAATGTAAATATTTTTAAAAGCCTCTTGCCAGTTTTACAATCCTGGACTACCTTTCTTAAGGAATGGAGAGCCAGCCCTATGAAATGTAAGCATCAACGATGATAGCGCCCTCTATCTCCCAGTCCCTGTTGGGAGAGTACCAGTTTACATCCAGGGACTCCTAGCTCTAAATTGTAAAACTATCTCCACTCCCTGGAGATACAAGAGTTTACTTTTCCATTGTGAGGCCAATTAGCAAATACTCAAGGCTCTGAATGTACTCATCTCTATTTCAGTTAGCTTTTAAAGACTCTCTAGGTCTTTGTTTTATTAGAATTGAAGTCAGAGGACATTCTGATTTCTCTTCCCTATTGCCTTGAATAGTCTTCATTGCCTGTTTAACTTTGTCTGTTGCCATTTTTACCTTCACAAATCCTAAGGATGTTTGATTTTATTTTTGAACCCGGATAAGTTTTTTGTTTTTGTTTTGTTTTTAAATATTTCGAGGCGATTCATGGATGAATATACTACACTCTCTTGACCAAAAGTTCTTAATTTTTCTTTAAAAAGAAAAAAAGATTCAAGGCATATGCTTAAAATTCAGATAAGTTATACAAACTATTTTGTATTTATGAAGAGTAAACTACAAATTCAACTTCTTTAGGAGTTACTTCTTCAAGAGTGCAACACAAATCATCAAATGAAGACAGCTCTGAATAAAATGAATTGTCATTAATAGATCTTTGCAATGGAAATTAGGTTTGATAGTTGGCTAAGGGTTTATCATGAGATCTATGAGTCATCCAAAGCTCTCAATTCGTTTCCAAGGAATGAAAACCAGTGCTAAAATAAAGATCATTACTCATCTACCCTCACTGAAGAAAATAGTCCTTGGACTCATTTTCCTCTGGGTAAGAAAAGAGACTAATCAATCAATCAGAGGCTCTTTTACTCCATGGTAGGAAATTCGTTAGCTATCTTTTCCAAAAGACAATGCATTTGTTTTTCAAACATTTTACTAAGAGTATGATGATTTTTTTTTAAATTAATGGTAGGATTGAAACAGCTTTATCTTGACACAGCTCATAGAGCAGTGGGAGGAAATGTTAGCTCTTTGTTTCCATATATTTGTGGGAGTCTCTTGTTTCAAATACTGTAATCTGAAGACAGAGAAAAGAAATTAAGGGGATGTTTACCTTGAGATGTGTGTCAACTCTGTTCAATTCATCGTAATTTTCAAAATCAATAGACTAAGTGCAACAGAGTTTTGTTTTTTGAAATAGTTTTAAACAGTTTGCATTGAAACTATCACGGATAAAAATTCAAAATTCATATGAAGTTTAAAGCTTGTACCCCAGATTTTGCCAAATCTTTGAGTTTAGGATGGGTATCTTTAGGCAAGGTCCCTAATTTGCTCTAGGGAAAAGGTGAGTTTTCTCTGCTGATAGGTATATTACCCAGGAAGAATTTGAGCAAATATGTGCTACATGGGTCTCTTCTATCTACCTGTTTACATTTGAAGAAGGGAATGTTGGCATTTGGAAATCTTGTCTTAAAATTTACTTGTCAGTTTTTAGATATAGAACCACACTTTAATATACAAATATCTAAAAACCTGGTTAAGTAATGCAAAAGGCAAAAATATATAATCATCAGTGAATGATGTCTTGTTTCTCAGAAGACATCGAGGGAATACTGACTGTTGACTGAAACTATGCCATGGATTTTAGTAAATTTCTAACTATCATTTAATTATATAAATGAAACAATATTCATTTGCCAAATGGGACTAAGCACTCAATATTTACATAATTTCTTCATTAACAGCTCTGCTTACAGACAAAATAACATGCACTCTTACATGTCCTTAGATATGGAATTACAAAGTAAGAAGATATAAAATCAGGATCCAGGACCAGTTGGGTTTGAGTCCAAGTCTTGAACTTGGTAGATGTGGACCTTATGCAAGCTTCTCATTCCCATTGATCTTCCATATCTAAAGATGGTAAAATGTGAATATTATCTCCTTACAATTTTATGGTAAAGAAGAAATGAACTAATGAGTGCAAAAGCCTAGCACAGTGCCTGATATATAGTACAATTTCAATGAAAGTTAGTCTGATTTTTCTCATTCATGGATGACTTACAGTTGCTCTGTGGGAGAATAAATACCATTTCATATTTCTCATCATTCATGACTTGCTTTAATATAACGGCCAACATAAAGTCTGGGCCTGTAGTTCCTAAACTGTTCTAAGCAGCACAGTTTCCCAAGAACTATTCATAGGTGTTTTGAGGGACTTACTTGATCAGAAAACTTCACGGTATACTGAATATTATGCACCTCCCTTTTGGAGAACCCTATGCATATGAGCATATATTATATTATTTAAAATTTCCTGATGTTAAAAAATCATAAAATTGCTCTATTTTATAGGATTATACATGCTATTTTAAGAAAACCTATTGCAGTAGTACTGGCAGTCGTTTCTCCCACCTTGGGGCAAAGTATGAAATGATGCTTCATGTGAATTGTGCTGGGGGAGGACTTGCAAGTGTGTGACCAAATCTGGCACATGAAGGAGAATAAGTAAGGAGAAAATTGAAATAGGCCAACAACTTTCTACTGGGAAACAAATACTATGAAATTTTTATTGTATTAGTTTTCTGTGTTACATAACAGATGACCACAGATTTGGCAGCTTAATACCAAACACATTTACTATCTCACAGGTTCTATTAGTCAGGAGTCTGGATGAGGCTTAGTTGGGTCCTCTGATTAGAGTATCACAAGGCCAAAGTTCTGGGTTTTCATCTGAAGTTTGCCCAGTGAAGGATCTGCTTCTAATATCTCCAAAGTTGTTAGCAGAATTTGTTTCCATGTAGCTGTAGGATTATAACACAAGTCTTCCGCATTCAATCTGTAGTGTATCCTTTCTAATATGACTTCCAGTCAATTTCCTATCTTTTCTTTGTCATTATCTTATGAATTACCCTCATGTCTTTTTTTTTATGGTAGTAGCCCAATTTCTTTGGTTCCTTTTTTATTACATAGTTGTCATTTTTGAGGAGCACATAAATCTTCAGCTACCAGAGACCTTGTGGATCTGAAAAGGACTTTATTCTACCCTTTAAATATATTTTACTCATTTGTTAATATTCATTTGTTTGTTACTCTCTGGAAGCCTTTAGGTCTGTAAACCGGTGCACTAAGGCTTACTTCTGCTTGTTCTACTGGACATTTAATGACTCATATGTCTTGTCATTCAGTTCCAGGAAATTTCTAATATTATTACTTTAAACATTTCTTTTCTTTCAATGTTTATTGTATATTTGGCTGGAATTTGTATTATTTGAATATTGAGCTTCTTAATCACTACAATAGACACACACATATACACACACATGTTCCATCTCTTTACCTTTTGATTTTTTGTTTTCTAGAGAATTTCCTCAACTTTATCTTCCAGTGCCTGTATTGATTTTGTTTTTGTTTACATTATTTTATCTCTCAAAGGATATTAATTATACTTGTAGGCAAAGAAAATTCTTCTACTCCTTCATTAGTTCTTTTTATGCTGTGTTTTCATTCTTAGTTTTGATGTATTGTTTTCTCAACCCATTTCATTTAAGAATCTACCTTCAAATGTCTGATAATATTCTTGTATAAATACATGTATGAGTATATTTAGAAATACCATATATGTGTACAGATTCATATATGTGTACATATCTGTGAACATGTATGTGTATATGTATGTATATAGAGAAATCAAATTTTAACTGAGGAATAACATAAAAATAGGCAAATAGACAAATCAAATGGTACAGTTCACAATATTTTCACAAATTCAGCAAATTTATTGTAGCCACTACTCAGACTGAGAAATACGACTTTACCAGCACCCTTGAAACTATCCTCATCTTTATATAATCAGAATCATACAATATGTAATTTTTCTGTGTCTGTCTTCTTTTGTTGAACACTTTATTTATTACTTCCATCTGTACCCTTACATATAATTCTAGTATGTTTGTTCTCATTGCTATAGTAATGTATAAATATACTACCATTATTTTATCTATTTATTTGATGATTGGAATATAGACAGATTCCATTTAGGGACTAATACAAATAGTTCTGTTATCAAAATATGTCTTTTTTGTGTGTACATATGCACATGTTTTTATTGGTTTCCTAGAAGTAGTTTTGCTGGGTCATATGACATACATACTGCTAGTTATTTAAAGTAGTTGCAACAATTTAGACTCCAACATTAATGTACGACACTCATTTTTATTCCATATCCTTGCCAATACTTCCCAATTCTAGCTTGGCTTACTGCAAACTCCATAAGGCACAAGTCTATGATGCAAATGGAAGCTGGGCTAAGCATTAACCTTGTGTTCTGAGAACTAAGAATTGGATAGCAAGTGGAAATCTTACAGTTTATTATAATAGAACTTCTTTCATTGATTGGTTTTAGGAAAGCACTCCTACTTCTCTGTGTGCTTGGTGTCTCCAAAGGCAAAGTCCCTCTACTGCAACAACTTCAAAAATTTGAATTGATATTGATATTCTCTTATGGGAGACAAGTGTTCTAATAGCAACGTGCATTTGAAGGAAAAAGATCTGGGCTTCTAAATGCTATCTATGCAGGACTTTCAACAAGTAATTATAATCTCAAACCCTTACTGCTCCATTCCAACTTTTAATGTTCCTGATTGTGCTAATTTTCTAAACCTAGAGTTTCACAGGTAAATACTTTTTCCTGGTTTTCTTCTTGCAGCAATGAATTTCAGCCTTTTCCATGAGATAAGGAAATGAATTCACTTTTTTCTTTTTTGTCTTTAAAATTATGTTGTTCTCACTCCATGCTTGTGTCTTTCTTCTTTTATTTGTTGTCCTTGCAGTTCCGTGCCTTCCTTTAGGTTTGTTCCCTGCTGTTCTGGTAGTAGTGGAGATGGTTCACCTTTTTTTGTTTGTTTGGTTTTTGTAATTAGCTAAGGCTTAAAGGGAAAAGGAGGGATCTCCTTTATGTTTTGTGATATTTCCATAAACAGGAAGGTTGCCATTTTTAAATTGTGTCTCAGCCATACCTGGGTACCTAAACCATTATGTTAATTAATAGCAGGCATTTCTTATTATCTCCACATGTACATATTTATTAGTTAGATGCTGATTAAATATCACACTCTAAATTACAGTTTTCATTTCCATCCAGAAATAACTTTAATATAATAATATTATGTTAATATGTCAACATACTAATAATTCAAATTGCATTATAATGTACAAATTGCAAATATATATAATTAATATATAATATAATATAATATAATATAATATAATATAATATAATATAATATAAAAATTATAATTTTTGGTACAAGTTGCAGAATACACCCATGGAGGTATAAGGAAACCTCTGCCTATTCTTTTCACATTAAGATGTCCAGAGCATCTTTAGTTACCATTTTTCTGCATGACAGCATAGAAATCTTTCTACTTTAAAGTTAATTCTTCAAATATTATTTAAGAATAAATGTCAATATGCAAAAGAATTTTCAAAACATGAAAAAATCCAAATTGACAATTATTTTAATGACTGTGATATTACAGAAAGATACTTGATATAATACAATAAATAAATTATTTTAAGAAATAACTCCAACGATGTCTCTAAAAATGTTAAATATTTCGTATCAAAAAGATTTATTTGGGACTTCTTTTCTTATCTGTATAATTAACATCAAGTTTTATTTATAAATGCAATGAGAGTGAAAGGCATATTAGAGATTCTTATTTACATTTATTCCAGTATTTACTTTGAAGCCATTTCAAACTACTGCATACCTCACATGAAGTATAAAACCTCTTTTTTTAATACTTGTTTTTTTTAACTTGTTTTATTTTTTATTTTTTTAAATTTACATCCAAATTAGTTAGCATATAGTGGAATAATGATTTCAGGAGTAGATTCCTTAGTGTCCCTTACCCATTTAGCCCATCCCCCATCCCACAACCCCACCTGTAACCCTCAGTGTGTTCTCCATATTTATGAGTCTCTTCTGTAAAACCTCTTTTTTAATGACCACTTAAAATCTGTTTGAAGACATTAAATATGCCCTTGAGTAACCAATGGAAGAGGCAGCATCATACCTTTATATGTAACAGTTTTTCTTCATTCACACTAATTGCTTGTACATATCCATATTAATTATTATGGATATTCATTATGTTTATTTATTGTATGAATTGTATATATTTATTATGGTCATTTCCCTTGCCCTTCCAGAACTCTTATAATGTAATTAATGACAAGGTAGGATAGATAAATCCTAAAGTTGGAATAAGCATAGCATAAAAGAAAGATCACACGACTGAGTGAGGTGCCCTTGAACCTGGTACTGGATCCTCCATGTTTTCATGTGTCATAGACTGTTAGTTAAAATCATCTTCCCCCCCTCTCCCACCACAAAGAGTCATGCTAACATGAGCCCTGAGGTTCCATAGGTCTAAATAGTGTGACCATTCTGAACATAGCTACAATAGAAGGTAACTACTCAAGACACAGTCTTCGTAAAATTTTAATCTTCAAGAAGTGTGCAGAGAAATGGAGACAAGAAAGATTGTAAATGGGATATATATCCTTGTCAATTAAAACAAAGGTTGCAACTATGATGCTTGCAAGGAAAATGGAAAATAGAAATAATAGACATCATGAAGAAAGTATCAACATATTTGCTTAATTAATTAAGACAATAATAGTTTTATGTCAGGTCATCTTTTGCCAATGTGATTTACACTTTAAACATGAGTAAATGATGTTTGTCATATTTACTGGTGCAATATTTGGCTATTCTTAACAGTTTATCGTCCTAAATTATTCCAAATACAGTTTTGAGCTTTTCTATCCTAGTTGACAATATTTGTTGTAACACTACCAAATCAATTTTTAGAATCATTTTTCTTGTTTTTGGAAGGAGCACTAAACTAGAATGTCTCATTGTTGGTGGTTTTTGAATAATGTGTCAGGTTTAGCATACTCTAATGGTTTCTAATCAATGTAAAGTATTAGTCAAATAAAACATTTGCTATTATAAAGAAATCTAAAGAAATTTCCCTTTCAAGTTTAGCATTTGGAGACATTACATGCTCACCTTCTCAGACAACTGTGTGCTTTTGGGCTTGTTATTTGAATTCCCATAGGCTTAGTTTCTTCCCCTGAAAAATGGGAATAGCAATAAATTCCTTCCTAGGATTGTTGTGTTCATTGTATAAGAGAATCTATTCAAAGTACTGAACACATAGAGGTGCCTCTGTGCTTCAGTCAGTTAAGTGTCCAATTCTTGATTTCAGCTCAGGGCATGATCTCATGGTTGGTAAGTTCAAGCTCCACATCAGGCTTTGTGCTAACAGCACGTAGCCTGCCTGGGATTCTCTCTCTCCCTCTCTCTCAGCCCCTTCCCCACTTGTGCACTTGCTCCCTCTCTCAAAATAAATAAATAAGCATTAAAAAAAAAAGAAAAGAAAAAAATTCAACAGATCCTCATAGCACATAAGTTTGTTAATTACCTAAATGGCATATTACTACTGATCATCTCTATATATATTCCATAACAACATTTCAAAGAGTTTTCACACAGAATATTGATACAAATATAAGAACATGATTTTTAAAAAAAATTCCATAGGGTACCTGGCAAGCTCAGTCCATAGACCATGTGATTCTTGATCTCAGGGTCATAAGTTCAAGCCCCACATTGGCTGTGGAGTCTATTTAAAATTAAAAAAAAATAATAATAACATTTATTTCATTTTTGAGAGGCAGATAGACAGAGAACAAGGGGCAGAGAGAGAGGGAGACACAGAATCTGAAGCAGGCTTCAGGCTCTGAGTTGTCAGCACAGAGCCTGATGCAGGGCTCGAACCCACAAACCATGAGATCATGACCTGAGCCTAAGTCAGACGTTTAATCAACAGAGCCACCCAAGCTCCCAAACCTACTTAAAATTAAAAAAACAACAACTTTCGGTGGCCTGGGTGGCTCAGTCAGTTGAACGTCTGATTCTTGGTTTCTGCCCAAGTCATGATCTCATGGTTTGTGAGTTCAAGCCCCACATCAGCCTCCGCTCTGTGTGTGGGATTCTTGGGATTCTCTCTCTCTCCCTGTCTCTGCCCCCATCCTCTCTCTCTCTTAAAGAAATAAATAAACATAAAAAGAAAGAAAATTGACATCCTTGTTTACTACTTTCTTGATAAATCTAGTTCACAGATAATTTTCATCATTTTAAAAATGTATTATTTTAAGACAGTTGAAATAGAGACAATATAATATTATATAATATATATAAACTAATTCTGATCCCCAATTAGAATTATATATTGAATAGTTTTATTAGGAAAAACCTTAAAATGATCTGATTGTTCACTTTAAGTTTGTTCATTTGATCATGTGAACACTTTTAACGTTTCAGCCTTATTTCAAATCTCAAAACCATTTCCTTTTTATATGAGCACTGAAAGAGTTGCAATGAAATCACACTGTTAAAACCAAGACCCAATAATAAATTCTAAAGTGCTTAATTTGTCAAATAAAAGCAGCCATTTAACCTATAAAAACATAACTAAACAAAGATGAATTAACTTAGTTGTGAAGAAGTTTCTTGGGGGCAGGAAAGTGATTATGATGTTAAGTCAGCATTTCAAATATAAATAATTTATGGGAGTCTTCCACAAAACAATAAAAATAACTCATTCTCAAGAAAAATGTGTAATTTTTAAAATGCTGATATAGTGCCTTGTACTTAGCCCAAAAATTGTTCCTTAAGGCAAGTTTTTTTTTTTTTTTTTTGTAATGCAATGTTCTTGCTTGAAAAAAGAATAAAAGGGGGGGGCATGCCTTGGTGGCTCAGGTGGTTAAGCATCTGACTTTGGTTCAGGTCATGATCTCAGGGTTTGGGAGTATGAGCCTTGAATCAGGCCTCTGCTGGCTTTCAGTGTGGAGCCCACTTTGGATCCTGTCTCCCTCTCTCTCTGCCCCTCTCCTGCTCACACATGTGCATGCCCCTTCTCTCTCTCTTAAATTGAAAAAAAAAAAGTTAAAAACTAACCAGTTTTAATTCTATATTCACCACCATTTACAAATCCATGTGTCCTTCCCATTTTATCTAATCTCTAAATAATTTAGTTCCTGATTTTTAAATCTGGGAAGACTAATAGCATGTATCCCATAGAGTGTTTAGGAGGTTTAAATGAGGTAATCTAAGAATATGCCTTACAAATTCCTGTTATATTTCTCAAAAAATGTTCTTCAGGGAAAGAATGGACATATACATATCATTTTTAAATTAAATTAAAGTGTTTAGACCTTTGACTTAAAAATTGTGTTTATGAAGAGTAGTGCCTTGGTGGCTCAGTCTGTTTAGGCTCTGACTTTGATGTCTGCTCAGGTCATGATCTTATGTTTGTGGGATCAAGACCCACATCAGGCAATGTGCTAACATCATGGAGCCTACTTGGGATTCTCTCTCTCTCTGTCTCTCTCTCTCTCTCTCTCTCTCTCTCTCTGCCCCTCCCCCACTCACACACTCTCTCTGAAAATAAATAAATATATATATTTTTAAAGTGTGTTTATGAAGAGAGGTCACTTTTTTTAAAAAGTAATTGAATAACTGTCTATGTTAATGAAAAAGAAGTATAGATTTTTTGTTTTGTTGGTCAGATATCAACATTTTGGTTGAAAGTGGAAAGTTGTAAACCAAAAAGAAAGTTTTATTTATGTTAACTGTATAAAATTTTTTAGAAGAATATATTTAAGTATTTTTACTAAGCTAATTTTTTTCATGTTTGATTTGTCTTTGAACTATTTAACTGTTTTGTTTTTAAAGTTTACTTATTTATTTTGAGAGAGAGAGAATGCAAAGGAGGGGGATAGAGAGATGGAGAGAGAATCCCAAGCAAACTTTGCACTGTCAGGACAGAGCCCAATGTGGGGCTCAATCTCACAAACCAAGAGATCATGACCTGAGCTGAAATCAACAGTTGGGCACTTAACAAACTGAGCCACCCAAGCACCCCTGAATTGTTTAACTGTTAAAGAGTGAATAGTTGAGTGATTCACCATTCAAGTCAAAGAGAATACTTGATTAAGTAGAAATCTGGGAGATTAGGTTAAAAAACAATCATTCTCATCTTATATTTTCCATTTTTGGTTTAATATATTACATACCTATACTGCTTATTTTGTGTTTATTATATTTTTATTGTAAAAATATATGAGCAATGTCACTATGTGAAACAAAAACTGTTTCAATAAAAATTAACTATAAATATTTAACTAAATATATATATATATATATATATATATATATATATAATTGGTATTTTTAAAAGAAAATTATGTAAATTATCCATCCTAACAATACCATGTTTATGTTAACTGCATGTTTATTTAATTCCAATACAAAGGATTATTTTGAAAGCCCATTTTTAAAAAATGTCAGTGTAAGGGCACATAGGTGGCTCAGTCGGTTAAGCAACCTCTTGATTTCAGTTCAGGTCAGGATCTCACTTTCATGAGACCAAGCCCCAAGTTGGGCTCTGTGCTGATCATGCAGCCTGCTTAAGATTCTCTCTCTCCCTCTCCCTGTGCCCTTCTCCTGCTTGTGTGTTCTCTCTCTCTCTCAAAAATAAATAAATAAATAAATAAATAAGTAAATAAATAAATAAATGTTTTTAAGTATATTTGAAATTTTCTATGAGAAGAGGAATATATTTTAATATGTTGATAGAATGCATCATCAATTTTTTACTTGTGTTCTTCCTTTTCTTTAGGTAACTGGATGCAACTATAATTTTAATGCAATTTTTTCCTAAAATGTTGGTATTTTCATAATTGGTGTTTTTCAAATTGTACTCTGAATGCTTGCTACTAGAGCCTTTCACACCTGTGTCCTTTAGTGGAGGGTGACAGATGTCATGCATATTAGGTTTTTATGTGCATGTCCAAAATTCAAAAGCTAATCTAGGCTCTTTTAGATCTCTATTTAGTGAAGCAGGCACATTTTTTAATCAGAAACAATCATGCTTTTACAAACAGGTATCTTTGAAGCCACAAAATATCCCAAAGAGAAACAACTTACATAATTAATTATAATCTCACATCTTTTATTCAATCATAATCTAACGTGGTTGAAAACTTTTTTTAGTATCAGATCCATGGTTTCCACTTAGATATGTTTGAGAACTGGAAGACATTTACTAATTTAAATAGACTTAAAACGTTAAAAGTTCTCAGTGCCTGCAAATTTTTAAATCTGAATTTTTAAAATTTTCAGTATAATATTACCTATGCTGAATCTCTGATTCAGAAGCAAAAACAAATAAAAGGTCAATACCACCATTTTCACTTAATGGCCAGTTCCTCAATATGCAATGGATAAATAAAACAAGTGTTCCCACAACAGTGTAGTTCAGCAGCTGACATCATTACGGATGTGAGGAAATGTATGGAAATACAAAATTTAATTCCTGAAATTCCTTTCTTTGAGGCTATCACCATGAACACTCTGGTTCCAATTCTCTCCACATTTGGAAATCTCTTAGAAATTAAGATCTGAGCCCTCAAACAGGTCTACATGTTCAGTACTCCTGACACTCCTTTAAAAAATCAATTCAAAAAAAAAAAAAAAAGGTTAGAGAGGGAGGTAACCAAAACATAACAGACTCTTAAAAACTGAGAACAAACTGAGGGTTGTTGGGGGGTGGGAGGGAGGGGTGGGTGGGTGATGGGTGTTGAGGAGGGCACCTATTGGGATGACCACTGGGTGTTGTATGGAAACCAATTTGACAATAAATTTCATATTTAAAAAAAAAATCAATTCATGTCTGTGTGTGTGTGTGTGTATGTGTGTGCGCGCGCACATGTGTGAGAGACAGAGAGAGAGAAAGAGACAAAGAAAGAGGAGGGGAAAGAGAGGAAAAATCTCTCTTCTCTCTTCCTGGAACTATCTTTTTTCCTTCAGTACTCTCTATTTGAGAAACTCTTACTTATCTTTCACAGCTCATTTCTAACATTATTTCCCTCTGGAGCTCCTTTCTCACCTTCCCCATGGATATTTAGTCTCCTGCAGTAGTTTCCTTTGCATTTTGTTTGTAACTACTGTATTACTTAGCATGCTGAATATTAATGATCTGTTTTACGGGCAGATATCCCACCCACACCCCAAAGGATGCTTGCATTGAAAATATGGATTATACTTTGCTCTTTATTTTCATTTCTATATCATTTTAGTACAGTGCCTGATACACAGTTAACACACAAACTTTATTTGCTGCAGAAGAAATCAAGCATTCATATATTCTGTGATGTTTGGTTTATACTAGCTTTATTTGAAGTGGATTCCTTCAAAGAGAATTTTTTTTTCAACCAGTTTGATCATATTCTCCATATCTTTTTCATTTTGTTTTGTTTTGTTTTATTGAAGAGCTGCAAAAAAAGTCAACTGCAGTGTAAATTGAGTCTTGTTCCCAACAGCATCAGAAATCAAACTCCACTTTTTCATAGTTAGTGTGGGGGGAATTCTTAATGATCATTTAATTAATATACAACTCAAAGAAGAAAATGAAGTATAAATATTCTAGATGTTTATAGATCATAAAATTTTAACAGAATAGTATAAAGACAATGGATGTAATCAGATTAATTCATAAATATGAATATTTTGGAGGAATAGTGTTATTTAGTGTTAATGAAATGGCAATGAACACTTAAAAAATGCCTCATGTTTATGAGCAGTTATACTGCTTTTCTTCTTATGGTCCTTTACACTTAGGACCTTTCATCCAAATATACTAACATGAAGCATCAGACTTGATCACTGTTAATGGCCCATTACTTTCTGTAATCTCATTGATCAATAAGCTATTTATGTCATTACTAAAGAATTCCAACCTGGATATTGTCAAGGAGCAAGAATTCCTGTCCCCTTCAAGTCCTTCTAGCCAGACTAAGAATCAAATTAACATGGGACAGATTAATAGGAAAAAATCAAATCTAATTGCATATGTACAGGAAACCCACACTGACATGGAAATTCCAATGGTAGTAAAGCAAAATGAGGTATATTTGTCATCCTGAACTAAGGAAAAGGGAGTAGGGGTCTGGTACTTAAAAGGAAGGAATGCATTCCTCAGAAAGAATGAGAAAACAAATGTAGTAAACAAATGTTTGGCCACTCATAAACAATGGGACAAAGAGAGAATTTTGATCACACAGGACTTGCTGGATTCCTCCCTACCATACATAGTTGAAATCATAAAGTAGTTATCTGTGGTGATAGCTCTGTTCCTGGAGCAGATCCTCTATCTAAATTAGTTTTAGGCAGTTGAAAGGGAGACAAAGAGCTCTTCTTGAATCTGCTGGGTTTTGATTATTTTTTAAGTCAAAATAATCTTCATGCCAGAATCTTGGAACAGCCTGCCATTTACCCCCACAATATCAATTCTAAAGATAGTAGTATGGATAGAGAGTAGAAGAATCTTGTAATAGTTGTACAATTTGGTATCAGCTTTAAGTTTTTGTTTCTCTTTTAATTTGTTGTTGTTATACTGCTAGATAAATAACATTTGTATTATTTAAAAATATTTATTTATTTTGAGAGGGAGAGCATGAACGGGGGGGGGGGGGGGGGGTGGGCAGAGGGAAGGAGTGAGAGAGAATCCCAGGCAGGCTCTAACCTTAGCACAGAGTCTGACAAGGGGCTTGATCCCTGGGTCACAAGATCACCACCTGAGCTGATATAAAGAGTTGTATTCTCAACCAACTGAGCCACCCAGGAACTACTGTGCTATTTTTAAATACATGACTTCTCAGTCAAGTCAGTCATCTCTGTGACTCTAATCAGAAGAAAAATTAGATTTCTGTCATTGATGTATACAAAAGGTCCCTCAATGTCTCTCCTTCTCTTCATCCCCTGAAAATCTGAAAGCCCCAAATTTTATGGATGTGCTAACAATTTTATAATCACAGTTCTACAGCATGTGTAGTATCTTGTGTCACAGTTATACAGCTGATAATATCTGTTCTTTTTAATTTTACTAGCTGCTTGTTTCTTGGTCCAGTGTTTCCTTCAAATTTGTACCATTAGCAAACTAACAGTATTTATAATTGGTGCATTCTAATAGTAATTGAATTAGGAAGAGCAGATCATTTAGCATACAAAACATAACATTATTTACTGTTTCTTTAGCCCAATATAATGTCTATGGATTCAGTTTAATATTTACTTTATTGGAAAATTTCATTCACTCCAAGAGACTTACTAGTGACAGTGCAATGTGGAATTTTAATCTAAAATATATGATACATTTTAAAAATTATTCTCTATTATCAATCTGATGATATTTTATATAAAAATCCAATATTATGAGAAATATAGTATATCACTATTAAAGTGTCAGTGATTTACTGTTCATCTATATTATGCTTTGAGATTTTGGAGCAATTTTTGCTCTAGAACTTTCATGGGATTTATTTTAGTAAGTAAGCTATTGAATTATATTTATCAAGGGCCCATTCTATTGAACACTGAACTGGTTGAAAAAACAGTGCTCAGTAAAGTAGAAGATACAAAAATGAATGAGTAGATTCAGGCAAGAATAGAAAAAAAATCACGGAATAGTTTACTTTGTTTGCTGAATTATAACCTGTGGAACAATGAAAAGTACTTTAAGGGTAAATTAAAATTATTTTCTCCATTTATAAAAGGCAAATAAATTATCTTCATCTCTTATTTTAAAGAATGTTTCTTTAGAGATAGTAAGAAACTGAGCTTTTATTTTAATTTTTTATTAGAGATAAATCTATCTAGGGATATGCTTTGCCTCCAGTTTTTACAATGAAGAGATCTCTCCAAGGGATATCTAGATATCTAGAGGTTATCTCTAATAACCTTTAGACTTGCAAAAACCTACCTTTGGAATTAACTCAGGGGTCTTTCAGATTTACAGATTATGGTCACAAAGGAAAGCCGCTTTTGTTTGTCAAAAATAAGGAAATCACTGTTCTTTCTCCTGTTTTTCTGTATAAAATATGTGACATTTTGCCCTAACTTTGTAGTCATTTTTATGCCAATTTATATGCATACACATTTGTTAAGACTAACCCAGTAATTATGTTTTTTCTGTCTTCCATATCGGTCTAGAATGGTTTTCTGTTAGCAGTATTGTTTTATTTATGCAGCATACATACTTACACACATACACACACACATATGCACACATGCATGCAGATTAGGACATAAAGAGAGATTCAGAGTAAATTTTAAATCTAAATATTTAAAACTGCATGTGTATTCGGTAAAAGAACACAGATTATGTGTACATAGATTTAAATAAGCAGTTCTCAAATTGTGAGCCCTGAGATGAGGAAAGTTAAAGAACTCCCACAGTCAAATTATTTGTGGGGGGGAGGGGGGAACTACTTGTTTGCTTCCTTTTCTTCTATTTTAATTTTTTATGATACATATTAATATATTATGCTTTTGCAATAAAAATACTTATGCATTTGTTATATTTATGAATATGTTCCTTGCTGATATTTTTTTTAACTAAGGTACACAATCTACAGACACTAAGACTACTACACTAAGGTACACAATCTACAGACAACTTCCTTTGGAATAATTTTTTTTTTGTGAAAAGTTAATCTTAATATATTAAATGAAGGAAGACAGATGACCATAGGGAAACCTAGAGAGTTTGATTACCGGAAAATATATGAGGATAGCAAATAGATGTGATAGAGAATTGTAGAAAGACATAAAACTAATATTGTGGTTGGGAGGATGCAACAAAAAAAATGTATGAGCCAATATGTATAGTGGATATTATGTTATATATATTTATATTATATTGTTCTATTCTATTCTATTCTATTCTATCATATTGTATATCATAATAGAAGTATCTGAGAAAATCAAATTATAATAAGTGAGGAAAAAGTAGAAAGAAGAAAATTCATGATGAATTCATGAAGAAAATTGATGAAAGAAAATGTAATAAAGGGAAATTCCAAATTTATATGCAATGCTGGTGACAATGTCACCAGACACTCAAATAGAAAATTCTAGGGGCTCCTGGGGGGCTCAGTTGGCTGAGAATCCAACTTTTGATTTTACTTTAGGTCATGATCTCATGATTTGTGAGATCGAGCCCTGTGTCTGTCTCCATGCTGACAGTGTGGAGTCTGCTCTCTCCCTCTCTCCCCCTCTCTCTCTTTCCCCTGCCATGTTCACACTTTCTCTCAAAATAAATAAATAAACATTAAAAAAGAGAATTCTATAAATTTAGATAACAGTCTATGTTAACATGGTATTATTTTTTTCAATCATAGTCTAATTTAATATAATAAGCAAAAATGGATACCATAGAGAACTGTGGACTCATGCATTTACTCTACAAAGAAGTAAAGCATTTATTAAGAGATCTCTTTTTAAATTTTGTTTAATTTTTATTTATTTTTGAAAGAGGGAGAGAGAGAAAGAGAGAGAGGGGCAGAAAGGGGCAGAGAGAGATGGAGACATAGATTCCAAAGCAGGCTCCAAGCTCTGATCTGTCAGCACAGAGCCTGACATGGGTTCAAACTCATGAACTGTGAGATCATGACCTGAACTGAAGTCAGATGCTTAACCGACTGAGCCACCCAGGCTTCCCTAGAGATCTCTTTTTTTGATTGTAGCAAGAACACTTAATTGGAATACCGTCCCCTTAACAATTTTTTAAGTGAACAATCTAGTACATTCACAACACTGAACAATAGAGGCACAATGTGTATAGCAGATCTTAGAAATTAGTATTCTTAGAAATCTGAAACTTTATACCCATTTAACAGTGACCTCTTATTTTCCGTCCCCTGACAACCATTATTGTACTTTCTGTTTGCAGGGGTTTGACTATCTTAAATATGCCATTTAAATGAGATTATGAAGTATTTGTCCTGTGACTGATTTATTTCACTTAATGTAATGTCCTTTAGTTTCATTCATGTTTTATGTGTGTGCAGCAGGATTTTCTTCTTTTTTTTAAGGCTGACATATTACCCATTTTATGTATATACCATATTTTTTATTTGTTTGTCTGTCAGTGAACATTTCAATATCTTAGCAGTTGCAAATAAAACTTCAATGACTATGAGAAGTTAGATATCTCCTTGAGATTTTAATTTCAGTTATTTTGGATATATACCTGAAAGTGGGATTGCATTCAGTAGGATCTGAGGATCTGAAGCAGACTCCATGTTGGCAGCAGAGAGCCCCAATGTGGGACTCCAACTCACAAACCATGAGATCATGACCTGAGCTGAAATTGATTGAACCACCCAAGCACCCTCTGGGCTTTCTATTCTATTCCATTGGTCTATGTTTGTTTGTTTGTTTGTTTTGCCAGTATCATCCTGTTATGGGTTACTGTACCTTTGTATTACATTTGAAATCAGAAAGCATAGTGCTTTTTCTTTCCCAAGTTTCTGGGGTCTTTTGTGATTTCATATAAACTTTAGGATTGTTTTTCTCTGTGAAAAGTGTCATGGGATTTTAATAGGGATTACATTGATTTTTTTTTATTTTGGTACATAAGATATTTTAACACTATTAAATCCTTCAATCCATGAACATGGGCTGTCTATTTATTTGTGTCCACTTTAATTTCTGTCATTAATGTTTTATAGTTTTCAATGTACAAGTACTTTGCCTTTTTTGTTAAGTTTAATCATATTTATTGTTTTTGATGGCTATTATAAGTGATTGTTTTTCGTTAATTCTTTTTTCAAAAACTTTGTTAAATTTGTAGAAGTGCCACTGATTTTTATACGTTGACTTTATATCCTGCAACTTTACCAGGTGTAGAATGAATTTATCTCAACATAATAAAGTCCATATATGAGAAGCCCACAGCTAACATCATATTCAATAGTAAAAATCTGATAATCTCTGTTGGCAGGTGATATTATATATAAAAAACTCCAAGACTACACACCCAAACACACACAAACATACACACACACACACACACACTATTAGAATAAGAAACTTCTTATTCTGAATACTTTGCTTCTTTGCATGCCTTATTTAAGACAAACAGGGAGGTGATCATTTGTGTGTGATTAGAAATTGGTATCATAAACCCCATTACAAATAGGGATGTGGATCAGTCAGTCCAAAGAGCAGATAAGTTAGTTATTAGACTTACTGTTATAATAAAAATCTCCCATTGTAAAAATCTCTAAGGTTTCTGTTAGTTGCTCCCAAAACAAATGAAATTGAAAGTAGGTCAATATATGATTTTAAAAAAATTAAAGAACTCATCAATATATTTAATTAGGTCCTTTTTACCTTTTATTTATTATCTTTTTTAAGTGTTTATTTATTTTTGAGAGAGAGAGCATGAGCAGGGGAGAAGCAGAGAGGGAGTGGGAAGAGAATCCAAAGTAGGTTCCATGTTGTCAATAGCCTGATATGGAGCTCGAACTCACAACTGTGAGATCATGACTTGAGCCAAAGTTGGACATTTAACACACTGAGCCACTTGGGCACCCCCCCTTTTATTTTTCTATAAGCGTTTCATTATTTAAGGGCACCTGGATGGCCCAGTTACACGTCCTGACTCTTGATTTTGGCCCAGGTTATGATCTCACCCTCATGACATCAAGCCTCACATTAGGGTCCATGCTGAGTGTAGAGTCTGCTTCAGATTCTCTTTCTCCCTCTCTTCCCCTTCCCCTGTCTCTCTCTTTATATATACATACAAATATATATCTCAGAACAATTTGCAATTTAGATCGACTTAATTTGTAGTCACTAATTTTGGAAAAGTACATTTTATGTAAATTTGACTACTATATTTAAAGTAATTGAAATTCATATACTCATGTATTACTAAATATTAACATATATCTTTATTTTATCATATGTTCTTTTTTAGTTTTTTAATGTCTATTTATTTTTGACAGAAAGAGATACAGGTGTGAGCTGGCGAGGGGCAGAGAGAGGGAGACCAGAATCTGAAGGAGGATCCAGGATGTGAGTTGTCAGCACATAGCCCCACGAGAGGCTCTAACTCAAGAACTGTGAGACCACGACCTTAGCCAAAGTTGGATACTTAACCAACTGAGCCACCCAGGCACCCCTATTTCATCATATGTTCTTAATAAATTTTTATAAATATGAAATTAGATATTCCTCAAAATTATTTGTTATTTGAATTTATCAAAGTAGGAGTATTATGACACTTTTAATGCTTTCAATCAACCAACCAGCATTCAATAAAGATTGAATGTTTTCTAGTACATAAAAGCAAGGTAAATGCTATTAGATTTAAAAGCTTATTGGTTAATGGTAAAATGCATTTTACAATCTGTTTTTAAAATAATTGCTCACTAATGGGTGTCATTATTCATTTGTGATGAGTGCTTGGAACAATGTTTTAAAATAGGTGCAGTTTTAATTCAGTTTCCATATCTACTTATTTTGTAATTTACTCCTTTGCCCCCTTTTTTGTACCCAGCTCACTAAGTACTCTCTCATGCTGCTCTTAATGCTTCCTGTCGGCAAACCAATTGATTCCACATTGACTTGCTATTTATTCTTCTATTCTTCTCAAGACTATTTCTACTTTAAAACTTGCCCAGCAAAGGGGTCACACAGGACATTTTAGGGAGCAGGAAGAAGAAATATCTAAATGTAAAATTGAAGATACCAATAACAAGTTATTGAAAATAATTTTGGAGATATTTCAGGAGTTTTAGTTCCTTTTAGATTACTGGCTGCATGCAGAGTGTCACCATATCTACCAAAATTTATGTGTCTTTTTCAGATCTGGGGGAAAAGAAAAAAGGAAACTATAGTCAAAGCAACCACATTTTAAGTGGCCTAATCCTCATGTTGAAGTGTTTAGTAAGTTCCCACCTGCTTGAAATTTTCTTTCACAGTAGATATGCACCATTGCCCTTGATTATCTCTCCTGAAATCCTTTGATTAGAATTACTCCTCAGGGCTAAACCATGAATGCATACACCCACTTAGTTGTTAAAAGCCTCCAAAAACAAACAAACAAAGCAGCAATCTGCTTGCTCATACTACAGGAATTATGCCAGAACTTTGCTAAATAAATAATTGCCTGACTAGTGAGGATATGGACACAAATATTCCTCAAACAACATCTCTTTATAAATGCCCTTAAGACTAATTCACATCTGGAAGATAGCCTTGTTGTGGACTGGTTAATTAGAAACCTAATTTCTTCTTCATATGCATGTTTCTACATACAAGTCATAGTAGTGGTCTAAAGCAATTAATGTAAAACTGTACTGCAGAGACACTCATTAAATACTTGAATAATATGTGCAATTTTTTTTATACAGAGGTCAGAATGATTAAAAGAACAACTAGAAATTCATTGACTGAGCTAATATCATTATTTTTAGGATAAAAGTTTAAAGTGCTATATAAGAAAGTGGTCATTTGAGTGTGATACTAACTGCAGAAGACATTCCCCGCAGAGTTCTGGCAGAATGCCTAGTATTTTAGAAGACATTTAGCTTTGACTCAAACTTTTGAAGAAAAAAATGGAATAGTTCTTTATTTTTTCAAATATGCTTCATAACTATGGTTATTATCTTAAGAATGATTTACTCGTATCACAGAACACATTTTAGTAGCAAACTGATTGATCTGAAGAGATGTTCTTTCAATCTTAATTCAACATGGTTTATTCATTGCTTGTGGAATATTTCAAGAACCAATTGAGGAGAATATTTAAACATTGTGTCTAAAACCTAGCTTAGAATCATAGCATATTAAAAACAGAAGGAGAGATAAAGATTTAAGCATTTCAATTTTATAATTAGACTGTAATACTTAATATTGTAAAGGTAATAAATAAAATTAATGGCAATCTACCAAAATACACATAAATGAAATTCTCAATCTAAGATCTGTGTAGTAATAGTAAAATGCTCTGAAACTGAAAGCATCTTATTCACAACCCCACAGTAGTGAATGGACTCTCTCTTTAAAGTGTAGATAGGAGAAAGACTATATAGTAGTATTCATATTTTTGTCTTCAAATGAATTATACTCTGAAAATGGAGGATACATTTAAAATGTTGAAGAATTTTGGAGATTACAAAATCATAGCATTTGAGGGGGTGGGGCAAGCTTTAAAGATCGAAGATACATGTGAATTCAGGATTGCTGCTATTGTTTTATAAAAATATCAGAAGGCAAGTGTTGGAGGTATATAATAAATTTTAAATTCTCCCTCTCTCTTTTTCCTTAGAAGAGTTTTTTCTATATAAAAAAAAAGTGGAAGATACCATGCTTTGCCACTACACACAGTCACACACACATATTCATACACACTCACCTACAGGCATAACTTCTTCAAAATGTTAGTTTTCTTTTCCTTATAAAATGATTTGTAAGTTGTTTTTAACTAGTATCAGTGTAAGCGTAAAATAACATATATTGACTTTATATTCCTAAGCATATCACCTGGAGAAAGGTGATCAAATTTGAAGGAATACTAATATTGTATATACAGCTAGTAGCAATCATGCTGACTAAATTAGTTAAACTAAATAAGGTTAAATGTGCACATGATGCATTGTACACTTATATTTACAATGAGAAAAACATGTTCCTCCCTCTGCCTGCCCCATAAAAGTTGTCCTCCATTTGAAACTACAAAGGCAGTCTTGCAACATTTCTCCAAAATGGAAATTTAGGAGTCCCAGCAAATGAAAATAAAACAATATCAGGCCTGGCTTTAACCAGGACCTTGTTAGAGTCTATATGACAAAATAAGTTCTATATGTCCAAATCCACATAAACAAATCAAACCACCAACTGGTTACAGAGCAGGGAGTTTTCTTGACAGCCTTCCCTTGTTTAAAAGCAATCATATTGCTTATTAGTATCACAAAGTTTATTACAAGTTTGTAAGTCAGTTTTCAATCATGGGCTGACTTTTACTTTGGGGTATTTGAGAGTTTCTATAAATTTTAACCAATATTCATTTAATAACATTTTTTCTCACATTATAGTGTACTTCATTCTCTGGTTTCCAGTCTGCAATGGTGCTACACAGGCTAAGCATGAAAGAAGTCTATGTCATTGACTAAGTTAAACTTTGGCATGTTTTAAAATGTAGAATTTTCCTAGGGTAGAGTGAGTCAGAACCTGGTATCTTACTATTGCTAGGACTGAGAGCTACAGGTGAGCATTTTTTTTTTCATTAAAGCAGTAAGAAATAGAATAAAAGGGGTCTTCCAGTTTACCTTAGAATAAATCTAGAGACCACACACATTTATGCATATCTAACTTCTTTACCTCTGGGTCATCCATACTCACCATCAGTCTCAAGTCATCAAGACAAAGTAAAGTAAGCATACTACTTGTGACTTTAAACCCTCTTTGCAGCTGCAAAGATGTTAATTAATGACGTTAATTCTAATCAAATAACTCAAATTTCATATGTATGGATATGTGTGTGTGTGTGTGTGTGTGTGTGTGTGTGTGTGTGTGTGTACAATCTATCTACACTCTATATCTGTCTATTTCCATTTATGATTCACCAGGTTTGATGATGAATATATGGGAGGAACAGTTAGGGAAGCACAGATTGAGTGATTAATCTTACATCTTGCATCTTTAAGCCAGTTAGGAATAATCCTGTCTAGCTGTGTTTGTAAAGGAAGGTAATTGGTTTACATTTTATTTAGTCTCCACTTCAAAAACCTCTTTCACCTTCTAGTAATGCTTTTTAAAAGATATTTTTCTTTCTTTTGCTTATGTTCTTTCCTAGCTGGAGCTAAGATAAATCCCACATCCTCTTAAGAGCTGACTAATTCTTCCAGAATTATATTACGTGATTAATGATCTGATCTTCTCCTAGTCTATATGAAAATATTAACCTCAAAATCAGACATTTTGAAATGACTGCATCACAGAAAGTGGCTTTGCAATTTAGATATCACTTAAATTTTTTATGCACATTTTCTGGGCAACTACTTAGCCCATTTTGTGTTAAAGTAAAATATGTTAATGTTAATGGTGGCACAATGTCTCAATTTTATCCATTTTACTTCCCCTAAAATAAGGCAACGGATTATGGTTGTTAGAGTATGTAAAATCCACAAAAGATACAAAAAGTCAGTATCACAGTAAAGTGGAAAGACAACTGGAAAGGGGCATTAGATATAACAGTTCCACCATCTCATTTTTTCCCCTCATAGATACTAAATTTCAAAAAAAAATTGAGAAAAGAAGAACTATTAAATATTTATTGACAATTCATCTGTCTCAAATGGTTTAAGGGCATATCTGGTTGAATTTTAAATTTAACAAAATTACTCTTCAATATATCTTCAACATTATGAGTTTCCAGAATAGGAACAAATGCAAATGTGTCAAATTCTCAAGTTACAGAAGCTAAACTTCCTCAAGAAAGTTATTAAAATGATTACTATTAAAATTACAAACACATATGGAACTATTAATAAAGGAACAGAATTAAACTTCATCTTCATAATGAACTTTAATTTGTTTCTAATTCTTAGTTTGCTTAATCATTTTCTTTACTTTTATAAGAACCTAGCTCCCTTGTATAATCAGTATAGGCTAACTCACACAGATTGAAATCACATTACTGAAGAAATATTTTTATTTCCTCTTAAAAATAAGCAGGTTGGGATGTATTCATTTTACATTGAAGCATTTTTCAATTTAACATATTTTCAACTTCATTGCAAAGCAGGGAATGAAGAATAACTTTACAGAAAATAAAGAACATCCAGTATAGTAATTATATTACTCAATGACAGAGAAATAGAGGAGCGGTGGAAAATGTATGATACTAGGAAGGCTAATAATTGCTAGGGTATGTTGATTTCTGTATATTTATTTGCTCAGATGCACCGAGTAAAATATAATCTAGTTATCAAAGGACGGGTCTACATTTTAAAGTGCTTTAAGTCAACATAACACATTTTATGCATTCAGCCCTCACTTATTGTTCTCTCATTGTAACAGAGCTTCAAATTGACATATCCACGGGGCATATCCAGCAAAGAAGAAAAGATATTTTACTAACTTTGTCAACTAAAATGATTTTGCTCCTCAATCTCCAATCTGATATATTATAAATCTAACATGTTTGGACATCTTTTTTTTTCTTTATTTCATTATGATTCTTTTGAGGGTGGATGTATTTTCAATGTCCAAGAAAATTCATTAAGTAAATTTGATTTGTTTATTGTGTACTTTTGAGTAATTCATGATAATTTTGCAGAAGTGGAAATTATAGAATCTTAAGTGAAACTAGGTAACCATAAAAACTTGAAACTGTATATTCACATGCAAAATAATTGTGTGTGTGTGCGTGTGTATGGTATTCTCTAAAAACCAAATTTGAGGGGCGCCTGGGTGGCACAGTCGGTTAAGCGTCCGACTTCAGCCAGGTCACGGTCTCGCGGTCCGTGAGTTCGAGCCCCGCGTCAGGCTCTGGGCTGATGGCTCAGAGCCTGGAGCCTGTTTCCGATTCTGTGTCTCCCTCTCTCTCTGCCCCGCCCCGGTTCATGCTCTGTCTCTCTCTGTCCAAAAAAAAAAAAAAAAAAAAAAAAAAAACAAATTTGATTTTATAGAACTTTCTCTTGCTTTTTTTTTGTTTTGTTTTTCAGTATATTGTCCTCTCTGACATTTTTTATTTCATTTATTCTCCTTGCCATTAGTTTTATTTCTTCTTTTTTAGTTTTTTTTTAAGATGTAAGTTGAGGTGAAATACCTTTCTTCTTTCAAGATGATTTTGGTTCTTTGGAGTATTTTAAGTGCCTATAGCAATATGTGCATTTATGTGTGGTGTGTCTGTGTGTGTGTGTGTGTGTGTGTGAGAGAGAGAGAGAGAGAGAGAGAGAGAGAGAGATCCAGAATTATATAACATTACTTGTGAACTCTACCAAATATTTCATGAAGAAATAGTATAAATCCAGCACAATTTCTTCTAAAAATTGAACAAAGAGGATGCACTTCCCAACACACTCACTGTATGAAGGTACTATTTATTCTGATGCCAAAACTAGATAAAGACATTATAAGGAAAGAAAACCACAGACCATTATTTTTCACGAAAAAAACGTAAATATTCTAAACAAAATTTAAGCTGTCAAATCCAAAAATGTGTAAAAAAGATAATTCATCATGACCAAGTGGGCTTTATATTAAGAATGAAAGGGTGGTTTACACAGAAAACAGACACAGAGAGTAAGATAAAATGAAGAGACAGAAGAATATGTCTCAAATAAAAGAACAGGACAAAATCACCGCAAGAGACCTAAGGCAAATGGTGATAAGTAATATGCTGGATAGAGAATTTAAAGTAATGATCATAAAATACTCACTGGATTTGAGAAAATAGTGGAGGACAGCAGTGAGACACTTAACACAGGTAAAAAAAGGACCAATAAGAGGTGAAGAACACAATAAATAAAATAAACAATACACTGGATGGAATGAAAAGTAGACTAGACTATTAAGAGACAACATGATCATTTAAAACAGGAAAAATGATATAATCTATTAAAATGTTACTAGAACCTCATCTAGTTTACCAAAATTGCTGCATATAAAATTGATATACCCAAAAAATAAATCATTTGAATGTTTTCAACTTGAAATAAACAGAAGTTGAATTTAAAAAGTATTATCATCTTAAGATCACATCCAAAACGTAAAATACTTAGGGATAAATCAGAACAAAGATATATAAGACCTTTACATTGAGTAATGCAAAGTATTAATGAAAGAGAATTATAAGAGAATTAAATAAACTGAGAGAAAAACCACGTTCATAGTTCGGAAGACTTAATATAGTTAAGATGTCAATTTTCCTAAAATAATCTAAAGATTCAGTGCATTCCCAATTAAAACACAAGCAGGTATTTTTGGCAGAAATTGACAGCCTGACTATAATAGTCACATGAATATACAAGGAATCTAGAATAGACAAAGTAACTTTGAAGGAGAACAAAGTTGAATGACTAACACTATCTAATTTCGTGAATTATTATAAAGCTACAGCTACCCAAAAAGTGGGGCACTCATATCTTTTTTTTAAATTTTTTTTAACGTTTATTTACTTTTGAGACAGAGAGAGACAGAGCATGAACAGGGGAGGGGAAGAGAAAGAGAGAGAGAGACACACAGAATCCAAAACAGGCTCCAGGCTCTGAGCAGTCAGCACAGAGCCTCACTCGGGGCTCGAACTCACAGACTGCAAGATCGTGACCGGAGCCGAAGTCGGACGCTTAACCGACTGAGCCACCCAGGACCCCCTGAGGAACTCATATCAAAACAGATGTGTAGATCAATGGAGCAGAATAGAGATTCCAGAAATAGACCCACACATATTTCGACAATGGATTTCTAATGAAGGTGGAAAGACAAGTACTACAGTCTAACCTCTTCAGCAAATGATGCTGGAGCAATTGGATATAAAACAAAACAAAACAAAACAAAACAAAACAAAACTTGGACTGTAATTTTCCATTATGTATAGAAATTATTTTAGAATGAACCTGAGTCCTAAATTTAAGAACTAAAGCTATAAAACTTCTAGAAAAAGGCATAAGAGAAACTGTGACCAGAATTAGGAGGCTATAGCTTAGATACACCAATAAAACCATGATACATAATAGAAAAGCATGATAAAAGTCACTGTTAAAAGAATGACAATATAAAAGAATGTGAGAAAATATTTATGAATCATATAGGTGATAAAGTAGTTTTATCCAGAATATTTGTTTCAAAACCCAATAAAATAAAACAAAGAGCCAAATAAAAATGGGCAAAAGTCTTTGACAGTTATCTCACCAAATGTGACTTGCAGATGCAAATTAGCAGAAGATGATATACTCTAGAATGCTACTTATCAGAAAAAAGCAAATGAAAATCACAATGAAATAACACAAATACTTATTAGAAAGTGGAACAAGAAAGACTGATCATTCCGTATGCTAACAAGAATGTGGAGTTACTGGAACAATAACATAATGTTGGTGGGAATATAAAATAGTACAAGTATAATTTGAGAGTTCTTAGTATATGTGCTGCTGAAGTGAGCACTTGAGAGTTCTTAATAAGTTAAACATATAGCAATTATATGGTTGGAGCATTGCATTCCTAGGTATTTGTGAAAGAGAAAATAAGGCATATGTCCACACAGAGACTTGTATATAAGTATTAACACCAACATTATTTATAATAGCTCAAAAATTGGAAACAAACCAAAGTTTATCAGCAGGGAAATTGATAAACTGTAATATGTCCATGTAATAGGATGCTACATGGGATAGAATAGAAAGAAAAGAAGAAAAGAAGAAAAGAAAAGAAAAGAAAAGAAAAGAAAAGAAAGAAAAGAAAAGAAAAGAAAAGAAAAGAAAAGAAAAGAATGGAAATAAAAAAAATTTACTAATGATATATGTAATAATGTTGATGAGTCACAAAATAATTGCTGAATAAATAAAGCCAGGCAAAAGAGACTGAACAATGTATGATTCCATTTCCTACAGTTCTAGAAAATGAAAAGTAATCTACTGTGACAGAAAGCACAGTATTGATTGCCTACAAATGCGGCAGGAAAGGCAAACAGAAAAATGGAGTGATTAAAAGGAACAAAGGAAACTTTTGGGATTGATGGATATATTCAGTATCTTCACTGTGGTGATGGTTCTATTGTTGTACACATGTGTCAAAATTTACCAAATTGCACAATTTATGTATGTGCTGTTTATTATATGTTAGTTATCAAATAGCTGTTAAAATTTAATGTACACACTAAATGCGTAGAAATTTGTTAAAATACAGATTTGGACTAGTAGGTCAGGATTGGGGCTAGAAATTCTGTGTTTCTGACATGCTCCCAGGGGTTGCTAAAAATGCTAGTTTGAATACTGTACTTTGAGTAGCAAAATCATATTTTAGTGCCTCACAAACTATCTGTGTGAAAGACCAGGTGTTGTTTGTTTGTTTTTTTTTAGTCCTTTTCGAACTCTTGAACATGGTTATATTTTTTTAAAAAATATATCATTATAAAAGTAAAAATAAAAACAAAGATAAAAATATGAGTCCATTTTATTACATTCAACAGACTTAATTTGTCAGATTGCCATTAAAGTTTCTAATTGCTTGCTCTAAATGTATGTAGTAAAGTTATGTAGAAAGCGAACAGTTTGTGGTTGGATGCTAGCCCAGAGATCACACTGTGAACGTTGCTGCTTTATTGAGTACTCAGAATAATGGCAGTTATAGCACTTTTTTTTTTCTGAAATGAATCTCTATTCACTGTAAGGTTAGAAAGCTTGTGATGGTGCTCTATGTTTTATGTTTCATGTTTTAGGTTTTATCAGTAGGACATTCATATCTGGCTGATTCACAAAACTAGCACTTGTCTTGCTGATCATTCATTAAATAAAACATTGTTGAAATATTAACATCTCACAGTGCTAGGGTCTGATATTTAATGACTTTTGTCAATAACTATGTTTCCAAGGTTGAATGGGACCAGAAAACTAATGGAAATATATGACTATTCAAATGCATATTTGAAGGCAGCTGGATGCTACTTAGAGTAATATATAGTAGGTTTGCCTTGCCTAAGTAAGTTGGACCCTAGGGTGACAGGACAAGAGGGCATGGATGGTCCAGTGTGGACCCAGCACTATTACTACAACAAGAAAATGTATGACATATTCTAATTCTTATTGTGGCTCTTGAAATATACTCATTTCATTTTGGTTTTTCTGATTATTCACAAAGCATTGAAAGGAGCACTGGTGGTATATGTGTATGTAACTGATTTGCTGCCCCAGGTAGGAATGGTTTTCATTAGCAGAGATGCGTTGACAGATGCAGGGAATAATTATTTGCAAAAGTAAATAATCACATTCGGCATAGGCATTTCACATTTTTAGAACCTATCTGTTCCTTTTTTTCTGTGAATATGAATGTTTCTATTTCACTTGTCTTTCTTTTCTTATGATTCCCATTTTCAATTTCCATGGTGATATTTTCCATCTTCCAGTTATTTTCAGTCTTTTAATAATAATAACTACCATCACTTTTTTGAGAATTACTACATTTCAGAAACTGCTAAGTGCTTAAAATATATCATATCTGTGACCTGGTATTTTTTTTTTTATAATTTTCAGAGGCATTGAACAAACTGCCCTAGATGTCACTACAAGTAAAGGAAAGAACTGGGTTTCAAACTAAAATCTATTTGACTTCAAAACTCAACTCTTAGCTACAATACTGCCTTAATAATAATGCAGGGCATATCATGAAAACACAATAGATTTTGCAAAGGACAACCTTACTATGATACTTTTCTCCTGCCCTAACTGATCAAAATATTTCCAACTCAATATAGAGAAAACAGATGTCTATTCTATAAAACATTAAATAGCAGGTACATATTTATAAAAGTGACAATGGAAAAGGATCCTTGTATCTGGCAACACATAGTCATTAGTCAAGATTTTAAAATATTAAAGGAAAAGAAATGTACAGTTTCCCTTTGGTGAATACGTTCTGTAGAAATATATCAAAGAATATGAGGTAGTACTTTTATTTCACAGACATCATGGACTGGATACTGAAACTGACAAGCACCCTAGGCTTTATAGGAATCTGATGAGTTAGTGTCAGTTGGGGAAAGCAAAGTGAGAAGAGGTTCAGATTTTCTTTGTCCACACACCATTTACACTTTCCAGATAAGAGGATTTAATTGGGTAGGTTTGCCTCCATTCAATCTGAAGTAACCTTATTGTGTAGAATTAAATCCATAATCTCTGTTCTTTTACATGGTGGCCATTGACCCTAGCAAATTAATTCTTGGTTGCAGTCAGTTACAGGTAGAGTAATAGGACTGGTTTTATTTTTTTAAGTGGCATAAGCAATGATTTCTAGGGATCAATGAACCATTTCAAGGCCAGTTTTGGTACATTTGTTTGTTGTTTTTCAAAGAGTGATGTCATGTGACAGACATGGACTCTGAAAGTTCATGAACTTCTGCAACATATACAGGTACACAATGATATACCTCAACTCTAAATTTAATAGTAACAATAAAAACAAAAGGCATTTGTTTTACCCCAGCCCCATGAAAATCAGTTACCAGAAAAATACATGTAAAAATTGCATGTGTCTGATTTGTTACCTTTTCTACCATGTAATGAATACATGATACTAAATGTCAAAAATGGCCAAAGAGAAAGCAAAATGAGAAGAGAGAATGATGAATACAGATATTTCATTTTTAACATTTGAGCAATTAAGGATATGTTCAATTAAATATTGTGGGGTTGTTTCAGTTTGACACAAACATCTAAATGTAAAAAATATGAAAGTAAATTTCTATTATTTTCCTTCTAGACAAAATGTGGGTATATTTTTTAAAATATTTATTTATTTTGAGAGACAGTGAGAGACTGCTAGAGCAAGTGGGGGGAGGGGCAGAGAGAGAAAAAGAGAGAGAGAGGGAGAGAGTCCCAACCAGGCTCCTTGGTGTCAGCACAGAGCCTCATGTAGGGCTCAAATTCATGAACCGTGAGATCATGACCTGAGCCTGAATCAAGAGCCAGACACTTAACTGACTGAGCCACCCAGGCACCCCAAAATGTGGGTATCTTAATTCATCATCATATCTATTGTACAAACATAGGAGGTATATTTTCCAGTTTCCTTAAATACTGAAGTTGATCTTCAGCAAGTGAATTTAGGAAATGTGTGTGTTCAAAGGAACGTGAGGTGGAAAAAGATGAACTGACACAAATAAAAATGGTTTAAAATTATGATTTCCCACATGTCCTATTAATCATCCCTGATATGGATTCTATCTCACAATATTTTAAATTCCACCTTTTTTTGGTACATACCCTGAAATATGTATTTACCCCTAACTACGACTTTGATTTTCTGTAACACTGTTCTTTCTGCATTTCCTTACCTATGGAATTGCTCTGTTGTAAGCTGACCAACAGTGTAATAAAATAAGTCATTTTGTTGCTGGAATTTCTTTTTCCTTTTGTCACTTTATAAAGACAATAGGTGACTTTATTATTTTTTAAATGTTTTATTTATTTTTGAGAGAGAAAGAGACAGAGTGCAAGCAGGGGAGGGGCAGAGAGAGGGAGACACAGAATCCAAAGCAGGCTCCAGGCTCTGAGCTGTCAGAACAGAGCCCAATGTGGGGCTCAAACCCACCAACTGTGAGATGAACTGAGCTAAAGTTGGATGCTTAACTGACTGAGCCACCCAGACGCCCCAAACAATAGGTGACTTTAAAAAGTCAAGAGGATGGAGAGAAGAGTCAATGATGTTCTTCAGCTGTTATTCCTCAAAGAATTATACATCATAAATATATTAATTTAATCGATTTGCTATCTTGTGGCAAGAAGGGAACTGTAGGAAATCTTGCATTTTTATATAAAGACAAATAAAATGTAGTTAATCAATCTTTGTCTTACTTCATGATACCGAACCTTGGAAATTGTGGGCAAATATATTATATCATGAAACTGGCATTACACACATTATATTGAAAGTGATATTATTAAATAACTCAAAAGCATACCTGTTGTTTCAGACAATTTCAAATTCTTCCTCAGGTTGAAATAATTAACAAAATCCTATTTCAGAAATTGAATAGGATAGTTTGATTGATTAAATATCAGCAATAGCTACTTCTTACTCACATATATATTATTTTTTAAAATATCTTTAATCTTTTTTTAAAGTTTATTTATTTACTCTGAGAGAGAGGGGAAGAGAGAAAAATCTCAAGCAGGCTCCGTGCTGTCAGTGCAGAGCCTGACGTGGGGCTAGATCCCGCAGTCCATGAGATCATGAGGTAAGCTGAAATCAAGAGTCAGACGTTTAATAGACTCAGCACCCAGCTGCCTCACTCACTGGGATTCTTACTGGGATCATTTTGTATCATTAATGTTTAAAATCAAGCACAATTTGATGAGAATGTTTTACTAGTAACTTTGTAACTATTTCCATATTGAAGATTTGAAATGTGTAGTTATGGTTAAATAGTATTTCTAATAATTAGCAGCTAAAAACACATGAAAGCTGTTGTGTTCATGAGTGGACTGTGAAGATGAATTGTGAAATGATGTACAACATTAGGAAATTCAAAATGCCTATTGCACATGCAATAGTTTTGGAGGGTCACATTATTTTTCTACAATACAGTAGACATTTCTGTGCACTTAATTTCCCTTCCTTTGAAAACCTTCCTTTGTGAATCTGCATAACTGAAAATGTCTTCCCTTTCACTATATATTCTTCAGATTTTCATCATTTCTTAACAAGTTACACCATTTAATTTACATATGATATAATAATTTTAAATATTTTAATTTTGAAATAAATGAAGCTATAAAGAATATAATCCACTAATCATGTAAATAGCCACAATTATTGAATGTAAATATGCATTGTATTAACGTCAGATTTTTTAACAAATAGGAAAAAAATAGAAATACCCTCCATTACTCTTCTTGGACAATTTTCATCTCCCCTCCTTTCAAATTTATTGCCAATATATCTAATTATATGGAAAATTTGAAATAGTTGTCTATAAGCTTACATAAATTATTATTACATAGTTGTACTGTCTCATTTGTCTTTAGATATTTATATATACATTGATACAGACATTTGATTTACTCATTTGAATGGCTAGATTATGATTCATTTTATTAATACATCTCCCTTTATATATCTACATACCATTAGAAGGGATTTTGGTTTTTTTCCAGTTTCCTTCTTTACAAAGAGGAATACAATAAACAACCATATAAAAGTTTTCTACTGAGTATTTGTAAACATTCATGTAGGTGATATATCTAGTGCAGTAAGCTAATTGATATATTAAAACATTTTTAAAAATTTTTAAATTTGTATCCTTCATTTTTTAATTTTTAAATTATTTTTAAAACATTTAAAATGTTTAGATATTCTCTAACACACTGCATAGTAGTCATACTAATTTATCCTCTTTCCAATAAAGTTTGAGGGTTTCTGTTTCTCCAAAACCTTTCCAATATGTACTCTGTTGTCTGTCTTTTTTTTACAATATGTTTGTCTTTAATGGGTATAAATTTGTATAACATATCTCTCCCCCCATTTTTCTGATTACCAATATGATTGAACACCTTTTTTTTTTTAATTTTTTTTTTCAACGTTTATTTATTTTTGGGACAGAGAGAGACAGAGCATGAACAGGGGAGGGGCAGAGAGAGAGGGAGACACAGAATTGGAAACAGGCTCCAGGCTCTGAGCCATCAGCCCAGAGCCCGACGCGGGGCTTGAACTCACAGACCGCGAGATCGTGACCTGGCTGAAGTCGGACGCTTAACCGACTGCGCCACCCAGGCGCCCCGATTGAACACCTTTTAATGCATTAATTTTCTGTTCGTTTTTATTTCATATCATGTGACATGTGTCTATTGGATGGCTTATTGTTAATGATGTATTGGAGTTCTTTATGTAGTTCTTTTTAGTGATTTTCTTGGATATTAGTTCTATATATCTCATGTGAGATGACTATGTTAAGAGTCAGCTGCTTATCTTTTAACAAAGATTAAAACAGAGTCTTCATTAAACATACTTCCAAGGTCTAGCTACTGCTTTTCCTAATTGGATTTTAAAGAAATCCAGAAATATTACTTTGCTGTCCTTCACAAAGCTTTCGTCAAAATTTCACCAACATTTCCTGGATGTGCAGGAATGGATTAGTTCTTTGTGTGCTAAATCTTTGCTCTACATCCTGTCTGTGCTCAGCTCTGCAGTTGTAGTAGGAGGAATCTGAGTTAAGAGTTGTGGGAAGAAAATAGTTTAGAGGTTACCTAGAAAAAAGTCTCCCCCACTGGGCAGAAGTAATTGATTCTATGTCAGTTGTTTAATGACACTCTAAGGCATGCACCCTACCAACAACCCAGCTGTAATAACCTGGAACTTTGCTACCCAACTTTTTCATGTCCACTATGTATGGACCACATAATTTTCTTCAGTGATGTTTCCTAGTTATTTTAAATGCTTTTGTGAATGCTTGAATTTTACTGAAGCAGAATTACTAATACTTTCAATATAGAATTCTTCATGATCCATTTGCCACGTTGTTATAGCCTTAAATTTACAGAACAAAAATGAAGACAAAATACCTAGTAATTGAAACTTGACTCATCTACAGAAGTGTGTAAAGTTCTGTGTGTTTCTCATTTACCACTCACAGAGCACTGCTGACATCTCTAGGGTTAAAGAAGGAATTATTCAACTCTTGTTAAAGATGGTAAGGCAGACTTTATTCAGGACTGTCGTGATAGAAATAAGAACCACTGCAATGAGATTTTACAGCGGGAGAGAGATTAGGTTCAAATCCAAAAACAGCATGAGCAAGTGGGAATTTATAGTTGAGGCACACGGTGGGGGTCAGTGAATGGAAAATTACTAGGAGGAAACACAAGGAGTAAGAGGGATTCTGCTAAGCCAGCCTACCAGGATTCTTGCTGAAGCCAGGCCTGAGGAATGGTGGAGGATGAAGAGTCTTACCAAATATCAAGGGTGATCAGATATAAGGAGTGTGTGTGTGTTGGGGGTGGGAGGGGTGGTTTATGGTTAAACTGACTTATCAGGGTTCTTGCTAAAACTGGAATCTGCACAGTGCACAGACTGGCCTAAAAGAAGGTTGAAGAGCCTGACTAAAGTTTGGCCAAACAAAGAATTTTTGTCACTGGTAACCAGTGGGTTTTTTCCTATACCAAGCAAATCTCTATGATACCAGTTGGGTGTCCTATAATTCAACTATATATTTTTTTAATTTTCTTAATGTTTATTTATTTTTGAGAAAGAGACAGAGCATGAATGGGGGAGGGAGAGGGAGACACAGAATCTGAAACAGGCTCCAGGCTCCGAGCTGTCAGAACAGAGCCTGACGCAGGGCTCGAACTCAGACTGTGAGATCATGACCTGAGCCGAAGTCAGAGGCTCAACCAACTGAGCCACCCAGGCACCCCTAATTCAACTATATTTTGACATTATCTACATGGGGTTAATGTCAGATCTCACAAGTTAAGGGCTCAGTCCCACATAGTGCCTCCAATTTTATCAATTTAACATTTAATCTATTTCCCTTTTCTTTCAAAGAATTTTCTTTGTTAAACAATATATTATAAATGTGAAAGCAATTTCACAAAAATTACTTTTACACATTGTGAAATAATAAGAAATATTATATTTCCTATTAAACTGAAGTCCCAGGTTGTCACCTGTACTTCTGACCTACTGGCTATAAATCAATATTCTCATGAGCCTCTCCTTGGGTTCAATAGTTTGTTAAAATGACTCACAGAACTGAGGGGAAACACTAACTTACTTCTACCAGTTTATGATATAATAAAGGATACAGATGAAAAGCCAGATGAAGAGATACATAGAGTGGGGCTGAAAGTCCCAAGATTCTGATCATGGCTTGATCTTTCTGGTGACCAGACCCAATCTAGGAGCCACCTGAGTCACCTCATTAAAACAAAAGTGTTCCTACACCCAAGAGATTCCAAGAGATTTAGGAGTTCAGATTTAGATGCTCCCATTACAAAGTCTTTACAGTTCTGTGTCAAGAACTGGGGTCAAAGACTAAATGTTAGAACAAAAGAGTTTCCTACTACCCCTTATTTTCAAGGGTTTTTGGAGATTTGTATCAGGACCGGGGGACATACACACACATATATATATCCAAGGCATGTATATATATATATATATATATATATATATATATATATACACACACATATATATACATACATATATATGTAAATATATATATGTGTGTGTGTATAAAACTCACAATGTGTGAAAGCAATTTTTGTAAATTCCCCTAATATCTGTAATACAATATATTGTTTGGCAAATAAAATTCTTTATATAATATAAGGGAAATAGATCAAATGCTGAATTGACATAACATAGTTTCTCAATTTTATCTGTTTTCTGACACATATGTAATAATTTGAAAAAAGTATTATGAAGTATTCTTTTAGAACATTTACTAAAGAAATTATCTACTTTGTGAAAAGGAAACGTGATGTGAATGTAGAGGTTACTATTTTATTTCTTGTGTGAAGATTTTCCTTGAGAAGTTATGTACAGAGACTTTCATCCTTAGTGGCATGCTAGCCTTTCACCCTTCTAGGAGCCTCATCATCACCATCTTCTTCCTTGTCCCAGATTTCCTACAAAAGTCGTGCTCAAACTGAATTACAACTTGAGAATCAGTCAACCAGAACGTGACAATGTGGCTGCACTGATTTCAGACAAAAGAGTTAAGATATTCTGCAGTGTGTTTTGTGCTGTCAAACCACAGCCAAATGTTCCAGGGAGTTAAAAAATCCATAGCTAAGTTGAAAGGGATTTGTCTTCTAACTTCTCCTTAACAATCTCAAACTACTTGGTCCTTTCACTATATTTAGAGTTATAGTATGGTTAATAGTGTATTCATTCCAGAGCTGTTCAGATGACTTCCCCATCATGCTTTGGGGCATAAAATAGCTGAATGAAAAGAGCATACACTATTTCTTCTTTATTATAGAAGAATTATATGTATAAGCTTTCCAATAAAGGAGGAGGTGGAAGAGAATGTCACAGCCAGCATCCTGTTGGCAACAAGTATGTATTAAAAACTACAAATATCCAAATTTGCTTTTGACTTTATTATACAAAGTTAAAGTGTTTCCAACTCATTATTATAACAATTATTCATTTATTCCTGAACCTTGAAATAGACTACTGAATCTTAAAACAGGCATTTGTTCTGCTCTTTTGTTGTGTTTTTCACTTGCTGCATCATTGACTACATATTTTTCAGTGACTTTTTAGTAAGCATTATTTCTCTATGCTTAGATCTAGATAATCATACACCCATCTAAAATTATCTTACACATACTAAAAAAGATAAGCAGATATGATATAATGAGAATTTGTCATCTGCTTATTTAATAATTTCCATAGTTTAAACATTAAGTCTAACCATTTTCATGCTTTTTACAATTGACCTTCAGTGCTTTTAGTTTAATAAAGAAAGTCAATGTTCTTTTAAAAAGACATTTTCCTCAGTATAGACTGGGATAGCTTCCTATTTTATATCTATATTACTGTATACAAAAAAAAATACATAAAACTAAATGATAACAGCAGGAAAATCCTAAGAGATCAAATTGCACAAACTTTAGCATATTAAGTATCTTGAGATTTACCTACTTTTCATGACTAGTTCAAGTGAACAATTTGTCTGTAAATTTACAAGTGCTACCATGCAGGGAAACATGAAAATTAGCATAAGAATACATGACATTTTTGTTTAGATCTAAAATATATAAGTTGACATTCATAACTAACATAATTGTGGGAGGCTATATGTTAGAATATACAGTTTGCATAAGAAGGATTCTAGGGGCACCTGAGTGGCTCAGTCAGTTAAGCGTCCAACTTTTGATTTCAGCTCAGGTCATGATCTCATGATTTCATGAGATGCAGCCCTGCATTAGGTAGTGCAGAGCCTGCTTGGGATTCTCTCTCTCCTTCTCTCTCTGTTCCTCCCCCACTCACATTATCTCTGTCTCTCTCAAAAAATAAATAAATAAACTTTAAAAAAGAAGGATTCTATTATGCTATTATTCTATTCTATTATCTGTTACCAGAGGTTTGGTTGGTTAAGTGTCTAACTCTAGATTTCAGTTCAGGTCATGAATTCTCAGTTCATGAGACTGAGCCCAGGTTTGGGATTCTCTCTCTCTGCCCTTCCTCTGCTTGCATTCTCATGCTCTCTCAAAATAAATAAATAAACATTAACTTCAACAACAACAAAAGGATTCTATTATATTTATTTCAAAACTTCAATAAATTAAATTTATTGGTGATTTCAAATTTCATGTCTAAAAAGTGGATTAATACTTAAATTACAAAACAAATTAAATGCAGAATTTCTTCTTGTATTTTAAAACACATGGTTATGCTCATTCATTTGATTTTTTTAGTAACTGATGTTATCACATCTTTTATCACATTCAAAATATTTTTATATAAAAAACTCAAATTTTCTTCCTTATAAGTCTTTAGTTTGTATGACCCAATTAAAACCTGTAACAAGTTCAACTGGTAGAAACAGTTTTGGCTATTAGTACAGCTGAATCTTGATAATATTAAATATAGGTCTTGAGGTCTTGTAAGTACATTTAAAAAGCACACAAACGACAACAACAAAAACAAAAACAAACTTGCTACAAGTGTGCAACTTCCTGTAGGCACTGGCAATATGCAACACAGAGACTTTAAGATGTGTGATAATTTGTAGGGAAGTTAATAATAATTCCTTGAGTATAATACTCAGATAAAAATGTATTACTAGTCTCATGAGTGGTATTTTTCTCCCAGTCATCAACAATTAATGGAATTAGAATTTCTTGTGGGAATAATTTAAATATTTCAAATAGTGACTGGATTTAGTAAATATTTTCTACTAGGTCAGCAGTCCCAGAATGTTGCTCACAAATGTTCTACCTTGTTTTAGAAAAATTAGAAGTCCCTGTTCTACTCTCAGCAATTGACACTGACTGAAATCCTTGGTCCCTGCATGAGCACTTTCAAGAAGGCCAAAAGACTCTGGGGAATTTCAAGAAGGCCAAAAGAGTTGCCTACTCTTAAAGCCCAGAGTAACCACAATGTCACATTTGAACCATTGCTCTATATCTTATATAAACCTTTACACTGTCATGCTGTCATGAACTGCTTGCTCAACAATAGCTTTCTCCAGGGTTAGGACAAATGGGAGATGCTTCAGAACATATTTTCACATAAGTCTAGGAATAGTAAAATGTCACATGAGTCAAGCGCTTGGTAAAGGAAGATGTAAAGTTTACCTTTGAAAATTAAATTCTTTGGAAATCAATTTTTCCTAGTCTTTAACAGCCAGTGGATAAAATGATGCTACATTACTAATAACGTACATTTTATAGGTTGTTGCCCCAAGTTGTTCGTGTTTATCCTCAACACAACAGTCTCAAAGTACTTCTGGGGATACCAAGGGATTTCTTAGACCTACTCGTGAAGAATTCTAGTCAATCATTGCTGAAAGTAAGTCAGGCTTGACTATGATATCCTCCTGGCTACCACATCTTCCACAGCTTCAGCACAGCCTCTTTCCAGGCATCTATATCCATTATATGTCCTTGACAGTCCTGAAACCCTCACTTCCCAACAGAGCTGGTTTGGGGGGGAAATTAGGGGAAATTTCTCATCCCCACTATTATATTCTCCTACTCTATTATCAAACAGTGTAGTTTTTGCTCCAATGTCTTACAAAAAGGATTTAAGAAAATCTTTGAATTTTTACATACAGCTCTCTATCGCCATAGGATTAAAACATTAATCAATTCAGAGGCTGAACACAGAGACAATCCAAATAACATACAGCATATCTTGCTGAGAACTGGCCCTTTATGAATGGATTAGGCTTAAAAGCAAAATGAGTGTCACAGAGGCAAAAAATCAGCACATCACTTTAAGACATCAGGCCATAGATATTCCAGCCACATTAATAATGATGTCCCCAGTGTGAAGATAGATACATCAGCCTCCTTTATCTTGATGCTATTAAAATTTCACTTTATTTCTTATGACTTTTGTATAATATTATTTCAAAATAAAATGCTAAAAATTTAGAAGTATTTATCGACACAGACTTAGTCGTGGCTATCTGCTCATATAGCCAGTTTTAAATTATATTTGGTTTCATGTTGATTTATTAAAGAAGGCAGAGATTTTTTGTCTAAGTGTTCTAATAAGCATGTGCCAAAGTTTCTGATTACAAACTCTTAGAGGCATGGGGACAAACCCTAAATTGTGCTAAATTGGCCAAAGACTGACATGAAAAGGTTCTTAGGAATTAATCAGTGTTTTCTTTGTCAAATGTAACATAATGGTTCTATTAATGTAACTCTTCTAATAACAGGCTTCTTTCTCTCTGTTTAAATTATGAACTTTACATGGACCTACCCTGTTGGAAATGTAGAAGTCCTACTTCCCATTTACCTGCTTCCTTAATAGACTCACCCCTTATGCTTCCATTAAGTAGTCCTATACCTTTGTGGGCCTGGGGAGGGCAAAGGCTCTGCCAACTGTCATTTGCCTTTGTGAAGTTTATTAGTGAGTATGCTGCTCTCTACTTAAAAATTCCTGCGAGCATTCTTTTGGAAGGTTGGGCAGGTAATTATACGGAGACTCTTTTCTCTGGTGATCCTGGGTCCAGATGCTACACTGAGCATGTGGGTTCAGATAGATAGCAACATCTGGACCTGCCATATAGTGGTTCCCCCACATCTGTCCAGTGAAGGCTCCTAAACTATTATATCTGTTTCTAATAGCTGAAAACGCTGTTTTCTATTTTCTCACTTGATTAATTACATCTCCTGAGAAAGAATCTGATTTCCATAAAAATTATATGAGTTCTAACTTCCTGAATAAACTCAAGATTTTGAATATACAAAAAAGCCACATTAAAAATAATTGGTCTTGATTTTAGCCTAAACAAAGCCTAAAAGGTAAATGTCTAAAGGCTAAAAGATACTTGCCACATTTGGAGTCAGGAGACCTAGGTTCCAACTCTGCTATTAACAAACTATTTGATTCTAGAAAGTCACTTTGACTCTCTAGAACTCAGTGAATTCATCTGAAATAGGGTTGGGTTGGATCAGTATTTTTCAAGTCAAATTGTATTTCATAGTGGTAAATGTTTTAAATTATATAACAGAGTCCCTAGGAGACAAGTAGAAAAGAAATGGAGAGAAAAGGGAAAAACAATTTGCTTTGGTTAGTCCACAGACAATAGTTTGGACCATATGGTTTGCTCAGTCTTTTATATGTGTAAATTTGCATTCTGTGTCAGTACTGACCCATTATCAGCCTATCATTCTTGATAAATGCCCTGAAGGGTTATATTGATTTATCTGCATTTTCTCAGAATGTCTTTTTTTAGACAAAGAAAGCCTTTGAAAAAGAGCTTTTGAAAATGCCAGTAATAAAGTTTGTAACTACATAACAGAATAAAGTTCACATTGGTTTCATATTCATGACCTTGTTCTCCTAAACAACGTGCCTTAGATAAATTGGTTAATAGAAAGGCAGCAAAACTCTATTATTTATATCATATTTCAGAGGTATTATTAAAAAGTACATTGTCATTCATCATTTTGTTCTCATATTGTTAAAGGCACCACAAATTGAACACACTTATTAAAATTTAACTACAGTATATCAATATTTCCACAAGATACCATGGTGCAGACATACTAGTGATTTTGAGATAAGACTGAAACAAAGGGTTAGAAGCACACAGCCAAAGAAATATTTATGACAATTACAGTGTCACCTATATATCTATATCTATTATATCTATATCTATATCTGTATACATAGTATGTATTGTGTATATATATACAGTGATATATATATATATGCACATACATACAATTGTATATATAACATTTTTCATACATAAACATTTTTCTCTCTCAACTGATGTTTATTAGGTTGGCCTATTAAAATCTAAGTATATTTATGCATGCTACTTTACCTCACAGAAACATTCTTAATGTCATGGGTGCTGATTTATAATCTCCTTAATTCACTGATCTTTTTCTAACTTTTCTATCTGTATCATAAAGATACAGTTGAAGAAGCAATATAAGCTGTAATTTTGCTCTCAAGAGAGTATACCTCGTCCAATTGTTTGAAATTCTAATTGATTATTTCACTGTGTATGCAATTCATTCTTAGTCAAATAGACATTCATGGAGACATCCCCAAGGAATTATTGGCATGACAGTGTCACCAGGGTAGTTCATTGATTGGGCCCTTTGCTAATTGGCACTTGTAGGGATTTGGTTCTTGAACGAATTACTTTGAGTCCCTCTGTCACACAGACTGTACCTGTAAACATTGCCAGTCAAGGTCACTGGAGCATAGCATTACTCACAAAAGATCAGAAAAATGCACATGGATAGGTCAGCAAAAATCTATCTGTGCTGCTAGAAAAAAGAATGCAATGTATATAGACTTTGAGCACTGGAAAGGGCTTTGTTGACCAACAACCAGTTCATTATATAGATGAAAAAACTCAAATTCAGAGACACCGTGATGCTCTTGGTCAGACAGCTAATTAGTGGCAACACTAAGATGAAAACCCTAGTTTCCAGATTGTTAGTCCATTTCTTTTCCACTTCACCTGCTATACATTCTCTTGATAGCAGGTCAAAAGTTAAGTCTTGCTGTGTGAAGTAGCACCTTACAATTACCCATGACCATTTCATTTTCTTCCATTCCTTATAAACATCATTAAAGAAAACAAAGCTTTGATGTTGTTTACAAACTAAATCACATGGAAAGATTGGGGATAGCCTTTTCTAATTATGTAGGCTGTCAGTTGTAAATAAAATCCGATTGTCCACTCAAGAATACATAATTGCCTATGAACTTAGTCAAATAGTTTCAGTGAACCTAACATAGCAGCTTACTGCAGGGTGCATCTCTCTCTCCCTCCTATTACATTCTGCTCTTTGCTTAATCTCACAGACATGTTGAAATAAAAAAAAATAGTGCAGCATTTCCCCTTTTGTCATACTGTTTCTTCCCTGTTGTTGCTGCCTCCCTAGCATTAAGCTTTTAACCTACTTCCTATCCTCATATTCATGAGCAAGCCCTGCAAGAGAATCACAGCTGGTGAACTTCCCAAAACTCTTCCCATTGACATTGCTGCAAACTTTGAAATGCGTGCAGGTAGAGTATATGTCCTTTCCTGGCCTCCTAATTCTAAGGAAAATTATTCTCAGAAAGTCCATAATGACTCTTTGACATGTTATGCCCTTCATTCACCCATAAGGATGAGCATAAAGAGCCCTTGCTTGAAGTCTCATTTATGTTCTACCTTAGTACAAAATAATTTTTTGACTGAAAATTTGAAACAAATTGATTTGAAAATGTTTTTCCTTAGAAAATAATTACTCCTGGTTACCTAATAGAAAAGTCTACAAATTGAAAAATGACAGGTGACAAAGTTGTAATAATTTTCTGAACCCAAGGCACTGCAAAATAAGAAAGAAGCTTACCTTTTAAGGCACTTTTAATCTGAGTAAACCAGATTAAACTATTAAATCGTCATTAAGTCTGTGGGAAAATATCAGATATGTGAACTTTTAAAATTTTGTTTCCTATTGGGGCGTCTGGGTGGCTCAGTCGGTAAGTGGCCAATTTGAGTTAAAGTCATGATCTCACAGCTGGTGAGTTCAAACCCCACATCAGGCTCTGTGCTGACAGCTCAGCTTCCTCTCTCTCTGCCCCTCTCCCACTCATACCCTGTCTCTCTCAAAAATAAACATTTTTAAAAAATTAAAAATAAAATACAATTTTGTTTCCTTTTAATTATTTTCCTGTATTCCTTTTTTTAATGTCTGTTTCAGTTTCTTAGGCAACAAATATACAGAATATTAAATTCTGTATTAAATATAAAATTATCCAGAATATTAAATACCAGTAATCCTATATTTGATAGACAATTTATTGTGATATTTTTCCTTATATTTCTTCTAATTTATTGCCCTCCTCTCTTTGCCACTTTATGTCCTTCTCCTGGTTTCTTCTGTCCTTTTTCACCTTATTGCCTGTCTGCTCTCTCTCTTTAATCACTTCCATTAGTTTTTTTTCCTTTGAACTTACAAGATTTTGATTAATGTAGATGGAGGGAAAAAACTATACTAGTTGTGAAAAAAAATGTACTGGCTCACCCTGGCTAGTCTTTATAGAAACATTTCATAGGATGGATTTAGCAAAAATGATGAGAGGAATTATATACATATTTTTAATTTTTTTAATGTTTATTTTTGAGACAGAGACAGAGCATGAGTGGGGGAGGGACAGAGAGAGAGGGAGATACAGAATCCAAAGCAGGTTCCAGGCTCCGAGCTGTCAGCACAGAAATCGATGTGTGGCTGGAATTCACAGGCAGTGAGATCATGACCTGAGCCGAAGTCAGAAGCTCAACTGACTGAGCCACCCAGGGGCCCAGGAATTATATTTTTAATAAACCTGAAAATGAATGCTAAAATTATTAAGAAAAGGTTTTAAATAATATTCAAGTTGTTTATAAAATTGCAAATAGTGTTTTCAGTTCTCTGAAACGTGTTCTCCATAGCCTCTTCAAAGATGGCTAGGTTTTCTTACAGCAAGGTGTACTGAAACCCTGGCAATGTATGCATAATATACCAAATTAAAATAAAAAATAGAGTATGAATATCCATATGATCATATACAGCTATCTAATTTGCTTTCTGAAAGATGGTATGATACAGTCCAAGCAGTGTAAAATATCTGTAATAATAAAAGAGATACGCATGCATAAGTATACAAAGTCAGAGAGAAGTAAGTCTCAGGAGTTTATCCTTAGGAAGTTAAAAGAATTCTATTTTCTATTCATTCATTGCACAATTTATTATAACCGTTCTGTAGAGCAGAACCCAGCAGAGAAGCTATAGTTAAACCTGGCTTGTTGTTTCCATCATAAATCCCCCTTCTTGAATGATTTATAACTTGGCTGTTTTTATTTGCTTTTCTCTGAAACTTGGCATATAAGTACTTAAACTTTGAAGCATCATTTCCCGAAATTTAATTTAAATCAGTTTAGCTCTTTCCCTTTCCTTCATCAAGAGGAGAAGCACAAAATATGTCACATGGGACATCACAACCTCTGTTTCTGAAATAGGGCAGCTGCCAACAGGAAGCAGATAATAATTATCATGTGAGCATCCTTTTTAAAATCCCTGCTGGACAAAATAAGTATGTAGAATGTGCAGGGTAATTCAGCCCTTTTTCAAAAAACAGCTTCTTATTTAAGTGAATGGAGTATAGTTCCAAATAAAATATGCCGTGCTGCAACCATAATTTAAGACATCAAGAACTATAAAAAAATCAAATGTAATATTAGTAGTTATATGTCTTGAAAAAACCTGAGTGAATTGTGACTTGCTCAAAGATCCAAAATATTGCAATTAACTCAAAAGACTATGGGTTTAATTAGTATTATTTACTTTGTTTTGAAAATCTTTCTTATTTTTCCCTTTGGAAAAAATACATCTTACATTTAGGATCATGAAGAAAACAAATATGATGATACAACTTTCTTTAAATGACATATTATCTTACTTTCTACTAAAGGTTAATATTTCTGTAAATACTTGTCAAGTGTATAAACATATCCATGGAAGGTAGTTTTTATATAAATACAAATACATAAGCTAAAATGTTTAATTAGATTTTTTTAACTTTATGGAAAATGTAGGTAGCATACTTTTACATACAAACAATTGGTAGCTATATAGTATTCTGGAAGACATGCATTCCCTTCCTACTCTCGAATCACCCCTGCTTACTCTCTCTACCTACTATGCTCCTTATGTATATTTCTTTTTTGGAGGTTTTTTTTTTAAATACAGTTGTCTTTAATGTAAGCCTTTTATTTGTTTGTTTTAAATGTTTAGTTATTTTTGTAGAAAGAGATAGCGAGGGAAAGAGAGAGAGAGAGAGAGAGAGAGGAGGACAGAAGATCCAAAGTAGGCTCCACGCTGACAGCACAGAGCCCAATGCAGGGTTCGAACTCACAAATCATGAGATCATGACCTGAGCCCAAGTCTGACACTCAACTGACTAGCCACCCAGACACCCCTCTCAGGGTTATTTTTTACATTTTTATTTCATTTTAATTCCAGTGTAGTTAATATAGTGTGTTATGTTAGCTTCAACTGTACAGTTTAGTGATTCAACAATTCCATTCATCCCCCAGTGCTCATCACAACACACACACTCCTTAATCCTTATTGTATATTTTGCCAATTCCCCCACCAAACTCCTCTCTGGTAACCAACAGTTTGTTCTCTGTATTTAAGAGTCTGTTTCTTGGCTTGTCTCTCTCTATTTTTCTTTCGCTCATTTGTTTTGTTTAATGTGTTCTTCTTCATCTAACAGATCTTACTGAACAAACTCATACTGTCTCCTGATTTTGCTTACCATATGTGTTGATGACTCTTGACTTTATAACTCCTTTTCACTCCATACTACTGTACCATGTGGCTTAATATGCACACATATCTGAGGTCTGAAACCAACTGGGCCAGACTTACCTAATTCTTTACCTTTGTTCTAAGTTTCCCTCACCTTTTTTTGTTCTGCCTATTCTCAGTGAATGTCATAATCCTGTATCCTTTCCCTCAAGTCATTAACCTGAGTGCTTTTCTTTTTGGGTACATATTCAATCACTACAACATAAAACAAAACATTTCTAGAAAAAAAATGTATGTGATCCTCTAGCACACTGCATAAACCTCAGTATATTATCTCATAACTGAATCTTTAGTTGTCTATATTCTTATATTCCTAAAAATATTCTGATACCTCTAAAGTACTCAGCAAATAGGTAGGATAGAATAGAATAGAATAGAATAGAATAGAATAGAATAGAATAGAATAGAATATGTTCAAGATGTTTCTTGGATGAAAGCATTTAATATAAACACATCCTAATAGATTTAAAATTTTTATATTTATTTATTTTTGAGAAAGACACAGACAGCGTGAGTGGGGTAGGGGAAGAGAGACAGAGACAGAGACAGAGAGAGAGAATATCCCACGCAGGCTCTGTGCTGTTAGCATATAGCCTGATGTGGGGCTCGAACTCATGAAACCATGAAATCATGACATGAACCAAAACCAAGAGTCATACACTTAACTGAGTGAGTTACCCAGCCACCCCAAACACATCCAAAGAGATTTACTGTATGTTGAGTCCTTGCCTTTGTTTCAACCATTTTTTACCAGATTCAATGTTTATCTATATGATTTATTAGAACTACTTTTAATACTTTACTAAATGTCAGTGATATTTATGTTCTATTGCATAACAGAAAGGAAGTCATGTAAGTTGTGACTTAACTCAAATCTATAAATTATTTCTTTAGTTCCCAAAAAGAGCAATGGCATTTTACTCCACTTTCCCCATTGGTTTATTCAAACTCTGCAAATGTTCTAAACTGTGTTCATTCCTCTTCCAGACTAGAAATCTATTCCTGATCATTGCAACCAAAAATAATCTCCTCTTCATTTGATGTATATTTTTACAAATATATTTTATTTTACTCAGCTGAAATATCTATTTTGTAAATGACTATTTCATAAATAGATCGTATGTTCATTGAGAATAGGATTCAAGAAGTCTTAATTTCTTTGTGTACTCTAAACTTTGTGTATACCAACTTGCATGATATACAGATTAAGGACCAAGTAGAGTAAATGATTTAATTAATTATTAAAATATTACATTCATATGGTTACTATTATAAATATTTTTCTAAAAATGTCTTTTTTTTTGTTTTGGATGTGATCAGGTGGTGCCAAATTACTAAAATAAGGTAATAAATTTAATTTAGTCAAATCAAACATTTGGTTTTGGGTAAAAATTAACCAATTAAACATTTAATTGTTCACATTCTGATGCTTAAAAATTTAGTAAGTTTAAAAATATTAAACTGGAATGCTAACATTGAACTTATTTGTTGCTTTTGGTATAATAACTATATATCACTGTATCATATCTATTTTAACTAATTTCCAGAAAAATGCTTATTTTTTTCTGGGTAGCATATTGCTTCAATGACACCAAGATGTTAAAATATTGAAAGATTTTATAGATTTAGTAAGGTATAAAATGAGATAGAATATAAATTTTACATAGAATAAATTATACTTAATAGAGTGTGTGATTTGATGAGATTTGACACATGCATAGACTCATGAAACAATCATCCAAATAAAGATAATGAACACATCCATTACCCTCCAAAGTATTATTAAGATCCTTAATAATCTCCTCCTGTCTGTCCACTCTGTCCCATACAACTCCCAGATAAACAGAGCCAGACTTTTTGCAATTATTGGTTAGTTTACAATTTATTAAATTTTATGTAAAAGAAAATCATTTGTATGTTTTCTATACTGTTTGGCTTCTTTTATTCAGCATAACTGTTTTGATATTTATCTGTGTGGTTGTGTATATCAGTGTTTCGTTCTGTTTTAGAAATGAACAGTATTTCGTTGTATGGATATCCTGGATTTGTTTATTCAGTTGAACTATTACCAGTCTTAACTATCAAAAATAGTGACGGAGATTCATGTTCATAGCATTTCACATTCCTGTGAGAAGCGTATGAAAGTGCCAACTGCTCCATGTGCTTACTACACTTGGCATGGGAAATAATTTTATTACAAACATTCTAATGGTTGTGGAATAATGTTTCCTCGTGCTTTTAAAGTGCATTATTCTAACTGTGTGCTGTTGCCTTTTCTTTCATCTTCTACTTCATCATCTGAATATTATTCCTGGTGAATTTTCTCTTCAGATACTTTGCCAGTTTTTAGAATCAGCTTCTTTACTTATCTTTGAATTTTGATAGGTGTTTTCTATGTTCTAGACAGAAGTCTTTTAATGGATATGTGGTTCGCAAATATTTTCTCCTAGTTTGCTGATTGTCTTCTAATTTTATTAACAGTGTCTTCTAAAGAGCACAAACTTTAAGTTCATTTTATCAATGTGATTTTTTTTATGGATAATGCTTGGGAATTGTATCTAAAAGACCTTTGTCTAATCTAAGGTCACAAAATGTTTCTCCTGTATTTTATTTTAAAAGTTTTATAGGTTAAGGTTTTACATTTATTTCTATGATCACTGAAAGTTAATTTTTATATTTTACATTTCCACATGTTCTTTATTTTATTTTTTAAATGTTTATTTTGAGAGGAGAGAGTGTGAGTTGTGAAGGGACAGAGAGAGAGGGAGACATAGGCTCCAAAGTGGGCTCTGTGCTGACAGCAGAGAGCCCAATACAGGGCTCAAACTCATGAACCATGAGATCACAACCTGAGCTGAAGTCAGATGCTTAACCCACCGAGCCATCCAAATGCCCCATTTATTTTATTTTTTTAAGTTTATTTATTTTGAGAGAGAAATAGAGCATGAGCAGGAGAGGGGCAGAGACAGAGTGAGAGAGTGAGAGAGAGAGAGAGAGAGAGAGAGAGAGAGAGAGAGAATCCCAAGCAGGTTCTATGCCCAGCACTGAGCCCAATGCAGGGGTCAATCTTATGACCAGGATATCATGACCTGAGCCAAAATCAAGAGTTAGATGCTTAATATACTGAGCCACCCAGGCACCCCTCCATATGCTTTTTTAGTATCAGCTTATCAATTTCTATAAAATTATCTGTTGCAATATTAACTGAACCCCTCTCAGGGGCCAGAACTCCTTTGCCAGTGTGGATTCCTCAAGTTGGGACTGTGATTAGATTGCATAATAAAGCAATTGCAGTTATTTATTTTTATTTTTATTTTTTACTGCTTTTTGTCCCCAAAATAATTTGTGGTGTGCATTTGTAGTTGAAAACACATAGTAGGGCAAAGTGTTGTGCACACAACTATTTTAGGAAAATTGACATATAGCAATATTACATCTTCTGACTCATGACATGGTATATCTCTACATTTATTTAGTTTTTCTCTAATTTTTCTCAGTACCATGCTGTAGTTTTCACTGCACAGATCTTTTATGTCTATCAGGTTTTTGATTTCATATTATTTTATGTTACTATAAATGTTATTGTTTTAATAATTTCATTTTCTAATTATTTCCTTATAGTCATCTTGAATCCTCCAACCTTGTTCAATTCGCTTAGTTCTAGTAGCTGTTTTGTAGATATCTACAGATTTTCCAGAAGACTATGCTGTAAAGATTGTATTGTCTGCAAAGACTGATCCTTCTAATCTTGAATATGAGTAACTCTTAATTCTTCTTTGTCATGACATTGTATTATATAGTTTCCCTAGTGTAATATTGAATATAAGTAGAGAGAGTGGACATCCTTGTCTTTTCTTTTTAAATTTAGGAGGTATATATTCAGGTTTTTACAAGTAAGAATGATATTAACTGTAGGATTTTTATCAGGTCAAGGAAATCCACTTCTATTCCTAATTAACTGAAAGTTCATATCACGGATAGAAGTTAGATTTTCAAAATGTTTTGTCTTTATCTATACAGATAATCATTAGGTTATAGTTTTTTGTTTTGGAGTATGTTCAATTACATTGAACAAAACTTGCATTCTTAGGATAAAACACCTTTGGTTTTTATTCTTTTATTATTAATAAAAAGATTTGTATTATCTTTTATTATTGTTGGATACAATTATTTTATGTTGTGTTTAGAATTTTTACATTTATGTTTAGGAGGGATGTTGATGTAATCTGATTCTCTTGCACGGTCTTTGTCTGCTGTTAGTATCAAGATAAAGTTGATGTCTTAAAATGAACTGGGAGATATTCCATCATCTTTACATTAATGGAAAAGTTTACATATAATTTATAATATTTCTTCTGTAAATATTTGATAGTATTTACCAATGAAGTCATTTGGAGTTTTCTTTCCAGGAAAGCTTTAAAGAACAAAGTACTTTTCTTTAATATGAGGTTATTTCAGGTTATCCCCACTTTTTTGTGTGTGCTTTGGATGCCTTTGTACCTTTGTACCTTTCCATTTATTCTAAGTTTTATAATTAAATGCTCATCATAAAATTGTTCAAAGCATTCCTTTATTATTCATTTGATACCTAAAGAATCTAGAATTATTTTGTCTCTCTCATTCTTGAAATCAGGAATATGTTCTCTCTCTCTCTTGTTCTCCTCTAATCAGTCTCCCTAGAAGTGCATCAATTTTATATATCTTCTCCAAGTATCACTCTTGACTTTCATTGAATTTTCTCAACTATTTTTGTTTCCAATTTTAAAATTTCTGTTCTAGTCATTATTATTCCTTTTCTTCTGTTTACCTTGATTTTATTTGCTCTCATTTTTCTAGTTCTCTTAGGTTGAAATTTAGGTCACTAATTTGGTTACCTTTCATTTCTTATTTTCTAACAGAGTTATTAAATGCTATAAAATTTTCCATAAGTACTGCTTTAGCAGAATCCCACAACTTTTGATATATTGTTCCTTCATTTTCATTCAATATGAATGAAATATACTTTCTAATTATCTTTTGAATTTATTTTTCTCCCCCATAGGTTATTTAGAAGAATTTTTTGTTTCCAGCTATACATATACATTTATTTTCCAGAGATCTTAACTTAATTTAATTTAATTCCATTTTGATCAGAGGAGAGAATTTGTATTATTTATTTAAGCTTTTATTTAAACTCCACCTAGTTAACATACAGTTGTAATTTTGGTTTCAAGTGTACAATTTAGTGATTCAACACTTACATACAAGGTAAGTGCCCTCCTTAATCTCCATCACCTATTTAACCGGTTTCTCCACCTAGCTCCCCTCTGCTAACCATCAGTTTGCTCTCTATAGTTAAGAGTCTGTTTCTTAGTTTGCCTCTTCTCTTTTTTCTCTATGCAAGTTTGTTTTTCTTAATTTCCACATATGAATTAAATCATATGGTATTTGTCTTTGACTGACTTATTTTGCTTAGCATAAAACTCACTAGCTCAGTGTTGCACATGGCAAGATTTAATTCTTTTTTGTCTTTTCATGCGTTGAGAATTGTATAATTTAAATCATTTAAAATTTATTGAGATTTGGTTTATGGTCCAAAATATATCCTATTATGGTAAATGTTCCATATGCAATTGAAAGGAATATGTTTTATACTGTATTTGACTGGCATGTTTTACACATGACTAGTCAAACTGGTCCATAGTGTTCTCAAAGTCATCTATATCATACTGATTTTATGCCTATTTGTTCTGTTGATTATTGAAGGAAAGGTATTAATTGTAATCGCACAATGTTTTGTTTTTTATTTTTTTTTGATTTGTCTATTTCTCCTTGCTGTTCTCTGTTGTTGCTTCATATCTTTTGAAGCTATGTTATTAGATACATAAACATTTAGTATTGCTGTATCCTCTTACTGAATTACCCCCTTTATCATCATGAAACGCTTTTTTCTTTATTACTGGTAATATTCTTACCTTTACTTCTGAAAGTAGTACCTGAAGCTTATTTTGATTGATATTAACACAAGCATTCTAGCTTTACTTTATTTGGAATTAAAATGTATCATTTTCCAACCTTCAATTTTAACCTATTTGTGTCTTTACATTTAAACCATATGTAGGCAACATATAATTTTTGCTTTATTAACCATTTTGACAATATTTGCTTTATTGTGTAGTGTTTAGGCCATTTGCATTTAATGTGATTATTGATATAGTAGCTTAAGTTTATCATCTTGCTGAGTTTTTTTAACTCTTTTAATTTTAATTTTAGAGAGAGAAATATTGTGCACGCATGGGGGAGGGACAGAGGGAGAGCAAGTGAGCGAGAGAGAGAGAGAGAGAGAGAGAGAATCCCAAGCAGGCTCCATGCTCAGAACATGTCACAGACTTTGAGTCTGGAGTTCTCTCTTGTCCAGAAAGACTGTGGGCACAGAATTAAATGTGAGAGAGGGTAATGGCTGGGATGAGACAAGAGCCCCAAGTAAGGGTCCTTGCTCCATTTTTATTAGGATCAGAAGGCTTACAAACATGATAGATGTGCAGAAAGAGACAATGAAACAGTGAACACTGATTCATGTGTGAGAGATAAAGGGGGTTTTGAAGATATCCAATGTGAGGGGCTTGGGTCAATACAAAACAAAACCCCCCGGGCCTGAGCAGATGGTTGTTTAGGAGCAGATGGTTGTTTATGGCAGGCATGAGGTGCCATGTCTGTTTATCTTAACTTGCCTAGGGAATAAAACAGATAGAGTCTGTTACCTCAGGGTCAACAAGGCACCTTTCTTTTGTTAATTAGTTCCACTCTAAGCAATTTCACCCTGCTATGGTTGTCTGTTTACCTGTTACCTATTCTGGAGCTGCTTTTGTACTATGCTAGGGGTTATTTAACCCTGTTTACCTACCTTGGATGTTTTCATCCTGTGGCTTCCTATTCCTATGCTTTTGTTCTATGCTGGGGGTACTTTTGCTCTGTTTACTTAATCTTGGATGCTTTAATCCTAAACCTTGTTAACTCATTAGTGTAGGCTCAGGAAATTCCTAAATTTATTCCCCATAAGCACTGAGACTGATGACTTGAGATCCCATGACCCTGGGATAATGACCTGAGCTGAAATCAAGAGTCACTCACTCAACTGACTGAGCCACCCATGCACCCCTAATCTTGCTATTTTTAATTTGGCTGTGCTTTGGAAAATGAGAAAGCCCATAGGAAGAATGTCTCTCATAATTCTACCATCCAGTGAAAACTATGTTTAGTGCTATCATTTCATTCCTTGAGTGTATGCATATAGGAAAAAATATATTTTATTTCTGGTATATTATAGCATCATTCTATTTTTATGCAATATTTTGTTTAAGAATTGTATATTATACTAAAACACTTTGAAAATATCAAATTTTAAAATATTGATATTGAAAATATTAAATGAAATCATAAGTTCACACTTTAAAACTATATATCTTTGTATTACTTTTTACTCATTTAAATTATGTCCAAACTTCATAAGTATTACAAAGAAACTTCTTCCACAAAATTCACCCCTCTCATATCTTTGTATTTCTGTAGGATAAATTCCTAAGTGCTAAGTTACTAGTCAAATCTTTGAACTTTCTATACTGCCCAGGGTTTTATTTATTAAACATAAAGAAAAAAAATCTTAGGACCTTTGAGAGATGAAAATATTGAATTTTATTGTAAAGTCAGAAAAAAGAATTAGGAGAGCAGGTCACTGCTTTGAATACAAAGCAGAAAAAAGAAACAAAAAATTGAACTCTCACTTCCTGAGTCTCTCTCTACAGTGAAGACCAATGACTAGCCAATCCCTGATCTATGTCAGAGTCAAAAGCTGGCATCAGCACAGTTGTTACACTCCATGGACACTCTCTAAACATTGTTTGACCTTTTTTTAATTTTCCTGTTACTTTGCAATGTATACTTTCTCACATTCTTGAATCCATAATTTAATAGTAGTAGCCTGCTTACACCACAACATTCACCTAGAAACTGACTGAACTCTGTTCTTGCCTTTCATCACGATTTAGTTCAACTTCTAGGGCTTGAGTCATTTTATTGTTCATAGTGATTACCTATTTAAAGCCCTTTCATCACATTTTCTTTATTCCTTCAACTCCAGTGCCCAACTATAGGGCTACGTTTTGCCTATTGTTAAAGATCTAGATCCAATGTAAGTCTAGATCTATGAAAGTACTTCCATATCCTCAGCTCCAAACAGTTATCTCTTAATATTTTTCTCTCTAGACTTATTTTTCAAAGTGACTTAAATCTCCTTTATTTTCTTTCATGGTAACTGCTTCTATTACATTTTCTTCCCTTTCTATTCATTCTTCTCTATCTTCTGACACGAGTCTTAGCCATACCAGCATCCTGGAATCACTTTTTCTTCCACTGCCTATCTCAGAAACACAGCAGAATTCCTGCCCTGAAACCATGTTAAAACACCACTATTTGTCTCCTCTGTTCGTATATGATGTGGAAATGCAACCAAATGGATAGATTCATTCTTCCATAAAGGCACAGTCTCAAACCTCAGCAGAACCTTCAAGGCCAATCAGCAACCTATTTACTTTTCCATGATCAGCTCTAATGTGCTTTCCTCTTGAGGATTATTCTAAATCGTAATGAATCTTCATAAGTGCCATACTCAATCTCCACTCTATCATTCACAGCAGACAATTGTGCTTCTTATTATATGGAGAAAATTAAGACTATTGATGTGTTTTTCTTTAATGTCCCTTCTCCTACCTACAGAAAAGTATTAATTCTACAGGCCTGCTGCTAACCCACTCCTGAGTAGGCCTTTTCTCTGCTTTATTGGTAATCTATGAGGAAATGGAAATCATATTTCTGTGGATTATGTGAAATAGCCTATAGTTTATGTATTAGAATTGAAACATGGAAAATAAAGTATAATGAATATACTGCTAACAGTATTCTGACTGTGCCCTTACCTACAGTTGAATACACATTTTATGGTTTCATAACCACTGCCAATCTCATTTCTTCTAAATAATTGTGAAAAAGATGTAATTTTAGTTACAGAGCAGTCAGGAGCAATAAATTTAGCTTGGCCACCTTATAGAGCTACTGCAGATGACAGATAATGGCTCATGCCCAACCCTCTGACATGGTAACATTCAGCAGGAACAATGAACCATTCCCTTTCCTGTGTCTACGGATAGGCGCTTCCAAAAAACTTTTTTCCCCTCAAATCTGGATTTTACTAATTATACTGGGAGCTGGATTCTGAAGAAAATGATGAATACTTAAATACCGTTACCAATTTACATCATTTTTCTTCATTCTTACAATTTTTCTGTAATGGTGAATGAGAGCTAATCAAAATCCAAACTCACAGAGGTCAGTGGTCTTATGTTTTAACTTATAGTAAATAAAATTAGGTTCTGAACGAAAATGCAGTTTCAGGTTTACATTAATTTTTCATGCAGGTATTTGGATAATTCTACTGATTCACTAGATATTTTATATAGTTATACATTATTCATAAATAAAAGAAAATGAAAGCCTCAGGGACTAGCATTATCTTAACTACAGCACATGCAAATAGATGTTTATTTATTTTTTGTGTGGCTTTATTTTTAATCTGATTCATTTATCAAACACAAAACAACAGATTTCTTATCCTATTTTCAAAGTAAACTGAAACCAATGATAACTCTTATTTGAAGAGAAAGTTGGGTAGTGCCTTTTTCAGAAATTTTGCATGTGTATTCTGGTCTCTGCTATATCACCAACCAGCCATTACCTTGAGTAAGTCAACTAATCTCTAAAGTACTTGGGTTCTTTATGAACAAATGAGAAAGTTGGCCTGGATAATCTCTGAGGTCCTATTCAGTTCTAACATTTCATGACTATATTTACTTTAATGCTTCCTGCGTGACAGTACCATCTATACACAAAAGGCACTGACATGAATACCTATTTTTATATGGAAAAAGCAAGCATATTTTTACTGGAATTCCAACCAAATCCGTGGTGTAACCAGGAACACTGCAGAAGTTTCAACTATACACAAACACTTCTGTTTCAGTGTTAAAGTTTCTCATTTTCTTTGATCTTTGATGCTGCGATAGTGACATAAACTCCCATAAATTATTTATTATGTTATGCATTATTTAAAGGAGCAATTTTCTTTTTTTTCTGTTTAAGAACATAAAATCCGAAAAATACTACCCATAATACTTAAGCACCAGTAGGAAATACCTAAAGTCAAGTCACAGATACTATGTTTTTAGTAAAGTAAACTTAGCAAATTCTAAGATCTAATTCCTCAGCATATTAATAATTTCCCAATATTAAATGAATAACTCTCTTAATGTATGTAATAAAAATCCAATATTTAGAATATTTGTATAACTTTTCCAAACGATCATGTCATGATGTCATAATGTACATGGCTAAAAGATGCATTCAAACTGCATAGATAGATAGATAGATAGATAGATAAATGGATTTTAATATAAGAGAGTATGAAAAGGTTATGGGTGGGGTTTCAGAATGCACACTGCAACCAACTATCACTTGTCAGTGTTGGTTTAATAACAAAGATAAATATTCCCAATTATGTGAAAATGTGAAAATATAACTCTGTTTTCCTTCTTATCTGGATAAAAATGAATTTTCTTCGTATTATTCAGCCAAATATCATATTGAAACATATTTGAATGCAGAAGCAGATATGTGAACCTAGCTGTTTTTGTCAAGCCACACATTAAAGAGATTTACAAAAACTGAGACAATGCCATGAAAAATATGACTTATTTATATTAACATGAAAAAAGGTTATTATTATCTTAAAATGAATTTGCTATGATGTATTTTGTATTTTCTCAGTTTTTTTATAACATGTTATCAATATATATGATACAAAACCAAGAATTTCAGAACCACTAACTTTCAGTCTAAAAGAATATTTTGTATAATTTGGTATAGTATTTAATATGCAGAGGGTATAACAAAGAGCCTGACATTTACATAAATATAGCATGCATATTAGCTATAATTATGTGCCATATATGATAGGTGTGTGACTAGAAATGCAGTAAAATATTGATATTTGCAAGAAGAAATGCCACAAACAGAAAGCTCACACTACTTGGTGAGCCATGCCTAATGAAGTCATCTCTGACCAGGCGTTCCAGATCTCTGACAGAAGCCATATGACTAACTTTTCACAGTCAGGCTAACTTTTCACTCACAGGTATAGTAAATTCTCATACCTTTCAATGGTCTCAATAGTGGTTTCCATCTTTTCATTTAAATACTTAGATATATTTAGAATAGCTACTTTAAAGGCTATATCTGCTACTTCCAATGTCTCTGTCAAACTCTGACTCTGTTTTTGCTGACTTCTTCCAGTGGTATGGTTACAATTTCCTACTTCTCTTGTCTATAGTTTGTAGATGTTATATTATTAAGAGTTTTATTTTATTGTTCCGTTGTCTTCTTTGAATGTATATTGAGGTTTTTGTGGGAGTTTTTGTTTTGTTTTGTTTTGTTTTGTTTTTTGTTTTCCTCCAGAGGAAAACTAATTTACTATGGATTACCTCAATCCTGTCATATTTTGTTTATGCCCATCCTCTGAAAACAGTGGCCTTCTGGAGTCTCTTGTATGCTGGGGAGATCAGTTAGGTCTTTACTCTGACTTGTTAGAACTCAAATGTTGGTGAGCACCATGCAGCTTTTAGAATCTCTACTCAGCTCAGAAGCCTGCATTGCCCTTTTCTGCTAGGCTTATTGCCGGATCTAGTGCTCAGCATGCATAATTTAATAGCCTGTCAAACAGTCACAGATATCATCATATTGATGCTTGGTTCCCCTTTTGTGCAGTATTCTCCTCACTGGTGCCCAGTTCTACAAATTAGTCTTGTGAACTGCTCCAAACTCCTACTTCAGTTTCCTATATTTAATAAGTCTGTTGCTCACTGTTTGGGCACCACTCACCTGTTTTGTCATTTGGAAACTGACCTTTAGGAAGGAAAGTATGACTTTGGAGTTCACTCCATGTGCTATTCATCTCCTGATTATGGCAATCCTGCACTGTCTATTGTCTAATTCCTGAAAATAATTAACATCTATTTTTTTCCATTTCTAAAAATTTGATCTGAAGATGGTTATTTCCAATTGTTATCCAGTCATTGCTGGAGTGGATTCAGTTTTTTCATTGTAAAATTGTATATTGTTTTCAATTAAAAATAGTTTTCAGGATTCTAGTTTCTAGATTACTATGATTGACTTATTTTTAAACATCTATATCAAATGTAACAAACTTCCCAAAGATAATTCAACTGGGATTAAATAGAACCTTTATTTTTTCTATGACCTAACGGTATAAAAATATATCTATTAATTCATACATATATAAATATACATATATACATGTGTATATATGTATATATATACACATATATATATACACATATATAATATACATATATATATATATTTATATATATGTATATTCTCTTCCAAGTTTTTATTTAAATTCCAGTTAGTTAACATACAATGTATTATTAGTTTCAGGAGTAGAATTTAGTGATCTAGTGATTCATCACTTACATACAACACCCAGTGCTCATCACTACAAGTGCCCTCCTTAATACTTATCACCCTAATGTCATACTTAATAAATGTTAAAGGCCTTTTAGCTGAGGCATGAAAATATGTTTCCAAAAACCCACATATAAACATTTTGAAGCTCACATTTTTGCAATATACTTTTATAAGAACAATTTTGAAACAATCATAAAATAGAATAAACTTATCAAACATATTGGGCCAATTACAACAGCTTTAGATGAATAATTTGATATTTAGCTACTAGAGACGACACTTACTAGCATTCACAAATATCCCGTTTTCACCACAGAAAGATATTAATCAACCAACTTCAACCATAGAAATAAGAACATTCCATTAAAAATTACTGGGAAAAAAAGGAAGAAAAAAACCACCACAAACACTTAGCTATTCTCTGATGGCCAGGTCAAGATCCATTCTGGGAAGAAGAGACTACTGTTCTCATTGCTTAGCTATGCACCGAATGGAGTGGTAATTTTCAAGATACATTATATACATTAGGTCATGTGGATGGGGGAATGATGCCAGGAATAGAAACCATTTTAACTCTGATACCAACACTGTGGCTTAATCCACTAGAGACAAACATCCAATGTTGCTTCCTCTCTGAGACTAGGATCAACAATGCTAAATGAAATTGCAAATTATTTGAAATTAACAATTTTCTAAAGAAGACATTTTCTTGCTGTCCCTAAGGTGTAAAGACAGTTAAATTGTAAATATTTGGGGGGTCCCGAAATATTGCAAAAATATATACTATTTATTTACAACTCCATTAGCTGATGTTGCTGTGTAATAAAATGGCAATTTTCATTGTGAATAGAGACAAAAAAAGAGTATTAATTGTTTTAAAATGTACAAAAGATTTTGTTTCATTTAAAAAACAAATAGGAGTATCTAAATATACATTTACTTGAGTGTTATTACAAAATTAGATTTAAAATCTATCAAGCATATCTCTTTCTTTCTTTTTTTAAATTTTTTTTAGCAGCAGAACTCAAAATGGAAGAATAAGTGCCATGGAAAGAATCAGCAAAATGGCTAAGTTGTATAAATCTGGACAGTGGTTGAAATGTCCACAAATAGGATGTAGGTTACACAGCAAAGTGGTCATTCCAGACTCAGGTATTGAAAAATTTGGGGTCTGGGTGGTTTACTTGGTTAAGCATCTGACTTGGGCTCAGGTTATCTCGTAGTTCATGAGTTCAAGCTCGGCATTGGATTCTGTGCTGTCAGCTCAGAGCCTAGAGCCTGCTTCAGATTCTGTCTCCCTCTCTCTCTGCTCCTCTCTCACTCACACGCTGTCTCTGTCTCTGTCTCTCTCTCTCTCTCAAAAATAAATAAACATTAAAAAACCTCTAAGAGTAGCTGTGTCTTCATCTCCAGAGGCAAGGGAAACAGAAGCAAAAATGAACTATTGGGACCTCATCAAAATACAAATCTTCTGCAGAGCAAAGGAAACAATTGACAAAACTAAAAGGCAACCGACAGAATGGGAGAAGATATTTGCAAATGACATATCAGATAAAGGGTTAGTATCCAGAATCTATAAAGAACTTATCAAACTCAACACCCAAAAACCAAATAATCTTTTGCCATGGGCCAAAAAAATAATCTTTTGCCATGGGCAAAAGACATGAAGAGACACTTCTCCAAAGAAGACATCCAGATGGCCAACCGACACATGAAAAAATGCTCAATTTCACTCATCATCAGGGAAATACAAATCAAAACCACAATGAGATACCACCTTACACCTGCCAGAATGGCTAACATTAACAACTCAGGCAACAACAGATGTTGGTGAGGATGTGGAGAAAGAGGATCTCTTTTTCAGTGCTGGTGGGAATGCAAATTAGTGCAGCCACTCTGGAAAACAGTATGGAGGTTCCTCAAAAAATTAAAAATAGAACTATCCTATGAACCAGCAATTGCACTATTAGGAATTTATCCAAGGGACACAGGTGTGCTGTTTCGAAGGGACACATGCACCCCAATGTTTATAGCAGTACTATCAACAATAGCCAAAGTACGGAAGGAGCCCAAATGTCCATCGATAGATGAATGGATAAAGAAGATGTGGTATATATATACAATGGAGTATTACTTGGCAATCAAAAAGAATGAAATCTTACCATTTGCAACTACGTGGATGGAACTGGAGGGTATTATGCTAAGTGAAATTAGTCAGTCAGAGAAAGACAAATATCATGACTTCACTCGTATGAGGACTTTAAGACACAGAACAGATGAACATAAGGGAAGGGAAGCAAAACTAATGTGAAAACAGGGAGGGGAACAAAACATAAGAGACTCTTAAACATGGAGAACAAACAGAGGGTTGTGGGAGGGGGGATGGGCTAAATGGGTAAGGGGCATCAAGGAATCTACCCCTGAAATTATTGTTGCACTATATGCTAACTAACTTGGATGTAAATTTAAAACAAACAAACAAACAAACAAACAAAAAGAATAGCTGTGTCTTTAAAAAAAAAAGAAAGATAATTTATTGAATAATTTAGAGTACAAAATAAAAAAGTGTGATTATTAGATTTTACAGGTACTCAAAGCAACGAAAATTGAGGTATTCGGTGATGTCGATGATGATGATGATAGTAACTACTGTTTATTGCATGCTTCTGTGGCAGGCATTATACCAAGTGCTTTATGTGAATGTTCTATTTTAATACTCACGACGACTCTGTGGCATAGTTGCTAACATCAAAAACATTGTATAGTTGTGGAAATTTAGAAAGTTTCCCCAGCAAGTGGTGAAACAAGGACCGCAATCCAGAAACTCTCTCTTTTAAGATCCCAGACTCCTAAGGGCACTGCCTGCTGTGGCATATGCTTTTGGAAAGCTAAGACTGGAAAATAGGGGAAATAATAACCGTTAAAAAGAAGAACACAGACCCAAAATAGAGTTACTTATGTTAAGGCCCCAAGTCAACAAACAAAACTTAATACCTAACTTAACTGTAATTTCAGCCCCAACCTCACACCCCAAGTATGCAATCTCTAACCAGTCAATATGTAATTTCCTAGTCTTCACTAGGATATGTATTGATAGCCCCTTTCCATTCCCATTAGGAGGGTAACCTTGCCTAAAAATACGCATTTTGTTTTGCTAATAATTTCCTTTTTTTTCCTTTCAATCTCAGCTTTAAAAACTTTCTTTTTTCTGCAGCTCCATAGAGCCCCTTTCTATTGGCTAGAAGAGATGCTGCGGGATTCATGAATGGTTCAATAAAGCCAATTTTATCTGTTAACCTACTCAGCTGGATTTTTTTGTTGTTTAATAATAACCAATCACCAAAAAAATTTAAAAGTGGATAGTAAAAACAAATCCAGCTTAATAAACCAGGGAGAGAACCTGCAAAAAATTAAGAGAGGACAAATTTTGCAGAAGTACAGCATACAAAATTCAAAAGATATAATAGACCACAAACATCAAAAATCAAATTATTTAGGCTTGTTTCCTAAACTGAGTAAATGGATATAGATCAGAGTGTTCATGTATCTCTTGAATTTTTTTGTAAAACACAATGTAGGTGGGTAATACTTAAAATTTTTCAGAAGTAAAAATTGTGTAGTTCTCATCAGTTTCTGAAAGAAATACTATAGCATAAAATAGATAAGTAATCTAACAACTTTTATTTTTCTTTAAAAATGGCTAATGTAAAGAATGGAATATGGGAAACAGAATAAAATAAAATTTTAAGAGAATGTAACAAAAAAAACACAATAAATGTTGATCTTTAAGCTATTATTATACCCATGTGCCTGGAAATAATTATTTGAATGTCATAAGTCAGCTACTTAGACATAAAAACATCAAGAATATCTGACTCATTTTTTTTGTGTGTGTCGTTTCATTTCAAAGGATGGAGATTTTTTTTTCTTTAAAATAATTATATAATGGAATGGTGATTGGCCAAAGGTGCTTTTATTTTTTTTTTCCCTCAGGTTTGTAGACTAATGGGAGAAATATCTATCTTGGGCTCTTTTTAGTAGTTTTTGCTTGGTTTTCTGGTTTATGTTATATGATGCAGTAACGATTATCACTCTAAAATTGTGATATTTGTGCCTACATGTGACATGAATGCATTTCTCCAAAGGCTAACACAAAATATATTTATAAACTATGTAATTTCTAGTTCTCTAACATTTTTCTATGAAAAAAAATTATATATACATACAAAAAGAAATTAGTCATGCAATAAATGTATTGAGATACACACAGTTTCCAAAATTTCTTCCAAAGATGAACATGTGCATTTTAAAGTTTTTAACTGGTCTCTATTCTCATTAATTCGATAGTTTTATTTAATACTATATTTTTAATTTTTTTAACGTTTATTTATTATTGAGAGACAGAGAAAGACAGAGCGTGAGCAGGGGAGGGGCAGAGAGAGAGGGAGACACAGAATCTGAAGCAGGCTCCAGGCTCTGAGCTGTCAGCATAGAGCCCTACGCAGGGCTCACTCTCAAACTGCGAGATCATGACCTGAGCTGAAGTCGGTCGCTTAACCGACTAAACCACCCAGGCGCCCCTACTTAATACTATATTTAAATTGGCAAATATGTATATACTTCCTAGGTCCTTAAGTTTCACTGAATAAAATTTAAATTCAAAAATAAACTAGGGGTAAAATATGGGAATAACTAATACCCATAATTTATTTTTCTATATTATTCCCTTTTCAAGAGTTTTCAAATAGGTCTTTCTGTGTTATTTACTTTGTTCTGCGTTAATTCTGCACCTGTGCTTTTCATTATCAATTTGCTAGCTTTAATTTATGTTTTGAAAATTGTGTAATTGAATTTAAGCTTCATGACTATATAAAATAAGTTATTCAGATTGACTGCAAATATAGCTATATGTTCATGAAAATAAATGTAAAGAAACATTTGATTGTTCAAACCTTAATTCTTTGAAATGTGGTGATTTGATTTCCCAAAGTAATATTTCCTGAATATTTTATGATATACAATTTTTAGATCTGTAAAGCTTAAGTAAATTATCTATGAAAGTGCCTTAAAAACTGGACTGGCAATGGAGAAGTTCATGCACTAAATAACTCATTTTCTCGTTGATCATATTAGCCAGATATCTGTCAAGTTTCTGTTTTACTTTGAACTCTTTAGACACAGCAATGCTGATTCATCATGCAAGGAATAAATATTAAATGCATTTCTTCTCTGCCGCAAGGCATTAGGAATAGCCAATTACATGCCATACAGATTAATGCAAATCAAAATTACAGGATGGATGTAACACTCCGCTGATTTTATTTCAGTGCATCTATGGAAATAAAGCATTTCAGTGATTTCAGATGCCTTACCTACAAATATTCTGAATGCTTAACAGAATAGGGTGGGTGGAAAATGCTCACTATGAATATTAGATGAAAAGGGTTGTCTCTATTGTGGCTGTGATCATATTAGGTCCTGGAGGATATGCAAACACAACTTTCAGGGGAATTAAAAGGCCATTGATATCTAAACAAGGATTGTATTACTACTGCTACATGCCTTCTGCATTCCCTTGATCTTTCTAGATCTTTTAGCAATAATCGAAAGTGGGGGGAAAAAAACTTGTTAATTAAGAAATGATGGCAGGAGAAAAGAAGACTTTTTGATGTTTAACTAAAAAGACTGTAGTAAGTGGGAAGGCCAGATGCTATAGATTAAGCATACAGCTACACTAAATCAACAATTCTCTTTGTTAAAATACCTTTTCTTTTCTGAGCCCATTTGGTAATGCTTGTCAAAACTCCCTGATGTTAACATTTTTGAATATATAATTATTTACAGATTTCATGCTTGTAATTTATTTAGGTGACTCTGTCACAGATGGAAGGATTCTGATTTTGTACAAAGATATCTTTTTGTTGATTGATAGTAACACAGTAACTTGATTAGTTCTTTTTTCTTTTTGTTTTGTTTTGTTTGGGTTTGGTTTTTGTCCTTTTTCATCGAAAGTAATGTCAAGACGTCTAATCTTTCTCTAAGAGAATGCAGAGGGTGGACAGTAGTAATTAAGATTCAGATCACACTTCCTTCTTGGCTTATTTAAAATCTTCAATTTCTGACGTATTTACTAAAATTTCTCCTCTCTTTTAGTTCGCTAATTACTAAGGACTGCTAGGTTGGCAGAGCTTTACTGTGATCGAAAGATTGTATTCAGTGGCAAGAAACAAACCAGGCAAGAAAAAGCTAGGTTTTGCTGCAGCAGGCATTATTTAATTTAGCTCTCTGGGGCTTCCAGAAAATCCTCCTCATTCTGGGCTGTTGTAAAGATTACCCTTCTGGAAACAAGAGAGAGAAGGGAGGAAATTTCAGATGTGGTTGTTTAGCTTTTCACACAAAAAAGTTACCTGCACTTTGCTCTTGTCTTCCTTTGCTTGATTATGTGGCTCTTAGGTTAGTGGTTTGATCTAAGCTTCTTTGATCTGATGGCTTTTTATTATTGATTATATTCAAAACACACCTGTAAGGTCATTGAATTAATTCATGTAAGGAGGGATAGAAGACAGAAATAATTTCAGTGTTGTAAAATAACATATAAAAAGAAATAAAAATATGAGGTGAATCCTTATAATTTTTTAATTAAAAAAAATTTCAATATATGAAATTTATTATCAGATTGGTTTCCATACAACACCCAGTGGTCATCCCAATAGGTGCCCTCCTCAATACCCATCACCCACCCTCCCCTCCCTCCCACCCCCCATCAACCCTCAGTTTGTTCTCAGTTTTTAAAACTCTCTTATGCTTTGGCTCTCTCCCACTCTAACCTCTTTTTTATTTTTTCCTTCCCCTCCCCCATGGGTTTCTGTAAAGTTTCTCAGGATCCACATAAGAGTGAAAACATATGGTATTTGTCTTTCTCTGTACGACTTATTTCACTTAGCATCACATTCTCCAGTTCCATCCATGTTGCTACAAAGGGCCATATTTCATTCTTTCTCACTGCCACGTAGAACTCCATTGTGTATATAAACCACATCTTCTTTATCCTTTCATCAGTTGATGGACATTTAGGCTTTTGCTGAAATTTGGCTATTGTTGAAAGTGCTGCTATAAACATTGGGGTACAAGTGCCCCTATGCATCAGCACTTCTGTATCCCTTGGGTAAATTCCTAGCAGTGCTATTGCTGGGTCATAGGGTAGATCTATTTTTAATTTTTTGAGGATCCTCCACACTGTTTTCCAGAGCAGCTGTACCAGTTTGCATCCCCACCAACAGTGCAAGAGGGTTCCCATTTCTCCACATCCTCTCCAGCATCTATAGTCTCCTGATTTGTTCATTTTGGCCACTCTGACTGGCATGAGGTGATATCTGAGTGTGGTTTTGATTTGTATTTCCCTGATGAGGAGTGACGTTGAGCATCTTTTCATGTGCCTGCTGGCCATCCGGATGTCTTCTTCAGAGAAGTGTCTATTCATGTTTTCTGCCCATTTCTTCACTGGGTTATTTGTTTTTCGGGTGTGGAGTTTGGTGAGCTTTTTATAGATTTTGGATACTAGCCCTTTGTCCGATATGTCATTTGCAAATATCTTTTCCCATTCTGTTGGTTGCCTTCTAGTTTTGTTGGTTGTTTTCTTTGCTGTGCAGAAGCTTTTTATCTTCATAAGGTCCCAGTAGTTCATTTTTGCTTTTAATTCCCTTGCCTTTGGGGACGTGTCAAGTAAGAAATTGCTACGGCTGAGGTCAGAGAGGGCTTTTCCTGCTTTCTCCTCTAGGGTTTTGATGGTTTCCTGTCTCACATTCAGGTCCTTTATCCATTTTGAGTTTATTTTTGTGAATGGTGTGAGAAAGTGGTCTAGTTTCAACCTTCTGCATGTTGCTGTCCAGTTCTCCCAGCACCATTTGTTAAAGAGACACTATTTTTTCCATTGGATATTCTTTCCTGCTTTGTCAAAGATTAGTTGGCCATACGTTTGTGGGTCTAGTTCTGGGGTTTCTATTCTATTCCATTGGTCTATGTGTCTGTTTTTGTGCCAATACCATGCTGTCTTGATGATGACAGCTTTGTAGTAGAGGCTAAAGTCTGGGATTGTGATGCCTCCTGCTTTCAGGTGAATCCTTATGTAACCCTAAGAAGCAGAATGACAATTGCTTCCTATAAAGGGAAGGGAGTGCAGACAAGAGTTTGTATTTCTAGAGTTATAGTATTATTTAGACTAGAGTTATAGTATTATATGTACTATATATAGAGTTATATATATCTATAGAGAGAGAGAGAGTTATAGTATTTCTAGAGTTATAGTATTATTTAGAGTTATAGTATTATATAGACTTAGTTATATAGTATTATATAGAGTTATAGTATTATATGTACTATATATAGAGTTATATATATCTATAGAGAGAGAGAGTTATAGTATTTCTAGAGTTATAGTATTATTTAGAGTTATAGTATTATATAGACTTCTTTGTGTGGAAAACTGAGCCACTAACAGATATCTGAAGTCAAAAAAATGGGGCACTTGGGTAGCTCAGTTGGTTGAGTGTCTGACTTCGGCTCCTGTCATGATCTCACATTTCATGAGTATGAGCCCAGCATCAGGCTTTTCTGCTGCCTGCACAGAGCCCACTTTGGATCCTCTGTTCCCCTCTCTCACTGTCCCTATCTTCCTCCTGTGTGCGCTCTCTCTCTCTCTCTCTCTCTCAAAAATAAAATAAACATTAAAAAAAATCAAGAGAGAGGAGAATAAACATGTTAGCTAGAATTGTAGGCATAATGGCCAAAGTAGATAAAAACACAAATATTCAAAAGAAATAAAGAGTAAAGAAGGACAGATTTGTATACTATAACATTTTCCTTAATCTGTTTATTCTTTTACAAATACCACACCATCTGAATTACTGTAGTTTTATAAAAAGGCTTGAAATCAACTAGTGTAAGTCCCTCTATTTTTTTAGTATTTTATTGATTATTCAAAGTCATTTATCTTTCCATAAAAACATTTGAATAATTTCACTGATATTTACAAAATAGTTTGCTGAAATTTTGATTGGAGTTGCATTGAGTCCATAGATTAAGTTTGGAGAAACTGAGATCTTGACAATATTGAATCTTCCAATCCACAAATGTAGTATTTCTCCATTTGTTGAGATCTTGATTTTTTTCCCCCACCAGAGTTTTGTAGCTTTCTGCATATAGATCCTATACATATTTTTGGTAGATTTGTACCCGTTATTTCATTTTTCTTGGTGTTATAATTTGGAAAGTCAAATCCCAGATGTTCCTTGCTGGCATATAAAAAAGCAATTGACTTCTGTATACTAGCCTGCATTCTGACACTATTCTCTGGAGATTTTTGTCAATTCTTTGAGATTTCTTATATAGACAGTTATGTCATCTGTGAACAAAAATAGCTTGATTTCTCCTGCCCAATCTGTGTACTTTCTGTTTCATATTGCAGGAGATGAGATTTCTTGTATGATGTTGAAGAACAGTAGTAAGAGGACACACCCTTGCCTTCTTCCTGATGTAAGAGGGAAGCATCCAATTTCTCACTACTAAGTATGGTTACCAGGTCACTCAGTTTTGGTTCTTGTCCTAGATGCACCAAATAATTGAAGATCCCAGACCGGAATGGGGGAATAGAGTTTACTGAGTAGATAAGTGTAGTACGCTTTCAAGAGTGGGAAGTGAGCCACTGCTGGAGCAAGAGTGGCAATAGCCCCAAGAAGCTCTAGCTGCATCCTCTTAAACCTACTTTCTGCATATGTAAATTTGGCTTTGATTGACTTTTTCGATCAACAGCAGGTGGTTATATAACATTTTGGCTTATGCACATGTGCCTACCCATGATGCATTCTGTTATAATTACATTTGTTTATGTATTGTATATTTATGTGTTTTTAATGAGCTTTTGCTGTGACCTTAAGGGTAAGTTGCACATTTTGTGTCTATGCTCAGCTCTCGAAAGTCCCCATGTAGCTTTTGAGCAAGTTCTGTGGCTAGACCTTTCTTGTTCTGTTAGCCCTTAGAGGTGTCTCTGAAGGTTGTGACTATTAACCCTGGGTGGGGCGGGGACGGGGGCGGGGGGTTGGCTCTGGTGTGTGGCCAGCATCTGCTTTATCCCTCCTTCCTTATGCCTAATTAACAGTATATGATGTTACCTGTGGGCTTTTCATAGATGACCTTTATCAGGTTAAGGAAGTTACCTCTACTCCTAGTTTGCTGAGGGTTTTTATTTAGAATGTACAAATGTATGTTGGATCTTGTCAAGTGTAAGATGTATTAGAGCATTCTCATTTAAAATGATTACTGATAGTCAGTTGTATTATCATCTAATCTGTTAGTTGCATTTGTTCTTTGTTTTCTTTTTCTCACTCTTTCCACATTCTCATTTTAATTATTTATATGATGACATTTTATCTCTCATTTTTTTCTTACTCAAATATAATTAACATGAAGTGTTATATTAGTTTCGGGTGTACAATATAATTATTCAACATTTCTATGCATTACTCAGTGTTCTTCATGATAAGTATACTCTAAATTCCCTTCATTTCACCCATTCCTCCCACCTCCCTCTGGTAACCACCAGTTTATTCTCTCTTTTATTTTGTTTCTGTTTTTAAAAAATATATTTTTCCTAAAGTTTTCAATACATATTTATAGCTAATATAAGTCCTCCTTCAAGTAATATTATATCACTTTACACAGAGTAAAGGTACCTTACAACAGTATTCCCACACCCTCCATTCCATCTCTTATAACATTGTTTTTTATTTATTTATTTATTTATTTATTTATTTATATAATTACCCAATGCATTGTCATTATTATTAATTTAAACAAACTGTTAACAATCAATTAAGAATAAGAAAATACCGCCTCATACCCACAAGAATGGTTACTATCAAGTATAAAACAAAAACCAGAACAAGCACTGACAAGGATGTGGAAAATTTGGAATCCTTGTGCGTGGCTGGTGAGAATATAAAATGGTGCAGCTGCTATGGAAAACAGTATTGCAGTTACTCAAAAACTTAAAAATAGAATTACCATATGTTCCAGCATTTTTATTTCTGATATGTACCCAAAGGAATGGAAAGCAAGGAAATAAACAGATATTTGTACACTCATTTTCATAGCAGTATTATTCACAATAGCCAAAAAAGTGAAAGCAACCCAGGTACTCATTGATAGATGAATGAATAAACAATGTGTGGTATATGCATACATACAATTAAATATTAGCCTTAAAAAGAAAAGAAATGCTGACATGTACTACAACATAGAAGAATCTTGTGGATATTATACTAAGTGAAATAATCCAGTCACAAAAAGACAAGTACTATATGATTCTACTTATTTAGGGAACCACCTAGAGTAGTTCAAATTTATACAGATGAAAAGTAGAGTTGTGGTTGTCTACTTGTGAGGTCAATGAGACTGAGAAGTTATTGCTTAATGGATGGATATAGAGTTTCAATTTTACAAAACGAAGTGAGTTCTAAAGATTGGTTATACAACAATGTGAATGTACTTACTACTACTGAATTGTACACTTAAAAATTTTTAGAAAATTTTATGTTATTATATTTTGCTACCATTTAAGCTTTTTAAAAAAGAATAAGAAAATAAAATATTTTATTTTATTGTTATTTATTCCTTCCCTGATGCTCTTCTTTTCTAATAATAGGCCTGAATCTTTTACCTATATAATTTTTCTTTCCTACCTGAAGAATTTTCTCCCATACCTGAAGAACTTGTAGTGTCTTTTGCAGGGTAGCTCTGCTGGTAATAAATTGTAATAGTTTTGATTCACGAAGAGATTATTTATTTCTCCGTCATTTTGAAGGATAATTTCACTATAATTAAAATTATAGATTGCAGTCCTTTTTTTTAATCTTCTTTCAACTCTTTAAGTATCTTATTCCATTCTGTTCTTATTTGCATGGCTTCTGATGACAGTCATCTGCAATTCTTATCCTTGTTCCCCTACAAGTTAATTTTTTTGACTCCTTTGGTTTCCTCCAAGACTTTTTCTTTGCATTTGATTTTCTGCAGTTTGCATATTATATGCATGGGTACAGATTTATTTGTTTAGTATTTATCCTGCATGATCTTCTCTAAAATTCCTGGTTTTGAGATGTTGTTTCTGTCATTAATTTTGAAAACATTCTTGGTCATTAATATTTCATGGATTTCTTCTCTTCCCTCTTCTTCTGGTATTTCAATTATATATATGTTAAACATTTTGAAATTGCCCAAGAGTCCTTGGATATTCTGTTCTTTTTCTTGTGCACTCTTGTTTCTCCTTGCATTTTGGTTTGTACACTTTCCAGTGATGTATCTTTAAGCTTACTGATTCTTTCCTTGACTGTGCCCAGTCTATAGATGAGCCCACCAAAGACATTCTTCATATATGTTACAGTTTTTTTTTCTAGTATTATATTTGGATTGGTTTTGAGTTTTCATCTTTGCTTACATTTACCCATGTATTCTGGCATGTTGTCTGCAGTTATCATTATAAGCCTTAACATATTAATCAGAGTTGTTTTATTTTTTAATTATTTTGAAATCATAGTTGTTTTAAATTTCTGATATAATATTCCCCCAGGTTTCATATTTGAGACTTATTCTCTAGTCTGTGCTTTTTTCATGTCTTTGGTATGCCATGTGTGTATATATATATACATATATACATATATATATTTGTATACATACAATATATACATACATAGTTGTATACATATTTGTATACATACAATATATATACATATATATATATTTCTGGTTGTGAAAAGTCAGATATGATGTAATAGATAACAGGAACTGAGGTAAACAGAACTTTAATGTAAGATTTTATGTTAATCTGACCAGGAATTAGGCTGTGTTTAATATTTGCTGTAGCTCCAGGTACCAAATAATTCAAATCTTTCCAGTGTTTTTATTTTTGTCTCCATGATTTTCTTGGGCATCCCCTAAGAACTCCTCTTTAGATAAGGTCTGTCTTACAGGTCTTTTAGCTGTAACCCACTGTTATTATATAGAAGCCCTTTGAGGTGGTGGTATGGTGCAGGGGAGGGAAAATGATCTCTTATGTTATGATTATATCTCAGTTTTTAGTAGACCTGTGCTCTTGGGCTATGTCTCTCAGTAGCCCCCGATCTGCCCCCACCCTTAGGTGAGATAGGAAGGCTAGAGAGGGTGGATTCTTGCAACTGCCTTTCATTTAGATAGGTTAAATCTTTGGCAAGATTTTACCAAGGAGAGTAAGCTACTGTTATTGGTGTATTTCAAAATCCTTATTTTTTTCTCCTTCCTTCTGCTAGAGCCATAAGGGAATATTTCTTGGCTCTTCAACATGACAACTGGTAGGGTCTCTGGATGTAAAAGCCATGAATGTATGGGGACCCCTAAGACTACAGTCTCTATGGGTTTCATATTTTCTTGCTAGTTCACACTCAGTTTCCAGCAATTTGTCAAAATTTCCATATAAATCTTCCTGCCAATTAATGGCACCGGTGGTCTCTGGTCCAGGTTCATGAATGTTGATTGTGACTCTCTGTATTCACCTGTCTTTTCAGATATTGGAGTGGTGGTTTGCCTTGTGATACCAGTTCTCTGGTGCATCCAAGTCAGTGGTTTCCATTTTGCTCAGCTTGTGGTGTATGAATGGTAGTGATTTCTTTCAAGATCTTTACTGAGCTAAAACAAGAAGTCTTGCTATAACTTTATATCCTTTTAGACTACCTGATTTGTTATGATAATCCTTTGTCAAAAAAGTTGAGAGAGAATAAAGGTACCTAGTGGAGTAACAGATGATATAACAGAGTGAAACAGATGGTGTGACAGAGAGAAAATCATATGAAGAACTATTGATCATTTATTTTTTTTCCCCTCAGCTTTTCTGTGTTATGGGAAATATACATTCCAGTGTTAATTCTTCTACTGGCTCTCTGTATGAATTTCAGCAAGTTACATAATCTATCCTGAACTCAGTTTTCTCATGTATAAAATGAGTCACTTTTATTAAAGGACTCTAAGATGTATCCTAGCTATAATACTCTAGGTTCTTTAATATATAAGAGTCATCACCTGCAAAGTGGATTTATTTCTTTATTCAATCATTCATTCAACAAGTATTTATTGATTTTCAATTCTGTGCCAAGATAAACATCACAGTTAAGGTTCCTGTTTAGTACAATGTATATTCTATTGTGGAAAGATTGCACATAAAGTAAAAATTAAAAAAAAAAACACATGAGAATGTAAGATAGTTACATCATTACCAAAATAGTAAAGAATTAACATGAAGCAATTGGGCTTATAGGAGTGAGGATGTGGACAGTAGTTGGTAGGTGGAGCAGTCAAAAAGCTATTCCAGGTCACATGTGAGCTGAAGCCTGCCATGGCAAGAAAGGACCAGCCAAGCAAAGTTAGGAACAGAGCATCCGTAACAGAAAGATCAAGAAGGGTAAGACTATGTATTAGAAATAAGTTTAATACATTTTTTGTAAAACAGTAAAAACAACAAACAAATGAACAAAAAACAAAAACTCATGTGGCTAAGAGTGGCAGGAAATGTGTGAAGAGAAAAAGCAGGAGCCAGTTTATATATAGAGAAGACAAATTTGGATTTAAATTCACATACAGTGGGAATTTTTTGGAATAACAACAACAAAAAAAGCAGCTTTGCTATTGCAATTTGGGCCCGAGAGATAGTGGAATGAACTGGAGAGTAGAAACAAAGGCAGCTCAAGGTGAATGGTGCTGACATTTATTTTAGAATTAAAGGACATGGAAGTTTTGCATGTAAGTGATGAGAAAAGAAGTGATAAATGGCTTCTAAGTTTTGTCTTGAGCAGTTAGGTGGATTGAGGTGCCATTTAGTGAGATGTCAAGACAGAATGAGGAGTAAGTTCAGGAGGAAATAGACTTTTATTTGAGCTATGTTAGGTTTGTGATTCCTTTCAACACTAAGAAAAAAAAAGTGAGAGATGTGAGGAAAATTGCAAAGACATCAGCAGCCCCTTTGCTAGGTGAGAATGCGTAGGGTGAAAACATCAGTGAGCAACAAAGGGGAGAAGATTGTGATCGAAATGTGAGGATGCCTACTGCAAAAACATTTTAAATAAAGTAAATGTGGGGAAAATTTAAAAGAATAAAAACCTATTTCAAGCGCTCCCTTCTAGAGAAGTGAACTATAGGGCAGAAATGATAATTATGAGTGAGCGCAGCTTAGATATCTGTGAAAATTATATGAAAATCAGAACTGAAGGACCTAAAACAAACTTAGAGACTAAACAGGAAGAGGTAAAGGTGCTGTGTGTCTCCTCTGGGACAAATATGTTAAAGTTTAATTCAATTGGCATATAACCAACTCCAAAAAATGAAAGAAAACAAGAGACCAAATAGGAAAAATTTACAAAAGCAGGCATGAAGCCATTGCTTTCAGGGCATCCCAGCTGTCCTTTTTGCTTCTTCAGATGACTGAAGAGGCAGAAGCTGCAGCAGCCCTGGATCTTAATGGAAAGAACCATGTGAGCCATTTATGGGGAATTAGTCAGCCTTTGTGGGAAGGACACCTGCACCAAGACCTCTGTGTTAACATTTGTTAAGCCAAATCAATACTTTCCATTCCTAAAAATAACACTTGAGGCCCAATATTGTTTCTTGCTAATTGTCATTCATTTAGATGAATGTAATTTTTCTTCTTAATTATAAATAAACAAATTTGGAATGTACATTTAAGACAATTCACTGAAACGCCCTCATTTTTTTAAAACTAGCTGAGGTGCAACAAAAGAGCTGTACTAAAGCCACAGAGCTACTTACCGGGTAACTTTAATTCAGAATATAGGATTTCTAAACACCATGTTGGGATTTTCGAAAATGTGTGGCCTTTCATTACAGGGAAATTCAGAAAGATTAAGAATATATATCTGTCCTTTATAGCCAACATTTTTATATGACTCGTTCATCAAATTTGTTTTATAAATGATTTTTTATTAAACCATAGAAAATTAATATATATATTTTTTTCTTTGATTAAATGTGAATATTTAAACAATGGGACTTGAGAAAATGAGTGGCTTAATATTGTTGTCAGTTACTGGCAATGTACTTTACAGGGCTTTATTTTCAAAACTATTTTTTTTTTTATGTATACTGCTATTTTAGAGAGAAACATATATTTTCCAAGTCATCTTCTTTGGAGGGTGGCTAGTGTAATAAATCAATTAAAGGAGGTCACTCTTGATCTCTGCTTTGGGAAATACTTTTTTAAGGCTGCTATTTCTTCTAGATTTAATATTCATCAATAGTTTGTAAAAAGATGTATATATCCAAGGCTTTCAAGATGTGATCAATGCAAAGCTTTTCCTGAAGCAAACACCAATCTTATAAAAAAAAAAAAAAAATGATGTGAGACAGATTTTTATCCTAACCCTGTGAAGCCGAGAAGATAGGTTTTTCTCAAACATTTCACCACACAGAGCCTGCATCATATAATTTTCATGGTTAGTAATGTAGGAAATGGTTCATGCTGCCAAATCTAATGAGTTATTTTCTAGAAATGGCATGCCTATATCAGGTTTTCAACTACAGCATACCTAAGAGTTGGGAATGTTTAATCCATGCAGCCTTTATAATACAAGGAGAATTGTGAGCATACCTTGTAAATTCTGCTTCTCAATACTCAGCATAGCAGAGATGGAGTAATTAACTCTGCCTTTTACGTATGTTTTCTTTCGCATATGAGTCAGTATCACGTTAATGTTTCTGTCTTAATGAGTTATAGCCTTTCTCCTGATAAATATGACTCTGGTTGCTCAGAGTATTTGAGATTGGTTAAGTTGAAGTTCATCCAGTGCTCCCGTATTTTTTCAGAAAATCAGTTATTAGTATGGTGGTCCAAAATACTTAAGATGAATACATTCCATATAATTCACATAGTTTCTGGGGAATAAGAGATCCCCGGCATTGGTGATATTATTTAAAATATGAAGGCCTTTCTTTTACTGTGGAATTTATAAACCTGAGCCTATATTTATGTTGGCAAATAAGTTTCTTTAACATGACAATAACAACAAGTTATGCTTTTATTATAACTATATGTTAATTCTATAATATTAATGTGATATTAACTTATTGCAAGAGGAGTTATTGAAGAAACTCCATTTAAAGTCGCACAGAGATTGCATAGGAAAGCAAAATAGCAGAGGTAAGGTAAATAAAAAAGTAACATATATCAATAATTTAGGGTATTTGTAGGTGTGTTGCCGTTTTGAGCACATACATTAGAATATGTTGTGGTCTTCAAAGATTTCTGGGAGGTAAATTAAGCAACTAAGAAAGTGATGTTTAAGTGTCAGGAGACCAGATTCTAGCACTACCCTACCATTAATTTATATTGCACTGAGAACATATTTATGTTCATCTGAAAAATGAAAAATAAATAAAAATGGTCTAGCACATGTCTAAGTTCCATTTTTTAATCTGAAATTTTGTAAATTAAAAAAAATATGCATCTTTTTTTTAATTTTTTTTTCAACGTTTATTTACTTTTGGGACAGAGAGACAGAGCATGAACGAGGGAGGGGCAGAGAGAGAGGGAGACACAGAATCGGAAACAGGCTCCAGGCCTGAGCCATCAGCCCAGAGCCTGACGCGGGGCTCGAACTCACGGACCGCGAGATCGTGACCTGGCTGAAGTCGGACGCTTAACCGACTGCGCCACCCAGGCGCCCCAAAATATGCATCTTTAACTCTCAACAAAAAGTGAATTACTTCCAGGAAACAATCATTTCTTTGAAAAACAACATCTACTGACCACTTTGGTTAGATACTGTATACATAGTGGTTCCAAACAAGGGTGAAATTTCAACTCTCAGGCAGCTTATAATCCTTACTGGAAACATCACCACATAGGTAATCATCCAATTATAATTGTGGGCAGTGCTTTTCACTTTTTCTCATTTCCCAGATATATAGTGAGTGTATATTATGTGCCAGAATCTGTGGTAGATGCTGGAAATAAAATGGTGAGCAAAAGAAAAATAGACAAGCAAGAAGACAAAGACATAAACATGGTTCTTATTTTCATTGACAAAAAGATTTCTGGATGAGAAACACATTAACCAGATCATTACACAAATAAGTACAAAAGGACAAAGTGAGACAGGTGTTCTGAGTAAAAGGAACCCAATTATTTACGGTGGCATATTAAGAACAATAAAAATGAAGCTGTGGTCCTAAGAAAGTTTTCTTAAAGGAAGTGAGATAGGCTATGAGTAGACATTAAGACAAAAAATGGGGCAGTTATCAGAATTTGATAGAGCGTGAGCAAAGGTCTTGTGATGAACAGTAACACAGCACATTGGAGAAACAGATAAAATGACACTGGAATTGACAGCAAGCAATTTTTTAAAAATGGCTCAAAAAGATATCAGAGAACAAAACTAACCTAGTGTACTGCATTGGGAGGGAGTCACTTTAAATCAGTTATAAAATAAGTAAGAGTACAGAAAGAACATACCAGGAAGAATACAACAATTTTAGAAGATTTGGGGGAGAGAAGAAAGAAGAGCATTGTTATTAATATATAAAAGGATAAGGATATACCTAGAGTAGTCGTTTTCAACTATGGTGATTTGACCCTGATGGGACATTTGACAATATCTGGGGATATTTTTTCACAACTAGGGCAATACCACTAGAATCTAGTGAGGAGGAGACAGAGATGCCACTAAATATAATGCCAAGACAATTTCTCACAACAAGAAAAATATGGTACAAAATGCCAATACTTCCAAGGTTGTACAACCAAGAGCTAGAATGCTGACAGCTATGAGGATAAAAATATGAATTATGGTTTGAAATTTAGGAAGTAACCATGTTATTTTAGAATTTATAAGAAAGTCAATGTGTAACTATTGAATTTTTGAATTTTCTGTAAAAGAGTGACAGTGAGAATTACACTTTTAAAATATTATTTTGACTAATATGATGAACAGATTATAGCAGGAGAAGATGAATTCAGAAATCATTACAGAAAGTTTCAATAATCCTAGTGAAAGGTAATGTTAAATCCATCAAAATTAGCCAAGTAATGTGGAGGAAAGTGGACAGATTTGAGAGATATTTTTGAAAGGTCTCTGTGATGGACCAGACATGTGTTTAAAAGTAGGGAGTGTCTTCCATATTTCGGATTTGAGCAGCATGACACCTGGTGGTGACATTTCTTGAAGAGTTCTTAAAAGCCTGTATAAATGTTTTAGGGTAATTCTGCCTGTTTATGTTCTCTTCCAGAAAACCAGGATGGAAGAAATAAAGTAAAATTCTATAGAAAGAGATGCAGACATAGGGCACAACTAAGAATTCTGACAACAATATCCCAACTTAAGTTGTCACTCTTGATTTCAAAGAGATAGAAAACCACTAGTTTTCAGAAAAGAGGGGAATTAATTCAAACAACATGAAATGAATTTAAGAACTCATAAACTTGCTTTTCCTGTTTCTATCCACACAAAATATCAGATTGCTGCTCCCCTAACTCCCAAGTGTGTATGTCTACAGGTTAAGTAATTAATAGGAAAAGTTTAATATCTGTGAACCTGAAATACAAATTCCCAAAATACAATCTTACTGGTTAATTGTAAATAACTTATTCGGTCCTCACCTGGTCAACTATGACTAGAATGGTTGGGTCATGCAGATGACATGTGGTTTCTATAACACATGTCGTATAACACAACACATACATAGAGTAACATCCATTGATGCTACTATAGGTCTCATAAGGAAAAATTCTAGGTTGAGTAGATTGCACAAGTTGTCCAGGATAGTTGATCCATTGTTTTTACAGTCAACACTTTTTGACTTCTAGAGATGATTTGAACCTAATATAACCAAATTATTTCCTGTATAATTAAAAAATTTCCCTTCTCTAGTGTGACCTCTAGATACTGTATGTGGATTCAATGCTAGGAGATAGTATATGTAGATTACACTACTAAATAATGCCCATTTCTTCCCTTGTTGATAGATTTCAAGACAAATGTGACTATTCATAATTATGAAAACTTTGTGTATAGGATTCCTCTTTTGTAACATTTCAGATTATCATGGTCTCACCTCTTTATTCCTATTCCCACTCATGCTGAAATGACTACTGTGAAGGCACAGACTAGCTACATGGAGTTTTGATATGACAGCACATTAACTCACATGCACTCTCAGAATTAGTAATCAGAGTGATCAACATCGCTAACACTAGATTCCACATTTCTAGCAGAAAATATCTATTTGCAATACAATATGGGCTGGATTTTATAGCATACCAGGATTTCTGAGGCTTCTACATTTGGAAGCAGTGGGTAGGGGTGATAGGGACAATAAATTTCTCAATACATTAAAGAAGGAATCTCTAGCTGAGAAAGGCACCCAAGAATAAACCTTTAATACCCCAGAATGTGAGAACTATTATAAAATTTTATTCTCTTAAACAGGAAATATATTCATGATATCAAATATTAAAACATGCTTTGTTCCCAAATAAGTGAATACTGATTAGAAGATATAGTTTCCTACTTGTTTAAAGAAAAAAAAAATGTAAAACCTGATTTAGGACATTTAGACACTTATATAAGATTCTACTTATTTTTAATTTTTTTTTAATTTTAATTTCAGGATAGTTAACATATAGTGCTATATTAGTTTCAGGTGGACAATATAGTGATTCAACAGTTCCATATATTATTCAGGGTTCATAATGATAAGTGTAATCCTAATCCTCTTCACCTATTTCACCCAGCGCCCCACCCACTTCAACTCTGATAACCATCTGTTTCTTCTCTATAGTTAAGAATCTGTTTTTTGGTTTCTATCTCTCTTTCCCCCTTGTTCATTTTATTTTTATTTCCACAGATGAGTGCAATCATATGGTATTTGCCTTTCTTACTGACTCATTTTGCCTAGTGTTATACTGTCTAGATCCATGCATGGCATTCCAAATGGCAACATTTTGTTCATTTTTATGGCTGTAACATTCCATTGTATATATATACCACTTCTTCTTTATCCATTTATCTATCAGTGGACACTTGGGCTGTTTCCATAGTTTGACTATTGTAAATAATGCTGCAATAAGCATAGGGGTGGATATATCCTTTCAAATTAGTGTTTCTGTGTTCTTTGGGTAAATACCCAGTACTGTGATTCCTGGATTATAGGGTAGTTCTATCTTTAATTTTTTAAGGAACCTCCATACTCTTTTCCAGAGTGGCTGCCCCAGTTTGCATTTACACCAAGATGAGTTTCCATCTTCTCCATGTCCTTTGCAACACTTGTTGTTTCTTGTTTGTTTTATTTTAGCCACTCTGACAGGTGTGAGGTGATATCTCATTGTGGTTTTGATTTACATTTCCTGATTGTGAGTGATGTTGAGAATCTTTCATGTGTCTGTTGGCCATCTTTGGAGAGATGTCTGTTCATGTCTTCTACTCATTTTTAATTGTATTATTTGTGTTTTGTTGCCTGTTGTGCTGTTTTGTTGTGTTGTGTGTTTGTTCCGTATAGATTTTGAATAGTAACCCTCTATCAGATATGTCATTTGCGAATTTCTAATCCCATAGGTTGTCTTCTGGTTTTGATGGTTGTTTCCTTTGCTCTACAGAAGCTTTATATTTTAATGTAGTCCTAATGGTTTTTTGGTTATTTATTTTCCCTTGCCTCAAAAGACATATCTAGAAGGAAGTTGGTATGACCAATGTTAGAGAAATTGTTGCCTGTGCTCTCTTATAGGACTTTTGTGGTTTGAGTTCTCACATTTAGTTCCTTAATCCATTTTGAGTTTACTTTTTTTTTTTAATCAGTTTAGGACATTTAGGCACTTATGTATATTTCTACTTACTTTGGAAAATTTTCCATACCTACAAATGAAAAAATCAATTATGTATGCATTATCAAAATACCATAATATAGGTAATTGTATATTTTTTAACCTAAAAAAGATTTCTGAGCACCATATTTTCACTTGTTATAAGAAAAAACTAATGAGGAATGTCAGTAATTTTCAAAAGAAAGGGACTAATGCAAAAACTAAATAATGTTTTACAAGCTGGATATTTGGAACTCCTTTTCTCTCATCATGTTTATTTGTATTATTTTATGCTCATGCATAAGTCAATAATTCATAAGTAGTTCTGGAATCATAAAAATTTCAGTTTTCATACAAACTACCTGCTTAGTGCATGTTGATAACAGAATTTTATAATCATCTCCCATAAATTTGCTTTCTGACATCTGAGTTAAAGTAACAAGTTGATGAAAGTTTTAGTTTCACTATGTACACCAAATTTGATGAAATATTTAACTGATAGAACTAATTGTTTTGTCTAGATTATGTCAAATTTTAGACTAATCTTACTATATAGACTTGATTTAATTGGCTTCATTCAGTCCATCAACTTTAAACTCCAAAAAATCAAATTACACCTTCTATATTACAAGAGAACAGCAAAAGCAATTATAAATTGCTTCTAGCTTGGAAGAGTTAACACAATTTTCACACTGTATTACTTCATCCAAATTTGTTTTAGTGGTAATACTGTTTTTGTTTTGTTTCTGTAGTCTCATTACTGTTTCTTTTAGCTGAATTTGTTTTAAGCATAACACCAGTTAATTTTAACTTAATAAATAAATTTTAACTTAATAAATTTTAACTTAATAAACTTAACTTTCTTACTATAGAAAGAAAGACAAAAATAGGAAGAAAGATCAAGCAAGGATGAATTGCCTTTTCTGCTGAACTCAGAGAAAAAGCACAAGAGAAAAGATCTTTGGAGTCAAGAGAACCAATTTGAAAATGCCTTTGTATTTTATAAACCAGTACAAACAGCAAGATTCTCTGTGATTTTACTGAGATTATGATTCAAAACACAAATACCCAAAGAGGTCAGGTGTGCATAAAATTGTCAAATCTGGGAAATACACATGTGAGACAGAAATAGCTAACAGCTTCTATGGAGTCATGAAAAGTGCTGGCCAGTGCCAAGGATCAGCTGGCAGCTTCTTTGTTTTTTCCATTTGTTGACCTTGGAATGGCCAGCTGTTTCAATGTTATCAAGATAAGACAGGAATTTAAATTTTTCTATAATATTTCTATATTCTAAATGTTGGCAAATGATTCTCTTCTCTTCCTCTCCCTTCTGTTTCCTTCTTTCCCTTCACTGCTTCTTTCTTTTCCTTTCCTTCTTTTCATTTCTTTTCTTTTCCCTTTGCCTTCATCTTCCCTTTCCCTTTCCCTTCCTTCCTTCTTCCCACATCCCTCATACCCTCCCTCTCTTTTTTCCTCCCTCCCTCCTTCCCAACATTCCTTTCTTTCCTCCTGCCCTCCTTCCTCTCTTTCTCTTTCTTTCTTTTTTCTCTCTATTATTAATATTACTAATATTTTCCAGGCCAAATACAAAAAACTGCAGACTACAAAGTAGATGGAATAATATTCCATACAATTTCATGTAACCATTGAGAAAATTCAATGTTGGATCATTAAAATAATGAGACATTTACTTAACTAATTATTCATACAACTGAGTTAAAGGCTGTGATAATGACAGTAAACACCAATAAGTATATTATATGGCTTGAAAGTTTAGGCATCATGCTGGCCTTCAGTAATGACACTAACAATCAATCACTATGTATTACGCTAGTCTTGATCACTACTTTGTTCTCAAATTATTTCTTTTTTATTCCATCATCTATTCTTCCCTTCTACCCAAATAGGGACAAGATTGAATAAACAGTGTTTAATTATATATATCCCAATTAGTTATTTGCAAATACCTCTGCTTAGAATAAGCTTAAGGACAGGCACAGAAATCAAATTTCCCAGTCTCCCCATAGACTTACTGGAGTAGAATTCCCAGGGTTGGGGTCAACCCTGGAAATTCGAAAGGGCTGGATAGGCACCCTTTCTAAAGGTCATAAGGAGAATTATATGTGTAAACGGTTGTGGCATCCCTTGTTAGAACAATGTATTATTTTAGTTTTCTATTGATGAGTCATGTTTTAAAATGAAAATAAACAGTAACAAAATATTTATATTTTGGTACTAATATGTCTAAAAATTTTAATTAAAATAAATACTTTTTATTTTTTTCACTTTTTTAAATGTTCATTTATTTTGAAAGAGAGAGACAGACAGACAGACAGCAGAGGAGGGGCAGAGAAAGAGGGAGACACAGAACCCAAAACACGCTCCAGGCTCTGAGCTGTCACCACAGAGCCCAATGTGGGACTCAAATTCACAAACTGTGAGATCATGGCCCGAGTCAAAGTCAGACTTAATTGACTGAGCCACTCAGGTGGACCCAAATAAATACTTTTTAAAGAAAACAACAATAAAAAATGAAATTGCAAAAGTAAATCAAAATGCAAAATAATGTTTATTATATATATATATATATATTTCTAAGGTTTATAAAGTTTTGAAATTATAAGAATTCAAACTTTAAATTCAGAGATCCTAAATAGCCAAAGCAACCTTTAAAAAGAAAAACTAAGTGGAGGACTCACACTTCCTGATTTCAACAATTATTACAAAGCTACAGTAATCAGAACAATATGGTATTGGCATAAAGTCAGACCTACAGACCAAAGTAACAGAATAGAAAGCTTAGGTTTAAACCCTCACATAATAGTCAAAGAATTTTTGATTAAAAAAAGCATTATTAAATGATAAATGGATAGCTTTTCAACAATTAAGTTGGGAAAAATCGATACTCACATATAAAAGAATGAAGTTGGACCTTATCATATGCCATATACAAAAATTGAAATAGATCAAAGAAATAAACATAAGAGCTAAAACTGTAAAACTCTTATAAGAAAATATAGGGGAAAGGTCCAATCCATGACATTGGATTTAACAATGATTTCTTGGATATGACACCAAAAGCATAGGAAAAAAGAGAGAAAAAAATTAATGAAGCTACATCAGAATTGAAAACTTTAGACACCAAAGGACACAAGACTGAAAAGACAACCCACGGAATGGAATAAAATACTTATAAATCATATGTTTGCTAAGAGTTTAATATCCAAAATAAATAAAAACTCCTATAACTCAACAACAACAACAACAACAACAACACATTAAAAAAATAGATTAAGATCTGAATAAAATTTCTCCAAATGATCAATAAGCACATGAAAGATATTTAACACTATTAATTATTAGGGCAATGCAAATAAAAATCACATTGAGATATCACTTGATATCCAACAGGATGTCTGTTATTTAAAAAAAAAATTAGAAAATAACAAGTGTTGGTAAGGAATTAGAACACTTGTGACCTATTGGTGGGATGCCAATTGGTGCAGGTGCTGTGGAAAATAGTATGATAGCTACTCAAAACATTAAAAATAGAATTATCAAGTGATCCCGCAATTTACTTCTGGTGTGTGCCCCAAATAATATAATATGGGGAATTTAACAGACATTTGTATAGTCATGTTCATAGCAGCATGATTCACAACAGCTAAAAGATGGAAGCAATCCATGTAATCATCAACAGATGAATGGATAAACCAAGTCTGGAATACACATACAATGGAATATTATTCAGCTTTTAAAAGGAAGGAGATTCTGACACATGCTACATGAATGAAATTTGAAGACATATAAGGGAAATAAGCCAATCATCAAAGGACAAATATTGTATGATTCCACCTGCATGAATGAGGTAACTAGAGTTGTCACATGCATAGAGACAAAGTAGAACAGTGGTTGTCAGGAAATGGGGAGAAAGAAAAATAAAAAGTAAATGTTTAATGAATACAGGTTTCAGTTTTGCAATAGTAAAAGAATTCTGGAGGTGGATGATGTTGATGGTTGTAGAACAATATGAGTGTACTCAATGTTACTGAACACTACATAAATAAATGGTTAAAATCAAATTTTATGTGATGTGAATTTTACAAAAATTTAAATATACAAAAATTAAAATAAAATGCATATTTAAGTAGAACAGTGCAAATGAAGCATTGCAAATAAAAATATATGCTAAATATCCCTGATGAACACAGATGCAAAAATCCTCAATGAGATATTAGCAAATAAAATTTAACAGTACATTAAAAGAATTATTCACCATGTTCAAGTGGGATTTATTCTTGGGCTACAAGGGAATGGTTCAATATTTGCAAGTCAATGTGTTACACCACATTAATAAAAGAAAATATAAGAACAATACAATCCTTGGGCATGCAAGCTGGTGCAACCACTATGGAAAACAGTATGGAGGTTCCTCAAAAAACTAAAAATAGAACTACCCTACAACTCAGCAATTGCACTACTAGGCATTTTTCCAAGGGATACAGGAGTGCTGCTTCAAAGGGACACATGCACCCCCATGTTTATAGCAGCACTATCAACAATAGCCAAAGTATGGAAAGAGCCCAAATGTCCATCAATTGATGAATGGATAAAGAAAAGTGGTATATATATACAATGGAGTATTACTCGGCAATCAAAAGGAATCAGATCTTGCCATTTGCAAAAATGTGGATGGAACTGAAGGATATTATGCTAAGTGAAATTAGTCAGAGAAAGACAAAAATCATATGACTTCACTTATATGAGGACTTTAAGAGACAAAGCAGATGAACATAAGGAAAGGGAAGCAAAAATAATATAAAAACAGGGAGGGGGACAAAACAGAAGAGACTCATAAATATGGAGAACAAACTGAGGGTTACAGGAGGGGTTATGGGAGGGGAGATGTGCTAAATGGGTAAGGGGCACTAAGGAATCTACTCCTGAAATCATTGTTGCACTATATGCTAACTAATTTGAATGTAAATTTTAAAAAATAAAAAATAAAACAAGTTAAAAAAAAAGAACCAAAGGATCCTCTCAATACATGCAGAAAAACATTTGAAAAAAATACAGCACCCATTATTGATAAAAAACCATCAACAAAGTACGGTTAGAGGGAACATACTTCAGCATGATAAAGGCCATATATGAAAGACCCACAGCCAATATTATCCTCAATGGGGAAAAATTAAGAGCTTTTCCTCTACATTCAGGAACAAAACAGGGCTATTCACTCTCCCCATTTTTATTTAACATAGAACTGGAAGTCTTAGCCTCAGCAATCAAACAACAACAACACAACAACAACAAAAAAGTAAAAGAAACCACATCAGCAAGGAAGAGGTCAAATTTTCATTACTTGTAGAGGACAGGATACTCTGTGTAGAAAACCAGAAAACTCCACCAAAAAATTACTGGAACTGATACACAAATTCAGGAAAGTTGCAGGATATAAAAATCAACGTACAGAAGTTTGTTGCATTTATACACACCAATGATGAACAGCAGAAAAAGAAATCAAGGAATCACTCCCAGTTGCAAGTGCACCAAAAACCATAATGTACCTAGGAATGAACCTAACCAAAGAAGTAAAATATCTGTACTTTGAAAACTATAGAACTCTTCTGAAAGAAATTGAAGAAGACACAAAGAAATGGAAAAACATTCCATGCACATAGATTAGAAGAACAAATATTGCTCTCCAAATATTACTTTCCAAAGCAAACTACACATTTAATGCAATCCCTATCAAAATGCTACCAGCATTGTTCAGAGAGTTAGGACAATCCTAAAATTTGTATGGAACCACAGAAGACCTCAAATAGCCAAAGCAATCTTGGAAAAGCAAAGCAAAGCTGGAGGTATCATTATTATGGACTGTAAGCTATATTACAAAGCTATATTCATCAAGACAGTATGATACTGGAACAAAAACAGATACATGGATCAATGGAGCAGAAGAGAAAACCCAGAAATAGACCTACAACTATATGGTCAACTAATCTTTGACAGAGCAAGAAAGACTATCCAATACAAAAAAAAAAGTGTCTTCAACAAATGGTGTTGGGAAACTGGACAGCAACATGCAAAAGATTGAAATTGGACCACTTTATTAAACCATACACAAAAATAAATTCAAAATTGATGAAAGACCTAAATGTGAGACAGGATACCATCAAAATCCTATTGGGGAACACCGGCAGCAATATCTCTGATCTTGGCCAGAGCAACTTCTTACTAGACATGTCTCTGGAGGGAAGGGAAACAAAAGCAAGCAAAAGTGAACTATTGGGACTTCATCAAGATAAAAATCTTCTGCAGCAAAGGAAACAATCAACAAAATTAAAAAGCAGACTATGGAATGGGAGAAGATATTTGCACATGGCCTATCTGATAAAAGGTTATTATCCAAAATCTATAAATAACTTATCAAACTGAACACCCAAAAAACATGTAATCCAGTTAACAAATGGGCAGAAAGGATACCTGGGTGGCTCAGTTGGTTAGAAGTCTGACTCTTGGTTTCAGCTCAGGTCATGATCTCACTGTGTGCTGACAGTGCAGAGCCTGCTTAGGATTTTCTCTCTCCCCCTCTCCTTTCCCCTCCCCTGCTCACTCTCTTTCTCTCTCTCTCTCTCTCTCTCTCTCTCTCTCTCTCTCTCTCTCTCTCTCAAAATAAATAAGCATTAAAAACAAACAAACAAAAAGTAAATGACATGAACAGACACTTTCCCAAGGAAGACATACAGATGGCTAACAGACACATGAAAAGATGTTCAATGTCACTCATCATCAGGGAAATACAAATCAAAACCACAATGAGATACCATCTGACACCTGTTAGAAAGGTTAAAATTAACAACACAGGAAACAATAGATGTTGGTGAGAATGCAGAGAAAGGGGAACACTTTTACACTGTTGGTGGGAATACAAACTGGTGCAGCCACTCTGGAAAACATTATGAAGCTTCCTCAAAAGGTTAAAAATAGAACTACCTTATGACCTTCAATTGCACTACTAGGTATTTACCCAAAGGTCACAAAAATACTGATTCAAAGAGGCATATGCATCCCAATGTTTAACAGCATTATCAACGATAGCCAAACTATGGAAAGAGCCAAAATATCCGCTGACTGATGAATGGATAAAGAAAAATTGGTGTGTGTGTGTGTGTGTGTGTGTGTGTGTGTGTGTCTTTGTGTGTATAAAATGAGAGGGGCATATGTATAAATGCTCCTCTCTCCTATCACCACTCTCTCTTTAAAATAAACAAAATAAAAGAAATAAAAAATTTATTATTTTAGAAAATATAACTAGAAATACCATTTCCAAACAACTATACCTAATCATATGAAAATTATAGTAATGAAGGTATCATGACTTTATGACCATGTTGATTTGGATAATTACAATAGTTTTCAGTTACGATTTAATGTTATTTTGTAAAAGACAAAAAATTTCAACCTCAGTTGACTCGAGTTGTTTTGTTACGAATTTTGGATAAACTTTTTGTTGTCTGAATATATATGTAATGGAATATTAATGGCATCAAAGTGGTTAACCTCTTTTAAGCAGTTAGGTTAAACTCTTTTAAACTGTTCCTTTAACACTTCACCTTAAATTCTGAATTTCTTAAGCATCACAATAAAATAGAACTAATGAGCATGAGTTTTGTAGATGAATGTGATTTTGAATCCTGGATATGCGCTTTTTTAAAGTTTATTTAAAGAGAGAGGAAGAGAGCGTGTGCACATGCAGCACACAAGCGGGGGAGGGGCAGAGAGAGAAAGAGAACCCAGAGGCTCTGCACTGTCAGCATCAATGTGTGGCTCCATCTCACCAACCATGAGATCATAACCTGAGCCAAAATCAAGAGTCAGATGCTTAACCAACTGAGCCATGTAGGCGCCTCCTGGATATGCTTTTTAGTGATCTTCAGCCAGTCGTTCAAAGGTTCTGAAACTCATATTCTCATTCTTTCTCTCTCTCAATATACCTACCTTGAAGATTTACAAGAAATAAAGTGATTGTGTTAAAAATGTCTAACATAGCACTTGGCTAATGGCCAGTGCTAAATAAATGGAAGCTGGTGGTAGTGAGGACAAAGAAGATGTTAGTGATGTAATAATAATGACAGTGGTGATTGTTAATTGACTTGCTTACAGTGTTTTTCAAATCTATTAATACAAATTTAAAGTTGCAAAATCATTGATAGCTACATAATTACCAAGGGCTTGTTACACATATACTAAAGATTAGCCCCATCTCCTCAGAATTCAAGAGACAACAGGGTAGGGAATAATAGGGTGAAAAATCAGAACTTTTATTAGCTAAAGAAAGATTCTTAAAATACACCAAAATTAAGTCAGGTCATTTTTAAGAAAAAGTCACTTAAAGTCAGGGTAGAGATCATGGTGGGGTCAAGTTGATATTCTTGAGATAAGCAAATTTTAAAAAAGAAAGTTGAAAATAGGATCCAGGATTCAGAAAGCCAGAAGAAAGGAGTAGGAGGTAATTAATTTAATGTGTATTTATTCTGTATCTGCCATTCAAAATAGTTTAATAGAGTCTATGAGAAATATAGTGGGGAAAAATAAGTAACACTTGATTATAAGGAGCTAACACCACAATATAGAAGAAAGGCCAGATCAAGTTCTTTAGCCTACAGTTTGAGAGATATAGAAGCAGAAACTTGGACAGATGGTTTAAATGACAAGCAAAAGATCAGACTTGGGAAAATGAGTGAAGGGCAGGGGGCATCAGTGAGCCAGTGGAGCACAGCATTTAATACATTGCTCTTCTTTCCATGCACATAAAGAGTTATAGTTTAGAGTACCTTAGGCTATGTGAAATTTAAGTAGGTTAAATAAAAGACAGTATCTTTTCCCCAAGAAAACAATTGTTCACAGTATTTTTCATCTTGTTTCTGATACATACATTCACATGGAGAGAGAGAGAGAGAGAGAGAGAGAGAGAGAGAGAGAGAGAGAGAATATCTTCAAATAAATTGGATCATTCATTCTAACTTAGATACCAAGAATGTTTTTCCTCTGAGATTTTATTGAAAAACTTAGAAGACTAAAGTATCTTCAGTTAACTTGTTAATCTTGTTTCTGTATACCTTTTAAAAAATTAGATTACCAAATGGAATGAAATATATATCTATTAAATCAGCTCCCTATAGCCATCCTTCTAAATTTCCCTCTATGACCTAAATTTCTATATGTATTCTGTTCTCCAATGTGAATTTCCACTCTGAAAATGATAGCTGTACACTCCAAATGAATCTATGATTCAGTTGAAATAAAATAAAACAAAAAATGAAATAAAATTTAAGTTAATAAGCATATATTTTTTTCAAGGAAATAAACTTTCTTCTTCCATTTAGTCTATTATTTTTTAAGAAAAGATTTCTAAAATATTAGTATATTCTATATGTTATGTACATTTGAAGACTTTTCTTCTGCTGATCACTTTGTTTATGAATGTCGTTTAAAAATTTTACGTATACATGTATACATTTACATGTTTATATGTATTTTTGCCTTGTTTCAGAGTGCCATGTGCAAAATAATTGGCAGCTGCTTCTGCCAACTCTGAATTTTTTTGCCCTGTCCCTGTCTCAAGCACTAGGAGGATACTCTCCTACTTTTATTCTATTAATCACAGTCTGAAGGTATTATCTTATGCACCTTTCAAGTAAAGATATCATCCCAGTTATTAGTCTAATGATTCTCCAGAGAGAGTTCAAAAATAATTTGAAATCTTATTTAAAACTTACTATTCAGCTATAACATAGTGACTTTTTTATTGAAACATAAATATAAAATTGTACTATAAAGCATTGATAAGCTCTGTTAACTTCAAGATTGCAGTGAACTATGTATAACTGTAAATCATGACTTCTGCTATAATATCTGCAAACGTGGAGGTATTCTTTGATTTGGTTTCACAGAGCTTTCTATATCATCTTTAATATTCAAAAAATATAACAAATTCCCAATCCTAGCCATACAAATTTGATGCGTGTTTATTTTTTATATTTTTTTCCCAATCACACTGATATATGTTTAATACATAGAGTCTAATTAGTTTTTTTAAAGAATAAACAACATATGACATAAATGGCTTCAACCATATTCAACTTCATTTTATTCTTTTTAATCCAGTTTTAAAAGCATTTGTAGTTAAACACATATAAATAGACATATACCTACTTACCAAGGTAAATGTACATTTATTAATTTTATTGATCTCGAATGTAGCTACATTTCTGCTAGAGTAACATTTAATAATCTGCATATTCAATGGATATGTCAAAATTTTATATTCAAATTTATCTTGGTCACCACCAATTTTTATAACATATGTTTGTAACAAAAATGCTAATCAACTGTGCTCATTTTTTCACTGAAGAAAGCACAAGAGAAAATCAACATATGTTAGAAAAGAAAAACATCAGAGAACACACGAGGAACATTTTGTGAGGAAGATTAGAATTGGATTCTTAAATGCCTGTGGAAACTATACTCTGGAATTCTTTAAAATAAAATTAAAATTCTTATTTATTTTAATAAATAATACACTTTCCTGAGAAAGGCAACCATGTATAATTTTATACTTGGCATAGACATTTTCTTCTGCTTTTCGAAAGTTTACCTTATGCATTTCACTTTTACAAAAGACCGACATTTGTATCTGCTTTTGTTAACTGTAAGAAATCTGAAGAGTATTTTTGCGTTCATGATAAAAGGTGAAAAGCAAAAATATCATTTAGCATTTGCTTTTCCTTCGGCCATTGTAGTAGCAGCACACACTCTGAGCAGTGAGAGTGGTACCACCAAGCTCCTTCCCTAGGAACTCCACTAATCAACTCAGCACCAAGCCTCTGCAGCTTTGAATGGTTTCTGTGAGCATCTGTGCTTTATTTCCATTTTTTGTGTGTGTGCATCTGTAAGCAGGATGTGTCCTGAGGTAACAAAAAAGTCTTAAAGAAATTTTTGGGGAGGGGCACCTGGGTGGCGCAGTCGGTTAAGCATCCGACTTCAGCCAGGTCACAATCTCGCGGTCCGTGAGTTCGAGCCCCGCGTCAGGCTCTGGGCTGATGGCTCGGAGCCTGGAGCCTGTTTCCGATTCTGTGTCTCCCTCTGTCTCTGCCCCTCCCCCATTCATGCTCTGTCTCTCTCTGTCCCAAAAATAAATAAACGTTGAAAAAAAAATTAAAGGGGCGCCTGGGTGGCGCAGTCGGTTAAGCGTCCGACTTCAGCCAGGTCATGATCTCGCGGTCCGGGAGTTCGAGCCCCGCGTCAGGCTCTGGGCTGATGGCTCAGAGCCTGGAGCCTGTTTCCGATTCTGTGTCTCCCTCTCTCTCTGCCCCTCCCCCGTTCATGCTCTGTCTCTCTCTGTCCCAGAAATAAATAAACGTTGAAAAAAAAAAAATTAAAAAAAAAAAAAAGAAAAAAAATTTAAAAAAAAAAGAAATTTTTGGGGAGTCTGGAACCATTCAAAAAATATTGGTAACTATTTCTTTACTTAACACCATTTTGTCTCATGAAAGCCTTCACAGAAATGCTTTCCTTTCAGATAGTGAGGGAAACCTGTATATAGTTCACAGACACCATTTCATTGGGCCTGTCCACGGCGTTGTGGGGCAGGAAGCTCAGAGTATTTGGGGATTTTTAAGGTGGTGCACTGACATTCAGTAAGGTTGTGGCCTATGAACGTAGGCTAATACTAAAGCAGGACCTAGAAATAATTTTTGTGTAAGTGCTGAGTGATGTTTCCATTTCTTAGACACTTCAAGGAGAGAGAAAAAATGTAAATAAATAATTCATCTCTTGGATTGTTCCCAGTAAGAGGAGCTAACTAAAATAACTTGACTTTCTATCTACTGCAAATTCTCATTTAATTTGGCCTCCTAAATGGCTCTTGGATCTGCACACTTCTCCCACAGTTTCACTCATCTTGTTGCATTACCATATTTGGATTACTATGAAGTCCTCCTAACCTGACCTTGGTGGTGGTTTTCTCCCCTTTTGTTAATATATTCTTCACATTCTAGACACAGCTATTTCAACATCTATTGAAATGTCAATTCAATAGATGTTCCTCATTGTTGTTGTGAAAAAATGCAATCACTGCCTAAATTTCTGAAAATGAAATTTCCTTTTAGACACATTGAACGTTGACAGTGTATGTACTGTCTCCTCTGAAAGCAGTGGTGCTACGATTCTTTGGTATGAGACTTTTTTTCAGCAAGTTATAAAGGACAAGCCATAAAACTGAAGTTAATTCAAACTATTTATTTCCTCTGAATAGGAAAAAATAATTTAGAAAGGACAGAGCACTATAATTTCATATAAAATGTTAAATTTGTCAACACTGAAGAAAAACACCTCATAGTTTTCAATTTTAATTACTAGTTATATCACATCACTTAGATTTATAGAACACATTTATACTTACTGTATTATGCTAAATATAAACAGGAATTAAAAATAATTTAAATGGTAATTGTAAATATTTGATTGACTATGCAAAATCTTTTGTGACACATACAAGTACTGTAGCAATGATAACACTGGTAAATCTTTGCAGCAGTTGAATTCACTATGCATGAAATAACACAATCTTAGTTTTGAAAATTTGGAGCAAACTACAATGATCAATAAATTATTTCCAGCCACAAAAGAAACACAATAAATCTCTGTTGAATGATGTAGTGCATGATATTTTGCATTGTTTTCCTTCAGGGACTCAAGTGTGAGTTGCACAAATGAAAAATGAACTGTTCTGTAGCATCTTTCTGCTACAGAAATACTACTATAGTTATTAATTTGTAAATCAACACAGTACACCAAAAAAGGGGAAATAAGCTGAAAATAAAGACTGAGCTATTTGTCCCTCATAAACTTTTATGGAATAAAAGAAATAACGTGAAAATAAACACCTAAGCAACTGAATAATTACAGCAGTAAAATTGACTTTTCAACAGAAGAATATTTCTTATTGTATCTAGCCAAAATAAATCTAATTTCATGTTGGTCTACGGAATAAATGGAGAAACAATTTTAAGTTTTAGGCAAAGCCATTTGGGCCCTTTCCTTACCCCTTTTCCCTAGGAAGATCTGTCACATAAACTTGTGTAGTGAACAATATGATGTGTCAACCAGATCACAATTCAGGAACCACACACCCAGCTGCTGTAAGGGCAGCCTCAGCTGTCAGCCCCTTCCAATATAAATGAAGACAATGACCTTGCCCAAGGTGGTGTCCCCTTCCTGGGATAGTTTGCATTCAATGAGAGATTAATATTGGGATATGAAGCCCCAGCATCAGAGCTCCCAATGACAGCTGAGGACTTTGTGTGCCTGTGCTGTAGCAATACTTCTCCCCATTTTCAATCCTGTTTTCTTCCTGTCCCTTTCAGAGGTGTTTACACCAGTAGTCCCTAATACATTGCCTGCATATTAACCTCCAACTCACAGGCTGCTTTGTAGGAGTTCAACCAAGAAAATGTCCATTTTGTACATTCCAATACATGATAGTCTTGGTATGTATAATTTAAAGAATATATGTTTTGAAATGAGCTAGTCCTCTGTGGTCTGATCTTTGGAGAGCACTATAGTTATACATAGTTGCTAGCCTCAGGGATGCCAAAAGTAACAAAGTATGTTTTTTCTATCAGACAAAACATATGCAGATTGCCTAAGGAATTATTATTACTATTATTATTATTATTATTCTCCAATGCATTATAGATCTGCTTTTAAGTACTTGAAAACCAATCCATTAAGCCAATTAATGCTTTGCTAAAATTATCAGGATGAATAAGGTACTAAGGAAATCAGACAAAAATGGTTCTAATTATGGGTTTGTTACTAACTGAATGTGTGACCTTAGGCAAGTCACTTAATTGCTCTGGGTTTCAATGTTCTCTTCAATAAAATGAGCATTCTAACCAAGACAGTATACATCCTGTTTCAAGAAGGATTAACAAGGAAAGGATAATCCAGAAGAAAGAGGTAAATACGTAAAATATATCTGCATATTCAGTCAAATAATAGAATGTTTATCCAAATGCCATGAAAAAGGACTTTGAGGTGGTTACTGAGGGGGCAAAAGGCTTTGAGGGTGGTGGGGAACAAATCTTACATGCGCACTGTAACAGATATCCTATAATGTAACGCCATCACGGGAAAGCATTGCCTAGTTTCAGAACCAAATTCTCCAGTCTTTGGGTACCCAGGTTAGCTATGGAAGTGAATTTTCTCTGAGGGAAAATAACCAGATTTTAAGAAGTTGTTGCACTTTCTCCAAATGTTGTCTTCCTTTCTCCTGGCTCGATAAAGAGAATAGGAAGGTGTTAGGGGATTGTGGAAGCACAAAATGAAAAGAGTTGGGATATCTGAATCACTGTGTGGATAAAGGCAGACTGCCAACCAGAGACACTGCCATTGTACCACTGTTCCACTAATAATCATTACTCAAAGTCTAAAATTATTTTTTTCAAAATTCGTTCCTCAACTCCCACTCTTCTTGTTCTACCATGAGGGACAATTATATAAAAGAAAATAACTCATTAATTATGTGTAAGCCTTCAAATAAGGCTTTATTCTTTTATCTTCTTTCATTTTCTGTTATTGACTTTTTTCTTTTCTACTCATGACAAAAATTAGAGCCATCTTGATTTGATTGTATCACATGTAACATGTTTAGCTCTATATACAATTTTGTAACAGTACTTTTATTTCATTACTTCCTAAATAATGTTCTTTGTCAAAATATAAACTACTTAAAAATGAAATATTTGTATATTTTTCTATTCTGTAGATTTATCATAATTTATTAAATAAATCTTTGAGAATGAATTTTCAGGTCATTTTTAATTATTAGTTATGTATATTATCTTGAGATTAAGTTTCTTGAACAACTTTAAAGCAATATCTGATCACAGCTTATCAGTAGGTTGAATAGCATTTTGCATATTAGATAAGTCTGACAAAATTGATTTTTATTTTGCTTTTGAATCAGAACATTCAACAACATAAATACAATTTCCTTTAGATAAATTGTCTAACCTTAAGTATCTCTTGTTTTCTCTGTTTTTGAACAACTACTCATAGCTTACGCAAATAATACACAAAGTGTTCAACCCTTAAATACAATTGATATATAGTCACAGGAAAAAATGTAGCCATTGTATTTTGTTCAGTAAACTTTCACTGTTAATTAATAGATGTGTTTATAATGTATGGGATGCCATTAACGATTAAGGATTTTTAGGCAACTTACTATACTGAAATATCTAAATACAGAAAAGAACAAAAATCTAGGTGAGAAAACAATTTGTGAGTCTAAAAAAATAGAAACAAATTAATAATGTTACAAGGAACAAAGGGTGCTAACATGACTGAATTTAATATTTAAAATGTGCCTATGTTTCCACGTAGCCAGGGTAAAAAAAAAAAAGCTAAATCATAAACCTCACTATTTTTCATGAAGAACGTAGGCAAGATTATCTAGATAGGCAATTTTCACTGTAAATTTTAGTGAAAATTTTTATTTATAATTTTATTCTTATATAGGAATCATTGAGAAACAATAGAAGAACTTCGGCTACTCTGATATTCTCTGGAGGTATATATTCCTATTATGACGCCTGTGGATAATCAACACCAAAGTATATTTACATTTCAACCAAATACTTTTAAAATTCAAAGACAGTAATTTATACTCAGCGTCATTTTTTAGCAATTAATATAAAATGATCTTTTGGGAAGATCATTTGAGCAAAGGGACTAAGACATGGCTATCTCCTTACTAACATATTCTTTTATCTACAGGAGTACATACTTTATGCAAAGATCACTCCCATGGTTAATGAATAATGGAAGTAAGCTACCTCAGAAGAGATAAAGATAATTAGTAGATTATGGAGTCTTGGTATTTCATTATTTTGAATATATCTAAGGTCAGCTACATGAATCTATGTGGAAATCCAAATGGAATAAATGAGAAGGGGGTAGAGATTTTTGTTTGTTTAGAAAATAATTTTGGACCTTTAAAATTAACCAGAAACTTTTAAAATAGTACTATAATATATAGTACAATTAAAATTTATGCCATTTATTAGTTTGCCACTTAAAAATAAGTCATTAATAATACTCTACTTTCTAAGCATTATATCCAGTGAAAAGGTAAGATTATAAATATAAATTAAATATAAGTGGATATAAATATAAATATATAATAAAGGTATAAAACTCAAGGTGATAAATTATTAATCATTTAATTTAACATCAACAATGTAGAGCTATTATGAAAAGAAAGAATACAGTCAAGATTCTCAGATGCAAGTATAAAGTATAAATATAGAGGCACCATGCAATGCAATTGTCCTTATCTCCTGTCAAATATTTTTTAGACTGTTGATTTTCATCTGAGATGTACATATTAAAGTGAATGTAATGAATTAGCAGAGATATCACTAAAAATATATACCAAGATTATCAAATATCTGAGAAATAAAACCAGTAGAACATGCTTGAGGAATTAGATTTTGTTCAAGCCAACTGGGAGAAAAGACTGAGAGGAGATTAAATACACTATCTAATGATACAACAGATCTGGTAAACATGAATGGACAGTGAAGTGTGATTTGCTGAGCCCTCTGCCTTTACAAATAAAAACAGTTGAAGTTGGTGTTAACTAACTCTTAGGTTTTAGAAATTATTCATTCCTTCTTTTAACAAAGAATATCTACTATATCAAACACAGTAATTATCACTTGGAGAATAAAAATTATTAAACTTGGCCCCTAAACATATATGGCTCCCATTCTAAAAAGAGATACAGAAATAAGCTTACAATTGGAACCAAGGGCTATAGGTTGTCGAGAAAACAAATATGGGGCATCCAGCCTCTCCTTTCTTTACTCCTTATCTATATGTCCCAATCCATTCTTCAGATTTACATTCTTAAGAGTTAATCACCTCCTATGGTACCCTTGTATTGCATCCTCTAATTATTAGTATCGAATTTTTCTCATTGCATTTAGAATAAATTCAATACCGCTTTTCCTTTCCTGACAGCCTCATGGGATTTCCTTCTGCATAAGTCTCCCTCCTCACCTGACACTATTCTTCCCTTTGCCTTCTAGACACATTGGGTTTCTTTTGCTGTTTCCAGATACATCAGACATCTCTTAGGCCCTCTGGAACTGTTCTCTCTGCCTGCACCTTCATTGCTTAGATTGTCCCATGGCCACCTCCCACTAACAATTCAGGTGGAGCACCTGGCTGGCTCAGTCAGTTAAGAGGCTGACTCTTGATTTCAGCTCGGGTCATTTTCTCATGGTTAGTGAGATGGAGCCCTATGTCAGGCTCTGCACTGGCAGTGCAAATCCTGCTTGGGATTCTCTCTACCGCTCTCTTGGCTCATCCCTGCCCCTCTCAAAATAAAAAAATAAATAAAAATGGTTTAAAAAAATTCAGGTGCTATTCAGGTGATGCTGCACAGAAGGATTTATACAGATCATACCCTCCAAAGTTGTCCAGTTTTCTAATGACTAATGTATTTTTACGACTTTGTTTTCTTCGTAGCACTTATTAGTATATGAAATGATATTTGTATGCATTCATTTACTTCTTTGTGATTTGACTCTCTCCATTAAAATTTAATTTTCTTGATAGCTTAGACCTGGTATGTCTGTTTCACTATCGTATCCTCAGCTATTAAAACAATTTTGGGCATATACATAAAGCACTTAATAAAAAAAATGTTGAAGTATTCAGTGAATGAGTGAGGACAAATACAAAGCCCACATGAGGCATGAGCTGAGTTTCAAAGAATGAGTAGAATTTAACCAAAAATACAGTCCTCCTTAGTTAATTATAATATTATATCAATATCAGTTCATTGAATTTTACAAATGCGTAATACTAACATAAAATGTTAATGACAGGAAATTGGGTGTGGGCATATGCGAACTCTCTGTACTGTCTTTTCAATTTTTCTGTATATCTAAAAGTGTCTAAACAATAAAGTCTATATAAAACAAAGTCATATACACATGCAAAAAAGTGGTGGAAATACCGTGTCATGGCAAAAGGTCAAATGATGTTGAGAGCGTCTCCAACCATTTCAATATAAAATCTTGTGGTTTTACTCAGAGAGATAAAGATATAATCAGTTTCAGTTTGGATTACCCAGAAGTAAATCCTGAGGTAAGCTTTCATGTGATAAGTAGTAAGAATTAGTCCTACTGGAATAACTGGTGGGGAGGAGAGAAGTCAAACTAGGAAGAAAAAAAATGAGCACATGGGCCTCCTGAGCAAAATCTTATGGAAAGTACCTAGGTGCCACAGGAGAGACCCAGAGACAGTGTGAGTCATCTTTTAGAATATCTTTAGGAAAACCAAGATAGATGGAGCATTTACACACCACTGTTGTTGGTTATACCTGCTCAAGGTGAAATCAGGTTCTCCAAATTTCCATAAATGTGACACTATGATGAGGCAGACAAGTTTGGGCAGCTTGAATGCTACCTTCAGACAAAAACACAGGTGCTGGCTATTGGGAGTGCAAACATCTTAAAAGCTATTAAAGGTAAAAAGGTCTAAGGAGGCTTAGACTGACACTGATTTGATTGTAAAGATTAACATCTTTGAACAACTACTTAAATCCTACTAGTCTACATACCCTAGATTATTTCAGAAGAAAGATTCCTAGTGAAAGCAATCTTATAGGTCCAATTGGCTTTACCATCTGAATTACCTTACATGGCTAATTGCAGTAGTACATTTTTCTTCTCCTATGTTAATCACTGTCAAACTTTAGAATACATCACATTGCTGTGCTTGCCCCTGGAGTTTCTGATTCAGTAGGTTCGAAGTGGGGCTTAGAGTTTGTATTTATGAAGTTCTCAGGTAACACTGACACTGCTAATCTGAAGAATCACCATTCTCTTGTTATAGATTCCAAAACTATTATTAATGGTTATTTTGAGTACTAATGAGTATTATAAACTAGGAATGAGCTTGTTTTGTATTAAAGAACAATATTGGTTTTAGAAATTGTGGAGTCTTCTAATGTTTCGTCATATCAAAAAGAAACCCCTCTGATTTAATTTTAATGATTGGAATATATTTTATAATTTTGTAATATATCCTATTAAGATAAATGATTGCATGGCTTTTTTGTTTGTTTCATTTTTACAAATACCTTGCTAGTATGTAAGAAATATAAGAGATTGCAAATGCAGTAGCTAAATGTGTATTGAAATAAATCATATGTTTACTGACACAAGCTACTAACTCTTGGATTGTAATAGGTTAAATAGTACACATGCAAAAAAATATGAAACCAACCAGAGATACATTGTAAGAAAATGCAAGACCAAACAATTACATATTTTATTCCTTAGTGGAATCTCAATAGATTGTGAATTTTTGGTGGCTCTAGTAGGGAATACATTTTCTATAAATTCTTAAATTAGGAGAATTAGTAGGTTAATGTAGCATTTTACTTTCACTTGAAATACTGGGTAAACTTCTATTTCAGGTCAAAAATAAATTAATTCAGTAAACAGTATTTTGAGTATTAGAAAAATATGTGCATTAACCAAACTGCCTAAAAATAAGTTTCTACTTTTACAAACCCTAGGCTTCAAAGATAAGACCCAGAGTTACTTATAAATAATTACTCTGAAAAATTATAGTTTCTTTTAGACAAAAACTAGCTATAGTGAAATCATCCATAAATATTATTACAACAAAGCTGCCATAGAGCAAAATCTTACATAGTGCTTTGCATGAATAAAGGATTTTTTAAGTATTGGGCTTCTTTATTACTCATTTAAGAATGTGTTTTAGGGGCACCTGGGTGGCTCAGTTGGTCAAGCATCTGAGTTAGTTTTGGCTCAGGTCATGATCTCACAGTTTCTGAGTTTGACCTCCATCCACATCAGGCTCCATGCTGACAGTGTGGAGCCTGCTTGGGATTCTCTCTCCCTCTCTCTCTCTGCCCCTCCCCTGCTTGCTCTGTCTCTCTCTTGCTCAAAAATAAATAAACAAACTTAAAAAAAATTGTGTTTTAAAGTAGTCTCCTTGTTCTTTTAATTATCTGACTCTTTGTACCATTTGAATCTTCAGCTGCAGACTTGACCGTGCGGTGTAACCTCAGTTTGGCGGTAGGCCTTTGTTACCTTTTTTTTTTTTTTTCGTCCACGAGCAAGTGAATACAGATATTTGTTCAATATTTCAAGAAGTTTTATTAATGCTTGTTATACAATAATACATATTATTAACTCTACTATATATCATTTGAATATATTAGAATTGAGGTAAGGTTGCATTTTTAACAATAATTCCAAGTTTAATGGCAACTTTAAGGGATTCCCTCTTAACTCATAAATTAATATTGATTCATGGGGGGCATGACAGCTATTCAACATTCTCCATAGGCAGAAAGAAGTACAATTTGAGCAAAATTCTGTGAACTACAAGGAATATTAGAAATATATAATTAAGATCAGAATACTAATCACTCTATAGAATAAACTATTTAAAATCTCCACTATTTACATGCCATTTCTCCCATATACTTCAGCTTTTTTTTTAAGAAAAATGAAGGTAGGAAAAAAATAAAAACATAGATCTCCGAAGACCCAGGTCCACTGTACCAGAAGTAATACAATGAACCTCAGCTACTTTAAGCTCATCTCTTGTTAAGAGCATCAGCTCACTTTCCTTAAGTGTGCCCAGGCAGGCACAAAGATTGAGGGATTGAAAACATGCATAAATCAGCAGAGCATCTCAGGGACTCTGCAGAGCTCGCTTAGCTGCCGACAGTTTGCAGACTTTACTTGACTAATGTTTATTACCAGCACAGTGACTTAATCAGAACCTACTGTCCCCACTGGGAAGTTTCCAATCACATAATACTCTTTGTTTCCCTGAAAGATGGGAATTACCTTTAACATAAAAATATACATCGTGAATCCTGCATAGGGATGTATAGAGAAAATCATCCCCTATCCACTTTGGCAGTCACACATTTGGGCACCTTGAATTGCAATATTCTCTGATACATTCCCACCTCAACTCTTTGAACTTCAGATTTCATTTTTTTTCCAGGAATAACCAATAGAAATACATTTTTAACATCCCACATCCTCATTCTTTCTGAATCTCTTCTTTACACTTAGTGTCAGTTTAAACCCACTTGTTTTCAATTTACTCTTCTAATTCCTGACCCTTCTTCTATTGTCAATATGTATGCCTAGGTCAACCTTGCTCTGACACCTTGGATTGCTCTCCCCATTCAATTTCATCACTCATTAACCAATTGCTACCTGTTCCTCATTAGCATTTTTGACATGATGCAAACTGGATTATAGAGAAATAAAAAAATATATATATTAGCTTTGACTGGGTTAGAGAGAAGTATGTGAGGATGGGAGGCTTCCTAAGGCCAATCGGAGACTGGTCTATGTGAATGTGGGTTTAAAATGAAAACAAATGGATGAAAAGAAACAAACTATACAGAAAAGAAAATAGTGCTAATATTGAGGTGCCTACATTATACAGTTTTGATAGTTATTTCTTATTTAAATTAATCCTTTTGGAATTACAATAAAATTATAATAGAAAAACTTGGCCTTTTTTTTCTCATGAATAATCACAGTTAATAGTTCCTTTTCTTCCCTTGAGAAATATTAAAGGAGTAAACAATCTTTATTCTTAATAGAAATATACATGGGATTATAAACACATAATGTTAAGTATATTTTTTCATACCTAAAGAATATTTCCATAGTAACACATAAAGTTGTATCCCATCATATTGAATGACTACCATGTATTCCACAATACTACTATGTGATTCATAATTATTGATCCAGTTCCAAATTAATAAAAATTGAGCATTTCAAGTATTTCTCCCTCTCAAGAATGTAAATTCTCCATTGAAGATTATTGTACTTGAGAATACCCATAGAATAAATTCCTAAAAGTTGATTTGCTGGGGCCAATGATTATATGTCTTGGGTCTATCCCCCTTAAATTTTCTCATGGGTGGTTTCTTGACATGCAGGTCTCAGTCAAATGTCATCCTCTAAGGCCTGCATGGACAACATGATAACTGTCTTTCCTATCTGTTTTATTTCCATCACTGCACTTATTGCTAGGTGACATAACATCTTATTAGTCATTGTTGGCTGACTTCTTTGCTCTCTACCCCTAGAATGCAAGTGTTCTGAGACAGAGACTGTTTATGACTCATTCATCATTGTATGTTGAGCCCAGAGTAAACAGGTCAACAAATAGTTGTTAAATAAATAAAATGATTACTACTAATGTCAATGTTAACATATCACAATATTTTATTTGCTACTAAGAGATAATAAACAGAAATAAGCATGTTGAGTGTTTTGAGTTTCAGTCCTTGTGTCTCTTCCCATTATTCACTGTGTAGGTGACCTCAAGTAATTTTATGGCTTTAAATATGATTTATACACAAATGACTCCTAAATGCACATTACTGGCTCAAATACAAACTTCAAAGTCATATAATGCACTCTGTAAAACAACTACTCCACCTGGACACTGAGTAGGCACCTCAAAATTAACATATCTAAAAGCAAACTACTACTTATTATGTTGCCATCTGTTCCTCCCACAAGCTTTCCCGTGTCAGTAAATGACAACCTCACTCTTCTTGTTGCTCAGGATAAAATCCTTGGTAATGTCCTTGTCTCCTCATATATAAGCCATCAGCAAATCCTGCTGGTATTCCTTCAAGAATCCATGAAAAATTCATTCTGGAATCTATGCCACCACTTATCACCTCCATTAACCAGCATCCCTGTACAAACCACAATCATCTTCCATATGAATTAACACAAAAGCCTTTTAACTGGTCTCCCTGCTATGCTCTTGTTCCCCTACAAGTTCTCAAACAAGTAGTCAGCAGATAGTTTTTAAACCTAGGTCAGGTCATATCAATCCTCTGCTAAATATGAAGATTAACATCACACCAATAATAACTCCAGCCAATATCTGTTTCCCTGAATAGGATACTACGAGGACACATCACCTTTCTAGTATTTTCTCCAAAATTCATAACCTCAGTCTAATCATGAGAAAACATCAAACAGAAATTGAGTGACATTCTACAAATTACCTGTATGGTATTTTTCAAACATGTCAAGGTCATGAAAGAAAATGAAGAATAGTCACTTACCACAGATTGGATGAGACATCACCAGCACATGGTATACTGGATTGCATCCTGAAACAGAAAAAGTGCATTAGTAAAGCAAATGGGGAAATCTGAATGAAGTCTGTAGTTTAAAGTGTATAGTTGACAGCGTTGTCCCAATGACAATTTTTTAACTTTGATAAAAGTATCATGCTTATTTAAGTTGTTAACATTAGAGGAAACTGGGGAAACGTATATGGAAATAATTTTATCTTTACAATTTTTCTGAAAATCTAAATTTATTTTAAAATTAAAAGTTAAGAAAATCTTTTGGGAACTTCACATCCCACTTAGAAAACAAACAGGAAAGATATTTTAGGGTACCTACACATTTGGCCTCTCTTCACTTGCCTTTTCCCAGCACCTCTTACCACAGCTTTTGCTTATTTCTCTTCATAAATCCAATTACTCTGCTCAAGGAATAGCCTTGATTTTTTTAAACCATCAAGAAATTCAGGCTTCAGGTCATTTACAGTTTTGGAATTTCTTCCCTTAATTATTCACAAACCTCTCTTCCTCATACCTCTCAGGGAGGTCTCTGCTCAAATGTAACCTTAAGACTGAAACCTTTCCTGACCATTGTTCAAAACCTCCCTATTCCTCAAAAACCTCACTAGCAGTCACTATTCTATTTACTCCACTTTATTCTTCTTCATGGCACCAGTCAATATCTAAGTAGGAATTTATTTATGTGTGTTTTCATTATTCTCTCCTGCTATTCTGGGAGACCAAGAGCTTGTTTTATTCACTCTTATATATTTTCAGTTTTTACAATTTTCTCTGCCATGTAATAGACAATCAATAAAGATTTGTTGTTACTGTAAGTCTCACTTATACATGGGAAGTCAAATGCATAGAAACAGAGAATAGAATGGTGGTTGCCAGAAAGTAGGAGGTAGGGAGAAATGAGGAGATGTTGGTCAAAGTGTACATACACACTTTCAGTTACAAGATGAATAAGTTCTGGGGATCTAATGTGCTGCACAGTGACTACAGTTAAACTGTATTGTATGCTTGGAAGTTGCTAAAAGAGTAGATCTTAAAAGTTCCTTACCACCCCCACCGTCCCATCACACACAAGATAACTGTGAGGTGAGGGATGTGTTAACAAACCTTGTTGTGGTAATAAGGTAATAATCTTATTTTGGTAATCTTATGTAGTAATTTTGCAATACATACATGCATTAAATCACCACACCGTATACCTTAAACTTATATAATGTCATATGTCAATAATAGTTCAATAAAGCCAAAAGATAAATATTTGTTGAATGTATAAGTGAAAGAAACAAATGAGTTGATTTGGCTGGAAAATTAAAAAAAAAAACCCAGAATGATTTCAAACCTAAAAATTATAATTATACTAATTTATTTTCCATTTATATATATTAATATACGTACCATGTTACATATATATGTGTGTGTGTGTGTGTGTGTGTGTGTATATATATATATATATATGTTCTTTAAGACATTTATATATAACATGTTCTCTAAGATAACTACAATTGAAGAGTCCAAACGAGCATCTGTATTATCATACACCTTTAATAATTTGTAGGAAAAATGAGTACATGGACACATGAATGAAAAATATGGGTCCAATTTCTCTTCTTGTACTCATAAGAGTTTAATTATGTGCAATTATTCATTTTATGTAGAGTCCAAGTGACAGGCACATTTCAAAATGAGGTAATTAAATTCAATAGCAATATAAGAAAAAAATCATCCCTCATCAATAGCTGTTTTATTTCAGTTACTCATAGAATGCTTTCAAAAGAATGCTTTTCCGAACATTAGTAACTTTTAAGAATAATAATTGCATGTGTAAATGAACCAAATAATGAATTGTTTTACTAAATTCCCTAGTTTTTGCTCTATGATTCTGCAGGGAAGTTCTATGGCATGCTGAAAAACAGTCGTTGAAGAGGATTTCAGTAATGTAAAATTACACTGTGAAGTAAAAGTATATCATATCGGTATGAAGTTTTAGTGTACTCTGGAGTTACCTCAGAATCACAAAGCAATTAGCCAATAATGTTAAAAAGTTATGCCTAATTTAACTAATGGTTAATGGAGCCTAGTAAAACTGTCAGAGTTGATGAGCCCAGGGAGATTTTGTTCAGGAACACACATTAAAGTCAGGGCCCTTTATCTCCTTTCAGAGTTTAATCAGTATCTGGAATGATAGGCTTTTGTAGAGATATGCCAAAAATATGGGTTTTGTTTTTAATCTTTACGAAATTTATGTGTGAATAGGAACTAAAAAGAAGGCAGAGATTTGCCACTAAGTACATTGTATAGGTCACAAAACCATGCTTAGGCAGTCTCTAAGAAAACATAGTTTTCTATGACTACTAGAAGCTTTAATAGATATAAATAAGATCCTTCTCTCCTTTACAGTTTGAAAATACAGCAATAACTATACTTGTGATTTATTGAATGACAATGAAATGCAATTAAATAAAAGAGTGTTTGAAGTGATATGAAAGGGAATATAGAGGAGATAGATTTGCAGAACTAAGTCTTTCAAACAGGTTAGAAAAAAATGGCAGTGTCTTCTAGACAATAGTTTTGAAGTCCCTAGCTAAAGGGCAATGCACCGTTCTTTACGAGCTTCATGTTTTATTCATTAAATGGTTTGAGCTTGTAGAAGAAGTTATGTGTTTTCACAAAGTTTATGTTATAGATCCTTTACTCCAGGAAAACTCCGCTCCCTACTGTGAGAAATTCACTTGTTTCCAAAGTACCAAATTTAAGTAATGCATGAGAATGTGGACTTATGTACCAAAGAGAGAGGAAAAAATTCTACACAAGGAACTGAAAAAGACAGTCTTTAAAGAAATGCACCAATTAGCTAAAATATATCAGCAAAGTTTTGGAACATTCTAGTTCACTGCTAAAAGAAAATTCCACTTGTTCCTTGTCTTCTATCAAGAACTTTTTATAGGTTCTGATAAAACTTCTGTGACAAATTGATTGCATGTGAAGATATTGAGAGCAATTGTGATAACCAGCACATTTGAAATAACAAAAGGATCAACTAGGTTCCCAGTTTCTACCATAAAAACACACTGCACCAAAAGTTCAATTTAATATAGAAATAGAGACAATATTATCAATGACATGGCAGGAATCAAATTATTAATAGTAAAGAAATCAGAATTTCTTTAATTTCATAATAAAGGCTTCTAAAATCTAATAGCATTAGCCAAAATAATTTTATGAATAATTCAAAATACAAATGCAATATATTATTAATTTCCACATGAAAAATTATGTATCTATGTATATTGAACTTTAGTGAGTATGTACAATCTGCAAAGGTCTATGTGTATCACTGTGGTGAGGTGAACAAAAATGTTTGTGGTTTGTATTCTGAATGAGTAAAAAAATTTACATATATATTTTTAAAAGTCAGACTGTAAGAAGTCTTAGTACAGTCAGACTGTAATAATTGCTAGTGTAGATTCTAAATTTATTGTGATTATAGTTAAAGAGAGGTTGATTCTAACAAAGAAATCTATGGTCTCAATGTATATGTCCCTCCAAAATTCATATGTTGAAATCCTACCCCCAAAAGGTGATAGTATTAGTATATGGGGGCTTTAAGAGATGATTAGTTCATGAAGGTGGGGCCCACATGCATGGAATTAGTCTCTTTATAAAAGAGCCCCTGAGGGAGTTTGCTCACTCCTTCTAATGTATAAGTACCCAGTGAGAAATCTTTGACTGGGAGAGGGCCCTCACCTGACCATACCAGCACCCTAATCTCGACTTCTAAGCCGCGGTACTGTGAGTGACAAATTCTTGCGGTTGTAAGCTACATAGTCTGTGGTATTTTATTCGGCATTGGAATGGACTGCAATATGGAGAAACTGCAAAGCCTTAAGGAACTTAAAGAAGGTAGAGTCTGGGTAGAATTTCAGAAGGTGAATGTGATGAGAAAAAATATATTAAGCCATTTTGTTAACAGCAACTCATCTATTCATTCATTTAATAAGACAAATAAGAAATAACCTGTTTCACAGGCAGCACATTGTGCACTGGAGATGCAAAAACAAGTAAATTAGACAAGGTATTTGCACTTACGATGATCACAGTTTAGAGAGAATAGCAGACAAATTGAAAATAAGCAATATAACATTTTTACTTCAGCCATAAAAGTACAAATGATTTATTATTAATGGATAGGGGTGAAGCTCATAGCCAAGCTTGAGGTTGTCAAATTAGCTTTTCAGAGGATTAATAAGAGTTATAAAAGTTAAATAAATTTAGTCACACAACAGACAGAGGGAAGTTATAGGTAAAGACACAGTATACTAGGGTATACTGTGGTATATGGTAAGCAACAACATAAGAAGCCTAAGACATTAATGGAGCAGAGATTACAAGTCATGTTGCTTTGAGAGAAGATGAGAGGGGAAGGTGTGGAAAACACAATCCTACAGCCGCTGGTAGGTCAGCAAAAGTGAAATGCATAGGCATACAAGGCTCACTTAACTTGAGAAGGGACACAAGTTAGCTATTTAAGGGAAATGCTCCACTTGGAGGTAGAGCACATAGAACCTTCCCAGGACCTTCTTTTTCCATCTAGATGACACTCTTAGGATTGTTGAGCTTGTGTCGCCTTATGGATAGGAAAGGGGCTACACAGGAGGCCTTCTGAGCCTACTCAAATTTGGGCTTTTACTCCAGCCATGTCACTAACATCCTGATCTCAAATTCTGCCCTTACACAACAATGCTACTGGCATCCCTCCAGTTTCCCACACTTGGAACGGAATTATTTACTCATCTCCTCCAACTTTCCCAATGTGTCCCCAGATATAAAGTTACGAAGTCTTATCAATCTTGTTTCTTAAACATTTCTCTAAGCGCTCCACTTACTTTCCAGCATCTCTATAGTTTTTGCTATCCTCACCTTTCCTGTGACTTTCATTCCCTGCTGACTCATTTCTGTGTCTAAATCTTAATTCTTTAAATTTATTTTGCACCATATAGCCAGAGTAATTTTTCTAAAACACAAAATTGAATATGATAATCCCACACACAAATCTTTTGATAAATGTGGCTTAATCTTAGCTGGGTCACCTCGAAGAAGGTGCTTTTAAAGGCTTGGACCTTCTGAACAAGTAAGAAGAAAATACGTACAAGCCATAATTTTTCATATAAAAATTCAGGAAATTCACAGGACTGATGCTCATACATTGATGTATTATGATGGGTATATGACCTCCATACTAAAAAAAAAACACTTTTTCAGTGACTTGCCATGGCTCAGGATAAAATCAGGACCATACAGTTTGCCTTAAGAAGTCCCCAATTCTATCCTGATTCATCTCTCACTACTTTCCTCTGCATTTAAATGAGCCTTACGCTAAGTTCACAAAATGTACTCATAATTTTCCCAAACTCTGTAATTTTATTCCAACATCAGAACCTACCTACACTTTGGTAAGGCCTTTGTTTAAAAGTTCTCCCTAGACTATTTCTGTTCGAATTTTCCTGTCTGATCCACATATCAGCTTTCATTATATTTACTTGATTATTACATGTCTTCTAAGCCTTAAGCTCTACTTTTGTATCCACTGTCATGCATAGTGTCTCGTGCTCTATAGGTTATCAATACTATTTGTAAAATAAATGAATATTGGTATAATAAAGGGTAATGCATTAGTTAGTGTTACCTTCCAAACTGCAATATAACAAATAGGTCCAAATTGCAATGGCCTACAATAAAATATTATTTCACAATATTGGGGCTATTTGTCAGCTAGGATTTAACAAGTCTTATCTGTCTTGGATAGGCAAGCCTGGACTCCTGGCTTAAGGTTGGGTTTAAAGTATGCATTTCCAGTGGAAGTGATGTCCACTCACTGGGGTAAAAATTGGCTCTTGATATGTGTATGGGATTTTAGATATTATGATGATCTGTGTTCATCCAAATGGCTACAATATAGAAACAAAAATAGTATACTTGTGGTATTAGGATTTGTGGTATTAGGATTTCATGAGTGGGAGGAGGCATTTAGGGAAAAATATCTAAAGAGTTTCCTTAATAATATAATAAAGGTGGACATATACTAGTTTAGGTTTTTCTGTGTGTTTTCATTATATAATCCATGGTGAATGGGAAACAGTAGCATACTTCTCTTTAAGACAGAGACCAGAAGCTCCAAAAAGTCAAGCCAAATCACTCATACACATTCAAAGGCTCCGTGTGCATTATTTTTGCTCAAATTCTATTGAAGAGAGCAAATCACAAACCCAATATTTAAAGGGGCAATAAAGTTTACTCTGAGTATTCTAGAAGGAAGGTCTGTAAATTCACTAAGCAAAGGGCATGGACTTACAATTACCTTATAAACATGAATGGAGAATTAGATACAATAATCCAATCTACCACATATGAATTCTGGAATTCTAGAATGAATATAAACAATTTTAAAAGCTGTCAGTCTTGGGCACAAGTATTTGAGATAGGAACATATAAAAAAAATAGGGCTGAAATTTGCAAAACAAAAAATTTCCTTCTGTCACCTTTGTTTTCTTCTTGGACTAGCATTCTGACAGTCTGACTGTACAAAATCTTGTCGGTTGACAGTTTACAGTGTTTTGAATTTATTGAGCTTTCATGTGAAATATGAAGCATTTGCAAAATGTCTCCATTTTAAGCTACACTAAATAATTCAATAGTTAAATTATATAAATGAAAAATAATGGATCATGGAGCTTAATTTCATTTTCAGTTTTATCATTTAAAAACATTAACAGAAAACTTTTTAAAATGTTTTATTACTTTTTTAATTTAAAAAATTTATTTTGAGAGACAGTGTGTGTGAGCAGGGTAGGGGCAGAGAGAGAGGGAGAGAGAGAATCCCAAGCAGGCTTCACATTGTCAGAGCAGAGCCTGATGCAGGGCTCAAACTTACAAACCATGAGATAATGACCTGAGCCAAAACCAAGAGTTGGAGACTTAAATGACTGAGCTACGGCATTTTCCTGGGTAAAAAAGACTTCTATATAGCATGTCTTTATGACTGAAATAATCATGTCGGTATGCATAAATTACTATGACATGATATCATAGGTAAAGTTACTAGATGGTCTAGGTTATCCATCAATAGGGTGGAAATAGATACATCATAGACAATAAACTCAGACCAATCAAGACTTACACACTGAAAAAAAACAGCTTCTTAACTTCACATATACCATAAGAAGAGTACCAAAGTATTTTTTTAGGGACTTGGAAAAAGTCATTGATTATAAAAGTGAACACTTAAGCAATTCTATATCAATGAATGATGATGATGATGATGATACATCCACAATACTAAAGTATCTTTGGGATTAAAATGAAGCCAAAAACTGGAACAAAAATTTTTGATTATTTCAGACAGATAACTATGTAAAGGAAATTTACAAAGTAAAACACATTTTGGAATCAAACACTGACTACAAGTTACAATGTGGCTAATGATGCAAACTCTAAAGTCAGTTGCCTGGGTTGTGTTCTAATTCTACTTAACTATTCATGGAAAGATTCCCTTTCCTCATCTAAAACTCAAGAGTAAGTATCCAACAAGTAGTATTTATTCTTATTTAATTACTAGATTTCATCCTCTAACCTCCTGGAGCAGTATGCACAAATTTTCTCTGTAAAGGGACACATGGCAAATATTTTCAACTTTGTGGAACATACTGTCTCTGTCACAACTACTCAGCTCTATCACTGTCCTGTGAAAACAGTCACAAAAAGTACATAATGAATCAGTGTAGCTGTGTTCAAAAGAACAATGGGAACAAAGTAGCAAATAAACAATCATACCTAAGAATTGTGTCTGGGAAAGAAAGACATGGACAAGGTAGAAATTTACCCTCCTTTAATGTTAAAGCAATTAAGATTCAAAGGTTTTTTCTTACCATAGTTTAACCAATTTATCCTTTCTACATACTCTATCTTAATAACTGGAAAGAAAAAAAATGACATGGAGACAGTTCGTGCTGTTTGTAAGAAAATAAGAAAGTCCTATTTTCACTTAGGAGGTGAAGTTATTTTTTAAGAATAAAGATTGAAGTTTTTGCTTGGAACATTTGAGGAGGGTAGAAAATATGAACATCTTTTTTTTTTTGAAAACATGAACATTCTTACTGTTTAAGAGAAGAGACAGTTAAATGGAAATAATGAGACTCATGGCCAATTATTACTGAGTTAGTAGCTAGGCTATAATGCTACAGATTTGTGGAGATACTTTTACTTTTTAAGTTTATTTATTTATTTTGATAGAGGGAGAGACAGAGCGCAGGAGAGGCAGAGAGAGAGGAAGAGAGAGAGAATCCCAAGCAGGCTCTGCACTGTCCGTGTGGAGCCCAATGTGGGACTTGAACTCATGAACTGTGAGATCATGACCTCGGCTGAAATCAAGAGTCACACATGTAACCTACTGGGCCAGACAGGCACCCCAGAGATACCTTTATTTTAATGTGTTCATGTGAGTGTGTGTGTATAGCATGTGGTGTGTGTGTGTGTGTGTGTGTGTGTGTGTGTGTGTGTTTGTACTGAGTATCACTTATTAGCCCCAGTGTGAGCACACAAAATTCAAACATCTATTTGATTTAGTGTTGATGTCTCTCCAGGTCAACATGAGGAAATGACATGAGGTCATGGACAGGAGAGCAAGAAAGATTCCAAAACTGGCAAGAGAATGGTTTAAAATTTAATAATCCTAAAATTGAAACTAATAAGGATGGACAGGAAGCTCTGTAGGAACTTATAAATTAGTAAAATAAAAGTGGTCAATAATGTATAAGGTAAATAGTATACCTGATATAACAGAGGAATGGAAGGATGAAAGCTTGTAATCAGAAAGTGTTGGATGATTTCAGGTAAAGAACATCTCTTGAATGTTACTCAAGGGGTTAAGTTTACGGATCTGAAAGTGGTTTTGAGCAGGGAGGAAGGCACCATTTCTTTCCTCTTTCAGACATGTAGGGCAAGGAAGGTTAAGCACCACTCGAAAGACTGAGGGCTTTATTATTCTCCATCCAAGAACCCACTGGGTAGATAGCATAGAATTAAGAAAATTTCTCCTAGAAGAGAAATAAACAAGAGGCATTACACCAGATGAGTTATTTCCACAAATTCGTGAAGTTCAGAGAAATATGAGAGCGTGTTGATTGATAGAAGATGGCAAGAAAGATCATCTGCTCAAGAAAGTACTGCAGGGGCACCTTGGTGGCTTAGTTGGTTAAGCATTTGACTCTTCATTTCGGCTCAGCCCACGATCTCACGGTTTGTAGGTTCAAGCCCTGCATCAGGTTGTGTGCTAGAAGCCTGCTCCAGATTCTCTCTCTCCCTCTCTCTCCACCCCTCCCCCACTCATGTTTTTTTTTTCTCTCTCTCTCTCAAAATAAATAAATAAAAAACTTCAAAATAAAAAAAAAGAAGGTACTGCAGTGGAGGTGAGCCAATCTTACTGAGAACTCAGGTGGACTCTGTTTTCAGAGTTCCTGGGTACATAAGATTGAGAGAAAAAAGCAGCTATAAATAGGGGTTTAAAAATGGGCATATCTGTCAGCTGTGAAATAGCCACATGATTGAACCAAAAACTGTTTTGAGAATAGTTATACCAGTCTGTCCCCTTCTCTGCCTACTTCCCTCCTCAACACTTGAGGACAGCAGCCAGGCGTTTGCATTTAACTATAAAAAACTTGAGGGTAATTTAAAGAAACTGTCAAGAGAGAACTCGGCTTTTTGGCAAAAAGTGATCACTCCCACACAAAGACATTCAAAGGGACCCAACAGCCATCTCTCCTTCAACACACCCAAAAGAAGAACGAAAGCCCTGTCAACCTTCTCTTTAGTCACGGATCCACTGCAGGAAAAGACATAAATATCAATGAAGTAAATCTATTAAGAATTAGTTATAGTAATTAGCATAGTATCTTGTTGTTTCAGATTGAAAAAAGTAACATTTAAGAGAAAAATGAGCATTATTTATTGACAAGTTTAAAAATCTAAATAGTCCAGAAGATATTGCCTCCAAAAAGCCAGTAAAATGTTAACAAGAAAAAACTATATAGTTTAATCAGAGGGCAAGAAAAAGTTTTTAGAAAGTAAAAGTGTGAATGCAAAAAATAATAGATGTGTTTTAAATGAGTTATTTTAAAAAATGTATAGCTAATGAAGATGAGAATCTTCACCTTGAAAGTACTCATGAAGTCCAATACAGGGCATCTGGGTGGCTCAGAGAGTTAAGCATCTGACTTGGGCTCAGGTCACGATCCCAGTTTGTGAGTTGGAGGCCTGCCTGAGGCTCTGTGCTGACAGCTCAGAGCCTGGAGTCCGCTTTAAATCTGTGTCTCCATCTCTCTCTGCCCCTCCCCAGCTCAAAAATAAGTAAACATTCTCTCTCTCTCAAAAATAAATAAGCATTAAAAAAAATACGAACATAGTATGAGAAACCAGACCAAACCAATGAATCACATCTAGCAACTTCCTTTGGATACTTCAGTCTTCATTTGGAGACTTCAAAAAGATACAAAAGATTCTTTTGTCTTTCAGAAAGAAAAAAAAAGCAGGCCTCTTAGAAAGAAAGCACATTAGAATTCATTTATCTGAAAAATGTATGTTAGAGGAAAATGGAAAATGAATTCCAGTCTGGAAAATTATTTTGATTGCAGAATTCAATACTCTTTAAATCAATGATAAAAGCAGATATTTTACATTAATTATCAATAAAGATATTTGACAGATATACAGACTATCAGGAATGTTACTTTTTTTCTACCTTTTCTGGAATACATTAATTGAGGTAGTGTTCAGGAAAAGGAAGAGGAGAATAGGAGAGAAGTTACAGCCTCTGTGATGCTCTTGCTCTAACTGGTGAGAATAGTGAACTGAGGCCTTAGTGTGATAGATCTTTAGTAGGGCTAAGAGAAAATCCTGAACAGATTATAGCTGAAAATTGTAAACGCCCTTGGGAAACTACCACCAGGAAGAAAACAATTCTGAATACTAAAGAGAATGCTAGAAATACTGATTACTGTTGAGACTATGATGAAAGCTATAGCTTGTTCATCAAGAGAAGAGAAAGTCAAATGAAAACCTCAAGAGAAACAAGAGTTGCAAAAGCATACCATAGTCCAAGTAGAAAGCAAATTGAAGTGTTGCATGATTTTGAACAAATATTATAGTGCTTAACGACTCAGGTTAGGCTAAACCAGGCTACACAGTTCATACACATCTGACATCTCAGGGGCTTAACAAATAGATTTATGTGCTATTATTCAGGGTTTGCCCTTGGGCTCATTGGTTCTATAGCGTGGCTGCTTTCCAAATGGTGGGTGACTCAGGGATTCACATTGCTTCACCTCACTATCATATCATCTAGAACACACGGGATGCAGATCGCTGAAATGAGAGGAATGTGCTGGAGGGCTACAATAATGTTGTCCTATTCACTGGGAGTATCTGGTTTCATATTCCTAACTGTAAAAAATCTGGGACATGAAGGGAGCATATACACACTCAGTGAAGAGTAAATGCTTCCACCACAGAGTGTAGACTCTGAGTATCAATTTGACCTTGACACCAGAAAATTTCTTGTCTAAGTGCTACAGAGAATCTTGCTTTGGACCTGCAGAGAAGAAAATTAATCTCAGCATATTTATTGGATCTGTCACAGCCAGTATTATTGTAGCCATAATAAGATAAGCATTCTTTATTGCTTACACTGTAGCCCATAGAAAAATGGCTTATTTATAATTTTTAAGCAAAATGTAACATAAAAGTAGTTTTATGTTATAAAAGTAAAATGATAGTTGTCAAGATGGGAGTTAGCAGGGAGAGGTCAATAGAAGGAAAATTATTAATATCTACATTTCACAGTTTAGGGGATTAAAAATACTCCTGAAATTTAATGGAGCCAGAGATAAAAGATGTAAGTCAGGGGTAGAGATAACCAACTGAAAAACTACTGTAGAATGTGTGAACAATTTTAAGAACAAAGTAGGAATAAAGATGACAAGATGTATGTTAAAAAAAACCTGAGTCCTTTCATTGTGGGGGACAATAGATGTTTTTTAATGTGATTAAGAAAGATAAAAGATATTATTTAAGTTACAGAAGAAAGCAAAAAAAATTAAAAATGAAAATGTTTAAAAATCTTTTCTATAGCAAGTGGAACTGAAGGGCAAGAGGGTGAGTTTGAAGACTGTACTGTATATTATGAATGTTTCTACAGCATTTAATTAAAACGGGGTGACTTGGGGCTTCTGTTATGCAGATGTATTTCTGAGGTCCTAAAGTGGAGGACAGTGAGTGGTAAGAACCCATTCCTTTTCATGAGAATTATTACTCATCCACAAGGCCCACAGAATAGTTCTCTGATTTTTAGGTCATCACCCACTTTTTGGTTCTAAGAAAAACAGAATAAGTTCAAAAGTGAGGACCTGATACAGATATTTCAGTTCCCTGATATAAAGAGCTAGCATATTCTCTCCTTTCTTCATGGCCAAGGGTAATGATGTTACCCTTCTGTCTGAAGTGAGACTTCAAGAGTATGACTCAAAAATTGTTGGTTTTGTGTTCTTGGATGACTTGAAAAAATCCAGCTTTAGTAAAGGGCTACAGCTGTAGTGAGGCAACTCCAGAAGAGAATGTTTTGTGAGTCGTGCCATCAAAGGAGGAATCGAGGGAAAGTCACAATAGAATAGTTTGCCCACTTCAGGGAATGGTGGAATTATTCTTTTACCCCACCTGGCAAGTCTCCCAGGAGCCAAAATCACCCTGTACAAGAAAAAGGCAGCATTTGAGTGTGTGTTGCTCAAGAGAGCACCCCTCCAGCATCATGTGTCAAATAAGACCTTGTTCTTTTCTTTTTATCTCTCTCCCTATTGTGTCCCTGAAGGAAAAAGAAGCAGCTTGAATAACCAGGGGATAGGAGTGAAAGAACAAGACAAAAGGACAGGTCTTGTGATACTCATTTTCATCATAAGTTAAGGAGTCAGGGTCAGTCCAGTCCAGGGTCAGGAGCAGAGAGATGGATGTGAAGATGTAACTGAGATATGAGATAAAAGTTTGATTTAGATTGGACTGGGTTTTTTTCACACTTAAACAAGACCTAGAATTCTTTGATGGGGTACGGCTTCCTTGTCATCCTTAATTGGTGTTGGCAAAGAGGGAAACTGATATTAACAGTGGATGAGATAGGGTGTCATTCCCATTTCATATCAAGTAACCCTCCTTAGAATTTTATTTTTCCTTTGAAGATGAAGCAGCTTCTATATTTATAACCTTGACAATCTTAAGACTTGCATTTTGAATCCATATTCAGTTTTGTTTCTTTTAAATGCTTTTTTGAAGCTTTTGATGCCAAAAATATTATGCATTCTCTAGATGTTTTGAGGTAGGCTTTGTATTTTACCTTATTCATAGCATACCGATTGGTTGTTCATTTTTAAAAATTTTTACTATTCTTTTAATTAGCCAACTTCCCAGCTTTATCACTTATCAGAATAGAAATAAGTACACTGGCAATGCTGTATGTATATAAATATGTGTGTGTTTGTGCCTAATTGTAAAAATAATTCATATTTGGAAGAGTTTAGAGGACAAGAACACTGTACTAATCATTATTTCAACATAAATGCTTAGTTGTAACAATTGTATTTTTGATTTCTACAATACCAGAGTAGGTATGTTTCAAGATCTATTTTTATCCATTTGTTCAACAAACACTTAGTGAACTCATTGTTAGGCACGCAGAATACCAGGCAAACCACAGACACATTTATTGCCCTCAGATAAATAACAGTCTAGGGTAAATAGGAATACTAAAATAAATACACAAATACTAATAATTGCAAACATATGTTTTAAAAAACACAAAGGAAAAGCACTGGGTGTCTTAAAGAGTAGTTATCAGCACTGCGACCTCATGCATGAATAAGATTAATGAGACAAGGGGTAAGAGTATCAGAGGTATTTCATGAATGCATTCATTCTTTGTGCAGATATTCTGAGGTCAAAACATACATTTCACATGAGAGGAGCAGTAAGATTAGATTTCATAACTCTCTACCAAAATTAATACTTTCAAATGTGTTTCCCAACATTTCTATCATACATGAGCCCCATGTGTTTCTAGTTGTAATAAACAATACCCAGAGAGATTAATTCTGCTTCAAAAATAATATTTCTGTGATTTCATCTGAGCTTGATGGTTTTGGAAAATAAAACCCAGAGGCTGCTGGGTGGCTCGGTCAGTTATGTGTCCAACTCTTGGTTTTGGCTCAGGTCATGATCTCATGGTTCAGGGGGTAGAGTCCTACATCAGGTTCCACACTGACAATGCAGAGCCTGCTTGGGATTTTCTCTCTCTCTCTCTCTCTCTCTCTCTCTCTCTCTCTCTTTCTCTCTCTCTCTCTCCCCCTCTCTTTGTCTTTCCCCAGCTCACATTGTCTCTCTCTCTCTCTTTCTGTCTCTTTCTTTCAAAATAAATAAATAAACTAAAAAAAAAGAAAAAGAAAAAGAAAAGAAAATCCAGAGAAATGAATATATCATGTTGAAGGCAGGACACATGTTTACATCAGAAATTTTGTGGCTAGGGTAATCTTTGGTCCTGACAATATAGACATGTTCATTTTCAACACGCATTGATGCCTCAAAATAAGCTAGATGAAACTAGACAAAATGTGACTGTGACTTTTTTCTCCTTTCTCTATTTATTCTCTATTTGGTTTAATGTGCTGGCAAAAGAGTGATTGCAAATATGCATTATTTACAACACTATGATAATCCTTGCTAAAGAGCATTACTAAAACCAGCTGAAAACAAATAAATTGAAAGAGCAAAAAGTAATCACATTAATGATTTTTTAAATAAAATACTTGAACTAAGTACAATAAAGAGTATTTACATTTAACAGTATTAAAATTAAGAACTTTGAATTCAATCATCTTATTCTTGCAGGTAATATCAATGATCCAATTACTTATGGTAATAGTAAACCTTCTCCACTCTTTAGAGTTGTTTATATTTATAAGACTTGATCAAGTGGGTGTTAGTAAAGACCTTTGCATTCTATGTTACACTTGAAATTTCATTTGAACACATTTATAAGAAGCCCTTTAATGTACTTGCTATTAAGTTTATATGTTCAAAGTCCAGATGAGGAATAAACGGATGTTCTACATGCTTGAAGAAAACAGATTCTGTTTCTCTTAATCTTTTGGAAAGTTGAAAGAAAAAGAAGTAACACATGCCTGAATTTCCCAGATAGTGACTTGAACTGTTCATTTTACCTTTTTTTTTCTTTTTTAAAATCATTGTTCAGTGGCCCCTGCTGTTTTTTTTCTGTTTCTGAATGAATTTTTAATAATTTGTCATATATCTGCAGTAACAATTATCACGAAGGATATATTAGTGAGTAGAGCCAAACTTCGGTCTAGATTTATTATAATTTCAGCCCTAGTATTTTGTATGTTTCATCTGCATCACAGTAAAGGATACATAACTATCTGAAAGTCATAAGCAGAAAACCACACAAGTCTACCAAACTGTAGTCATTTCAATCACAGCTTATGAAAAATTCAGAAAGCAGAGTTGCCAAATACTATCTTTTGAATTATAGAAACAAATACTACAGACATTTCCAAAATCTCTACTCTGGTTTGAATTGATTTAAAATTTATAGTGAGAAAAACTCCTCCAGTAATATACAGACTCTATGTAAAAAAATGTAAAAAGAAAGAAAAAAACAGCATCAAGTCTTTTGTTTTGCTCTTTTTTTCTGTTTTTGAGCATAGTCTGCCAAATTGTTTTAATAATGTTCAATGATGATCATAAGTACTATAATAGCATCTGTGGTCTTGACCATAGCTGGGACACAAGAAGAATATTTCTGGTTACCCCTACAAAATAAATACATATGGAAATTCTATGGTCAGCACTCATGGTATTGCAAATACAGGCTAGATTAAGATTGAAAATTTCAAACCCAAAAGTGTCCTTGGAATGGATTGAACCTCCTGATTCTCCACTTTCTATTTTTAGTATCAGTCTAATTATGTCTTTGATATCAATCTTTGTTTTCCCTTAAAAGAGTGGAGGAATCAGATCTTATTAACCATATAGAAAAAACACAAGAGGAAGAGGGCAGCAGAAGAGGAGGAGAGAAGGGGAAGGAAAAATCCCAGAAACAATGGCCTGATATCAGAGGAGTAATATCAAATATTCCTTAATGTTATTTGAACAGAATATAATTGTGCAGAGTAAATAACAAATACAAAAACTCAAAACAAAACAAAACAAAACAAAAACAAAAACAAAAACCTTTGACTCTAGGTGTCTTGGTACTAGAAAATTCTGCCTCTGTTCAAGCATAGAGTTAGCCCCGAGTTTGGTAAAAACTGAAAATCACCATGATGGCATAACTAAGTAGAAATACTCAAGTTCTATACTTTCATATATGTATTTTTCTTTATGTATATTATGCTTCATTAAGTAGTTAAGAAAGGATACTGATGTGGAGCATATTCTGTATAACAATATATTAATATTATTTTCTAATAGTGTATTTATAAATTCTCTCAATAATGCTAAATTTACATTGATTCTATAAGTGAATTTCTTTAAATTGACCAACAAAATGTATCCATATCTCTTTTTACTATTTAAACCCTATCTACTTGTCAGTGACTTGATTATCCTTATCTACTGGTCTGATGGCTGCAAAGCTTAAGTTCTCAAATTTGATTCATGTTAATAGGTATCCAGCATATTTTGCTAACTCCATTCTACACCTTAAAAGTTTGCCAATTTTAAATGATCATATGCATGCCTTTATCTCATTCATTTTTGCATATTTAATCATTGTCTAGACTACATTTTATCATTAGCCGTCTCCATGATTTGAGATGTCACTGAGTTTCAAGTGTTCAAATAATATTAGAAGAAAAAAATGAACTGCTGTTTTGTTACGGTAAGATGATAAATGATACAATGGAGATGTGCTCTAAAAATACAAGTGGTAAACAAAATACAGCAGAATTTGTTCTCACAGGTAAACTTTTAACATATATATATATATATATATATATATATATATAAAATTTTATATATTTTAGTCATAAAGTACAGTTTCAAAATTTGGCAAAATAAGGCTAGGTTTTCAAACAATAGGTATAAATATGATTTTTTTAAAAATCCAGACAAAAGGATTTATAATTTTTAATGACTATAGAAGAAAAACTTGACAAGCTAAAAAATACGTATATTAAACTGCTTCATTGCAAATTAAATTAAAAAAACTATTGCACAGTATTTGAATATTATGCTAAAAATAGTATGCTCTAAGTTTTTAGAGAAAGTGTTAAACTGGTACAATAATTTTGGAAAGAAATTTTAAATTTGGTGATATGTAATCATTTTTATATTTTCAACTAAAGACTCCCAACAACTTGCTACTGTTTGTAACAAGTTGTGGCAGTATATTTTATGAGCTATGGAGTGGCTCTATGTTTTGACCCAATAATTTCATTGTGTCAAAATTTACTATTAGGAAGTTATATAATAAGCAGAAAAAGCTAAATAATTGAACATATTCATGGCAGTATGATTTATAATAACTAAAATTTAGAACACAAAGATATACGATAAAATGTATTTTTACATGAATTCAATATATATGTGTTTAGAAACTATGGGTTTCTAACTGTATAGATAGAAATACGTGGTTAGAAACTGTTGCAAAATAAGGACAATTTTTAGGATATATTAAATATAATCCTTAGACAACAATGACGCTATTATTATTGCAACACCTAAGGACATACGCATAAACCCAGGTAAGGATAGGGAAAGAAGGTGAAAATATTATTTTGTGAGATTCTTGCTTTCCTTTCCTTCTATAATATTATATTGCAAATATCAGAGATAAAATTTATTGAGTGCTTGTATTTTACCAAGAGCTATATTTATGTTATTTTATTGATGCTCAACTGAGGATTCATATTAAAATTATAATACAACCATTTTTTCCCTTCCTTTCTTAATGGTATACACGATAATGGTACGTTTTCAATTGATGGGGATTTAGGTGATATTAAATATTGCCTGTGGTATGGCTTTAAATTTTTTTTTAATGTTTATTTATTTTTGGGAGAGAGAGAGCGCGAGCAGGGGAAGGGGCAGAGAGAAAGGGAGACACAGAATCCAAGGCAGGCTCCAGCTTCTGAGCTGTCAGCACAGATCCCGATGCAGGGCTTGAACTCACAAACTGTGAAATCATGACCTGAGCTGATGTTGGTCACTTAACCAATTGAGCCACCCAGGCCCCCCAGCCTGTGGTTTTATTATTATTTTCTAGTAAGGCTCAGAGAGATTTACTATTTTGCTAAAGATCACATTGTCAATTATGTGGTTATGTAATTATGTAACATAGTTATGTGAATCAAGTCATACTTAATTTCAAAGCCTTCTCTTTTTTCACCAAGAGGAAATGAGAAATAAATAAGTCCTAGATATTATAGACTTTTCTATAAAGAAGACATGCAGGACCTGCCAACATATATCTGTGTCTATGATCTTTTACTTATATGTCAAACAAATATTTTTGTTATCAACACACACACACACACACACAACACATATACACACACATTTCATTCACTTTTGTGAATATTTTATATAGGTATTTTAAAGGCAAATCAGGAGAAAGTACACCAGAAAGTGCTAGGCACATTCTTTTTTAAATTGTGTGATCCTAATTTATTTCATTCACTTCAAATAACATTTGCCCAAACTTCCATATTTTGATTTATAAATATTTTAATAAATTATGATATATTTTTAAAAGATCGTCACTCTTTAACTAATGTATTATACTCTTGAACATTGATTTTCCTTTTTGTATTTGCTCCAAGAGCAAGCTTGGCTTATGTCTTCTAAGACACTTAACCAATATGAGCTGTAATGAGTAATCTGTCTACTTTTTTCGGGGGGTGGGGGTGTGGAGGGGTTGTTTCTTTGTGGGGAAAGGGAGCAGTGTGAACTCATCACCAAAGGTTATGGCAAAATAATGCTGCTCAATAAATGCATACAAGATGAAATAATAAATAGATGTTAAACTCCCTAAAACTGTATGGTCTTATGTTTAGTTTCAGTATGATGTTATAGCCTGAACCAAATCTAAAACTAAATACAAAAAAAAAAATACTGAAACTTATGTCTTTGATGAAATCTCTTGAAGACAAGAAGGAAGATAATACAGCGCAGCACACAGTCAGCCTTCTAAAAACACTGTTTTATATTTTCCCCTAAATTCTTTTTTTAATGTTTATTTATTTTTTAAGAGAGAGAAAGTGAATGGGCAGGGGCAGAGAGAGAGGCAGACAGAGGATCTGAAGCAGGCTCTGTGCTGTCAGCAGAAAACCCAAGACAGGGCTTGAACCCATGAAATGTGAGATCTTGACCTGTGCTGAAGTCAGAGGCAAAACCGACTGAGCCACCCAGATGCCCATCCTCTAAATTCTTATACAGCATGAGTACTCATACAAACCTCTCTTCTCTTAAACTCTTAACACTTGCTGAACTTTTCTCTCAAGCTAACTTAGTCTGCCTTACTCTATACCATTTTGTGTACTTTAAATATCCTATGTTTTTAAAGTGTAAATTAATCTAGTCTTTGTACCTGGACAATTTTATTCTTCATCCACTACCATGAGCTGCACATCAAAAGTTCAGATATAAGGGGGCACCTGGGTGGCGCAGTCGGTTAAGCGTCCGACTTCAGCCAGGTCACGATCTCGCGGTCTGTGAGTTCGAGCCCCGCGTCAGGCTCTGGGCTGATGGCTCAGAGCCTGAAGCCTGTTTCCGATTTTGTGTCTCCCTCTCTCTCTGCCCCTCCCCCGTTCATGCTCTGTCTCTCTCTGTCCCAAAAATAAATAAACGTTGAAAAAAAAATTTAAAAAAAAAGTTCAGATATAAGTAGGTAGATAAGAAACAAAAACACTTAGTACGTATGGGAAAAATATATGCTAACAAGTTTTCATTTTGTCCAAGTCACAGAACACATGCAGAATGAACCAAGTTTGCTATATACCTTTTACTTTTTTCAATTCCCAGTCCCAATTTTAGGGATCCTTATGAGCTCAGGGAGAACTCTGGATATTTTTCTTTCCTCTAGTTGGGTGCCCAGTGAAGAAGAATAGTTTTATTCCTTTTATCAATGGAGTTGTTTATGAAGGAAAAAACTTGGGTAGTTTTGGGACTTACTCTGTTTTGGTAAAATTATACTTTAGAAACACAAAAACAAAGCAATCTGTTCTTGAAAAAAGTGTAATGTCATCTTAATCTGCAAGGTGAAAACGGAACTATCCATTATTGTTTTTTTTAGTAAAACAAACTGGGTTTGCATACAATTTCCCATATTAAAACATTAGAGGCAAGTTTCTCCCCAAAGCAGATTTAGATTGGAGTACTGGTTTCCCCAACATAAATTTAACTTCATTTGAAAAATTCAAACGTGTGGAAATTCACTCAAATTTTATGGTTGCTTTATTTGGAAAACTAAGTTTAGATCATATGATTGGATATAAGAATTTTCACACATGTATTTCGAATATAATTCTCTTTGTCTCCTGGTTGTTAGTACTGCCATTCTCTACTGCTATTTCTGCAAGATCTCAGATTGGAGGACAAGAGGACCCCTTAAACTTCTGAAGGTGGGTGCCACACAAATGAAATGATAAAAAGCCCTGGAGATTTTTTTTATGCTGGGGACTGAGCTAGTTCTCACATATGGGAATTCAATAGAAAATACTAAAATACATGACCCTAGGATTTTAGGGCCTTTTGGTGTGTTGGACCCTGGCAACTTAATGGGACTACATTCCCCCAATTTCACTTATCTGAATGCTTCTGGTTCAACGTTGACTACAAAAGAAATTTGTGTGAGGTTTAGAAGGAAGGAGGTGACAGCCATATGCTGTGAAGTTCGTGGGCACAGGATGCCTCTGAAGTTTGCAGACACTGTCTCTGATATGCCGGCTTGCCTCGTTGGCACGGATGGGGCAGGCCCAGAAAATGCAACTATACCAGGTTGGACCAGCTCAATTATTTCATCTTCTCTGAGTCCTACTGATATGCATGTTCAGCCACATGACCAAGGACAGGAGTCTTGTGGCATTGAGAAGCAAATGTGAGTTTCAGTTTGTACTTGTGGGTTCCAGGGTCTCCTGGCTCTCCTCAATTCACATCTACCTTTTCTTTCCAAAGGCAGCCATGATAATTTACAGCAAATTTAGGAGCAATAGCCTTTCGTACACTTCTTTACATCCTCCTCTCTATTGTGGAAGGCTGAATCTCTCTACACTGTGTGCCTTATTCATCGTAAATGGTGTTTCGACAGTCCCTGAAACTGACTGGATATGTCTGTGGGCTAATAGAACAGGGAGCTGTGCTCATCACTCTTTATCTTTTATTCTCTCAGAAATCTTTACAGAGTTTTAAAACCCTTAATATGACCTTGATAAGAGAGGAAGTTAAGGGAAACAACTGGATTCATACAGGAAGTAAATAGGTACAAAGAGAGCTATGGCCTGGAGTTAAAGTGTCAGAAACTCTGTTAAGTGACTTGGTAGCTTCACCTGGAGAAGCAAGAGCAAATATGAAGATGGCTTTGCAGAGCTGGTAGTTGCTTATGTTAGCTTTATATCTATGCCATAACAAATCACCACAAATTTAGGGCTGTGTTCCTGCTGAAGACTTTAGGGGGAAATCAGCGCCCTTGCCTTTTTAAGCTTCTAAAGACTACCCACATTCCTTGGCAACATAACCCCCTTCCTTCATCGTCAAAGCCAGAAATGTTGCATCTTTCTCTGAGCTCAGCCTGAAAAAGCTCTTTCCTTTGAAGGATTCCTGCAATAAGACTGACCCATCTGGAGTCATCTTCCCATCACAAGGTCTTTACAAACTTAGTCACATCTGCAGTCTTTTTGTCACATAAGTTAATATACTGTCAGGTTGCAAGGACTGGGATGTGAACATCTTTGGGGGGGCATTTTTCTGCGTCGTATAGTATTCAAAGACTTCACATAAATTACTTCTAGAAAACTTTAGAGAAAAGCTATAGTTCCTATCAGTTCAGTTCCTATATGTAGTCCCTGTTTATCATTTGGATATATTTATTTGAATCCTAACAAAAATATGATCTTAGACATGAAACTGAAAAATGAAAATGAGTAAAACTTGTCTTGTTTGTTTTGTTTTATTTATGCTTTTGTTTTCAGAATAGTGGAGCAATTCATTGTCTTGTATTTTTCTGGTTGTTATCTTTAAGTACATAATACAGGATGGGGGATGGATTAAATCGGCGATGGGCATTAAGGAGGGCACATGTGATGAGCACTGGGTGTTATATGTAAGTGATAAATCATTCTACTCCTGAAACCAATACTACACTATATGTTAACTAATTTGAATTTAAATAAAATCATGGGTGAAGAAAAAATTACACAGTATAAGACATGCTCCAGGTCTCAAATGAGAGCATAAAATCAGGGAAGTAGAGGACTTGAGAAAAAGAGGTAAAAAATAATGTACCTATTTTCTTGTCAAACCCTTCATATGTATGCCAAAGAACAGAAGTTAGTGTACCTTTAACATTAATCTTTTTATATATCTCAATTACTTTCTTTTTTATAAACCTTGTCAGGGAAGCCTTTCATTAGTTATTCCAAATTCAAGAAAATCTATAGTTTTTTTTTAATTTTAATTTCTGGAGGGTTAGTCCTAACAAGGCTAATGCATTAATAATTAGCAGTTATTTTTCATAATCTTTTGAAAAACATAGTTTATCACCCTAAGGGGACATAAACATTGTTCTACCATGGAAATTTTAACAAATGTATCATTTCAAACTCAATAGTCTTTAGATAATAACTCTTGAAACTAATGTATTTCCCTCTTTAGTAAACAGAGACCAAAATGTAATTTCACAGTGAAGAAATGTGATTTTAATTCATTATTTAAAACATGATTTTAATTCAAATTTTAAAGTGAGTGACATGCCAATATCTTCTCATTTTTGTAGTAGTCCAGGGGCACCTGAGTGGCTCAGTTGGTTAAGCATTCAACTCTTGATTTTGGCTCAGATCATGATCTCATGATTTGTGAGTTGGAGCCTCATGTTGGGAGGAAACTGCTTGGGATTCATTCTTTCTCCCTCTCTCTCTGCCTCTCCCCTGTTCTCTTTCTCTCAAAAATGAATAAACTTAAAAAAAAAGACTTAAAAAATAGTAGTCCTGTAGTCCGTTTCTGCAATCTCAAAAAATATTGAGGGGCATCTGGGTAGCTCAGTCAGTTAAGCATCTGACTTCAGCTCAAGTCATGATCTCACAGTTCGTGAGTTCAAGCAAGCCCCGAGTCAGGCCCTGTGCTGACAGCTGAGAGCCTGGAGCCTGTTTCAGATTCTGTGTCTCCCTCTCTGTCAGCACCTCCTCTGCTCACACTCTGTCTCTCTCTCTCTCTCTCTCTCTCTCAAAATAAATAAACCTACAAAAAAAATTTTTAATACATTGGGCCAAATTCTTCACTCAAAATTTCACTTTAAGGCCTATGATTTAAACTAACATTTTACATATGTCTAAAACAATGTGTTTGATACCTGTAATGTTTTTCCAAATAAAAATTATCTTACTTATTTTTCCTAATGTAGGTATTAAATGCAACATTGTACAGATGATTGCTCTGAGACTCTTGAGTTGAATAAACCTGTTCAGATCCTGGACCCTAGTGACCCTGAATTTATACCATATGCCTTTCCTATCACACCAAGTCTCTTAATTTTTCTAAGCAGAAAGCTGTTGTGAGCTGTTGGTCTCTGTGTCCTGTGCCTGTACTGTTTCCCTTGTGGCAGCCTTTCTCATCCACTACATAAAAGGCAAATATTTGCTTTCTATTTATAACATGTTACTCCTTTTATCCTAATATATTTCCTCATATCCAATTCACTAGTTGTCTGACTCCGGTCCTGTAGCCATCCATCAAAGCATGCTTTGTATTAGATTTTTTTCTTTTAATATTAATAGTCAATAAAATACTTTAAATATTTATATTTAACTAAAAATGTCTGCCAGGTGAATTTGTAATATGCACCTGGCACTTGAATGAAAATCTTGCTATTCATCAAGGTGACTTCATTATTTCCTTTCTAGGAGATGCACAATGGCTTTATATTACATTGTTAAAAAAAGAGATGCAGCTACATTTTACAATTTTCAAAATCCATTAGTTTTTTTTAAGTGTATTTATTATGAGAGAGAGGAAGAGAGGGGCAGAGAGAGAGGGAGAGAAAGAATCCCAAGCAGACTCTGTGCTGTAAGCACAGAGCCCCAGACAGGGATCTATCCTGCAATCATGAGATCATGACCAGAGCCAAAATCAGAAGTCAGACACTTAAATGACTGAACCAACCAGGCATCACTCTATTAGTTTTATAAGATAATATTTGATCTAAATTACTTTGAAGAAGTTGTCAAGCATTAAGATTATTTAAATTTTAAGGAATGTAAAATGTGGAAATAAACACATCAACAAGATACATCACAATAATCTATTTCAATTAACATGGTCACATTGAAGTTGTCTTGATTATTGTGCAAAATGGTCCCTCTTGAAATGCCCCAAATCTATTCATTGTGCAAGACTGTGATACTATAGTTAGGTTTTCCTTGATTAATATAAGAAGGAGAATACATTTTTTGGTGGCCTTCTCCCTCGTTATTTTACTATATGCTATTGTCAAATTATTATTTTCCAAAGGTAAAACTATAACTCACATATAAATATAAGATAAACATGAATATGTTCATGAAAAATGAGCAAACCAATAAGATGCCACCTTGTTTCTCCACAGGCTGATTATTCTCCATGGGCCAAATCCAACCGCTTACTAATTTTTTTTTAAATAAAGTTTTATTGGAACACAGCAACATTCCTCGATTATGTATTGTTTATAGCCACCTTTACACTACAATGATAAAGTAGTTGAGGCAGAGACATATCCTGCAAAACAGAAAATACTGATTATGCGAACCTATACAAGCAAAGCTTGCTGACCCTGATACAGTACTTCAGAAAGTCATTTAAGAGATAAAAAAGCAAAAGAATATGATGATACGTGACAAACAAAACTGTTTTGCATCCTATGAGACAATAAAAGCACAACCTTTGTGGTTATCTTATCTATTAGGCTGCAGTCTGCAATTTAACATTGAACTTCATTCCACCTGAGCTAAGAGTAAAATGCAATGTGGAATACTCCTATCTACTCCCAGATCATGAAATAGTCCTTCAGCATGCTTGTTAAACATCTCAATATGCCACTGAAAGGATATACTATACTCTCTTTTGATTTTTATGTTTGGGATAATTTTTCTTAATACCAGTAAAGAAAAAGAAAAGTCAATCCAATTCAATCTTCTGGTTTTCACTCTGTTATCTAATCATCTCAGCCCTGATTTCATTATACTTGGTTATGAGGGAGTTGCTAAGGCACATATAGAATATACAAAATGTCATGCTTTTAAAATGTCCATAGAAATGATCCCTATTTATGATTTTATTTCTCTACCCCTTAAGCTATGACATTACTTCTATATCTTTGGCATTTATTATATTCTAGATAATAGTAAGTAGTTATTTGGTACACATGGGACTCTCTTATTAGACTACAATTTCATAGCAGAGTCCATTGTTGTTACTAATTACTGTTTATTAAATTTGGTAGTTCTTTAATACAAATTGACTTAACTTTTATAGGATATTTTTAATTTTTTTATAAATATTCACATATCATATGAAACAGTATGAGGTTTTGTAATCAAGTAATATAGAGTTCTCTAGTATGTACCTTAGAATATGTTTAAAGTCAGGGTTACATTTATTTGGAAACTTTCAATATACTCCCAAGATATTGTTCTCCTATATCAACTGTAAGAAAATTTCATTGTTTTCTTGCTGCCCACTGAGCTGTATACATTCTAAAAGTGTCTATTTTTATTTTATCTCCTAAAGCAATAGAAATAATATTTGACCACATTTGTACACTGAAGCAAATGCTACATTGGCAATTTGCTATTTTTAACTTATTTGGCTTTTGCTATGTCATAAATTTACATATTAAATCATCTGTTGCTGCAAATAATATTATTCTGCTGATATATCTGGTCATTATTTCTATAAGCCATGCTAACTTCAGTAACACATTTAGGTAAGAAGACATTTGTTTTTGTCATTTTTTTTTCCATATATCTTCATGATGTACTCAAATTGTGAACCATCAAAATATGATCTTAAATATCATAAAATAAATAGAGTGTAAATATTATATTTAGAATCTTAACCGTCTGTATAAATACATAACATTGAACCTCAAATCTTAGTGTGCATAATTATATGGGAAGTTTGTCATCATGCAGGTAACAGGAATCCTCCTTTAGAGATTTTAACATTAGAAGATTTTCAGATTCCAGTGTGTCCAGGAATCTGAATTGTACTAAGTACTTGAGAAGAATATGCCAGAGGTTGTCCGACCTAAAACTGATAAAAATGCTCTAAAGTATGCATTTTTACTGCTAGTCTCTTTAAAGAAATTTAGAATAGTATATAAACTACATTTGTTTCCTTATATTTAGCAGAGTGGTAAACATCTCTGGTTTTAGTCAATTTAAAATACTGAATCTCATCACATGTAGAACTGGTAAATCTTTAAGATGAATCTTCACAGGAATTTTATTTATTTGGGGGAGGGTAATTTAATATTTAAGTATAGTTGACACACAAAGTTGCATTAGTTTCAAGTAAACAACATAGTGACTCAACTTCTCTATACCTTAGGCTATGCTCACCACAAGCGTAGCTACCTTCCGGCACCATACAACACTATGACAATATCACTGACTGTACTACCTATGCTGTGCCTCTTATTCCCATGACTTATTGATTCTATAGCAATTTAAATAATTGATCCAATGTATCTTCTTTAAGAGGGAGCCCATAAAGTGGAGTCACCTCTTCAGCTCTGTGGGTCAAAGAGGGAGAATCAGGAGATCTCATCTATCTTTCACGTGTGGCCCTGCTCACTGTCAATGGAGGATGAATATAAATATTAGATTCTTTCAGAGGTGTAATGTTAGGTCAAACTGTGTAGAAAGACTGGATGTGTTTGCCAAATAAGGACATATGTGAAATAAGAATTGGAAGCAAAATCAAGGCAATAAAAACAGGTTCCAAGGCCCCACTGCCAGTGACTGTTAATGAATATGTCCAAAATAAGGGCCCAGCAACTTTAAAAACAATCCTAATTGATTATGACATAATCTGTTACCCCTCGTAAGAAAACAGTGCACTTCTAATCGTTCAAGGACCGTGTCTGTTTTCTATCACATTTCCCCTAATTCCTACAGAACAAGCACTCAAAATTATTTATTAATTTTCAAAACTTCTCTTTAAATATTAACAGTAATGGAGACATAAAGAGAGGAGAGGGATTGAGGGAGAAAAAAGAGAGAGAGTGAGACAGACACTAAGATAGAGAGATACATGTACAAACAAGATTAAGTCTGTGGAGAAAAAAATCAATATCATAACTTCAACACACATTCGCCAACACCCCACTACCACCACCAATAAAAAAAATAAAGAACAAGTGTTGACATGAAAAATGAAATTTCTGAGTTCCAGTATCACACACTAGGGAGCATAGAATCGAGACCTAAATGACCCTAAATTAACTGGCATTACTTATAAAAACAGTGTGCTATACCTGTCAGTAACAGTTAAAACTCAGAATGTTTCATGGAAATACTATAGTACATATATTTCCTTTGTAATTTAACCAGGAGTTATTTTTTTCCTTATTTGTTTTTGATTTGATAATAACTATGTAGGGGAAATACAGAAGGAAAAGCTATATATGAAAGCAGTAATATTTTAGCGAGGCTGAGATTTAACCAATAAGCACAATATTTAAATTATTATAATTTTAACCAAACTGAATTACCATGTATCTACAGAAATGTATCTCCCAGGCCATGCTAGATCCTCCCCTTTCAAGGTTCATCAGCACCTTGACCTTCCTTTCAGAACATTGTGTTCCCTTTAAAAAAAAATTTTAATAGATGTGTTCTCTGACAAACTGCTAGTGAAATGTTTATAGAACACATAAATATTTCATTCACAACAGTATCTCCAGTTCCAACAGAGTTCTGGTACATAGTAAATCCTCAACAAATATTTGCTAAATGATTGACGAAGAAATGAATGAATGGTGTTCGTGATCAGAATTTTTAGTTTGTAAAAAGGAAGCCATAGAGCCTGCATGTGTACTAGATTGATTTCAATGAAAGTGACTTTCAGAATAATCCTAGAATTGTTTGGCTATATTGGCTTCAGACTAGGCTTTAAAGGAAACCTTCAATGAGGCTCAGAAACTTAATTTAAATTTAGAAGTAACTTGTAGCCATTGGAACTTTTTAGAAGGTTTTGATGTGTCTATAAATACACATGGGAAATAATTTTGGCAGCATTATTAACTGACGACAAGAGGAATGAGGCAGAGAGATCGTCTGCCTGTTCATCTCAGGCTTCTGTGAATAAATTCATTTCCTCAGGCATGAGACAGAATAAAAGCCTAGCTATGGGAATCCTTTAGAGAGACCTGGAAATTTAGGTAATTTGGCAAACAATTGAGGGAAACTGGCTCAACCCTTTGTGGAAAGTAAAACAAATCTATCAAAAAGCTGTTGATAAATGGCCAAGGAGATCTGTGTGACAAAAGGGAAAAGCCTTTATTACCATGCAGGAATGAAGCAGTAACTACTAGTTACAGACATGGTCATGGTTTAAGAATAACAGGGTCAGATATTTATTAAGTGACTAGTTTTCAGATCCATTTATTTGGAAAAACAAAAATAAAAACCAGTCAGCTCAGTATGGGTAAGAAACTGAATTAGATCTAAAAAAAGAATTGAGTTTTATACTAATCAGTGGCATTAAATTTTTGTTCATAAAAATATATATATTTAAAAAACACAACTCAAGGTAAAGATACATATACCACAAGAAAATTATAGGGTGCTTGGATAGCATTAAGTGTCCGATTCTTGATTTCAGCTCAGGTCATGATCTCATGGTTCCTGAGATGGGAATCTATGCTGACAGCATGGAGCCTGCTTTGATTCTCTCTCTCTCTCCCTCTCTCTCTGCCCCTCCCCTACATGCATGCTCTCTCTCTCTCTCTCTCTCTCTGCCTCAAAATAAATAAATAAACTTAAAAAAAAGACAATTATACATGGCCCTAAGGAGATCAAAACGAAAAGAATTATTGGTGCAGGTCAATCCATGTGTTCCTGAGTCAGCCACTCAGACACATCTTTCTGCTTCCTTTTCTGTTGTTACAGGGAACTGTGACAATATCATTCAAGCACCAATTTATAGATTCATAAAGGGTTATGGCAGGAATGCAACTTAGAAGTTACTTGCTTCAGCTTTCCGTTACAGATTTATCTGATATTAACAGCACACAAAAAAAGTACCCATTGAAAATGCCTTGGTCACTCAGCAGCTCTCATGCAGTGGGGGTATGATCGTTAAGAAACACATACATTCTACTACATACCTTTATGGGAAAGAGAATTTCAGCTAGGCAGTATAATTGGTATTGGGCAAAGAAAATTTGAGAGACTAAAATAATTTTGTATTAGCAATCTTATTTTTCCTTCCAACATGCAAAAGAAAGAGCAACAGGCATTCCCCACCTCTAAATACATGTCTCTGTGTTGGGTATATTTTTAAATTGAAATTTAGAAATTACTATGTCATAGACAAGAGTGTTCCATGTAGCCCAAGTTCCATGGTAGCAAATACTAACTGGCTTGAAATAGTTTGTGTAAGTGAATCTACACTATGTAATTTTTACTTTCTACTGCTAATGGGGGAAGGTATTTTGCTATTTTGAATACTGTGTATGATCAGTTTATTTTCTTTTAACTGAATTAAATTCTGAGAAACATGACTTCTTTTCTTTCAAAATCATAATGGATATTTTGGATTTAAGAATAGGTGATTATTTTAAGCATTACTTCTTCATCTCATCACCAGGAAATGAATCATCTTATTACGTACAGAATAACTTTATGTTCTTGGTCACAGTCATATTTTCAGGGAATCACTCTGTTGGTTCTTGTGTACGTAAATAGAGCACTTGAATTCCCGTGTCTGTAATACCTACCTCCTAAGATACCAGAGCAAAATCTGAGAAAGATGAGAACAAGTAAGTTCTTGAAATTACTTTCTGGGATTCACAATCTGCTTTCTTTTGGCATGCATCAGGGAAAATAACAATTCTTTATTTGCTTTTTGTTCAACTCAGTACCATCTAGGAGTATCAGGAATTAAGAGTTTAAAATGTTCCCTTTTCTTCTTCAAGAACTCTGTTCTATGATAGCTTCTACAAGGATGTAACAGAGAGCAGTGTATCTATGAATACCATAGTGTATGGAGCAGGCATCTCAGTTTGGATCCTTCTCCTCCTTTGCATCCCCGCAAATACAACCACAATTGAATTATTTTCAGCTTCTGCCTAAACCCGTTTGCAATATTATTCAAACTTTTTTTCCTGTGTACTTTCTAACTTTTATCTTTGTACATCTCCTAGAGACCATGAATTCCTTGGAATTAGGATTTGTGACTTATTTATAATTATACCCCTGGGTGTCTATCATAGCGACTGACATATAGCTCAAGAAAAATTTGTGCTGGTGAAAAAAAATACATGAATTTGTACAGCATGTTGCAGGCAGATTAATCTATCAATACTGCCAAACAGTTTATCATCTATTCCCGATCAGGTTCTTTTCTCTGCCTCTCCACACCTTTTCCTACTCCTCAAATATACAAATCCCTTCTTCCTGCTCACCTTCAGTGGTTATGATGCTACCCACTTCAAAGCTGAAATAGCATAAATAAAGGTAAAACTTCTTCCATTTTCTTCCACCCTGTGTATCTACACAGATATATTTGTTAAAACACAATTAAAACAGTGCCTTTCTTTCTGTCCGAGTTTACTCTTTCCCTATGTACTTTTTAATAAATTTTAATTGAGATAAAGTTGCCATGTAATGGTGTGAAGTTCGAGGTATTTTGGTCAGTAAGCATCTTTGTTTTATACTCCAGAAGTTTAGCTTTTTTGGTATTTTCCAGGTAGTAATATACCTTAAAACCACAGATTTAAGTAAATCCTGCTAAAAGCATACCATGTAGAGGGACTCTCCAGAAATAAATACCAATAAGTTTTTAAATTTTGTGCTTGCCAGAAGGTTTGTCATTGACTTATTTTAAAAAAGATTTTACATTACTTGCCTTTCCCTTGGTCTTCTCCATATAAAGGAGATAATAAATTGCAGGCCTGCTGATAACCCTTCATCTACAACATTATAAGCTATGTCCATAAAAATAAGAGTACAATTATTGGCTATACAAATCCACACTTGGAAATGAGGCTGATCCTAGCAATAAGGCTTGAGAGTGAAGTGCACTATGATGATTTTCTCAGTGCTGTTTCAAGCCCAAATAAGTGTAAATATACACAACAATAATTTTTTTCTAGCAAATTTTAACCAGTATTTGTTTACTCAAAACAAGCATCTTCCCAGCAATCTGGAGAACGGTTCAGTACAAATTGGACCTAAAACCTCTAATAAGCAATTGAATAAAGACCAAAGAATTTCAAACAGCCCTAAACTAAATATGAGAAGCACTGATCATTTGTGCATGTCTAGTGTCCAATTTAAAATGAGAGATTGTTTTGGATCTTGTAGATATAGACTCAACCATGAAAATAGCAGTTTTGCTCAATTGCCCTGAGAAAATGAAGAAATCCCTTGAAAAAATAAAAGATTAAGCCAGAGTGCTAGGAGCAAATTGTTAATAATTGTTATGGGACTTGATTGGCCCATAAATGCTTCACTCTATCATATTAACCACTTCCTTCTGAGGAAGGTACAAGTCCCGCAAAATTGTTTTCATTCCTTTACTAGAGCTAGTAAGGAACAAGTGTGGGAAGACCAGATATCCTTGGGAAGAGAAGGGAAGCTTGTTTTATGTATATTCTCCAGAAAGAAGCAGCAGCAATAGAAGAAGAAAGAGGGATAGGTTTACAAGAAGAGAGGCATTTAGCACTACACTGTCTCTTGAATGGTAGCTGAGAGATAATAACTAGTAACAAACCTAGACTTTGGAGAATTTTTATGGTTACATTTTATTTTATTTTTTATTTTTTGTAATGTTTTTACTTATTTTTGAAGAAGAGAGAGAGAGACAGAGCATGAGTGGGGGAGGGGCAGAGAGAGAGGGAGACAGAATCTTAAGCAGCCTCAGGCTCTCAGCACAGAGCCTGAGCGGGGTTGTAACCCAGCAACCGTGAGATCATGACCTGAGCCAAAGTCCCTTCTGCTGTCTTCTATTACATTATGAAATAAAAAGTAAAGGCATTTCAGAACATACAGTGTCACTGGTTCTGGCTTGCTGGGGTCTTAGTAATGAGTACAGCACATTGCCATAGTGTAAGATATTCAGTGTCCCAGCATATTACCTGCTCTATCACTTACCTGATGGGTAATGCCGAGCTAATTCCCTAATTGCTCTAATCCTCAGTTTCCTCAACTCCATAGAGGGACAATAATAATTCTTATGGCCTAAAGTTGTTATTAAATGAAATATTTATAAAAATTTCTGACATAAAGCACAAAATAAATGGTACTTAATATCATTGCTACTCAATTTCATTATCTAAGACATCATTAATTATAAGATTCATTTCAATATCTTAAATGGTAAAGTGAAAAAAACTGCTTTTTGATGAATATGAAAAGAATCAAAAGCAAGTTGGAAATAAAAATATGGTTCTAGATTAAGCAAACTGGCCTAAAATATTATGAAATTTGTAGGTATTAGTAAGCATGAAATATACACTTCTGTAACTGCACAATTATATATTTTAATGTTTTTCATTTTATAGTTAATATATTTCCCAAGTTGTTGGGTCACATTTTACAAAATACTTCTTATAGTCTAAAACAACTTTAGGGTGGAAAATATTGTTTATGCTACTAATATGGAAGAAGAAATGGTTTATATCTGTTTGAAATGTACAGAAATATGCATGTTAAGCATAATAGAAACAAAATAAAAAATAGTTATCATTAAAGACCTTAAGTACTTATATCACTTATCAAAGCATAGAGCTAGAAAAGATGAAAGGAACATAATTAGCATTACTATTTGTTAGAATTTATAACTGCTTGTAAGATATTCCAAATTACAAACACCTTTTTAGAAAATGAATGAGATAGAGTGCTGTGTAGAAATTTTGAGAGTACTATTATACATGTAGCTGACTTGTCTCACTGTGTCATTTTGGGATACTATTTCAGTTACAATGAGTGTAAAATCCCTGAGCCTAGATCAGCACAAGATGCCAGACATTCTCACTCATTCCATTCTTCTTTCCCGACAGAAGAAGCCACATATTGTCCCTTGGTCAAAAACTGATATCTGAAAAGCCAGTCAAAATTATGTCACATAGCAGTTTGATGAAAGGCTCTTTGTTATGTCACTGGAGTCATTGTAATAGCTGTGTCATGGTAGAATATGGAAACCAGGAAGTCTTGTGATCCAGTATTTACTACAATGTTTCTGTACTTCACCTTTAAGAATTTATTTATTTATTTATTTATTTATTTATTTATTTATTATTTTTTTGAGAAAGACAGAGTGTTAGCAGGGGAGGGGCAGAGGAAAAGGGAGAATCTCAAGCAGGCTCTGTGCTATTTGCACAGAGCCTGACGTGGGGCTCAAATTCACTAAAGTGTGAGATCATGACCTGAGCTGAAATAAAGAGTCAGACACTTAACCAGATGAGCCACCCAGGTGTCCCCCATGTTTCTGTACTTTTTTTTTAACAGAGGAAAGGTGCTATTTCCCTCAGAGTTATATACAATTAGCCTATTTAAGAGCAAACAGTACCATAGGGCTCCATGTGTGTAAAGTTTTACTGACCGTCTCTTCAAGGTCATAAACCTGTATCCATGTTCTTCAAGTCACACAAGTTGCCAAGCTGTGTCACAAGTTAGGAGGTATTTGAACATCAACTACATGCTTGACCTAGAAGTAGCTAGTCCTTACACAACCCACAGCCTAATGGTAACTCATTTAATATGCTTTTATATACTTGTATTTATAAGAATATAAATTTATATTCTTTTAATTATGCTGAACCCTTTGCTTTCTTGTTTCACTGATCTCAGTGAGGCTGAGGTCATAAGAATCCTCCTACAGTGTGGTGTTTCAGTCCTCTCCAAGGCTCCAATCATAGGTCTGAATATTCATTATAATCTTATTTTCAGAATGTTCCATGTTTAGAGAAACAGAAGATTGTAAGCAAAGAATGCCGTGGTGGATGCGATTGGTTTCCTCAGACAAAACTGCTTTGTAGCACCACTGCCACCCAAGAATTCTCTCTGCTTTGGGAGCTGTAACATTTTGTTATCTGAAATAGCCTATGTTATAAACCAAATTCCAGGATCCAAAGTTTTAAAAGAAACCTCAACAAACACTCTTCCCCTTATGTAGTTTCTTTTTACGTGTACCCTCAACCTATAAACTGTACAGACTGCTCAGGTATAGGAATACCTTATGGAAATACCCTCATTTGATCACCACACGTATTCAAAATTCTTTGTTTTTGTAATCTGAAGACTAACAATACAAGCTAATACGTATTTTGTCCTGTTATTAAAAATGATACTTATGGTTAATGTCCAAGAAGACAAGAAAAAATAAAAACCTTAAGTTAAACCAAGGAATGGTTATTTCATATAGCCTCTACATGTGGGTGTGTGCCAAAAAAGAAGAGCTAAGACTCCTCAAAGCACCGTTTTTTGAAAAGTCTGTTATGGTTGAAATGCATTTTCTGACATGAGGCAAATAGCACAGATTTGGGTGTTATTCTAATATTCTGTTTACATCAGTTTCACCCATGTCCATTCTCAAAAGACTGGTATTTAGTGGTCTCTCTAATGATTCTTTTCTTGTTACACTGTTTTCACTTGTATATAGTTGGAACTATAAAATTCATAGCCCAAGCTAAACTTATTTTCTTTAATAAATTACATGACTACCTTTGAGGATTTTGAAGAAAGTGTGAAGTACAAAAGAGTATTTCCTCTTACCGTTACATGCACACAGAGCTGACAAACATATTCTTTCATTAGTACGCTGTTAACCTGTTCTTTTTATTCTTTCTCCCACACTCATGCATATTGGCAATACGTTATGATTGCATCCTCAAAACTCATGGGTATAAAATTTTCTGCCTGGGGGCACCTGGGTGGCTCAGGCTTTGAACACCAGACTCTTGATTTTAGCTTAGGTAATGATCCCATGTCATGGGATTGAGCCCCACGTCAGGCTCCTCACTGAGCGTGGAGCCTGCTTAAGATTCTCCCTCTCTTCCTCTGCCCCTCTTCCCAACTTGGGCTCTATCTCAAAACAAGGTGGGGGGGCACATGGGTGGCTCAGTCAACTGGGTGTCCAACTTTGGATTTCAGCTCAGGTCATGATCTCACAGTTAGTGGGATAGAGCCCCTTGTCTGGCTCTGTGCTAAGCTCATGGAAACCTGCTTGGGATTCTCTCTCTCCCTCCTTTTCTGACTCTGTCTCTCTCAAAATAATTAAACTAAAAAAAAAAAAAAACTTTAAAAATATCTGTTTTTCAGCAACAATGTTGTTTTGTTTTTTTGTTTTTTATTTTGTTATATGCCCGCATCTCTAGTCTTTATTTTTTGATTAGTAGTGACTAGCTGTGATGGCATTATTTCACTGATAAATATTTTTCCTTTATTCCACTGACTTCTTCCAGGTTTTTTCCCCCGTCTTTCATCCATAACTACTTTATCCTGTTTTGTTTTGTTTTGTTTTGTTTTGTTTTACTTTTCACCAGAAAGGGTTAACTCGTATGCATACCAAATCATAATATTTATTTTTACCTATGAAGGATTTTTATTATCATTATACCTTATCATATGTGATATTTGGGCTTCAGGCTTATTGGCTCTTTTTAATTGTTTAATTCTTTGTTTGCTCAAAAATTTCATTTTTAATTAAAAAGATCTTTTTTTTTTGTTTGATTATTTTATTTTAAATTTTGAAGCTGGCACCAAAGAAATCTAAGTTTCCCAAAAGACTAGTCTCTGAATTAGAGGTGCTTCACAAAAGAGCCTCAAGTATAACAAAAAATAAATGCATTTTCAGCATGATATAATCCATATTCATTTTCTGACTTGAGTATTCCTTTTCCTTTGATTAAATTGAAACAGGTGGTAACTTTAATCACTACTCATTATCTGATATTCATCACTTACTATTTTACTGAAATTCTTGTAAAATGTCATGATTAGAACTATTTCAGGTTTTTTTTGTTCACACTTCAATGTGTGATATCCATTATTGCTCAAGGAAATATTTAATCTAAGAACTGTATTACTCAATGAATAGATGAATGAGTCACAATTTTGTTCATCATAATTCATTTGTGCATACTTAGAAGTAGGAAAATAGACATATGCAGAGCAAAAGAATTACTTTGACATTGGAATACACAATCTAAACATGAAAAATTACAAATTATTTGGCTTTTATGTAGCATTTGAGTAGTTATATAAAGCATGGACATTAGGGTACATCACTTAAATAAAATTAGGAATCCAAAGTAACTAACAAACTCCTTATATGTATTTCCAAATGTAATTTCAGAAAAAGAAAGATTATTAGTTTGCATAAAACATTAGTTTTCCAAATAATAAGAAATTAATAATTAACATTACAAGCATCATTTAAATAAACGTAATTCAATAAGTGAGCAGAAGAGCTTAACTATGATAATTATTTGTGAGGTGAGAGTAAAACAATGGAGATCTTTATTATGTGATAACTGAGTAACTTTCCTCAATATAAAAAATACAGGTGACTTCATTCTCCCACTTGTGTTTGGAAATAGGTTAAGATAATCTGACTTGATGATGTAGACAAGGAAGTGTAAGGAGACACCTAAAGAGGAAGAGAAAAAATGACCTCAATAATCCAACTGATTCCAAATTTAGGTCCCATTCCCAGATGATGGCTTAGGGGAAAAAAATCAATAGGAAAATGGGCAAACAGACATTTGATAGCAAACTCTTGATTATTAAATGTATTTTGTCCACTCAAAATATGAGAAAGTTTCATTTAATAAAAAGAGGATTTTAAAGAGATATAATATAAATTCACCTTTTGCCAAGAAATGAAGTTTCATTGATCAGTCTGAGAACAAAGATTTTTTTTGTTGAGTAGAATTTTAGTAAAACCTCATAAAGAAGTCAAATGGATTAAAAACATATCTGATTCATTAAGTAACAACTATGTCTACCAAGCCAGAGATACAAGAAAGAAAAGGCTTTTTCAGAAAAGCATCTTATGTGTTGGCTAATTAAAAACATCAGGGAAAAGGGATGCAATTTCCTTAAACAAGTGACTCTTGTAATGAATGGCTGACTTGATTATTTAGTGTAGGAACTAGAAATGGAAGCCAGGCAGAAAACAAATGAAGTGACAAATACATAATTTTACAGCAGGGTGAGATATCTATGGACTAGTGGCTGCAGGACATGTTATGTAAGAAATGCATTTTCATATTGCCAGTGGAATGACAAGGTGAATGGTTCAATTAGATATATATGAACAATAATCTCAAAATACCAAAGAATATTTTGTTGTAATTATTGGTGCAAGTTCAGCAACTGGCTAGCCGTTGGAGTATTAGGAAGATAGATGGTGAACATGCCGATCTACCCTAAAGAACAGATACGTCTAGCATTCGTGGGCCTCTGACACCATATTTGTGCTGTTAAGGACTTACAGATATGGTAATTTATGGAAGGTTGAGGTTTCCTTGCAACATTACTCTGCATATTTTAACATTTAATTTAAACTGATAGCCAAATGTCACAACGTGAAGGTAGCCCATGTGGAGAGGATAGCAGACAATGTGATTGCTCTAAGCTACAATAGCACTATGTGATATGCGAACTCTAATAGAGGAAGAAACAGTCAAATTCTCTGCTTCTCAGGGAAAACTAAATGCCAGATAACATTTATCTTGCAAAACCTCTTGTTGATGTGTGGCACAGAATTTAAGTTGCTCATTAGTCCTTTATTAGGGTAATCCAGTTCTTTTGCTACGGGGTAGATAACAGGCTGCAGAAGTTTAAAAGACATTATTTTTCTAGCACTAATAGACAAACACTTAATACATAATGCACTTAACATTCTATGATTTACACAAATTACCCCCTGGTTTTGTTCCCAGGAGACATATCTTGGCATCTCATGGAAACAAAGATTGGAACATCTGTGCTATTATTGAACAAATCTCTTCCTAGAAGTTGTTCTGTAGCAATACCATATGGAGGAAATGTTTTCACATTTCTTTCATTCATTAGACATTGCAAGAGAAGATTTGTACAATTACTCAGAAAGAAACAGGATGGAATTAAACCACTAGTAACAGATTTATTATTAAAATATATTTTTATTTTCTTAGTGATAATATAATTTATACATGTATTGTTTATGAAGGAACACTTATTCTTTATATTCATAAAAGATTGCAAAGTATAAAGATGAAAAGATATGATGATGATGATATTATTATTATTATTATTATTATTATTATTGGCACTGATATCACATCTACTATGGGCAAGGCACTGTTCCAACCACTTTAAATATAGTAATCCATTCAACCAATACCTGAGGCAGGTACTACCCTTTCCTCAATTGTAAAGTAGAAACTGAGAAATGGAGAGGCTAGGTAAGCCAACAAGCGGCAGGAATAGTCAGTGGAGTCTAAGTTCTCAACCTCAAAGCATTTGTTTCTGACAGAAAATAATTAAGCAATAAAATGGAACTCATGTTTTGATGAAAATAAAATTAATCACTTTGTTATTAACACTATAGATATATGGATTTGTGTTCAAATACATCATTCAATGAGTAAACTTTGCAAACCAATCCTTCATTCCAAATTGTCTCCCTATCATTAGCTCAAATTCGGATTTATTTTAAAATAGATGTATACACACATTGTTCCCAATGTTTGCAAAATATGTGAATATTTATTGATGGATTCTACCAAAAAACCTCTCATGATAACTTAAACAATAACCTCATAAAGGGTCTAAATATAGTATAGAATTTGTGCTTAATTTGGCTTCTTTAAAATAATGTACTTTCCCCCCATTTCAGATGAATGAATTTCAGGTACTAGAAACATCAAAATGAAGCTGTAAATTAGAATTCTGCCAACAATTTCTACCGTCTTTCTTTTGGTTTGTGAATTATATTTTCCTTTGTTCCATTCTCCACAAGTGAAAAGAGTAATTCAGGGCCTACTCCTGAACTTCCTATTCCATCTATAGAATTGGTTAGCCATTACCTATATCTGTGTATAGTTACATATGGGAAAGGAAGATGTGGCCTAAATCTGGATTTGACCTAATAATTAGAAGACAACTTGGAGAAAAATATTGCGCTCTCAAGTTTACTATTGAATGATATAATTTTTAACACAAATCCACAATCTCTTCTGATAGCATTTCCACACTGAACTTTTCCCAAGCAAGAAAGTATTTCTCTAAATAGTGTGACGATCATTTCTAACTTCCTTTCCTTCCTTTCCTGGGTTATACTCTGGTGGTCAATGGTGGGATTGAACTCTTGCCACTGTAAACCCAAACTAACTCTCTTGAGGTAGTGTGATACTCTCATTTTCACAAATATCTATTTTAAGTACATGAATCTCCTAAATGATATGTGTTTGACATTATTATTGTTGTTGTCATTATCATCACTGTTGATATTTAGGTATTGATAGGCCTCAAAAACAAATTGACCTTGTTTCTGGAAGAGATGGGAGTAAATAAAATTCTGAGACGTATCCAGAGTCCAACTTGCCATCATGTTTGCCCATTTGTGAGAAATATAGTACAGGTTTGCTAGAGATTAACTAAAAAAAATCTTTAAAAAAAAAAAAGAAGAAAAAGAAAAGGGGCACCTTGGTGGCTAAGTCCTTTAAACATCTGACTTCAGCTCAGGTTATGATCTCGCAGTTTGTGAGTTCGAGCCCCATGTTGGCCTCTGTGCTGACAGCTCGGAGCCTGGACCCGGCTTCTATGTCTCCCTCTCTCTGCCCCTCCCCTGTGCACTCTCTCTCTCTCTCTCAAAAATAAACATTAAAAAATAGTAAAAATTTAAAAAAGAAAAAAAGAAAAAAAACACATATATATTTTTTAATTTTCAGAACTTGCATTTTGTAAGTGGCCTTTATTTAAAACAGAACTTTTCTAGATAAGAGAACTACAATAGATACGTGTCAATTTTGAGAAAGAACATTTAAAATCCTATAAAAATCCATTAAAAAATTAGAATTAGTAATATTAAAATGTAACCAAAGAAGTTCTTCATAATTTTCATCCTTATCAAAGTTAAGCCTAAATAGCTCTAAGTTTTAAGAAATCAATTAAGCATGTATGTATGTATGTATGTATGCATGTATTTATGTATACATGAAGGTACATATGCATCTGTCTATCATCTATCATCTATCTATTTATCTTTCTAACTTTCTACTCATGTTTGCCTTTTCCAGTTAATGCCATGAAAAGACAAGTTGTTCCTGGATGTCATAGAATATTTTCTTATTTTGGAAGGAAGTTGGGTTTCCATAAGTCCATTCTAACATCAACATTCTTTGAGTTAATGACCCTTCCTGATTCATGAACATTCATCATTTTGGGTCTGCAAGAGTATCAGTTAAACAGAGTGGATCAGTTAAGCACAATTAAGCATAGTGGAGCTTTTACAACTTTCTAATTTTCTGCTCACCATCCAGGAATAAACATGATCAGAAAAAATAATTTCGCTCAGTCTCCCTGTCACTCTCTCTCTCCTTTCTTTCACTCTCTCTCCTTACATTTTTGCTTTAAAGGTGACCTGTATTAAAAGTCTTTTATTATATGTAAATATAGTATTAATTTCACCTAACAAAATCTTTAAATATTCGGATAAAGAAAGTTAAACTTATACTCAAGATACCTTCTAGCACCTGCCCACCCTCACCTTCCCTTCAGGATTTTTTAATAGAGTTAAGAAAAGTCCTCAGCCCTTTTCACCCCATGGATAGAGACTGTCTTGAAATAAAGTTATCTGTTGCAAAGCATGTAGCCTATAGCCAAATGTTAACCTGGTTTTTCCCAGCACACAGGTATCTTTCAGTGAGATGAAACACTAAAGTTGAGTTATGTCTGTCACATAGAACTGCTACAGAAAATGTATATTCCCTGAAGTATGTTTTATTTATGCTGTATCACCATAATCAAACCCTAGATTCACTTTGTTACAGTCATGTGTGAATTTCTGTAGACACTGGGAAAAATGCCATACACTCACCCACAGTGAAATATATTAGAGTTTTTGGTGAAAGTGACATTAAAAATAGCAATACATTTGTGAATTATTATTATTATTATTATTTGCTATCTTGCTATTTTGCTGAGAGTAGGGGGTGAGGGGGTAAAGTAGTGAGTTCTGGCTTATACTTAAATGGTCCATCTGACTCAAATGGTTTGAGTCCCCAAAACAAGGATAGATCTGAACTACCTTTGAACTATAAATCTGAACTACTACGATATTTAGGAAGCTACAAACACTGTAAAATAATGAATCATGCCCTACAAATATTTGCTTTTCAACGGTAAAATAATTATATTATTTTTACCATGATTTCAGTGAATATTTCATTATTGAAATAGCCTAACATTCACTTCAGATTTGAAAAAGGTAAACATGAAGTTACAAAAAAGCCACCAGCTCTGCTTTAGGTCAAGCTTTATCTTTTCCCTGGATTATAGAAACATGACCCCCAACCTCAGACTTACATCCTTTCAATATACCCTCCATACAGTCTTCAGATCATCTTTTAGACATTGCCAGCATGATGATGATATTGCTGGGCTTAAAACTCAATACTGAGTCTGTACGGTTTACAAGGTAAAGTGGAATTTTCAGATAATATACAATCCTTGCTCCATATGACCCTGCTGACTTTTCCAACCTCATTTCTCGGGTCCTTTCCTATCCCTTTGGTTCTAAGGAAAACCAGTTGTTGCCGTTCCATGAACACATTCCCTCTCACACTTGTTTCTTTGCACTTTATCTTCTCTTATGTTGGCTTCAAGAAAACTTTTCATCTTTTATATTTAGCTAGCTTACTGATAACCTCTTCTAAGCTGCAGCCTTTACTGTATTCTCGAGTGGAATGAATTACTCTCTCACTCACACCCCATTCTTTCTTGTACCTATTTTTGTAGGACCTCACTGCTTTATTACAAGGGGATATATGCCTATCTTCCCCTCCTAGAAAGCTCTAAGATCTCTGATGACAGGAAACATGTGATGTTTCTCTGTATGTCCTTTGCACTGAACGCACTGCAGAGAAAATCAATAGTCATCAAAGGAAAGAAGAAAGGAAGGAGGGGAAAGAGACAGAGGAAAGAATTGTTGAGTCACACTGGGAAAATTTGATAAGGCCCATTTCAAGAGGGGAGAAGATATATACCAACTGTAGTTGGTGTATATTGACTCAGGCTATGTAAAACATAGACATCATGTAAAACATACATAATTTTTAATTTTTTTTAGGTTTATTTATTTTTGAGACAGAGAGAGACAGAACATGAATGGGGGAGGGTCAGAGAGAGGGAGACACATAATCTGAAACAGACTCCAGGCTCTGAGCTGTCAGCACAGAGCCTGAAACGGGGCTTGAACTCATGGACTGCTAGATCATGACATGAGCTAAAGTCAGCCGCTTAACAGATTGAGCCTCCCAAGTGCCCCCTTTTTTAAATTTTTTTTAACGTTTATTTATTTTTGAGACAAAACATATATAATTTTTAAAAGACCATAAAGGCTCATTTCATTCATCCATTCATCCACAAAATACTAAGATTTCAAAATATCACTTTATTAGCTAGAACAATAGAAGGAAAACTGCAGATTCAAGTTAACATTACTTAATGTTTTGTCCTGTAAGATTCTGAAATCTTAAGAAAATCTTCTAACTTAATCCGTATTTATTTTTTTGCAGTTGTACCCTTAGTCTCTATCACAGAAATTGGCACCTTAAAGTTAATAAGTAATGAATAATTGAGTGAACACATAAATTTCAATTTTCTCTGAGTTTTAAATGGAGTGATTAAAAATGAAGCTAGATTATTCTAGATGGAGAGATGTCTTCAATTCAGACATTAAATATTTCATAATGACCTGTGGTGATCACTCCTTTTTCACATATTAGGTAATTGGATTTTCTTTCTTTGTTTCTTTTTAAAAAATGTAATCTTGAGTTGTTTTTATTTTTTCTATGTCAAAGGTAAGTTTTCTTTTTTTGTTACTTATTGCTTTCACAAGAAGAAAAATATTGGATTTTCACTTTATTATCTCTCCTCAGAAAAGATATTGAAATTCAGAGGTACTTATCACAATATAATCAAAGAATGAGTGGTTTGTACAGAGAAAATATAGTAATAAAGGAGTTAGATATGTTGACACCATATCCCTTACTTTTCAGACTCAGATTATTTCCCATCCAGTACTATCCCTTATAACTCCCAATGCTTACTCATTCTCTGTCAAACTTAATTCTTCTCCCTAAACATGACCTACTCTAGCTCAATTCCCAGTCTTCTTGTTGTTGAACTTATTGTGGTAACCATCACACTTGTCTCAGATCTGACTTTCTGCCTTGTTATAAACACTTTCCTTCTGTAGTCTTTTAGACCTACCACTCTTAACATTTTCCCTGCTTTCTAATGTTTTACCTATGAGAGGCTTTCTTCTTTGTCTCTCCTGTCAATATCTATTTATGTTTTTGCTCGTTCATATCTGCCTTCAATTCCTATAGCTCATTCTCTTATTGAACACTGATAATCTGGCTATTGCCTGGTCTAAATCCCCTCTTGGTATTTAACTTATTTATCTGTGTTAGGCCATGATTCTTGTGTAGTACTGAGGTAACATGTCACTGACCTTTTATTCCTAAACATGACTTATGTTAAAAAAAAAATCATGAAGCTCTTGTAAGAATGAATTAGTTGGCCACTCAGACACACTGATTAGGGGGTTAAAATTTTAGTTTGAGTCATTCAAAAGAGACATTCAAATTTGTAAACTCAATGGATCAGAGTTAAAGAGGTTTAGGGGAACTGACTCATCAACCAGAAATACAATAGATGAATGTGTAAACCAGAAAGCCAAATTTATTAAGTTACAATGAGAAATATAACAGAGCAATAAACTAGACAATTTGTGTCTCTGTTTAGCTCATTGTCCTGACGGGAAAGTAAAAAGTTATTCAGAATATTTGATAACTGTAGAACCAGAGCAAGGTAAATGAACTGGAAAATCTTGATAAAAATTTCTCTCTTGCCAGCATAGTTTGATGTATCTACTTTTCTAATCGCATATACAGAACAAATTCTTGTCAACTTAGCAAAATCTCACTCTCTGATTGAAACAGAGATACATCAAGACCCTCTAGATTAAATAAATACCTGGTATATTAACAAACTTGTCTCAAGTCATTGCAATAACATTGATTATGATAAATGGTGAAACAGTTGTCTGTTTATATATATGTAAAAAAAAGATGAAGACGTTATTATGAAAACAAGAGAGAGTGTTTCTGTCAGTAATTTGCATTTGGCTATCAATCAGTAAACGTTCCTGATTGCTTTAAAAGAAGAGATGTAAGGAATGACCTAATATGATGAAAATTTTAAAAATGGAGGGAAGCATTTGGCTCCTTTTCCCTGAATACGTATTAAGATTTCGCAGAGCTGTTTAGTCTCTGCCTACCAATTACACCCCACCTCAGTAGGTAAGAGGAATAAGTGAACAGAACAAAACACGCTCTCAGTAATATTACTTAGAACTTCAGAATTTTGAAGCTTTTGAGTTTGGGGGATTCATGCCTAAAGTATATAATTGCTTTAAGCAAATACATTTATTCTTATTTTAGTGTATGCTCTGACTAATGTTTTATTTCTGTTATATGTCAGAGATCATGTGTTTGAGGTATATAATATTTCTGTTCATACCATTTTTTAGAAAAATACGTCACCTCATTTCTGTTATTAATTGAAAGATCAGAATGCAGATCAGGAATTAAAAGAAGTTGAAAAAAGCCTCATGTCCTAGTCATATTTTCAAACTACAGACATATGAGTGTCAGTAAAGCATGTACATATTGCTTTGAGACTGTATACTCATTTCACATGTATATTCCTTAATTTTATTCCCAGATCATCTTGTAAGTAAAATGATTTTTTTATTATTCTAGATTCAAGGATGAATAAACTGAGTTCCAAAACTTGAAATGGTTACCCACATTAACAAAACCAATTAGTGAAAATTCAAGAACTGGATGTCATTTTACTAATCGTGGAACTATAATCTCTGGTTTCCCCAAATAAATTTAGAAAAGGTAATACCACTTTTTGTTAACAGCAATATTTAGATCTTTTAATTTTTAAGCCTCCCCCCTTCAAAATAAATCTTCTGGCAATGAAGAAACTACTTGATATGTATTCACAGTGTACTTTTGTTTACAGTAATGGTTTCCTACCACCATTGCAAATTAGAAATATCTTAAAATTTTCTTAAAAATACCAACACACGTATCTCATCTTTAGATATTCTGATGTGTTTGGATTGGGTTCTGACCATTAGCATTTTTAAAGTTACATAGTTTCTTTTTTTTTTTTTTAATTTTTTTTAATGTTTATTTATTTTTGAGACAGAGAGAGACACAGCATGAATGGGGGAGGGGCAGAGAGAGAGGGAGACACAGAATCGGAAGCAGGCTCCAGGCTCTGAGCCATTAGCCCGGAACCTGACGTGGGGCTTGAACTCGCGGACCACAAGATCGTGACCTGAGCTGAAGTCGGACGCTTAACCGAGTGAGCCACCCAGGCGCCCCTAAAGTTACATAGGTTCTTAACTTTAATATGTAGAGAGAGATGAGAACTACTGGTTTAGGAATCAGAAGTTAAGATCAAACTCATTTCTAGAGAACACAGAAATGGACCCACAAATGTATGGCCAACTAATCTTCGACAAGGCAGGAAAGAATATCCAATGGAATGAAGATAGTCTTTTCAGCAAGTAGTGCTGGGAAAACTGGACAGCCACATGTAGAAGAATGAACCTGGACCACTTTCTTTTTTTTTTTTAATTTTAATTTTTATTTTTAAATTTTTTTTTCTTTTTTTTTTTTTTAAATTTTTTTTTTTTCAACGTTTATTTATTTTTGGGACAGAGAGAGACAGAGCATGAACGGGGGAGGGGCAGAGAGAGAGGGAGACACAGAATCGGAAACAGGCTCCAGGCTCTGAGCCATCAGCCCAGAGCCCGACGCGGGGCTCGAACTCACGGACCGCGAGATCGTGACCTGGCTGAAGTCGGACGCTTAACCGACTGCGCCACCCAGGCGCCCGAACCTGGACCACTTTCTTACACCACACACAAAAATAAACACAAGATGGATGAAAGACCTAAATGTAAGACAGGAAGCCATCAAAATCCTCGAGGAGAAAGCAGGCAAAACCTCTTTGATCTTGGCCATAGCAACTTCTTACTCAACACCTCTCCGGAGGCAAGGAAACAAAAGTAAAAATGAACTACTAGGACCTCATCAAAATAAAAAGCTTCTGCACAGCCAAGGAAACAATCAGCAAAACTAAAAGGCAACCAACAGAATGGGAGAAGATATTTGCGAATGACATATCAGATAAAGGTTCGCATCCAAAATCTATAAAGAGCATATCAAACTCAACACCCACAAAACAAATAATCCAGTGAAGAAATGGGTAAAAGACATGAATAGACACTTCTCCAAGGAAGACATCCAGATGGCCAACGGACACATGAAAAAATGCTCATCACTCATCATCAGGGAAATACAAATCAAAACCACAATGAGATATCATCTCACACCTGTCAGAATGGCTAACATTAACAACTCAGGCAACAACAGATATTGGCAAGGATGCAGAGAAAGAGGATCTCTTTTGCATTGCTGGTGGCAATGCAAGCTGGTACAGCCACTCTGGAAAACAGTATGGAGGTTCCTCAAAAAACTAAAAATAGAACTCCCCTATGACCCAGCATTTTCACTACTAGGCATTTATCCACAGGATACAGGAGTGTTGTTTCGAAAGGACACATGCACCCCATGTTTAAAGCAGCACTATCAACAATAGCCAAAGTATGGAAGAACCCAAATGTCCATCGATGGATGAATGGATAAAGAAAATGTGGTATATATATACAATGGAGTATTACTTGGCAATCAAAAAGAATAAAATCATGCCATTTGCAACTACGTGGATGGAACTGGAGGGTATTATGCTAAGTGAAATTAGTCAGAGAAAGACAAAAATCATATGAATTCACTCACATGAGGACTTTAAGAGGAAAACAGATGAACATAAAGGAAGGGAAACAAAAATAATACAAAAACAGGGAGGGGGACAAAACAGAAGAGACTCATAAACATGGAGAACAACCTGTGGGTTATGGGAGGGGTTGTGGGAGGGGGGATAGGCTAAATGGGTAAGGGACACTAAGGAATCTACTCATGAAATCATTGTTGCACTATATGCTAACTAATTTGGATGTGAATTAAAAAAAAAATCAAACTCATTTCTTCTTTTTTGACTCTCCCCACCTAGACACACCAATGGCCTCTACTCATGGCCAGTCCTGCCTCAATAAGCACTTATTTCCATGTGGGTGACAGAACACTAACTTTCATATTGTTTGATATAAATATATTTATTTTTTTCAACATAGGATGTATATGTATATGCCATTCTTATATATTCTCATTCTCTTGCAAGGATTTGAAGATCAATTATTTGCCTCTAAGAGAGGGGAATTTCTTTTTTAGTTGTTTTTTTCTATTGATATCCATGTGCTTCATAATTTTGGCTTCAGTTTTGATAGTTTAAGTATATAAAGGCAAAAGAAATGTGAAAAACATATACCTGGGGGGAAATTATGGAAGTATGGATATTAAGTTATGGGGCAGGAGTAGTGGAGCACGTGACAAGGAAGCCCTAAAGACATAGATTACATTGGGGATATTTGCTAAAGAGATAAGGCATGTTATTGGAAAATTTTGGTTACACTGGAGGCTATGGAGAAATCACAGCAGGGATCAGAGAATAATTACCTCACAATTGCTGAACCTTTCTTAGAGAGACAATCCTATCTCTTGCCCAAGACCTATATTAGTGGACTCTCTTGTCTGTCTCATATAGAAAATTCACTTCCAACATCTAGTCCTTTAACATTGATTGCCAAATATGAGGCATATTTTCTCATTAAATATCACTGACATCCTGAAATGAACATATTATACACTCATTTTTTTGGATGAGAAACCTGAAATTCTTAGGAGGGTTAAATTGCTGCAAAAGGTTACATCAGAGCTATGTTCTGATTATAAATTTATTTGGCTCTAAAGCCCACTGTCATTCAACTATATTAACATTTCTGAAAGTGTATTCATGGAACATCATTTTTGTGGGATGTTAATATATGGTTTTGGGGATTCTATAGTCAAAGAGTATGAAAAATTGCGCCTGTCATTTCACTGTTTTAGAGATTCACAATATCCATAGCATAGCTATGACAAGTTCTGCAGTAAAAGGCTTCCTTAACTTTGCATACACTTCAGTTTTTCAACTTACTTGACTGGATACTTTTTCACAGAGAACTGTTATGCTTTTAAGAAAGAGTTTGGGAAATGTTGCCTTTTGCAAGTGTCTTTGAGGAAAAGTGTTGCCCCAGTCTTCTTACTCCTAAAACAAGATGCTGTTCAAGTCAACTGCCTCAGATAACCTGCCTAGTTTCTTTTACCTGGTATTGCAGTCCATCCGTCTTTCTCCCCTGTGATTATATCTATGCAGTAACCCCATAGTACATTTATGAGTGTTCTTGATATCCATTTAACCCCTGCTATCTCTTTTCACAGTGATTCCTGCCCACCCATGGAGAGCCTTGAGATAACTCCATTTACTGATTTTCAGCTGCTCATTGCTATGCTTTACGTGATAGGTGGCTCTTTACTCATTCCTTTACTTACCCATCCCAGGTGCTTGGAAAGACATTTGAAATAAAACAAACAAACACCCCAAAATAATATCTAATCAATATAAAATGAAGAAAACTGAGTGGTAGAAACAGATCCACCAAAAACAACAAGAATGTAGGGCATCAATTCTGATTGAGGGTTAGAAAGCTCAGATGAAGGGGAACTCAAACAGAAGTTTAGGGGAGGGTTCCCTGAAGAAGTAATGATTCAAACTGAGTTTTGAAATATAAGGTGGAGCTCTAAGTTATGAGTATGGAGGATCTGGGTAGAGAAAATAGAATAGGAGAGAGGAAATGAGAGAGAAAAAGAAAAAAAAAAGAAGGGGGATGCTAGGTAGATTTCATTATCATTTAAACAGAACATGGGGATATATTCTATGTCAATATCAGTATAGAGGTAATAGGAGGCATGAGTTTAAATTACAAGGGATCTTGTTGTCTTTTAAAGTGGAACTCTGGGGGCACCTGGGTGGCGCAGTCGGTTGAGCGTCCGACTTCAGCCAGGTCACGATATTACGGTCCGTGAGTTCGAGCCCGGCGTCAGGCTCTGGGCTGATGGCTCAGAGCCTGGAGCCTGTTTCCGATTCTGTGTCTCCCTCTCTCTCTGCCCCTCCCCCGTTCATGCTCTGTCTCTCTCTGTCCCCCAAAATAAATAAACGTTGAAAAAAAAAATAAAAATAAAGTGGAACTCTGAAATTTGTTTTTCTTGCACCCATTCTCTCTTTTTTTTTTTTTTTGATATCTACACCCATTTTTCTTTTAGATTCTGTCTCTCCGTATACCAGGGTTATTCATTATAGAGTCTCACTCCTGCCCAGAAGACTCACATCATGCCAAACCGTTTTATAAGTTTTATAAGTAAAAGAGTCTTTCTACTTCTTCATAGATTGCAAAATATAAAGATGCTACCTCAGAGTGAACTATGGACATTATTCTTAAGACAGAACAAAACTCTGAAATAATGGTATCCAAAAATTTAGTATATTTTTCCATCATCATTTTTACAAAAGATAACTATAAAACCTGTATTACCTGCATTACCTTAAATTTCTATTAGATTTATATTACTGGGAATTGATTGAATCCAGGAAAGTCCACTACATAAAAGAGTCCCGCCTCCATTATGGAGACCATAGCAAGCTATGGATAGATTTGAAATGGGCAAAAACAAACAAGGTGAGAATCACATTTTACAAAGAGTAATTTGCTGGCAGTGCACAGAATGGCTTAGAGGAGAGTAATCTATTGGCACAAAATCCATCTTGAGATTTGGAGTGGTAATACAGGTGATCTTTGGCAGACTAAACTAACATATTATGGAGCATTTTTTTAAAGGTAGATTTAGATAAAATCATGAGTAACTTCCATACAGAACCCCTCAGTGACCCCTCAGTATAAACCTGACACTTCTAAAATTCTTAACACTGCTTGCCAGGCCTTGCATAATAAGTCTCCTGAATATTATCTTGCTTAATAGCAACCACTTTCTTCTTTACACACTATTATTTAGCCCCATTTGACTATTTGGTGGAAGGAAACATAAACCATGGAATTTAACCTGGAAAACAAAGAAAAGCAGCTCCAGGTGACTAACAGGTCTCAGCTGTTTAGAATGGCTAAAAAGATTTTGTAATTGAAAGAAATAAGGAAACTATCAGGACTCTGTGTTGTGTCCTCATCCCCACAGACATCAGGGTTACTGCAGGTTATAGTAGATCATGGATTAGACAGTAAATTTGTAAACCAGGTGCCCAAATCCATCTGAAGCAGAAGATGGCTTCACACACTATATGGTGAGTACACTGAGTAAACTGAACTATCCTGTGACACAGGATTGTCCCCAAAACCTTAACCACATCAATTCTATTGCCTTACTGTAAAAACCTTGAGGATTTGATTTCCAGTTACAATTTCTGTCCCTCAACCTGTCAGATTCCAGCTTAAGAATTCCATTCTCCTTAAGCAAAACCCGATTAAAGTAAGCAAATTTTGGTTTCCAGATTTCAAGGCAGAAACCCTCCATACCCAAATAATAGAAGTTTTCAAATAGCCAGGTATTTCTTCATTTAACATAATAAAATTGTGGAAGACAATGCATGAAAGATTATGGGAGAAACTTTGAAATAAAATGATTTAGTAGGTCTCAATGTTCATTTTCACTCTTCAATCCCCATTAACTAGCTCTGTTGCTGCTTCTACCAAGCCTGCGTGGTCACTAAAGAGTAATATTCCCCTTACCCACTATACTACAATCTTTTTGATTAAAATAGCTAACAGAAGAATTTTAAAAGTGAGTTCACTTAGTTGTGGAGTTAGCTTCTTGACTTTTTGCTATTCTTTTAAAAAAACGTTAAAAGAAGCAGAAAGATTTGGATATATTATTCTTGACAACAATCAATTTATAATGATTATTTTTCCAGCAAAAGGAAGGATCAAGAGAGAATCAGATTAGTTTTTCCCCTTTTGCATGACATACAATGACTCATCTATATATGATAAAAATTGAGATCATTGTCTTGTTTAATGTTAAAAACTCCATTGAAAGTTAGGAAGAATTCTGATTGTATTTCTCAGGTTAGATGACATATAACTACAAAGAAAACTGAGGGTAAAGAGAGCATTTTACTTATTTCTGAATCCCTACTTCTTAGTCAATGCATGGACCACACTGTTCAATATAAATTTATTGAATGACTTTTATATCAATATTAGGGAACAGTCTTATACATTATTTGTATTGTTCAAGCCTCCATGATGTGAATATAATTTCTGCACCATTTATTTCTGTGGGACTGTGCTTATTAACAATGATATTCAATTCAGTTTCCTATTAAATTGGTGCCTCAAAATTTGGTTTGCTCCCAGCTGTTCAGTTATTACATTAGAACTTTAAAACTCAGAATCCAGTTATGTTTGAATTCAATTTTTTCTATACAATATCATAAAACAGCATAGAGAAATTACATTTAAAAATTAAAAAGCATCAAAAGGCACCAAGAGACATGAAATTCTAGAAATAAGCAATAAAAATCCTTACTGAAAGTGCAAATAATAGTAAATAATCTGTTTATATTATCATTTACAAAATGAAAAAAAAATGAATTAAGTTGATGAATGAATTAAGTAGATGGCCAGAGGAAAACTTAAAGAGAACAAATACATTAACAAGACATAAAAGAACTTAATATTTCATATGGATATCTCTAGATTAAATGTTAACTCAGAACTGAAGAATTATGATTGGATAAACTGTACCATTCAAATAGATAATTATGATTAATTTCAAATCATGCTTACATTCATGAAAATATTTTCTATGTTCTATAATATTTCAATTTTGATATTACTCCAATTAATATTGAAGAACACACACACACACACACACACACACACACACACACACACACAAATCAGACTGGGTCTACCAAATTCAGAAAATTAATACTGTTCAAAAGGTAGCCTTAAGTTTACTTCTCTTAAATTATAAACTCTAAAATAAAAGATTAAGTTCCTATATTCAGTCTTAATTATACATGGGTTCTGTATGTATGGCACCCAAACTATCTGGACTTTCACCTTATTCTGTCAATTTTAGG